>NC_085841.1:82958793-83585876 GCF_035594765.1 Anolis carolinensis
ATTATATCCGTCATTGTCATATTGGAAAGTAACAACATCTTCTTTGAGATTTGGCATCTGCAGTCTACTACAAATTATGTGCTTTCCAATGAAAGGATCAATAATCAGCAAGACATCTATTGAATTCTCAGGGGCAAAATGATCTAAGAGAAGGAGCCAATGTATAGTCACTTATGGGAAGCATTCTAGTCCCTGCTGTGCCACAGTTCCACTCTATCACCAAGAACAATTAAGTTGTCTGCTACCTTTCAGTAAAATACAAATAGGCGACTTGTCCTCAACATAGTACTCCATTTTCTCCACCACAATGGAGATTAGAATCTTTATCTATACTGCAAGGTGAGATTTTAATGATTATTTGTTACATCTTTGAAAAAGGTATCTTGTGCCCAGTGCTGTAAAAATAGCATAAAATAGAAGGAATTCTTCACTATTTTTTCTCAAATAAAGCAACAAGTGATTTCAGGAATTTTCTTCCTGCTATAAGAAAGTCTTTGAAAACTCCTCCATTTCTGAAAATTGAGTTCAGGACTTACTCTGCATGAAATTAATAAATAGTGTTGTACATAGAAAACAACATTTCCTGCATAAGGAACAGCTTTTTAGCACATAAAATAATAGCTCTGTGAAAAAATGTTATTTTCAGTGCAGAAAATGCTTTTACTGCAAAGAAAATGCTGTAATTGCAACTTATTCTGCACAAAATGTGGGGGGTTACAGAAAAAATATTTTCTGCACAGAAAACATTTTTTTCTGCACATGAGATGATATTCTATTAATTCTTTTAAATATTTCCCTATGTAATGATAAATGAGACACTGTCCTAATATCTTAAAACAGAAATCCAAAAAATGAAAAGGGAGTATAAAGGAGGAACTAGTATGGATCTGCTTCCAAAAGAGCTAAGAGATTAATATAATTGGGTTTAAAGTGTGAAAGAGATGTAATATGACCGGGTTTAAAGATATGTTTATTTGCAGCCAAAGGATAATTTTACACACTTCCTACCTGTTCCGTGTTGTGTGAACTCTGCCTGCAAACTGACAAAGGCTAACAATGTAACTGTGTTCAAACCAAAATTAGATGATTTAGGCCAGATTCCTCAAGTTTCCAATATTAAATTATTAGTCCCAGCTTGAGAAAAGTCCCACCTTACATCAATGAAACGTACATAAATGTTATTTGGTTTCCATTCATTCAATTGGGACTAGCAATTAGGACTTTTGCCAGCTATTTGGGATCTACTGGTGAAACCTAGACCAATTTGTAGCAAGGGCTTCTCACATGGAATGAAGATAATAGAAACAGCTGTATAAAGGCTTTTCTATTCTTAATTAGAATTTTTTAATATTACACTGGTGTGTAATATAGATAAATAAACAATAATAAGAAGACTTGTAGTTGCCGCATGAAGATTTTTTCAGAGTATGGCCCACTGGCTGAAGCAGAGATTGGGCCAATCCAATGAGCCACCAGTTTGCATCTGACTTCACAACACAGATGCATACACAAATACATACATGCACACAGAGGACAGACCCTACAATTAAGAAGACCAATGTAATCATTGCAGGCAAAATAGTTTGTGTATCATGAAAAGGCTGTTTATTTAATTGCTAATTATTTAGTTCACTATTAATGTATTTTCACTAGAGATTGAAAAGAGTTATTTGACAGCAAAAAGATTGGAGAGGGTGTCTGTTGGATGTTCTGTCTCCTATACAAAACTAATCTGTCCAGCTTTGAGTTTTATGCAGTGTAACTTAGGGGCGGTGAGTGGTTCCATATGCTACTCTTCCTTGCTCTGGCCCTGCAGAGGGATTCACACACACAATTTTGCATCTGGGTCCAGTTCATGACCCTTGAGTTTTTACTCAAAAAAAAAAATTACCAACAATAATTAGACCTTTCAAAACTAAAGCCCAACCTTTAGATCAGTGGATTTAAACAATTGTTTAAGTTTGGTATTTCAAACAACCCTTCCTCCAAATTGGCACATACATTTGCCATAAGGGTTGGAGAACTTTTCCCAGCTCTGACAAACTTTTCCTAGCTGCTTGTATACATTTGATTTGGTGTTAATATGTCTGTAAAATGCTTGGAGAGATGTAAAAAGGAGGAGGGGGAGGGGAAAAGGGAATGTGGCAACACCTTTAAGACCAACTTGTTTTTATTTTAGCAGGAGTGCTCATTGCTATAAACCCACTTCTTCTTTGTATGTCTCTTATCTAGTAGCTATTAACATCCTCTGTTTGTTTATTTTTTAAAGGCACTTCAGTTTCAAATCAGCTGCTGACTACCCATTAGCGACATCACCCAGTAGAGAGGAAAGAGAGTTTTCAGATTGGGAAATCTGATGCTTCTTGTAACAAAAGCAATCCTGTTGCATCTTGAGAAAACCCTGGGCTCTTTTGTATCATCTGAAAGGAGGGGGAGAGGGATCAAAAGGGTGGCAACATAGCAAGACCTCTAAAGAGATAATGGTGGGTTTGCATTTGGAATAAAATATTAAAGGAGTATCAAGAAGACAAATATCCTTACCTCAGATAGGGTGGTGAAAATATTATTGTGATCCACACACACATTAAACTATATGAGTAGCTGTCACGACCCAGGCTACAGAGCACCAATAACCATACGCAGAGGCCAGATTCTATCTAATATCTTTATTAAGGAAATATATAAAGTTAGTAAAAGCAAATGTAAAAGATAGTCCAGAAGCAGATCTTTCAGGAAAGGTCAAAATTAGTCCAAGGAAATAATGTCCAATATGAAATATTAAGGTCCAAAGTTGTAATCCAATAACCGAAACACTCACTTTGCCAGGCAAAGTGAGGGGAGATGACAAGGTCCTTTAGTCCATAAAATTGAGCAAAGCTAGGAAATAACTTGATACTTGAAACAAGGCTTAAAACGTGGAACAAGGTAACTAGGAACAAGAACAAGGTCCGAGGAATAACTTGGTAAAATCCGTGGTACAAAGGCAAGGATTGGTCCTGGGAAACAAGGCAAAGTCCGTAGGTAAACAAAGGCTGGGAAGCAAGGCGAAGGCTGGATAGCAAGGCAAGGCTTGAGCGTGAGCGAGGCTTGAATCGGAGCGCGCTGTCCAGACACGACCTGCTCCGTAGGCTGACGAATTGACTCCGCGAAGTTACTACGCGGGTAAAACACCTAAATAGAGACTAACTTTCCCGCCGAAGCAGTTCTCTGGGAATCAGAACCGAAAGCAAACTCTGAGACCAGATGTGAGACTCCCCAAAGATTCTCACGAGAAGCAGACTTAATTGGCCACATTCTTAGCTGCTATCCTCGCACTCCTGCGCGAAGCTGATTCCAAACTTCTCTGTTGTTTACAAAACTCCCGGCGCAAGAACACGGGAGAAGTAGGCTCTGGGGTTGTTTGACATACTTCTGGGAGACAACTTTCTTGCAGGTGCAAGGTTCCCAGATCGGCCTGGGAAAGATCTGGCTGAGAGGAATCCAGTTCAGACTGGGAAGGTAAAAAACCCAAGTTTTCATCTTCATCAGGGATTACAATGTCCTGAGCAGGACTACAAGGCCCATGGGTCATCACACTATCCCCCTCCTCAAGGCCCCTCCCAAACTGGGGCCCTCTCCCCGAGGCGCGAGGTCGCGGCTTGGCGGGATAGGTCTGATGAAAGCGACGGGTTAGATCAGGAGCATGGACTGTGGAGGCGTCTTCCCAAGAGCGTTCCTCAGGGCCAAAACCCACCCAGTCAATGAGATATTGCAGGCGGCGGCGGTGAAAGCGAGAATCCAAAATGTCCTCAACCTCGAACTCCTCCTCCCCATTCATCAAAACAGGAGGGGGGGCCGGTTGGTCTGTATCAGGTCGCACACCATCCGCCGGAAGGAGCAGGGAACGGTGAAACACTGGGTGAATGCGCATTGAACGCGGAAGTTGGAGTTTGAAAGTCACGGGGTTTAATTGCGCCACCACTGGATAGGGGCCAATGTAACGGGCATCTAACTTCCGGCAAGGGCGGTGGGAGGGCAGAAAGCGAGTGGACAGGAAAACCCGATCTCCTACCTTGATTTCGAGGCCCGGCTGGCGATGTTTGTCAGCGTGGCGTTTATAGTCCTCCTTGGCTTGGTCCAGTTGCTGGAGCAAAAGTTGTTGCACCGCTGTGAGTTCCTGCAGCCAATCCTCTGCTGCGGGAACTTCTGAAGTTTCAATGACAGGGGGAAAGAAACGTGGATGGAAGCCGTAGTTTGCAAAGAACGGCGTTTCTTTTGTAGAAGCTTGAACTCCATTGTTGTAGGCAAACTCAGACAGTGGTAACAGAGAAGCCCAATTGTCCTGTTGGTAGTTTACATAACAGCGAAGATACTGCTCCAAAGTGGCATTGGTGCGCTCCGTTTGCCCATCTGTTTGGGGATGATGAGCTGAAGATAAGCGAGAGTCTATGCCCAATAGTTTTTGTAGTGCCTTCCAAAAACGAGAGGTGAATTGAGATCCACGGTCTGTGACTAAACTCTTGGGCAATCCATGTAGTCTGAAAACATGTTGAAGAAATAGATCCGCAGTTTCCTTGGCCGTGGGGAGGCCTTGGCAGGGAATGAAATGGGCTAACTTGGTGAAAAGGTCCACCACCACTAAGATCGTGGTGAATCCACAGGAAGGTGGTAGGTCAGTGATGAAATCCGCGGAAATTATTTCCCATGGGCGAGATGGGGTAGGAAGGGGGTGTAAAAGCCCTGAGGGCTTCTCCCTTCGTATCTTGGAGCGCTGGCATACTGGGCAGGTGTTGACGTATTTTTCCACATCCTTGCGGATCCTGGGCCACCAAAAATCCCTTAGGATCAAATGCATAGTTTTAAATAGTCCGAAGTGTCCTGCTGGTTTGCAGTCATGACACAGACGAAGCGCTTTTTCCCTGCCCGGTCCGGGTGGGATGTAAACATGATTTCTATAGCAGAGCAGCCCATCTTTAAGCGAAAAGGGAAAGTGCAGACCTTGGCGAAGTTGGTCCTGCGCCCAGGCATCAGCTTGCTGACTAGCCCTGATTTCTTGAGCACAGATGGGTCCTGGAGTAGGGGAAGTTGAACCAATGGGAATGGATTTGGTGTTCCCCACCGTGAGCGTGGCAAAGTTCTCGGGTTGTAGCAGTTGGGATTCAAAGGTCTCCTTGCGTCCTGCAGCGTATTCCGGTTTACGTGACAGGGCGTCTGCTTGCTTGGTTTGGGCTGGGGTCACATAATGGATCTGGAAGTTGAAACGTTCAAAGAATAAAGCCCAACGTTGCTGCCTCTGATTTAGTTTGCGGGCAGTTCTTAGATGTTCTAGATTACGATGATCAGTGTGGACTTCAATGGGAAATTTGGCCCCTTCTAGCCAATGTCTCCAAGTTTCAAAGGCTGCCTTTATGGCCAGTAGTTCTTTTTCCCAAATGGTGTAATTCCTCTCTGGTGTGGTTAGTTGACGAGAGTAAAAGGCACAGGGATGGAGGTGATCTCCCACCGGTTGTAAGAGTACAGCCCCAATTGCCACATCAGAAGCGTCCGCTTGCACCACAAAAGGGGTTCCAGGATTTGGGTGCTGTAGAATTGGCTGGGAGGTGAATAGTTTCTTTAGTTGCTGGAACCCTTTCTCTGCTTGATCAGTCCAGCGGAAAGGCTGCTTTCCACGGATGCAGCTAGTGATGGGGTCGGACCAGCGGGCAAAATCTGGAATGAACTTGCGGTAATAGTTCGCGAACCCCAAGAAACGCTGCACCTCTTTCTTGTTAGTTGGCGCCCGCCATTCCAATACTGCTGAAACCTTGGCTGGATCCATGGAAAGCCCTAGAGGCGAGATGCGGTAACCAAGGAAATCTACCTCTTGTAGATCAAAGGCGCATTTTTCCAGCTTGGCATAAAGTCCATGATCCCGCAATCGTTGTAACACCATTTTGACGTGGTTCTCATGTTCTGATTGTGATCTAGAAAACACCAAAAAATCGTCCAGGTAGATTATCAAGAACCTGTCTAGATAGTCCTGAAAAATGTCATTGACAAAATGCTGGAACGTTGCGGGGGCTCCGCATAAACCGAAATTCATAACTCGGGACTCGAATAATCCGAATTTGGTCTGGAAGGCGGTCTTCCACTCGTCCCCTTCCCTGATGCGAACTAAGTTGTAAGCCCCCCGGAGATCCAGCTTGGTGTAAACCTTGGCTCCTCGAAGCCGATCCAGTAGATCCGAGATTAAGGGCAGGGGGTAGCTGTTCCGCTTGGTGATATTGTTCAATGCTCTGTAGTCCACCACCAAGCGTAGTTCCCCTGACTTCTTCTTCACAAACATCACTGGGGAGGCGGCTGGGGATTGAGAGGGTCTGATGAATCCCTTGCGAAGGTTTGTCTCTAGGAATTCCCTGAGAGCTTCTTGCTCTGGTTCAGTCAGGGAGTAGAGATGCCCTCGCGGGATTGGGGCCCCCTCCACCAAGTCAATGGCACAGTCATAAGGTCTATGTGGGGGTAATTTTTCGGCTTCTTTCTCATTGAACACATCCCAATACTCGGAGTACTTCTTTGGCAAGGTGATGATGGGCTCGGTGTCTGTGGCATGGCATACCTTGGCTACGAGGCAATGGTTTTGGCAGTACGGTGAAGCAAACTGCAGTTCTCTGTTGGACCAGGAGATATTAGGGTCGTGGAGAGTCAGCCATGGAATTCCCAAAATCACAGGGAAATGGGGAACCTCGGTAACAAAGAAGGAAATCTCTTCCATATGTTCCCTTATCCACATCCTGGTGGGTTCCGACCACTGACTTACGGGGCCCGTCTTGAGGGGGCGGCCGTCTATGGCTTGCACCACACGGGCATTCTTGAAATCATGATATTGTAATCCCAGAGAGTCGGCATACTCTCTATCGATGAAATTGTTGGTAGCTCCAGAGTCTATCATGGCGTGGATCATGACGGGTCCCCTTTTTGCTGACCATAATGTGACCACGAGAAGGAACAGGACCCCGGTTGGCGGCTCTTGGATGGATTTTTTGACCGGGTTGGCGAGCCTCTCTACACCCGGTCGTTGGCTTCCCCCGCCGGCTGTGTGCCAGTCGGCTCAGACGCCTTCGTCTCCGTGGAGGACGCCGCCGCAAGACGGGCGGCAGGCTTCCCTTTGGCTGGGCACTCTCTGGCGAAGTGGCCCCCGTTCCCGCAGTACCAGCAGAGGTTTAAGCGTTGACGACGGGCCTTCTCGGCGGCATCTAGTCTGGGACGCACATTGCCCAACTGCATCGGCACCTCCTCGCCTCCTCTGGGGTATGGGGTTGGCGGTGGGGGTCTCCACACCGGACGTGGCTGAACGCTGGCGGGAGCGGGGGGTTTTGCCCCGGCTCTACTGCCCTGGCCTCGAACCCACTGTTTCCTGTTGGCAATCATGACTTCAGCCCGTAAACATTGATCAATGAGTGCCTCGAGGGTCTGGGGAGGATCCACCTTGGAGATTTCTTCCAGCATTTCAATGTTAAGACCCTCCCGGAATTGTCCCCTGAGGGCTACATCGTTCCAGCCGGTGTTGTGGGCCAGCACTCGGAACTCGGCTATATACTGAGACATAGGTCTGTCTCCTTGGAAAAGGCGACGGAGTTTGTGACCGGCTGCCTCCAAATTGTCCTCGATTCCCCAAGTCTCCTTGAGGTGGTCCAAGAAGTGTTGCGCTGATCTTAGGTGTGGAGAGGTTTGGTCGAACAGCGCCGTCGCCCAGCTGGCCGCTGGCCCGTCTAGAAGACTATAAACCCATGCCACTTTGATGTCTTCTTGGGGAAACTCGGCAGCACGGGCCTCTAGATAAGCTTGACATTGGCGACGGAAGACATGAACCTTAGAAGCTTCTCCAGTAAACTTGGTTGGCAACGCCATGGCCGGTAGACGAATTCCGCGTTCCTTCAAACCCCTTATTTCTCCATCCTGTGCATTGAGCTTATCACGGATTCGGTCCACCTCATCCTTGTCGATGGTGTAGGTAATCGGCTGGCCGCTCGGCCCAGGTACGACTCCGGTAGACATTCTGGCCGAGGTTAATTGGTGCTTAGGGTGGCGGAGTCAAACTGTCACGACCCAGGCTACAGAGCACCAATAACCATACGCAGAGGCCAGATTCTATCTAATATCTTTATTAAGGAAATATATAAAGTTAGTAAAAGCAAATGTAAAAGATAGTCCAGAAGCAGATCTTTCAGGAAAGGTCAAAATTAGTCCAAGGAAATAATGTCCAATATGAAATATTAAGGTCCAAAGTTGTAATCCAATAACCGAAACACTCACTTTGCCAGGCAAAGTGAGGGGAGATGACAAGGTCCTTTAGTCCATAAAATTGAGCAAAGCTAGGAAATAACTTGATACTTGAAACAAGGCTTAAAACGTGGAACAAGGTAACTAGGAACAAGAACAAGGTCCGAGGAATAACTTGGTAAAATCCGTGGTACAAAGGCAAGGATTGGTCCTGGGAAACAAGGCAAAGTCCGTAGGTAAACAAAGGCTGGGAAGCAAGGCGAAGGCTGGATAGCAAGGCAAGGCTTGAGCGTGAGCGAGGCTTGAATCGGAGCGCGCTGTCCAGACACGACCTGCTCCGTAGGCTGACGAATTGACTCCGCGAAGTTACTACGCGGGTAAAACACCTAAATAGAGACTAACTTTCCCGCCGAAGCAGTTCTCTGGGAATCAGAACCGAAAGCAAACTCTGAGACCAGATGTGAGACTCCCCAAAGATTCTCACGAGAAGCAGACTTAATTGGCCACATTCTTAGCTGCTATCCTCGCACTCCTGCGCGAAGCTGATTCCAAACTTCTCTGTTGTTTACAAAACTCCCGGCGCAAGAACACGGGAGAAGTAGGCTCTGGGGTTGTTTGACATACTTCTGGGAGACAACTTTCTTGCAGGTGCAAGGTTCCCAGATCGGCCTGGGAAAGATCTGGCTGAGAGGAATCCAGTTCAGACTGGGAAGGTAAAAAACCCAAGTTTTCATCTTCATCAGGGATTACAATGTCCTGAGCAGGACTACAAGGCCCATGGGTCATCACAGTAGCCTTGATTTAATATCATTCTCTAAGTATTATACAGTAGAGTCTTTTATCAATTGGTTGTAATTTGGTCCTGGTAATCTCTGGATTAAACTAGTTACGGGACACACACACACACACACACACACACACACATATATCCAAATGCCACAAAGCAGAAAGTGAGCTCAGTGTCTGAAGGTTAATGATTGCTCATGAACGCTACAGAAATAAATGATCTGCCTAGGGACTCTGTCACATGATCAGCACAAAAGCCGCAACAGCCAAAAAATGTTTATGTAGAAAGAGAGAGGGGGTGAAAGAGAGGGTGAGGGAGGAGAAGAAAAAGAAGGGACACACACACACACACACACTATCACCATTACAGCACCCTTCCCCCACTGCGAAATCCAAGTCCCGAGCCAAACAGCTGCTCCCGACTGCCTACATTAAACTAATTTGTGCTGCAACACTGCAGCTGCTTAATTTTTTTGTCTGAACTTTTATCACCAATAAGTGTTGCAATAACAAGTGATATGATCCCATCTCGGAAGTTGTATCAATCACCTTGCAAAACAAAGATAGTTTAAACTCAGCTAAAGAGAGAAAGCAAGAGACAGTAAGGAAAACTCACATGCCAAAATTTCTTTTGAACATGAACCATGTGGCCAAACTGAGGTCATGCATACACATGCTAGGAAATATGCGTTGCACAGCCTAACATAAAAATAGACCCAGAAAACAATTGCTATGGTTTGCGCAAGCTCCCTAATAGCAGCCATTTCTCTTTCGGCTCTGAGAATAAAACTGTGTAATTACTACAGTATGAAGAAGCACCGTAGTGCCGTCAGCTTCCTATACACCAGGGAAACCTGTCCTTCATAGCAGGCAAGAAATGGCACCAACCTTCTGTGACTTTCATAATTAAAAATAAAATTATAAGCCATTCTGTAGATACTTGGAGGTGACACTGCAGGTCTGTTTTGCAAATTGCTTTGCAGACCAAATAGAAATAAATGAGTCCTTGCCCCAGCAAACTGATTTCCTCAGTTGGAAAAGAAGAAACCCCAATCCACATGAGCATCACTGTTAATGCCAAAGGTGTACATAGTAACCTGCTGCCTTAATCACTTATGAAAAATAGCAGCTGATATGTTGTAGGCTTGTACTGTAAATAAATACAAACATCTGGGTGAGAAGTCAGGGAAGTAGGAATGTAACGTGGACAAAGATTCTGCAGAACAGAGTTGGAATCTTTGCTCAGCCATGGAAACCCACTCAGTTGCACTTTCCTAACTTCAGAGGAAGGCAAGGCAACTCTGAACAATATTGCCAAGAAAACCCCATGATAGGCTTGCTTTAAGATAACCAGAAATAACCTGAAGGCATACAACAGCAGCAAGAACAACAAGTTGTTTAATTCATCTGACTCTGGAGTTTACTGGTAGGCATACACTAAACCAAAAACAAGGAAGTATCATGGTTGAAAGATGGAGCCCCCAGATGGCGTAGTGGACTAAGTGACTTGAAGGTTGGGTTGCTAACCTGAAAGCTGCCAGGTTCGAATCCCACCTGGGGAGAGTGTGGATGAGCTCCCTCTATCAGCTCCAGCTCCATGCGGGGACATGAGAGAAGCCTCCCACAAGGATGGTAAAAACATCAAAACATCCGGGCGTCCCCTGGGCAACGTCCTTGCAGACGGCCAATTCTCTCACTCCAGAAGCAACTCCGGTTGCTCCTGACAAGAAAAAAAAAGGTTGAAAGAAAATCTAATGTCTAGAACAAGAGAGTAACATTCAAAAACTAGAATTAGATCATGTCTCCACCTAAATGTATGTTCCAACCAAATGCTATCAGGTCACATAAGCGTTAACATGTGAAAGAGCTCTACAAATCTGGGATGTTGTGTGGTTTCTGGGATACATGGCCATGTTCTAGCAGCATTTTCTCCTGACTTTTGCTTTCATCTGTGGTTGGCATCTTCAGAGGATCCTCTGAAGATGCCAGCCACAATGCAGGTGAAATATCAGAAGAAAATGCTGCTAGAACACGGCCATGCAGCCTGGAAACCACACAACACCTCAGTGATTCCGGCTGTGAAAATCTATGACAATACAACTACAAATCTGTATTAGACAATTCTATCTGAGGACAAACATGGGGGCATGAATGAGAGGAATTAATAGAATGAGCTCTTGGCATGTCCCTCAGTACATTAGACCATTAAGGACCTTATCACACACACTTATATCTCATCTCTGATGCTGTTTGCCTACTGGGGCCTTCAGGTCCTATCACATGACCCAAGATCGATTTCATCGGACTCTTGAAGGCAAAGTATCTGCCGCAAGTACTTTTTGAAAAACAGGAAACAATTGACTTTTAATTATCTTTAATTTTGCCACTCACATCTGAAGCACAGTTATTTTATGCCTGGTGGATAGGTCCATCTGCATCTTGTCTTCTGTGTAAGAGATCTATCTTTCAGGGTGTGTTTTGGGGGTGGTCTTTTCATCCCACTTGATTCTCCTTTGCCAAAATGGCTGGCAGTACACTTAGTGTGGCAGTCAGAGGAAGATTGTGAGTAACGTCATAAATATTTTTTCTTTCCCATCATCGATTCCCTTTTTAAAAAATAAATCGGAACTGTGCAACTCCATAGGAACAAAGGTGTTTTTTCCTTTCTCCATTGGGATGGAGGCCTGTGCACAAGGCTCACTAAAAAATTTTTTTTAAGGAAAACAGTGGTGGAGTGGAATGTGGCACAGATTGGGAGAAGTCATCTCTCAGCTGTGTGATAAATCTGACACACATATTTTTATGAGATATGGAAAGGAAACAAGCATGTGTGATGGGGTGAGTAGGTATCCAGTCCTCATCTAGCACTCTTAAACAATGGGTTGCCTACTTAAAATGCATTTTCTGAAGTTTATATGATAAGTTCCTAAGCCTTGGATACCTGCATACATACCTTCAAAGCCATTGTGCAAATCTCTGTAAAGGGAATTTCTCAAGAAATTCCTTCATAAAGGAATTTATAATTTTTACCACCACTTTAGTCATCCTTCACTTGGAACATAGAAACTGCAAGCCAGCCTCTTTGGTCTTTATCATTTACCACCAGGATTTATAAATGTTCCACCCCATACCCTTTTTTTTTAGCCTGCCCTTCTCACAATCTCATGATTTAGGCTGGTCAGTGGATGTTGGACTTCCAGAAAGCACCTTTTCTAAGTTCTGTTCCCATTACAATGCACTGTTCCCATTAGGAGACTCTGCTAATCCAATCCAGTAGATTAAGGTTTCTGGACTGACGTTTCTGGACTTCATGACCTAGACAACTGCATATCTCCTCATGGCCTTTCCCAGTCCACTGACACACCAGCAATTTTGAACAAAGTGAAAAACCCAAATTTTCAATCATGGATATAATGATTTCTTATATTTAAAAAAGCAAGCCATAACATTACATTTTATTTTTAAAAAGTCTTATTCATATGGTAACAGCTTGAAAGTTCTGACCTCCTCCTCACCTCTTCTCTGCCCCCCCTGCAAATCCCCCCTCCCAGTTAATAAAACATTCCAGCTCAGTGCATAGGAGGAAGTGTTCTAAGAGGGGCTGTAAAAATGTTGATCCTTGAGTAATAGTAGTGGTGCACTTAACAAAATGTCACATGCTGTTCCTCATGTTTTCCTCTGAGTTATTTTCCTCCTGCTTCATGCAGGGACCTTCTTTTCTACTTCTACTTCTTCTTTTCAGAGCTGCGGCAGCCACTGACCTGAACTGCTTGTAATTCCTGCCAAATATGCAGGCAATGTTTTCGCTACGTTTTGGAATTTGACTTAGTCCATGTGTCAGGCATTCACTTGTGCTCAGAAAACAAGAATATTGAAACAAAAGTAATATCTTTCCTTTCTCTCCCTTACCCTCCCCCCAATCCACAAACACATTGCAAAACTGTTTTTCCCCCACGTGATATTTCTATGTAAGCTATACAAAAAAAACACATAGCTCAAAGCAAAATTTGAGAGCATTCTTTTTTGGGACCTCATATCCTAAAGCCTCAGTCTGTTTGGGAGATTGGAAGGGCTAGAGTCCAAAAAAAGGAACTTTCCCAAGTTGTGGTTCATATTTACCATCCTGACCCATAATGTAGTTTTATGGGTCTTAACAGTAGTTTAGGGTTCAGCAAAAAGGGCTTTTCTTTGAGCGCCTAGCCCCCTAGAGTAGTTTCAGATCAAAACTTGCTTTTGAAGATTCCCCATTTGAAAACTATTGCAACCTCTGTATGATTCAAAATGAATCTAAAATCCCAATAGGGCCAGGGCTAGAACCACCCTGGAGATTATGTTAGCATGATTGAGATAGCCCATCAGAAAGCTTATTCGGGTGAGTGGCAGGAAGGCTACCTGGAGATTTAAGATGGGACGCACTGGACAGCCAGATGGCCCCATTTTATGAATAGTCCATTCAGCAGAGGCTGCTGACTCCAGAATATTCAAGACAGTGAGCCCACTCTTAGAATGCATCTACACTGTAGATTTGATGCAGTTGACACCACTTCAACTTCCATGACTTAATGCTGTGGAATTCTGGGATTTGTAGTTTTACAAGGTCTTTAGTTCTCTTGACCAAAGACTGCCTCACCAAACTATATATCTCAGGTTTCCATAGCATTTCTGTTGTCCCAAACTATTTTCTAGCAATTCTTAGCACCAACTGCAATATTGTATCCCTGCTATCAAGTGGGCTTTCTTATAATTCCAAGGCTTTTTGGAACAAAAACTATATTTTTAAAAATTATATTTTATAGGTATAATGCATCATAGTCCCAACTTAACAAGCAACCTTCTGCTTTAAAAATTATTTGAGATAGAGTCCTACTACAGATCCACAAAGTGATTATTTATTTATTTATTTATTTATTTACAGTATTTATATTCTGCCCTTCTCACCTCGAAGGGGACTCAGGGCGGATCACATTACACATATAAGGCAAACATTCAATGCCTTGACATAGAACAAAGACAGAAGACAGACGCAAGCTCCGAGCTGGCCTCAAACTCATGACCTCTTGGTCAGAGTGATTGGTCTCAGCTGGCTGCAGCTGGCTGCTCACCAGCTTGTGACATAGCCCGAGCCCAGCATAGAATCATAGAGTTGGAAGAGACCTCATGGGCCATCCAGTCCAACCCCCTGCCAAGTGGCAGGAAATCGCGTTCAAAGCACCCCCGACAGATGGCCATCCAGCCTCTGCTTAAAAGCCTCCAAAGAAGGAGCCTCCACCACAGTCTGGGGGAGAGAGTTCCACTGCTGAACAGCCCTCACAGTGAGGAAGTTCTTCCTGATGTTCAGGTGGAATCTCCTTTCCTGCAGTTTGAAGCCATTGTTCCGCGTCCTAGTCTGCAGGGCAGCAGAAAACAAGCTTGCTCCCTCCTCCCTATGACTTCCCCTCACGTATTTGTACATGGCCATCATGTCTCCTCTCAGCCTTCTCTTCTGCAGGCTAGACATGCCCAGTTCTTTAAGCCGCTCCTCATAGGGCTTGTTCTCCAGACCGTTGATCATTTTAGTCACCCTCCTCTGGACGCTTTCCAGCTTGCCAACATCTCCCTTTAACTGCGGTGCCCAGAATTGGACACAGTACTCCAGGTGTGGTCTGACTAAGGCAGAATAGAGGGGTAGCATTACTTCCCTGGATCTAGATGCTATACCCCTATTTATGCAGGCCAGAATCCCATTGGCTTTTTTAGCAGCCGCATCACATTGTAGGCTCATGTTTAACTTGTTGTCCACAAGGACTCCAAGATCTTGTTCACATGTACTGCTATCGAGCCAGGCGTCCCCCATTCTGGAATCTTTGCATTCCATTTTTTCTGCCTTAGAAAATAATGGACAAGAAGCGTGTCATGGAGGAGACAACAAAATCTGAGTAGCTGCATCACAAGAGGTCACATTTAAACCAATTCAGAAGAGCTGTTGTGTTATGTAAGAATTTTAATTACTAATGGGGGAAAATAAATGAAGAAAAGAAACATTTTGGAGTTGAATGATTGTACATTAACATTTTTTTTTCGTACTGCATGGCAAATAAGTGAACGCTTACCCCCTAGATCAAGATACACATATACACTTTTCTAGTGACTTGCTGATGAGACAGAGATTAAGAGAGAACAAGGCTGAGAGGCAGAGAGAGAGAGAATCAATTGCACAAGCATGAGCATGAGAATTAGCAGTAAGATATCTGACTGCTAGTTGTTGCCATTGTCTTCTGTAGACCAAATGGTGCTGATACTCTCTTGGAAGACCTGTTTGTGTATACACCATTTTGTATGCCTGTGGATCATTTTATCTTCACTCCTGCAAAGTAAATATGTGTAGTGGATGCGATCCCCTGCTGCTAGGGAAACGAGTCCTAGTATCCTTATCAACATCATGGCCAAACATTAACAGCTGGCCACTGGCACAACTAAGACTCTTTTGTATGCCTTAGGACTTGCTATCATTAAATAAGTCAGCTGATGTAATGGTTTCACTCTGGAGACTGAATCCTGGCAAGTCACACTCTCTCAACCTCAGAAGAAGGCAAAAACCAAACACCGCTCTGAACAAATATTTTCAAGAAAACTCCATGAAAGGATTGCCTTTGGAGACCTTCCAGACAGGCCCTATATCCCAAGATCTGATCTCAGGTTTTCTGCTGTAACCTGGATTATATGAGTTCCTACTGGCAGTTAATCTGGGATAAACAAAAAACCTGGGATAAGATCCTGGGATATAGGGCCTGTCTGAAAGGGCCCTTGGAATCACCATACCTTGAAAACAGCTTGAAGGCACAAAACAACTACTGTATTGTCATTGAATAACAAGATCAGAATTGTCCATGCTATCATCTCTCCCATTTCTTTGTATGGATTTGAAAACTAGGGCTGGATCTACACTGCCATATAATCCAGATTATCATATCAGATAATCCACATTATCTACTTTGAACTGGATTATACTAGTCCATACTGACATATAATTCAGTCCAAAGCAGATAATCTAGATTTTATATGGCAGCGTAGATGGGGCCTAGGGCTCCTTCTACACTGTCATATAAAATCCAGATTATCTGCTTTGAACTGGATTATATGTCAGCATGGACTAGTATAATCCAGTTTAAAGCAGATAATTTGGATTATCTGCTTTGATAATCTGGATGATATGGCTGTGTAGGAGTGGCCTAAGTGGTGAAAAAAGCTGATAGATAGAGAGACACCTTTTTGAAATGTGGTGCAGCAGAAGAGCTATATAGATATCACGGACTACTAAAAAGACTAACAAATAGGTATCATTTTCCTTCCAGGACCTGCCATAGTTTACACCACATCAAATTATCCCAAACTTTTAAAAAAACAAAAACAAATCAAAGCTAGATCGGTTGTGACATTTGGATCGTATTACACTTGTTCTTATTTTGGCTCTATATTTCTGTTCACAATTTAAGTGGCTGACACAAAGGTCCTAGATAGTTTGGAACTAGACTAAAATGAATTCAGATGAAATTATTGTCACTATATGCACAGAAGATGTGCAGCACTGTGAAGGTGTGAAATATTTTTATTTTGGCATACATGTTAAGTAAACACAAACAAACTAGCACTGGCACTTGCTAGACAAATACTTATTCAAAGTCAAGTCAATATTTTGTATAAACAACTTTGGTAGGCATGAGACTTCTAGGGTAAATCTCTACCCATTTTGCACATATGGATCTTTCAGTTTGCACTTTTGTGGTGTTGAGTATTTTGTGTACGTGAAGTGGTTAAACCCATTTCAATTCTAGGTTGAAAATAGAATGCAATGAATAAAAGTCAAAGGGAGTGAATACAGAGCAAGATTCTGTAAGTGGACAAGAAGGACTTTTCCCAACTCTCTCATATTACTAAAACATAGCATCATCCACTATGCCTCAACATTGAGAGAGTTGGGGCAGATTAAAAAGAAGTACCGTACTTCATTATTTAGCACACAATTAAACTTTGCAGAAACATATAAGAGCTCAGTGCAACAAGATGTAGCAAAAGATGCCAACCTGAATAACTTGAAAGTGGAGTTAGATACATACATAGATTTTAGAATCATCAATGGCTATCATTCAGGATGAGGATTTATCACCACCAGTTTCAGAAGTAGTGCACCTCCTTATAACAGTGTCTGGGGGAAGAGTATTGCATTCATGCCCTGCTGGCAGGCTTGCTGGGGACTAGGACTCAGAGCAATGGGTTCAAATGACAAGAAAGGAGATTCCACCCGAACATTGGGAAGAACTTTCTGACCATAAGAGCCGTTCAACAATGGATCTCTTGGAGTGTGATGAAGGCTCCTTTTTTGGAGGCTTTTAAACAGAGGCTGGATAGCCACCTCTCCGGGGTGCTTTGATTGTGTTTTTCCTGCATGTCAGGGAGTTGGACCAAATGGCCCTTGTAGTCACCTGCAACTCTATGATTCTATGATTCTGTTACTTACTTGGCCACTTTGTGAGTAGAATGTCAGGCCAGAAAAGCCTTCAGTCTGATCCCTTCTCACTTTTCTTATGGTGTCTGAGCCAAGAATTAGAGTTATGTCTCTGATAAGTATTAGACACAGCATATTTTCTGTGTTAGCCTCCCATCTCTGGATTGCTCTTTTGGGAATGACATGTGGACCCTCTCTTTGCTGGTCTTTAGGGTTTTATAGTAGACTGATTATGATAGACTGAACCACCTCGGATTTTAAGATCATCTGGGGAGGCCCTGCTCTCAATCCTACCTCCTTCGCAAGCGTGACTGGTGGGGACGAGAGACAGGGTCTTCTCAGTGGTGGCCCCCCAGCTGTGGAACTCCCTCCCTAGTGATATTAGATCAGTCCCCTCCCTCCTAACCTTTAGGAAGAGAGTAAAAACTTGGCTTTGGGAGCAGGCCTTTAATAAATAGCTCAGTGCAAAAAATTACCTGGAAATTGTGCAATTGCTTTTATTTTTATGTATTTTTATTTTTTAAAAAGGTTAATAAAAATTTGCATATTGCCATTACAAAACCTTGATTTTGCCTCCTATGGTGCATGAAAATGAAGATCTGATCCTTACTTTCCTAGGACTCTGGCCCTACTTGGGAGTGAATCCTACTTAGGACTATAATCCTACTTGGGAATAAATCCTATGCATGTTCTTCTGTGTTATTCATGCATTTCTAGGCAAGGTAATATTTGAACCAGAGGTATCTTGATTCACAGATCATTCATACAAAACAAATCTGCAAACAGATATTATCCATCACCTTAGACTTATATTGCTAAAATTACTTTATGATAACATGATCTTGAAGGGGTACCCTAGACAGAGAAATTCCCATCTATTGTTTGGTACATAATCCCTGAAACACCCTCAATTGATCAGTGATATTTTAAGTCTTTGGATACATGTCAACCCACTGAGAACAAATGCCCTTTCAAGTACAAAATTCTTGATTAATAAAGGAAATGAAGGAATACAACACAACCTTTGACCTTAATAGGTTTATTCTGGCATACATTTTCACGTAATCCTATCCACATCATCGGATGCATGGAATGACGCTACTCTGGACAACACATAAATGAATGAGTTGGAAGGGACAGCAGTGTGAATTGGAATGGGAAAAAATATGTTAAATTTGTCTAAAGAAATCAAGTTACATGGCACATAATTATGATACCAGTAAAATAAATAATTTAAAAGATAGTTTAGCAGGCCAAACTATTTTGATCCACATTGACAAATATTAAGTATTGTCAGAGGGTATACAAATCTTCAAATACAAACTTGGTACAAGAAACTGTATAGTTAGAGTCCTGGAAAATAGCTGGTTCTAAGTTATACTTCCAGGTTATAGCAGATGGCCATGTCTCTGACAACCACACATTGTCACAGACACTATTACCATCATTGTGACAGGCCTTCCACTTTTGTGAGAATTAGGAGTACTGGACCACCATGAAATTGAAAATTTAAAAAACACCCCCCACACACCAACAACTAATATAGACCATAGAGTCACATTGAAAGACCTGAAGTTCTTGTTCTCCAGCACAACAAAATAGTTAACTTCTAGTCACACTGAAGGACCTAGAGATTCCTACATCAAATCTGCAAAGGTTCAACTCACAAGTGTGAAGGGACGACTGTATTTTCGAAGCCTAGCAATAATCTTAAGTATGATAGAGACTCCCCAAAACACTGAATACCAACTTGGTCGTCAATTTTTAATATTTTATAAGAAACATGATAGATGAATCAGTTCAGTTCCGCTGCTGCTTTGAGATGTTACAATGTAATTTGATCACAAATAGTAAGGTTTGCTCAAAATTATTTGCATCATTACTCCAAGGAGACAGAGAACTGTTAGGATTCCAATGAACATCAGGTCAACATTAAGATGGTCAGCCACCCTTTTTTTGGACTATTGTAATAATCCTCCCATGAGTAAGTTTCTTCTCTTTTTCATCCTAATATATCTCACAGCAGCTTATTAATAGGACTGTAAATGTTAAATTAATGAAATTAGATTGAGAAAGCCACCATCTGCAGTACAGAAGCTGAATTATCAAAAAAAGTTTGAGACTGTTAATATTCAGTTTTGCATTGATGTCTTCATGAATAACTTCCTCCATATGGTAGTAGTCACAGCTATTGGTATTGGCTTCATTTTTAGAGACAGCCTTATTCTGGCGGGCCATAATAAATGAATGGCACAATCATAACACCTCAGCGATAGTCACAATAACTGATTTCTCACATTATAAGTGACATTTTATTGCCTGACTGTCATTCCAACTTTAATCACATTACATGGAAGCAAGCCCCATTGATTTCAGTGCGCCCTGACAACTGTGATTATGATAAAATGGAGGCAGTGCTGCAGGGCCAGAGGAAATGAGACTTGGGATGAATGCCCATTGTTTCAAGTGTGAAAATTTGCACCAGAATATAGAACTCTACAAGTGCATTATTTGTCTGGATAAAGACCATCTTGCCACAAAATGTCTATGGACTGGTGTGTGCGTGTAGGGGCTGAATTTAGTGACATTCTGTAAACTGCAATTTGTACAAAATTCAGCTTCTACATTGGTGAGGATACAAATGACTAGTGTTAAAATTACTTTATTGGTCCACAAACATGGTTCACCTATTTACAAAGTCCTCAGCAGTTAAGACCTAGATAATGTGGGTGGGCTTTAATACCCTGAAAGCACCAGATCCTGTCTAATCTTGGAAATGAAGTCTCTTCCAACTCTAAGATTTTATTATTCTAGTACTTGGATGGAAGACCACCAGCAAAAACCTGGTGCTTTAGGCTATATTTCAGAGGAAGGAAGTAGAAAAACTATCTCTGAGTGTTCCCTAGCTAAGAAATCCTTATGAAATTCATGCATTCACCATCAGATGACATGCAACCTGAAGGCATATTAACCCTCACAAAATGAGTGATCTGTAGATCTAGTGAGATGGCCACTCCTAGTGAACAACCACTTCTTTTCAGTCCATGAAGCAACACTGCCAAAATACATGGTGGAACACCTACTTCCATACTATTGTGTTGGAGTGTATTGCTGCAGTCTGCCCCAGGTGGTGACACAGCAGCAGCTGCAACCCAGATATGCAGATAGAGCTGGTTCTCCCAAGTAGGACTTTCCACCTATTCATCAAAACTAAACTTATTGCACAACAAGCAGGTTTCAGACCAGGGAAAAACTGTACAGGTTAAATACCGGACTCATGGAGAAAATCCCTGATAATACTGATACAGAAACCAGATAAGGATTTGACAGATACAGGTTCATATAGGCCTATATCGCTAATAAACCAAGAGGCAAAAATATTATCAGCCATAATGGCCAATAGGATGAATAATTGTATGTACAAATATATTAAGAATGATCAGTATGGTTTCGTGAAAGGGAGACAAATGCCAAATTTAATAGGAAGAGTAATAAAGTTTGGGTAACACAACAGGAAAAAACAAAGGTGGGGATACTAGCTCTGGATATATTTAAGGCGTTTGATTGCGTGGAATAGAGGACATTAAAAACAATCATGATTAAATATGGAATGGGGAATAAAATGAAAGGATTGATAGAACAATACTATTCAAACAATACAGCGATAGTAACAATAAATGATGGAGTGACAAGAGAAATAAAGGTAATGAAGGGAACAAGACAAGGTTGCCCCTTGTCACCAATATTGTTCGCCATAGTGATAGAACTACTTGCAAATGTAATAAGGAAAGATCTGAAATTAGAAGATGTTGGAATATCAACAAAACAAAAAGTTAGTTTATTTGCTGACGACACGTTGTTGACCATCAAAAATATATGTGGCAATATGGATAGAATAAAATTACATTTAGGTCTACAAATCAATTGGAAAAAATCAGAAATGATGTTACTTCATTATACAAAAAAGGAAGAAGAAGACTTTATGTAACAGGCTAATACGGGAATAAAGATTAAGAACAAAATAAAATATTTAGGAGTAACTATAACTAAGGATCTACATGAAATGGAAGAGGTAAATGTTACAACATTAAGGAAAGCAACTCAAAAGAATTTACTAGAATATGAAAATATAAAACTATAATGGTTCGGAAGAATAGCGTTAGTTAAAATGAAAATTCTTCCAAAGATAAATTTTATATTTAGAATGGTACCACTACAAATTTCAGAAGAGGAATTAAACAAATGGCAACAAATAATTAACCAATATTGCAATGGCAACAAGAAAAAGAGGTTAAATAAACAACTTTGGTATAGGTCACAGAAGGTAGGAGGTCTAGCACTCCCCAACATTAAAAAATGTAATGAAGCAAACAGGAAGGGATGACAAATAAGGAGGACTTGGAATGGTTGGGGAAAGGTTCAAATGAAGTAGAGGAAAAAAATTGGAACATATTTTTTAAGAATTTAAAAAGGAAAGAAATTAAGGGAGTAAAAAACCCAATGTTGAGAAACGTGCTAGAAATTTGGAATAGATACAAGAAAGTATTATTGTCAGAAAGCTCAACATTAACACCAATAATAATGGATAGGAAATTCCCAAAAAATCTAAAAAATATACTGCATAAAAAATTAAGAGAGAAGAATATAGACAAAATTGGAGATTGGATAAAAGCGGACATGAAGAAAGAAACTATACTGAGAGAATTTAGAGATATTAAAATCTCATGGTTCCAATGCTTACAGCTAGAACAATGGTCCAAGAACTGGATAAAAAAATAATGGGGAAGGAGGCAATCCTACACAATTTGAACAAATGATACAAAAGGAAAGAGCAATGGGAGTACACCATAGGATGAAAGGAATAACCAGTAAATTGTATAAGATATTAATTGAAATCAAGGGGGGGGGGAATTAAAGGATGCATTATTAAGAGAGATATGGGAGGAAGATTTAGGGATTAGGATAAGGGAAGTGGATTGGATACAGTTATGGAATCAAAGACATTTAAGGAACCTATCGATACATGTTAAAGAAAATTATTATAAACTGGTTTGGAAATGGTACTTAACACCAGTAAAGATAGCAAACATTAATAAAAATGCTACAAAAAATTGTTGGAGAGGTTGCCAGGAGGTGGGTACATATATACATATGTGGTGGTAATGTAAATATGTAAAGGTATTTTGGGGGAAGGTATTTAGAGAAATAAAAGCTATAATGGATAAGAAGATAGGAAAAAGTGGAAGTATTGCATTGTTGTCATTATATAATGTCAAGAATTTGAAAAAAAACAGAAGGATGCAATAAATAATATGTTAATTGCAGCAAGGTTGTTGATAGCAAGGAACTAGAAAGGTAAAATAAACATACAAATAGAAGAATTGTATAATGAACTATGGACATTAGCAATAAACGATAAGTTTACATGTAGATTAAGAGTTAGGAAAGGGGTATGGAAGGAAAATGACTTTGACGAGGTTTGGGGGGAAATTATTGAGAAGGGTTTAAAAGAAGTAGATGGGAAATTACCTCCACAAAAAGAAATGGTATTTTGGAAAGAGAATGTAAATTGAAATGGCTTGGAGGGTGGAGGGGAGCACAGAGGTGAAAAGAAACAACATACAAGATATATATTTATATAGTTGATGCAATGAATTAAGAGTGAAATATAAAGTATTGAAGGTATTGATGTATGGATGTATTTTAAGAAAACTAATTTTTAAAAATTTAAAAAATCAAATCTAAAGTTTTTGTGTTTGTTCTTGTGTCTATTTCCTTATAAAGATTTTGTCACCATGTTTAAAAAATACCATACAATAGGTTAATGCAAATACAGTAGGCTAATAAATGAATTTGGGGCACAGAAGGGATCAAGGTTTACCATTCAGACGTTATTGAATCACATTATAACTTTATACGAACCTAGTAAAATGAAAGTTTGTGTGTATTAAAACTGAAATTAAACAGTGTGGCTCTGCTTATCTGGGATTCAGCAGAGGAGTGACATCAAATAAGCTCCTGTTAGAAAATGAGTAGAAAAATGAAAGTTTAATTTAAAAAAAAAAAAACACAAAAATATGTATATGTATGACTACAAAGCCTCAGCATATATTATACATTTCCCCTTAACCTAACACACACACACAAAATTCCAAATGAAGTATTACAAAAAGCTGAAGAGCAAAGACTAAAAATAAGATAGGGGGAAAGTGACAATGCTTCTCAGACTGCTGAAAGTTTATAAGTACTCCCTTCCATATCCTTTCTGCCTCTTAATTGGTAAGATCCATTCTGCGGACTATCTCACTAACACCAATCAGTCTGTCAAGCTATTTTCTATGTAGAAATCAAAGAATTGCTGTCTTGCACCAAACCCCAGCTTTTTTAAATCATAAATGCATAATGTAATTCATCTAACATACTATGTAGGGCTGCAACCATGCCCCTATAGTCACTTAGATTTACTTCCAGCTGAATAAATTTAAGATTACCAATAGAGTTGATTTAAGCTAAAGAAATAGAATACATTCCAATTCTAACTAAAATCTGTCAACAAATACGGAAAACAAAAATAATGACCATAGATTATTTACATAATTTTAAAGTGGAGAATAAAGACATCACAATAGTAAATAGTAGCTCCTGAACGTCCCCTATAGTTGCGTAGAGTCAGGCCAGCTCCTTGGTTCTCTCAGGAGCTGGCCATGATGAAACAGACGAGACGGAGACTAGAGTGCATCTGGCATAGAACTCAGGGTGTATCCGACCGAGCACGGGCTAGAGCCTCTCTTAAGGGCTTCCCCGCACCATTGCAGGTAGCCAGAAAAGCTTTCTCTACTGCTCACATTGCGTCTGCAACAAATAGACCAGCGGAGTTGTTTTGGTTGGTGGGGGAGCTCCTCCGTGTGACAGGGGGGCCGCCCCAGACCACCTGACAACTTGATGTGGCGAGTTCACCCATCATTTTGCAGACAAAGTCTCTCGGATATGCTCTGACTTAGACACCAGCCTTAATGCAGTATCTATAGAGGTAACTGATACACCTGCTTGTCCAGTATTAATGGATTCATTTCAGCTTGTCCGCCCTGATGATGTCGAGGGGATCCTTGGAGCTGTGATAGTATCGAAAGCCGCTGAGATGTCCAGGAGAACCAATAGGGTCACACTCCCCCTATTAAGTTCTCTGCGGAGGTCATCCACCAAGGTTCTGGAGCGGGTGATGGACTGGATGAGGTCGAATAAACTGAAGCTTAATCCAGACAAGACAGAGGTCCTCCAGATCTGTTGTGTGGCTGATCGGGGCATAGGGTGGCAACCTGTGCTCAACGGGGTTGCACTCCCCCTGAAGGCGTAGGTCCTCAGCTTGGGGGTCCTCCTGGACTCAGCGCTGACGCTTGAGGCTCAGGTGTTGGCGGTGGCTGGGAGGGCCTTTGCACAGTTAAAGCTTGTGCACCAGCTGCGACCATACCTCATGAAGTCTGACTTGGCCATGGTGGTCCACGCCTTAGTTACCTCCAGGTTGGATTACTGCAATGCGCTTTACATGGGGCTGCCTTTGAAGACGGTTCGGAAACTACAGTTGGTACAAAGATCAGCGGCCAGGTTAATAACGGAAGCAAGCTATAAGGAGCGGTCAACCCCCCTATTTAAGCAGCTCCACTGGCTACCAATAAGTTTCTGGACCCAATTCAAGGTGCAGGTTATCACCTATAAAGCCTTAAACGGTTCAGGACCTGCCTATCTCCTTGATCGCTTCCTCCCCTATGAACCTACATGGGCCTTAAGACCATCTGATGAGGCTCTTCTCTTGCTCCCGCCCCTGTCTCAGGTGCAGCTGGCGGGGACGAGGGAGAGAGCCTTCTCAGTGGTAGTCCCCCGGCTCTGGAACTCTCTCCCCAGGGAGATCAGGTTAGCTCCGTCATTGCCCATCTTTTGCCATCAACTGAAGACATGGATGTTCTGGAGCGCATTTGAATAAATAGCCCATCTGACTTGGTATCTACTCTATGTTTACAACCTTAATGGCACTTTATCTTGCTCCTCACTCTACATGCAATGAAGAAGGGAAGGGGAGATATCATCTCCTCCTCTCCCTCTTCTCACCCGCAATTCTCCCATTGCTCTGGCCGACATCACTGGCAGCAACTGGCAACTGGTAAGTCCCATGTCACAGCTCGAGACCGTTGCAACACGGAGAATGGGATGGGACAGTAATAGCTATCCTTTCCCCCTCAATATAAGAGTTTCATTAAAATGAATATAAATTCCTTTATAAATGCAGTGTGATCAAGTTTACGATTGCAGATAAATACTGCTAAAAATCCTAACCTGATCTGATATTTTCATAAACCAGTATACCAATTTAACTGGTTTTAGGTATGAAAACCAAATCAATACAATTGGAGGACTTATATCAATTTTAAGCATCTTAGCATTTCAGCACTACTAGATCTCAAACCTTTGAGAATTGACTATGGATCAGTTTTAATAATCAAATATTGCAACTCTTCAGTAGCAAAAATATGTTGTCTCTCTTATCTGCTTGACTGGCCCAGGTAGGATTCCCCTGATCCTGCTGACAGTATGGGAAGCCATCAGTTGCTATATAGTTGGGTTGCCCTTGGATCTTCTAACTATATCTGGCTCTTACCTTCAGAACCTTGGATGGCTGACAGTGAACTAAATCAGACTAAATTCAAATAATCTGGCATAAAATGGTTTGAAGAATAAAGCTGTAAACACTTAGGAGATTAGCTGTGCTATCCTCTATTCTACATTGCCTTGTGAAACTGCCGCTAATGCTTCAATTCTCTACATAGTGTTGAGAAGGGCTATTTATTTCCATGGAATTCATTTCCAAGAAAGTGTTCTTGGTATTTCAGCCTTCAATTGCAATGTTCAAAATACTTATTATAGGGACATCTAATCGAAATCAGGAAGCTAAAGAGTAAGAGTTTAATGAGCCATTACATAAGTGGACGGCTACTCTTGAAATCTGAATTCAAATCAAAAGTCATGGAGACAGAGAAAGAGAGAATGTGGGGTGTTTAAATTCAGCATGCAGACATACTAAAAACTAAATATCTAAAGGTTATGTTCTTGCCAACAATGCCTAAAACGGAGAAATAACAGTAAGCTTACAATTCTTGGGTCTGATAGTAGTTTGGACCCAAAAAGGACATCTTTGTTGATGTATTAGTATTCTTCTCATGTGAAGAAACGTAAACACACACACACACTGCAGAAACATGTTTTTTCCAAGTCCAGCTGGAGTTTTTGAGATTTTTTTTTCTGAAACCACTTTTTTGTCTGTCCCTTTAATTTGTCAGATGAAAGAGCAGGTGGAGCCTCTCCCTGACAAGAAAAGAACATTTCTTAATGTCATTTTTCCAAATCATAGAATGAAATGTGACAAGGGAACACTGTTCGTTGCTCAACACAGCCGTTTTACCTGCATTAACCTGCACAATTCGATACATAACTACTTTTGACGTCACCATTATGCTATGTATCTCCTTGTCTTTACCAGTAACAGCCAATGTTGTGAGATATTAAGTACAGAAAACTCAGCATAATGATTTTAGAATTGCAATAGGTTGAAGCACATGCTACAGAATAAGTGGGTAAGTGCTTAGCACATAGGGAGCCCTGTTCAGTTTTTAATGTCTAGAACAGGCATGGGCAGACTTTGGCCCTCCAGGTGTTTTGAACTTGAATTCCCACAATTCTTAACAGGGTTGTTAGGAAATGTGGGAGTTCAAGTCCAAAAGACCTGGAGGGTCGAAGTTTGTCCATGCCTGGTCTAGAAACACCCCAGCTAACAAGATCACAGGATTATGCTCTTTCTGTACAAAAAAGAAAGGAGGATAATTTCGTAACATCTTCTGGTGGTTAACCTGAGTCACTGGGTTTTCTTGACAAGGTTTGTTCAGAAGGAATTTGCTAGTGATGGTCTCTGAGGTGGCAACAGTGTGACTTGCCCAAGGTCTACCAGTGGATTTCCATGTCTGAGCAGGCATTCAAAGCCAGGTTTTCGAAGTACCCAAACCACTACAGCGCCCTGGCTCTTCAGTACTATTTTCACAGCCATCAAACAAAGAGATGAAAAGGTGTCACTAGGGGGGTTGGTATCATTTGACATTCCATCAAGGTTCAGCTTGAGTTTTGTTTTTATTTTATTTTTTTTTAAAGTTGATTGGTACATATATATATAAATAAATTAATGCTTCAGATGATGACAATCTCCTGAACTCCCTCAGGTGCTTTTCTCCTCCTTTCTGGTTCTGCCAACTGTCCGTCTGCTTATTCTGAGTACCAAACTATCAGAGGCAAAATGCTGCTTGATGCAATTGCCAGAACTCCTGGTCATCAGCTTTCATGGTTAAGACTAAGATGTTAATGTGAGGGGGAAAGAGTTTTGATAGTAAATGAAGCCTGGATTCACTTATACTGTATAAGGAAAAATAGAAGTGTCAAACAGAGTTAAGTTTTATGTGGTTAAGTGGGTTAAGTGGACATTGGGATTTTGATAATATGTAATATAGATGGTTGTATTAGGTCAAAGGATGGGGTTGTAAAGGGACAGAAGAAGCACAACCCTGAAGAGTTATCTGGATAATGGCAAATATATGCTACTCAGCCTTCCCGCCCGTGGCATGGCGGAGGGAAAAGGAAGCCAGGTGGGGAGGGAAGAAGACAAATATGAGAAGAAATGATGTAAAGAACAGTAAGATCATGAAAAGTTCACTAAATAATTATATATACATTAATGGTTGATTTAAATATTTTGTCAGTTAACATAAATGGCTTAAGCTCTCCTGTTAAAAGAAATAAGCTGTGTAAAATGTTGAAGAAGAATCAGGTAGACATAGCATTATTACAGGAGACACACAAAAAGAAGGATAAATCTAAATTGCTATACATCAATAACTGAGAAAACAGCTAGAATCTAGAGGCACAAATAAATCCCAACGGGAAACCATACTAATAAAGGATAGTCTAAATTTAGAAATAGACAAAATAATAAAATATTCTGAGGGAAAAATTGTAATGATAAAATGACAAATAAACAGTATTCAGGTATCAATAATTAGCATCTATGTTCCCAATCAGAACCAAGTAAGATTTATCAACAAAACACTTAGAAGAATAGAAAAGCAGGCTATGGGTGACATAATTATTGGAGTAAATATGAATATAGAATTATTTTTTAAAAAAATTAAAAGAAGAGGGACAGGAACTTCAGGACTGGAAAGTAAAATCAATTTTATAAAATGGAACTTATCAGACGTTAATAACAGATTAAGACAAAGAGTTGACCCCATACATATTACTCTGCCAGATACAAAAAATTCACTACAATAGATTTTTTTTTTTGCTAGGGAACAATAAATTAATGCCTATAAAAGATTTAACAGTGGGCAATCATTGGCCAAGTGACCATGCACTCTTATTTTTAAAATGGGGATACAACATGCCAAAAACAAAAAGTGGAGATTTAACCCTTTGGCTTCCCTTGAAAATGACAGACAAGAATTAAAGGAGGAAATTAATCAATACTTTAGACCAGTGGTTCTCAACCTGTGGGTTCTCAAGTGTTTTGGCCTACAACTCCCAGAAATCCCAGTCAGTTTACCATCTGTTAGGATTTCTGGGAGTTGAAGGCCAAAACATCTGGGGACCCACAGATTGAGAACCACTGCTTTAGACTAAACAGAATACCTGAAATAAGGATACCTTCAAAGCAGTCATCAGGGGCAAATGTATATCAATGGAAAAAGGTATCCTGAAAAGAGAAAAATGTAAGGTAGATAAATTAAAACAGGAAGGTGAAAAGACATTCCAAACCTCTCAAAAAGACCCCACAGAAGAAAACAAGGAAAGATGGAGGAGGATAAAGACACAGTTAGATGATTTAGAGTTACAAATGATTTAGAGTTCAGTTTAAGTTACAAAAAATACTTGTCAAAAACGATTTTCAGATTAACTCCATTAACAACCCAAAGAGACTGATAACCTACCTAAAAAAGAAGGTAGCAGCAAGTTAATTAAATTAAGAGATGAAAAGGGACAACTAAAAACAAAGGAGGAGGATTTGCAGGAAATTATGGCAGGATATTATGAAAACTTTAAATTAATAAGGATATTGAAAGCTCAGAGGGACTAATAAAAATTAGACTCTCAGTTGGAATCTTCACTGAATAAAAACATAACTACGAGGGCTATCCAGAAAGTATGTTGCGTTTTGGAATTAAAAATTAAGGAAGTATAGGATTCTTTTGCAAGCCCTGGCCGATTCTGGCTGCTCCTCCTTGGAAGGAGAGATAAACCCACGCCTTTTCCTTGAGCTGACAAGAAGGGAAAGCCTCAATGTTTTGATTCTTGAGATCTTGCAAAAGAAGTGAGAGCGGGTGATTTGTTTGCTCCTCCCTCCTGCATCCTTCAGCTGGCTGAGTTTCAGGATGCAGCGGGAAACTGCAGAGGATAGGAACTTTCTAAACTCATTAATAGTTCTGAAAAGGGCCTAATTTTGAATGGGGACTATGTTTAAAGGTACTATTGAAGTATGGCTTTTAACTGCATATAATAAATATTTTATCCTATACTTCGTTAATTTTTAATTCCAAAAAGTAACATACTTTCTGGATAGCCCTCGTAATAATGAAATAAAGAGCTGATCAAAAAATTGAAATCAGATTCATCTCCTGGTCCTAATGGGTTTTCCACAAACTTTTACAAAACATTTCAAGCAGAAGTTACCCCAAACCTACTAAGACTGTTTAATGAGATAATGTTAAAAAAAATCCCAGGGTCATAGAAAAGATCAGAAATAACAACAATATTAAAACCTAATAAGGAAGAGATCGACCCAAACTCATATAGACCAATAACACTTTGCAATGTGGATTATAACATTTTTACAAAATAGCAAATAGACTGAAATATATCATGCCAAATTTAAAAGAGGAAGATCAATATGGATTGCCAATCAGAAATATACTAAACATAAGTAACCATGCAACAAGAGAGGAAACAAAAAATTGCATACTAAAATTGGATGTCTATAAAACCTTCAACACAGTAAACCACCAGTTCCCATTTTATCTTTGTAAGGAATTTAAATTGGGGGGGGGGGGGGGGTCTGTGAGGCAATTGGAGAATTATATAGAAACAATCAAGCAGAAATAATAGTTAATGACACTAAAACCAGAACCATTAAAATTAAAAGGGGAACAAAGCTAAGCTGGAATATATGACAGTGTGGACTCAGATAACCCAATTCAAAGCAGTTATTGTGGGATTTTCTGCCTTGATATTCTGGGTTGTATGGCTGTGTGGAAGGACCCTAAAATTGAGAATTGGATAAGATCAATTAGTGAGATTGAACATTTAAGGATTAAGGAAACACAACATAAAATATTGACAAAATGATATTGAATCCCACACCAACTGGCCCACATTACAAAAAAAATATCAAAATTTTATTGGCATAAATGTGGGGGAATTGGAGGGTATATCCATATGTGGTGAGACTGTGAATAGTTATTAAATTTCTATAAAAAGATAAAGGATGAGGTGGAAGAATTGCTAGGGAGAAGAATCAAACTAAACAAAAAAATTATTTACTCAACAAATTTTAGGCAATGGGAGGAATAAAGACCAGATCAAAATTGCAAAATATATGATAGCAGCTACCCAAGCAACAAGGAAAACTGGGAGTTAAAGTGGAAAGAGCTTACAGCTAGAGCAAAAGGAAAATAAAAATATAAGGAACTGAACCAAAAAATCTTCATGATCAAACAAATATAAACCATTGAGTAGAGTCATAACTGTTCCCAGAGGGAGGGGGGAGGGAGGAAGAGGGGAAAATGGATATGTATAAGTAATGGATGTATAGAATTGTAAAGGAATGCAATCAATAGAATGTGTTATATGGGGTAAAAATAGATATCATTGTATGTATGAAATTGTGACAATGTAACAAATTATTTACATCTAACCAAATAAAAAAAATTAAAAGATGTTACTAGATTACTCCCCTGTAATCTCTTTTTTATACCCTAACTAAAGATCTTTGAAAAATACTAGCATCCTCAAATATGGATTTTGCTTGACAATGCCATTTTTTAACTCGCTAAATTGCTTCCTTTCTTGCCTCTTTCCCCTTCAGTACCCCAATATACTTTAAGAAATCAAGTGAAATTCACACTAGTTCATTTTACACCCAATGAAATCTTTTTAATTTTTGTATCTTAACCTGGGGCAAATCCATGCTGTATTTACTTCCTTGTGGTAGTGTTTATCTCCTCTGCTTGTAACTACTTCTCATAAAGTTGAGTACAGTAAATGAAGATCAGTCGTTATAAAGATGAATGATCAGCAGTTTCCCGCAGATTGAAGGGAGAACCCTTGAATCCTACATATGGACAATTTTTGTAAAAGACTAAAGATTCTTTTCAAAATGACCTTCAGTTCTATACAGAGAAGAGATTAGTTGGTAACCTGCAAAAAGGTTTGAGTGCACTATTTCACATATATGCCTATGAAACAGCAAATATAGATGTGCCAGCAGCTGATAAAATAAATTGGAGCAGGACTTTGCTACATATGTATACCACGGAAAATATGCATATGTCTTCTCATCATACCTGTTATGCTACTTTATTTCCATGTGACAAATTAGGACAAAGAGAAGATTGTCACTACATTCAGTCTTTCTGCAAGTGCACCTAAAACATATTGATAATATTCAGACAGATTCATTGGCACATTTAAGGCAACTTCCCCTGTCCTCCTCCATGTTCATGGGGAGAATTTAGATGATCAACTGCACATCCATTTTAGAAACATTATATAAAAACATAATATATGTTTTTAAGAGATTAATGCTTTATTATTGAAGCTGGGCCCATGTGCAGAACATTGAGGAAAACCACAATGATTCACACTGGTAATTCCTCATTTGAATTACTGCAAGTTCTTTTTTGGATTACTGCCATTACAGAGCACTGGAATTGTTAGCAAGGACGTGATAACATGATCACCTTATGTCACAGCTTTGTGACCTCTATTGGTTTCCATTCTGTTTCCAGTTTCCATTTAAAAATCAGTCAAATGTAAGAATTTACAAACTAAGTAAGGTTAGGCAGAGACGCTGTCAGTCTTTCAAAACCTAAACCATTTAGGATAGGTTATTTGAGGTCATGTTCAGATGTCCTTCTCCAAGAACCTCCCATCAAATGTTGGGGCCTTTTCAGTGTTGGCACCCATGTAGTGGAATATCAATCTTGGAGACCTTAACAGGTACATTGTAATCCTTTTGGGGGGAAAGCAAGTGAACACCACTTTAGTCTTCTAAGTATAGTAGAGTGGTTGAATATTAAACTACAGCCATTTAGTCCAGGTTAGGACATGGGTTTAAGAAATCCAGTTTACCTCGGAGTGCTTACACAAACACCCCATGAATTGGTTGAAAGCTGAAGCGATGGCCACAAAGATCCCTTCAGTGCAGATCAAGCTGATGCACTGGTTTTTTTCCACCTTCTCCAGCAGGAAGCGCTAGTAAAACTTCTCCGTGCTTGCCTACACCAAAGCAAGAGAAAACAATTAAGCATTTCCATGGGGATACTGATTTCCTCTCTAGGAGGGAGGTGTTTGTTTATACTCTGGCTGAGCTGTGTATCTGGCTTCCTACTCCAACTGCTGCAGTGTTTGGCCTGTCTAGATAATTGCTCTGCATTTGGTTTCCTTCTGTATAATGTTTATAAACCTGTGAGCTTCAGTGGATTTTATGGCTTGATCCAAAATTTCTGGTGAGTTTTTTTAAATATGCTGTTTCTGATTGGATTCATGTGGGAACTCGCATTGGGGAGTGGGTTTTGTAGATATCACAACTTCGATCTGGCTTCAAATCAGATTTTAGTGGCTGTGTGGAAGGACCGTACAGCTCTAATAATCAGGATGAGGCTAAAAGAATGACTATCACATTCTCTTAGCCTCAAAGGAAAGCAAAGTCAACTCCCCTTTGAACAAATCTTGTCAAAAAATACACTGTGATAGGGACATAACAACAACAAATATTTCAGTACTGTGCTTGCTGCATACTTCAAATCATTTCTAACTTGTGGTAACCCTAAAACAAACCTACCATGGTGCTTTCTTGGCAATATTTGTTCAGAGGGGGGTTGTCATTGCCTTCCTCTGAGGCTGAGAGTTTGACTTGCTCAAGATCACCCAATGGGTTTCTATGGCTGAGAAGGGTTTTGAACTGTAGTTTTCAAAGCCATGGCCCAATACGTACACTATTTCACTATGATGACTCTATTGAAAAGAAGCTTTACTTGTCATTTTTACATCTTACAGATCTTTCTATTGCCATTGGGTTTTTACTTGGTTAGTTTTTTACCCCTTTAAAATGTTTTTTTCAGATTATGTTTTTATATTTTATGGATATTCTGTTAGCAGTACCAAAACCCCTGTTGATAAGATGACAGTGCCTAAACTATTTAGGTCTTGAAAGATTAACACCATTACTGCCTAAGTCTAGTTCTAATAATTAGATAACACGGGGATGCATAAGTAAATCTTCCCAGATTTGTCCAAGAAATGATCTAGTGCCCTCAATATGGTTTAATAATAATTGTTTATTTTATTTGATTTATGTTTTTACTGTTTTGTTTTGATATTCATTGTAATTGCTTTATTCTGTTTTGTTTTGGGCATCGCCCCATGTTACCTGCCCCGAGTCCCTTTGGGGAGATGGTGGCAGAATAGAAAAATAAATAATAATAATAATAATAATAATTATTATTATTATTATTATTTACTCCACCATCTCCCCAAGGGGACACGGGGCGGCTTACATGGGGCTAAGCCTAAACTACATGATCAGGTAAAAAAAACATACATACAATTTACAATATAACAAAATAAAAACAAAATACAATATAAAACAGAGGTATTATAATAATTAATAATATCAATCAGTCAGCCATCACAGAGTAGAGCAGCTGTCTCAGACATCAGATTTTAGCTGTCATAAAATAATTATAAGTTCTTAATTATTTAATCAGAATGCAGTAAGGATCCTTTGTGGGATTTCTGCTACCTGTTCCAAAATAACTTGGCTGAATTTGAATATGATGTATCTTGCTCAGATAAGAGTGGATGCCAATAGCTATTCCACTTACGTGCAGGCAATAAGGTTCCCTATATCAGCCATTCTTTCCATAAAAGCTCTTCTGCATGCTAATTGAAAACCATGTCAGAAATGTGGAGCTATTTCAATAGAACAGAATTCTAAGAAATATTATGAATAACATTAGACCATACAGTCCTTAGTAAAAGGATATCTGCTTTCACTAATGGCTAGATCAGTGGTTCCCTACCTTTTGGTCCTCCAGGTGTTTAGGATTCCAACTCCCAGAAGCCTCAGCCAGTAGGGTCAACTGTCAAGAATTCTGAAAGCTGAATTTCAAAACTCCTAGAGGGCAAAAGGTTGAGAATCACTGGGTTAGATTAATGTGGAGAAGGAATGTCCATATCATGATGTTAATTTGAAACTATAAACCCCAGATCCCACAAGTGAACAATTTGGTAATGGAATCAAGTAAAGCATATAAGCAAGGTTGAAAATCAGCATCAGGATCTCAAAGAATCTCATCAACATACTATTAGACTGACTGAAACCTAGCTAGTGAAAATTAATGATTTAGAAAATTATTCCAGTAGGGAGGGGGAAAGCACGAAATAATGAAAACATAGATTGTTAAAGCTCAGAAACGAAGACAAATTTGAAAGCTAAAGAGTTTACAAAAATATTCTGTAAGAATCTGTAGGACAATGGTAGCAGTGTGTAGAAGCACCAAATGTGTATCTTTTCAAACCCAGTTTTACCCCAACTTTAGAAAGGTTAGAGATGTTAATGTGGGATTTGTGTATTGGTAGTGTTTAAATGAAATTTGTGTCTTGCCTGTATTGCATACTGATTGCATCATCCAGAGTGTAACATAGTCTGGAAAGAGTTAATTACTGAGAAGCTGTGATGTCCTTGATGTGTGGCTGGAACCAGGGAGTGTCCAGACACAAGTGTTTGTACATTGCTGATTGCATCAGTTCTGAGTTGAGTCGAGTGCTGTTTGGCTAGAGTGAGAGTCAAGTCCTGTGTTTGTCTATTGTCTGCAAGCTCATTTGTCTTGATTATTGCCGAAGTTAGTAAAACTTTGTATATAGTTTTACCAACGTCTCTTGATGTCACTTCGTTCTGCATTCCACTGATTCCATCCAACTACTGCTGCGCTGCAAATTACTCTGACAAGAGAATCGTTTAAAAAAGGTTACTGTATAACCAAAGTGACCTTTTGATCTTCCCACACCAGCCCAATAAACAGTATTACAATGTTGACTCCAAAGTAGACCGCTTTGAGTAAATTAGTGACATTTAACAAGAGAACTCATATAATTTGTACATTAAACATTAGAATATTAAAATATATTGAGACTAAATATAAACCTTTAAAAACACATTTAAGACAGCACCACCATGCATCAAAAGTCAACCTTAGTTATTGTAAAAATCTCATGGTTCAAAAATGATTTGACCTGCCAATGGAAGGAGAACAGGGATGGGAATGCTGGCCTCTCTAGGAAGAGCGTTCCAAAGTCTGAACAACATAAATAGCCATGTTGATGTTGCTGATATGTGACTCTATGTTACTGGCCATATATTTTTCAGTTGGCCACCTTTGCCTGCTTATATAACATTTAAAAATGGCATATAACTTGGTACCACCTATGGACTACAAAATATAGAACCATACTATCTTTGCCGACTTTCTGGCTGATAACAAAAGGGGGGGGGCTTGTTTAGGCTTAAATCTGGGAAAGCTGCCAGATTTGTTCAGAAATGTAAATAAAGAAAAAGAGTCTGACTGAGGATAACCCCATGAGGTTGTACATTAGTCAACACCTGAAAGCAGATAGTGCAGAGATTTCTAACAACACGGTGATTACTAGATAAAGATCTGTAGTGTACCAGACATAAAGATAAGATCTAGTCCTCCAAGGACTTCAACTCCCAGAAGCTTTAGGCAATGATCAGGGTTCTGGGAGCTGAAATCCAAAATACCTAGAAGACCAGAGTTTAGGAAACACTGTGCACATGAAGCACATGGCTTCCCCCATTAAAATAAATTGCAACAAGAGAAACCTCCCTTATTGTGGCAGCGGTGTGCCAGTTCCGCCGTCCTTCACCCATGGAGCCAGCATGACTTTGTCTGATGGGAGTCAGCCGGCTCCATGTGTGACCAGGGCTAGATCAGTGCATGCTGCTGATTTTAGCTCCATGAGACCAGGGTGTAAATGGCAGTTCCTATTTCTGCCCCTTTCTGGATTAGTTTAGAATCAAATGCACAAATAGCCAAAGGAGGTTGGCACAAAAAAACTAAATCGTGGCATGGTTCTGACAAAATCTCCGTCTCAGAAGCTTCTAATTGCTCTTCTAGAAGCTCCTGGATGAGATAGTCGGAAAAAACACAAAGGGCAACAATGTTCTCTCCTCCCGATCCTGGGAGTTCATCCCAATGCAGAGATAATTGAAGACAGTATATTCCATAATGCCCTAACTAGATGTGACATTAAGTGCAATAATGCAATTAAAATTCACACTTTAAACAAATAGCACAGGGAATGCCACCCTGGATGCACTGGATTTGAAAACAAAGTCACTAGTTGCATCAAGACAACTTCCCTCCTGGTCCAAATAGCAGTTAGAGGGGGTATTTATTTCCTACAGACTGCATTTATTTTCTGCAGTCTTGTTGCTCAAGTTCTTCTGCAGCTGCTATTGACATTTCATCAGATACAGGCATATTGATTATATTCCAGCAATTAACATCATGTTTGGTTTATTCCTATAGCAGCCAAATAAACTGTGAAAGATATGAGGCTGTGAGCCACTCAATCCAAATCATGCTAATGTAGCAGTACACTGTACCTTGGAAGTATTATCTCTTTCTAGGACAGGTCTAGGAGGCTGAAGTAGCCCCTCCACTAAAGTCTTTGACAGGGACCAGACAAACCCTAGATGTCTTGATTCTGTTAGCATGGAAATCCAGTGGTGAGGGCTCCTTTTGTTGATGAAATTGCTGCCAAAATTCAGCAGCAACTGTGGCGAGTCTCTATACAAGGACAATGGATCATAATTCTACATAACAGAGGCCTTTGAGACAGGAGGATTGATCATGTCCCCTTCCTGAAGCAACAAGGAGAGAAGCTGCCACCAGTTTGGCAAAACAGAAGACTGAAGCCAGAAATGTTGCTGAGTAAACTTTTTAGTGTGGAGATTAATATTTCAGCAATCTGTTTACTTCCTTTTCTTTCTTTTTTCACTGAGGAGAACAGTAGAAGGGAGAAAATGCAAATTAATAGAAAAAATGTCATGCTTACTGTTTCCAAACATGTTTTATCTATATGATACAAATCTCTTGAAAGTGTTAAGGATATGCATGATAGATTGTCTGAATTCTCGTGCAAAGTACCAGAGTCCCAAATGCAAGTACCCTGGCACAAAATTCATAGAATGGCACTGGTGTCTTAAGCAGTAATCTAAGTATGAAGTTGGCACAATGTAACGCAAGCAGGAATATGGTCACTTTTTTATTAATTACAGAAGACTTGGTATTCACATTGAAAACAGAGTTTAAAAATAGGTTTTTAATTTAGTAAATCCCCAATATTAGCTCCATACAGTGAATAACTTCTGCTGCTGAGAAAATCATTCCAGGGCCCTCTCATTCTTTTCCACTGCATTAGTTTAATCACCTAGAAAGAGTTCCAGCAACAAACAATGAAATCTGAACAAGGCAAGAATTTTGAAATGAAGACGCATTCTGTCTCAGCAGTGGATAATATAGCAAAGCTTTGAAAAGTTGATTTTGTTTTTGACTACAGTTCCAAAAATCTCTCAGCCAAGATGGCTTCTAGTCAGTCTGGCAGAGGAAATCGGGTAGTTCAGTAACTTTTCCAAGTTTGTATTATAGAAGGAATTAAATAGAGACTAAATATGTTTTAGTTTCAATCACTATGGTAATTTCAGGCTCAGGACTTAATAGTCTCATGTGGAAAGGGTAGTATGTATCCATATAAATGATAACACAACTGAAGCAGAATAGCTTGATTGGTGTGATACATTCCAATATCTGATTTCCTTGTATGCATCTTTCTTTCATTTTTTCTACAATTACAGTTGCTAAGGCAGAAAGAAGCCAAGGTCATCCCGTGGCTGACACATACACTACAAGTCCACTTTGTCTCCATTCTTAAGCCATCATTGATCAATCACTTCATAGTAATCGTCTATTTATTTATATTTCAGTAAATATGTACAGATGGGGATAAAACTGATCTTTCTGTTTCTTGTATTATAATCAATATGCTTAAATTCAGCCAGGTAGTGCCATAAGAAAAAAATATTCATCACTTATTGGAATGGGTTCAGTTCAATGTATTGTAGTTGGGCTGGACTGTCATGGAGCAGTGTAGAAGGTGCTTTCAGATGTTATGTGAACCCATAGGAGCCTGGCCACATAAGGAATTTGATATAGAAGCTGGGAGCTTGTGGGATCATCTCGGAATTCTATAATATAGTTTTGAGATCACACAGACTGCTGATGTTGAGAGCTGTGGTTTCCTGGTCCACACTTTACATACTTCAAATGTTGGTTCTCGCAGAAGCAGAGGCAGCAGGAGGACATTTTTGCTCCCTGGCTTCAGGTAGGATTTGGCTAAGATTTGGCACCTTTACTAACTATCCTTTGCAGTACATACAGGAAACAAAGCAACATAAACAAATACACAAAGAGGTGGTTTGTTGCAGTCTGCACATAAAGTGCGTGCATATTACTTAACTGTACAAAGATCCCACTTGGCCACCACGCTCACCAAGAGATGCAACAAAAGCAAAACATTCCCATCACATGTACCAGCTGTGGCATGTTCCGCTTTTTCACACAAAAACTAGACAACTACATCACCTCCAAATGCAAACAGATGACTCTGATGGAGCAGAGGATCCAACAGCTCGAGCACCGTATTAAGACCCTTAAGGACATTCAGGCACTCGAGCTCTTCTTAGACACTGCACAACACGCTGCTGTAGATCTGCAGCCTGCATCACACCAACACCACCAAGTCCATGATCAGGAACCTTATGGGGAGATCAACTCAAAGGTAGACAACCCTCAGGCTTGGAAGGAGGTCACCCATAGAAGGAGACGCAGGACCAGGCAGCCTCCGCAGAACTCCTCTGCTCAGCTGCATTTACACAACAGATTTGAAATTCTTACATCATTAACATACAATCAGGAAACACATCTTGTGGAGGACCACAGTTTCTTAGATACCACTCAGTGGACCACCCTGGATCAATGCGCAGGGGATAGCCCTGACGGAGACAGTGCATCACCACAGTCACACTTATGTAATCATGCAAATGCTCCATCCCCAATCATAGACCAGGAGCAACAGGAACATCCTTGGGAGAGTAATGGGCTCTCGGATGTATCTCAATGGATTGTCATTGATGAATGCACTGGGGATGTTGAGGAGGAGGACAACACTTTACACCTACATGATTCACTTCAACAGGAACACTCTTCAGGGGACATACACACTGTCTTGCACAAAAGGGACCCTGTCAATCCTCAAAGGAAACAGGTCTTGGTAGTAGGTGACTCCCTCCTTAGAGGAACGGAAGCCATCATTTCCAGACCGGATGGGATGGCTCGAGAAACATGCTGCCTCCCGGGGGCAAAAATACACCATATCACTCAGAGGCTCAGCAGGCTCCTAAAGCCCCATCACCCTCCCCACCTTATGTTGATTCATGTAGGTACCAATGACACCGCTAGGCATACTTTTCAAAAGATCACAAATGATTTTCGAGCTCTGGGAACAAAGCTAAAACTGTATAATGTACATGTGATCTTTTCATCCCTCCTCCCCGTTGTAGGACACGGCTCTACAAGGGCCGGAAAAATAGTACAGGTCAATAACTGGCTCAGAAAATGGTGTCAAGAGGAGCATTTTGGCTTCCTTGACCATGGTCTACTCTTCCAAGAGGATGGACTACTGGCAAGCGATGGGGTGCATCTCACACAAGTAGGAAAACATCTTTTTGCACACAGACTCACAAACCTCATCAGGCGCACTTTAAACTAGATCCACTGGGGGAGGGGAACAACAGCCTGGCGAACACTATATTACCCACGACCACAGGGAACCGCCAAAAGGCTAAACGGAGGGCTGCACAAACACAGCAAGGACCAAGTACAGAGAGCACAATAATCCCAAATAAACAGTTCGAGGAGAGGTCACAGGGGCTTACATGTCTTTACACTAATGCTCAGAGCATGGGAAATAAGCAAGACGAACTCCAACTTCTAGCACAGCACCACACATACGATGTCATAGGCATCACTGAAACCTGGTGGGATGACTCCCATCACTGGAATTTAACCATTGAGGGCTATAACCTCTTTCACAGAAATAGAACAAAGGGGAGAGGAGGGGGAGTAGCTTTATATGTCAAAAACAGTTACGTTGCAGAAGAAATGCAAGACTGTAATCCGGGAAACCAGCTTGAAAGCATCTGGATAAGAATCAAGGGAACCGGGACTCAAAAAGATCTTGTTGTGGGTGTCTACTACAGACCTCCGAGTCAGGATGAAGGACTTGATGAAGCCTTCTGTCAACAGCTGACCAAACAGGCACAAAGAAGAGATATAGTAGTCATGGGCGATTTCAATTATCCCGATATCTGCTGGAAAACAAACTCAGCCAAGAGTACAAAGTCCAACAAATTCCTCACTTGCCTTGCAGATAATTTTATGGTCCAGAAGGTAGAAGAGGCAACAAGGGGATCAGCAACTCTTGATCTAATCTTAACAAATGTGGAAGACCTGATCAATACAGTTGAAGTGGTTGGATCCTTAGGGGCAAGTGACCATGTGCTCCTGCAGTTTGCAATACAAAGGAATGCTGAAACTAAGACAAGTCAAACACGCATTCTGGACTTTAAGAGAGCTGACTTCCAAAAAATGAAGGAATTACTGAGCGGCATTCCATGGACGCCGATATTAAAAAACAAGGGAGTTAAGGATGGATGGGAGTTTTTCAAAAGTGAAATACTCAAGGCGCAAATGCAAACAGTGCCAACAAAGAAGAAAAATAAGACAAGTGCAAAGAAGCCAGAATGGATGTCCAAAGAACTTCTAACCGAGCTAAAGCTCAAAAGTGACATGCACAAGAAGTGGAAAAGGGGAGAAATCACCAAAGAAGAATTCAAACGTATAGCCAACACCTGTAGGGAAAAGGTTCGCAAGGCTAAAGCGCAAAATGAGCTCAGGCTTGCCAGGGACATAAAAAACAACAAAAAAGGCTTTTTTGCTTACGTTGGTAGAAAAAGGAAGAAAAGGGAGGCGATAGGGCCATTGCAAGGAGAAGATGGGGTGATGGCGACAGGGGACAGGGAAAAGGCAGAACTACTTAATGCCTTCTTTGCCTCAGTCTTCTCACAAAAAGAAAGCCATCTTCAACCTCAGAAACATGGAATGGACGAAGGATTGGGGGAAATCCAACCCCAAATAGGGAAACAAGTTGTCCAGGAACACCTGGCCACTCTAAACGAATTCAAGTCCCCAGGGCCAGATCAGCTACATCCAAGAGTACTGAAGGAACTAGCGGAAGTTATTTCAGAACCACTGGCAATTATCTTCGAGAGTTCTTGGAGAACGGGAGAAGTCCCAGCAGATTGGAGGAGGGCGAATGTGGTCCCTATCTTCAAGAAGGGAAAAAAGAATGACCCAAACAATTACCGTCCGGTCAGCCTCACATCAATACCAGGCAAAATTCTGGAAAAGATCATTAAGGAAGTGGTCTGCGAACACTTAGAAACAAATGCGGTCATTGCTAATAGTCAACACGGATTTACCAAAAACAAGTCATGCCAGACTAATCTGATCTCTTTTTTCGATAGAGTTACGATCTGGGTAGATACAGGGAATGCTGTGGATGTAGCATACCTGGATTTCAGTAAGGCCTTCGACAAAGTCCCCCACGACCTTCTGGCAAACAAACTAGTAAAATGTGGGCTAGACAAAACTACGGTTAGGTGGATCTGTAATTGGCTAAGCGAACGAACCCAAAGGGTGCTCACCAATGCGTCGTCTTCATCATGGAAAGAAGTGACAAGTGGAGTGCCGCAGGGCTCCGTCCTGGGCCCGGTTCTGTTCAACATCTTTATTAACGACTTAGACGAAGGGTTAGAAGGCACGATCATCAAGTTTGCAGACGACACAAAACTGGGAGGGATAGCTAACACTCCAGAAGACAGGAGCAGAATTCAAAACGATCTTGACAGACTAGAGAGATGGGCCAAAACTAACAAAATGAAGTTCAACAGGGACAAATGCAAGATACTTCACTTCGGCAGAAAAAATGGAAATCAAAGATACAGAATGGGGGACACCTGGCTTGACAGCAGTGTGTGCGAAAAAGATCTTGGAGTCCTCGTGGACAACAAGTTAAACATGAGCCAACAATGTGATGCGGCTGCTAAAAAAGCCAATGGGATTCTGGCCTGCATCAATAGGGGAATAGCGTCTAGATCCAGGGAAGTTATGCTCCCCCTCTATTCTGCCTTGGTCAGACCACACCTGGAATACTGTGTCCAATTTTGGGCACCACAGTTGAAGGGAGATGTTGACAAGCTGGAAAGCGTCGAGAGGAGGGCGACTAAAATGATTAAGGGTCTGGAGAACAAGCCCTATGAGGAGCGGCTTAAAGAGCTGGGCATGTTTAGCCTGCAGAAGAGAAGGCTGAGAGGAGACATGATAGCCATGTACAAATACGTGAAGGGAAGTCATAGGGAGGAGGGAGCAAGATTGTTTTCTGCTGCCCTGCAGACTAGGACACGGAACAATGGCTTCAAACTACAGGAAAGGAGATTCCACCTGAACATCAGGAAGAACTTCCTCACTGTGAGAGCTGTTCGACAGTGGAACTCTCTCCCCGGGGCCGTGGTGGAGGCTCCTTCTTTGGAGGCTTTTAAGCAGAGGCTGGATGGCCATCTGTTGGGGGTGCTTTGAATGCGATTTCCTGCTTCTTAGCAGGGGGTTGGACTGGATGGCCCATGTGGTCTCTTCCAACTCTACTATTCTATGATTCTATGATTCTATGATTCAAGAAGAGGTGGATTCAGCAATGGAAAAGTCCAATGTATCATCCCCAGGAATGGATCATGATGAAAGTGGAACCATCTTGTAAAATTATTACAAGAACAAACATAACTAAACAACACAGCTGAGAAACTTAACAAATTCAAAGGGCAAAAATGTGCTCAGAAAACAAAGGTACCCCCCAGAGTAAAATACAAGACCAGACTTTACTCCATAGTTCACTTGAATCTAAAACATGATGTGTACAATAAACAATCAAACTTAACATTTGTGATATATCACTCTTTTGTGAACTCTAATTTCTTCTGCCACATTTTTACATAAAATTCTTAATTAAGCTTCCCCTATTTTAATGCACCATTATGGTGATCATAAAAGAAATTTAGTTTGCATGTAGAACATGAATTGCTGCTATTCTTCTGTTACTGTTTTGCTGTTGCTGCTGCTGCAAATTGCTTCATATACTAGTGATATTTTGCAGAGGATGGGTAATAGTATATCTATCTCCTCCAAGATTCACGTTTCTTTTGGAGCAGAGTACATAATTCCTGTTCATTACCAAATCTCTAAAGCTAGATTTTCTCTCAATGACTGGATACTTACAAATATGTTTGTCTCAAAATTTGAAATTAGTGGAAATAGCAGATGAATTCATTCAGCATCCTCAAACTTCTAACAGATGTGGCATCTGCTTAATACATGCTTTTATAAGACACACATACACAAAACCACATCCTGTTTTCCCTGCAACTACAAAGTGTCTGATCCCCATTGCCTTGTTTCAAAAGAAAATTTAGCTAAGTCACTAGCCATACAACTAACATGATTTGCTTCCTCTTCAGGAACAGCTTTGGAAATGAATCAAGACTAGATATAGTCCTAAGTCACGGGTAGCCAACACAGGTGTGTGAATATGTGTTAATTTTGCGTGCTGGATATTTCTGTATGTATGTGATTGATTCTCACCATAGTGAATATGTGATCACCAATCGCAGATCTAAATCCTATTGCTAATCCCAACTTGAGCAAACTCATTGAATCAATAAGATTTGTCTACTTTTTTACTCACAATGCAACAATTGATAGTGAGTCTATTCTATCTGGGACTAACCAACAGGATTTCAGTCATTATGTGTAACACTTATGGTTGCAATAGGGATAAGGGTTTGTGAAAATGGGCTCATCTCATTACAATGAGCTATTAATTACACCGAGCAATTGTAGATCATGAGCAAGGAAGCGACTAGTTCAGTGTGTTGTTGAAGGCTTTCATGGCCGGGATCACAAGGTTGTTGTGTGTTTTCCGGGCTGTATGGCCATGTTCCAGAAGTATTCTCTCCTGATGTTTCGCCCACATCTATGGCGAGTATCCTCAGAGGTTGTGAGGTATAGATGTGGGTGAAACATCAGGAGAGAATACTTCTGGAACATGGCCATACTGCCTAGAAAACACATAACAACCCTGACTAGTTCAGCTTTAGACTTTACTAGTACTAGTACTAGTACTATCCTGTCTTTTTCAAAACTTGAGACTGAAAGAATCTTACATTTTTTAAAGAAAAATACAGCTAAACATATGAAGTCAACACTAGAACAGATTATTATTATTAGGATTATTATTACCCACTTTTTACTCAGAATTGAGACTATGTGAATCATGGAGTTGGAAGAGATTTTGCGGACCATCCGGTTCAACCCCCTGCCAAGAAACAGGAAAATCACATTCAAAGCACCCCCAACAGAAGACAATACAGCCTCTGCTTAAAAGCCTTCAAAGACGGAGCCTCCACCACACTCTGGGGCAGAAAGTTCCACTTCTGAACAGCTCTCACAGTTAGGAAGTTCTTCCTAAAGTTCAGGTGGAATCTCCTTTCCTGTAGTTTGAAGCCGTTGTTCCGCATCTGAGTCTCCAGGGCAGCAGAAAACAAGCTTGCTCCTTCCTCTGTATGACTTCCCCTCACATATTCATACATGGCCATCATGTCTCCTCTCAGCCTTCTCTTCTGCAGGCTAAACATGTCCAGCTCTTTAAGCCACTCCTCATAGGGCTTGTTCTCTGGATCCTTGATCATTTTAGTTGCCCTCCTCTGGACACATTCCAGCTTGTCAACATCTCCCTTCAGTTGTGGTGCCCAGAATTGCGGTACTCCAGGTGTGGTCTGACCAAGACAGAATGTTTCAATTCTCGTTTCTAAAGTAGGGGGTGCCGGCTCTTCGATATAGAGATTATTTCTTAATGTTTCACCCAAAATTTTGGGATATTTCCAAAAATTCGTAATGTTTCTAAAATGTTTCTAAAATGGCGGACACGCATGCGCAATCGCCAAAAACAGGAAACCGGGGGGACTTTTCTGGGGGTCTCCCGCCCTCATTTCTTGAGCTATTCTCATCAAATTTGGTACAGTGGGAGAACACATTCCACACTCTTTGCTCAACAAATTGCAGAACGTTTCCTGTCTCCTATGATTTTTGGCGAATTTTCATAACTTTTTATAATACACTATTTTTCAATATTTGAAGAAACCTGTTCCTGGTTTGAAAGTCTTATTTCCTGTTCAATTGGGTTCTTATCACTGTAAAAGTCCCTCTTCTACTTGTGTAGACTTTGGATTAGAAATGCAGCACACGCCAAGCAATACCTTGACAGGATTGGCAACGTCCTTTGGAAACTATAAATTGCCTTTGAACCTTTTGATCAATGGTGCCACTGGCTGACCTTGTGATTGCAAAAATGAAACTCTGGCTGAGGACTTTGGATTAGAAATGCAGCACACGCCAAGCAATGCCTTGACAGGATTGGCAACATCCTTTGGAAACTATAAATTGCTGTGGACCCTCTATTGAATCAAATCAATGTCTGACTTTGTGATTGCAGAAATAAAACTCAGCCCAAGGCTTGGGAATAGAAATGGAGTGTGAGGGAAGTAATGCCTTGGCGGGTGCCCCACGTCCTTTGGAAACTATTTCTTCCAATGTACCCTTTAGGTTTGAAAACAATGTGTGTCTTTGTGATTGCTGCAATAACACTCAGCCCGGGGGCTTGGGATTACAAACAGAGCGGGAGGGAAGCAATGCACTTGCAGGAATGCAGACGTCCTTTGGAAACTATTATTTTCAAGTCCTCCCCCCTTTTCAGGATTGCAAAGAAGGGCTGATGTGGTGATTGCTAAATTCCAAAAGAGAAAACAGAAAGGCAAAAGGTCTCCCTCAGGAGTAGATGGAAAGCATCCCAAGCTCAGCACTAGCAGGGACGCAGACGTCCTTTGGAAAAAAAAGTTCCCTAAAGCCAGCCACAGCAAGGACTCTGCCCCAAGCCCCCAGCCAATTTCCCCCCAAAAAAACACAATATCGAACCAGCAACAACAGAAACACTCTACCCCCAGTCACTTAGCCCTCTCTCCCCCAAGCAAGCAAGCAGCTTCCCAGCACGCGCGAAACACCCTCTCTCCTCGGTATCCCAACCCAGAATGGCTTGGCTCAGTTGGGGAGGGGAGAGATCCTCCACGTGGACATGGAGGACGCTAGCCCCCACCTTTTTCAGCCATTGTGGAAGTCTCTGATTGGCCAGGGAGCGGTAGCCATGTTAGGCTGCGCTAGGCTCCCATTCATGTTAGGTTGCAAAAACAAAAAAATATTTTAAAAAAAATTTGGAAGGAAAAAAATTAACGAAAATTTTAAGAAACAATTAGAGAATGGGCCAACGATGGTTCGAATTACATTGCCAGTTGCGCCCAGGGAAAACGTTTCAATACTTGTTTCAAAAAATGAGAACAATCTGAAATAATTATGAAACGAGAAACATAACGAATATTTGGACAACCCTAATGACTTCCCTGAATCTAGACACTATACTCCTATTTATACTAATTATGTTAGCATCATAATAATGCTAACATACACTTAAGAGAATAAAATGTAGTTAAAAAGATAAAATCTATTAAAAACAGCTGAGTCTGAAGGAATATAACACTCCTTAGTCCATTATTTAAAAACATTCTCTTTTCACGGCCAGTAGAAATAAAAAGGGATATGCCTGCCACCAGAAAAATGACAAAGAGGGGGGCATTCGGGCCTCCCTTGGAAAGGCATTCTAGAGTCTAGGAGTAACCACCAAGAAGGCCCCTTCTTGTGTCCCACCTATTTTACTTGTGATCTGTGATGAACCATGGGCCTTGTAGTCCTGCTCAGGACATTGTAATCCCTGATGAAGATGAAAACTTGGGTTTTTTACCTTCCCAGTCTGAACTGGATTCCTCTCAGCCAGATCTTTCCCAGGCAGATCTGGAAACCTTGCACCTGCAAGAAAGTTGTGCCCCAGAAGTATGTCAAACAACCCCAGAGCCTACTTCTCCCGTGTTCTTGCGCCGGGAGTTTTGTAAACAACAGAGAAGTTTGGATTCAGCTTCGCGCAGGAGTGCGAGGATAGCAGCTAAGAATGTTGCCAATTAACATTGGTTCTCGTGAGAATCTTTAAGGAGTTTAACATCTGGTCTCAGAGTTTAGCTTTCGTTTCTGATTCCCAGAGAATCGCTTTGGTGAGAAAGTTGGACTCTATATAGGTGTTTTGCCCGCGTAGCAACTTCGCGGAGTCAATTCGTCAGCCTACGGAGCGAGTTGTGTCTGGACAGCGCGCTCCGATTCAAGCCTCGCTTCAGCTCAAGCCTTGCCTTGCTATCCAGCCTTCGCCTTGCTTCCCAGCCTTGTTTACCTACGGACTTTGCCTTGTTTCCCAGGACTAATCCTTGCCTTGTTTCACGGATTTTACCAAGTTATTCCACGGACCTTGTTCTTGTTCTTAGTTACCTTGTTCCACGTTCAAGCCTTGTTTCAAGTATCAAGTTATTTCCTAGCCACGCTCAAGTTTTATGGACTAAAGGACCTTGTCATCTCCCCTCACTTTGCTTGGCAAAGTGAGTGTTTCGGTTATTGGATTACAACTTTGGACCTTAATATTTCTTATTGGACATTGCTTTTTTGGACTAATTCTGACCTTTCCTGAAGGGTCTAATTCTGGACTATTTTCTACACTTGTTTTTATTAACTTTATATATTCCTTCAATAAAGATATTAGTTAGATTCTGGCCTCTGTGTATGGTTATTGGTGCCTCTGCTGCCTGGGTCGTGACAGTTTGACTCCGCCACCCATAAGCACCAACTAACCGAGGCCAGGATGTCTACCGGAGCCGCGCCGGCTGGACAGCCGCTCAGCTACACCATCAGCAAGGACGAAGTGGACCGCATCCGTGACAGACTCAACGCGCAGGATGGAGAAATAAAAGGGTTGAGGGAGCGCGGAGTTCGCCTCCCGGCCATGGCGTTGCCTACCAAGTTTTCTGGAGAAGCTGCTAAGGTTCATGTTTTCCGCCGCCAATGTCAAGCTTATCTAGAGGCCCGTGATGCCGAGTTTCCCCAAGAAGACATCAAGGTGGCGTGGGTCTACAGTCTTCTAGACGGACCAGCGGCTAGCTGGGCGACGGCCCTGTTTGATCAAGCCTCCCCCCACCTAAGTTCAGCACAACGCTTCTTGGATCACCTTAAGGAGACCTGGGGAATCGAGGACAATTTGGAGGCAGCCGGTCACAAACTCCGGCGCCTCCTTCAAGGAGACAGACCCATGTCTCAGTACATAGCCGAGTTCCGCGTGCTGGCCCACAACACCGGCTGGAACGATGTAGCCCTCAGAGGACAATTTCGGGAGGGTCTCAACATTGAAATGCTGGAAGAAATCTCCAAGGTGGATCCTCCCCAGACCCTCGAGGCACTCATTGATCAATGTTTACGGGCTGAAGTCATGATTGCCAACAGGAAACAATGGGTTCGAGGCCAGGGCGGTAGAGCCGGGGCAAAACCCCCCGCTCCCGCCAGTGTTCAGCCACGTCCGGTGTGGAGACCCCCACCGCCAACCCCATACCCTAGAGGAGGCGAGGAGGTGCCGATGCAGTTGGGCAATGTGCGTCCCAGACTAGATGCCGCCGAGAAGGCCCGTCGTCAACGCTTGAACCTCTGCTGGTACTGCGGGAACGGGGGCCACTTCGCCAGAGAGTGCCCAGCCAAAGGGAAGCCTGCCGCCCGTCTTGCGGCGGCGTCCTCCACGGAGTCGAAGGCGTCTGAGCCGACTGGCACACAGCCGGCGGGGGAAGCCAACGACCGGGTGTAGAGAGGCTCGCCAACCCGGTCAAAAAATCCATCCAAGAGCCGCCAACCGGGGTCCTGTTCCTTCTCGTGGTCACATTATGGTCAGCAAAAAGGGGACCCGTCATGATCCACGCCATGATAGACTCTGGAGCTACCAACAATTTCATCGATAGAGAGTATGCCGACTCTCTGGGATTACAATATCATGATTTCAAGAATGCCCGTGTGGTGCAAGCCATAGACGGCCGTCCCCTCAAGACGGGCCCCGTAAGCCAGTGGTCGGAACCCACCAGGATGTGGATAAGGGAACATATGGAAGAGATTTCCTTCTTTGTTACCGAGGTTCCCCATTTCCCTGTGATTTTGGGAATTCCATGGCTGACACTCCACGACCCTAACATCTCCTGGTCCAACAGAGAACTGCAGTTTGCTTCACCGTACTGCCAAAACCATTGCCTCGTAGCCAAGGTATGCCATGCCACAGACTCCGAGCCCATCATCACCTTGCCAAAGAAGTACTCCGAGTATTGGGATGTATTCAATGAGAAAGAAGCCGAAAAATTACCCCCACATAGACCTTATGACTGTGCCATTGACTTGGTGGAGGGGGCCCCGATCCCGCGAGGGCATCTCTACTCCCTGACTGAACCAGAGCAAGAAGCTCTCAGGGAATTCTTAGAGACAAACCTTCGCAAGGGGTTCATCAGACCCTCTCAATCCCCAGCCGCCTCCCCAGTGATGTTTGTGAAGAAGAAGTCAGGGGAATTACGCTTGGTGGTGGACTACAGAGCATTGAACAATATCACCAAGCGGAACAGCTATCCCCTGCCCTTAATCTCGGATCTACTGGACCGACTTCGAGGAGCCAAGGTCTACACCAAGCTGGATCTTCGGGGGGCTTATAATCTAGTTCGCATCAGAGAAGGGGACGAGTGGAAGACCGCCTTCCAGACTAAATTCGGATTATTCGAGTCCCGAGTTATGAATTTCGGTTTATGCGGAGCTCCCGCAACGTTCCAGCATTTTGTCAACGATATTTTTCAGGACTATCTAGACAGATTCTTGATAATCTACTTGGACGATTTTTTGGTGTTTTCCAGATCACAATCAGAACATGAGAACCACGTCAAAATGGTGTTGCAACGACTGCGGGATCATGGCCTTTATGCCAAGCTAGAAAAATGCGCTTTTGACCTACAAGAGGTAGATTTCCTTGGCTACCGCATCTCGCCTCTAGGGCTTTCCATGGATCCAGCCAAAGTTTCAGCAGTATTGGAATGGCGGGCGCCAACTAACAAGAAAGAGGTGCAGCGTTTCTTGGGGTTCGCGAACTACTACCGCAAGTTCATTCCAGATTTTGCCCGCTGGTCCGACCCCATCACTAGCTGCATCCGTGGAAAGCAGCCTTTCCGCTGGACTGATCAAGCAGAGAAAGGGTTCCAGCAACTGAAGAAACTATTCACCTCCCAGCCAATTCTACAGCACCCAAATCCTGGAACCCCTTTTGTGGTGCAAGCGGACGCCTCTGATGTGGCAATTGGGGCTGTACTCTTACAACCGGTGGGAGATCACCTCCACCCCTGTGCCTTTTATTCTCGTCAACTAACCACACCAGAGAGGAATTACACCATTTGGGAAAAAGAACTACTGGCCATAAAGGCAGCCTTTGAAACTTGGAGACATTGGCTAGAAGGAGCCAAATTCCCCATTGAAGTCCACACTGATCATCGTAATCTAGAACATCTAAGAACTGCCCGCAAACTAAATCAGAGGCAGCAACGTTGGGCTTTATTCTTTGAACGTTTCAACTTCCAGATTCATTATGTGACCCCAGCTCAAACCAAGCAAGCAGACGCCCTGTCACGTAAACCGGAATACGCTGCAGGACGCAAGGAGACCTTTGAATCCCAACTGCTACAACCTGAGAACTTTGCCACGCTCACAGTGGGGAACACCAAATCCAGTCCCATTGGTTCAACTTCCCCTACTCCAGGACCCATCTGTGCTCAAGAAATCAGGGCTAGTCAGCAGGCAGATGCCTGGGCGCAGGACCAACTTCGCCAAGGTCTGCATTTTCCCTTTTCGCTTAAAGATGGGCTGCTCTGCTATAGAAATCATGTTTATATCCCACCCGGACCGGGCAGGGAAAAAGCGCTTCGTCTGTGTCATGACTGCAAACCAGCAGGACACTTCGGACTATTTAAAACCATGCATTTGATCCTAAGAGATTTTTGGTGGCCCAAGATCCGCAAGGATGTGGAAAAATATGTCAACACCTGCCCAGTATGCCAGCGCTCCAAGATACGAAGGGAGAAGCCCTCAGGGCTTTTGCACCCCCTTCCTACCCCATCTCGCCCATGGGAAATAATTTCCGCGGATTTCATCACTGACCTACCACCTTCCTGTGGATTCACCACGATCTTAGTGGTGGTGGACCTATTCACCAAGTTAGCCCATTTCATTCCCTGCGAAGGCCTCCCCACGGCCAAAGAAACTGCGGATCTATTTCTTCAGCATGTTTTCAGACTACATGGATTGCCCAAGAGTTTAGTCACAGACCGTGGATCTCAATTCACCTCTCGTTTTTGGAAGGCACTACAAAAACTATTGGGCATAGACTCTCGCTTATCTTCAGCTCATCATCCCCAAACAGATGGGCAAACGGAACGCACCAATGCCACTTTGGAGCAGTACCTTCGCTGTTATGTAAACTACCAACAGGACAATTGGGCTTCTCTGTTACCACTGTCTGAGTTTGCCTACAATAATGGAGTTCAAGCTTCTACAAAAGAAACGCCGTTCTTTGCAAACTACGGTTTCCATCCACGTTTCTTTCCCCCTGTCATTGAAACTTCAGAAGTTCCCGCAGCAGAGGATTGGCTGCAGGAACTCACAGCGGTGCAACAACTTTTGCTCCAGCAACTGGACCAAGCCAAGGAGGACTATAAACGCCACGCTGACAAACACCGCCAGCCGGGCCCCGAAATCAAGGTAGGAGATCGGGTTTTCCTGTCCACTCGCTTTCTGCCCTCCCACCGCCCATGCCGGAAGTTAGATGCCCGCTTCATTGGCCCCTATCCAGTGGTGGCGCAATTAAACCCCGTGACTTTCAAACTCCAACTTCCGCGTTCAATGCGCATTCACCCAGTGTTTCACCGTTCCCTGCTCCTTCCGGCGGATGGTGTGCGTCCTGATACAGACCAACCGGCCCCCCCTCCTGTTTTGATGAATGGGGAGGAGGAGTTCGAGGTTGAGGACATTTTGGATTCTCGCTTTCATCGCCGCCGCCTACAATATCTCATTGACTGGGTGGGTTTTGGGCCTGAGGAACGCTCTTGGGAAGACGCCTCCACAGTTCATGCTCCTGATCTAACCCGTCGCTTCCATCTGACCTATCCCACCAAACCGCGACCTCGCGCCTCGGGGAGAGGACCCCAGTTTGGGAGGGGCCCTGAGGAGGGGGATAGTGTGATGAACCATGGGCCTTGTAGTCCTGCTCAGGACATTGTAATCCCTGATGAAGATGAAAACTTGGGTTTTTTACCTTCCCAGTCTGAACTGGATTCCTCTCAGCCAGATCTTTCCCAGGCAGATCTGGAAACCTTGCACCTGCAAGAAAGTTGTGCCCCAGAAGTATGTCAAACAACCCCAGAGCCTACTTCTCCCGTGTTCTTGCGCCGGGAGTTTTGTAAACAACAGAGAAGTTTGGATTCAGCTTCGCGCAGGAGTGCGAGGATAGCAGCTAAGAATGTTGCCAATTAACATTGGTTCTCGTGAGAATCTTTAAGGAGTTTAACATCTGGTCTCAGAGTTTAGCTTTCGTTTCTGATTCCCAGAGAATCGCTTTGGTGAGAAAGTTGGACTCTATATAGGTGTTTTGCCCGCGTAGCAACTTCGCGGAGTCAATTCGTCAGCCTACGGAGCGAGTTGTGTCTGGACAGCGCGCTCCGATTCAAGCCTCGCTTCAGCTCAAGCCTTGCCTTGCTATCCAGCCTTCGCCTTGCTTCCCAGCCTTGTTTACCTACGGACTTTGCCTTGTTTCCCAGGACTAATCCTTGCCTTGTTTCACGGATTTTACCAAGTTATTCCACGGACCTTGTTCTTGTTCTTAGTTACCTTGTTCCACGTTCAAGCCTTGTTTCAAGTATCAAGTTATTTCCTAGCCACGCTCAAGTTTTATGGACTAAAGGACCTTGTCATCTCCCCTCACTTTGCTTGGCAAAGTGAGTGTTTCGGTTATTGGATTACAACTTTGGACCTTAATATTTCTTATTGGACATTGCTTTTTTGGACTAATTCTGACCTTTCCTGAAGGGTCTAATTCTGGACTATTTTCTACACTTGTTTTTATTAACTTTATATATTCCTTCAATAAAGATATTAGTTAGATTCTGGCCTCTGTGTATGGTTATTGGTGCCTCTGCTGCCTGGGTCGTGACATGATCTCACTATTTTATCTCATCTCATTATCTAATAATAATAATGAGAAGGAGAAGGTCTGCTAGGACCTGTAGACTAGAACACGGAACAATGGCTTCAAACTACAGGAAAGGAGATTCCACCTGAACATCAGGAAGAACTTCCTCACTGTGAGAGCTGTTCAACAGTGGAACTCTCTCCCCCGGGCTGTGGTGGAGGCTCCTTCTTTGGAGGCTTTTAAGCAGAGGCTGGATGGCCATCTGTCGGGGGTGCTTTGAATGCGATTTCCTGCTTCTTAGCAGGGGGTTGGACTGGATGGCCCATGAGGTCTCTTCCAATTCTACTATTCTATGATTCTATGATTCTATGAGGATGAAGATGGTGATGAGTGATTTACTGCTCCCAGTGTTAGGAAACTTGCAGTTCCCAGATGTAGCTGAAAGTCATGCAGGTGCTACAAGTAATAAACCAAAATAGCTACAGCAATGGTTCTCAACCTGGGATCTCCAGATGTTTTTGGCCTACAACTCCCAGAAATCCCTGCCAGTTTACCAGGAGTTAGGATTTCTGGGAGTTGAAGGCCAAAAACATCTGAGGACCCAAGGTTGAGAACCACTGAGCTACAGGCAAGGAGTAAGGCATGAAGCTGCACTTCAACAGCAGCTGGTGCATAAACATCCCCAATCTTATCATAATTCCTGAGATACTGAAACTGCATATAAAAGTGTTTAAATCACACCATATGATATAAATGCAAAGTGTTTTCTTAAATACTTTCGTGAATAATAAGAGCATAGGCACTGGTATCTTCGTATGTAAGTGAATCGCTGGCTGTTTCTGCAAACAGGGATTTTGAAAAGAGCATATAATCGTAATGAGTCAAGAGGGGAAGGCATCAAAAATAGTCACCTTAAATGCCTCAACTCTATACACCTATTTAAAAATTAACACTGAATCTGTGGTCCTTCAGATGTTGTTTTCAGATGTTGGATTCCAGATCCACCAAATCCAGACAGCACAGCAAATGGTCAGGAATGGTAATGATATATTTTGTCCCTCCCTGTTGTAATACAAAAGCAGAAAAATCAGTAAAAATCTACCAAAATAAATGGAATTACAATTAGAATTACAGTCTTAGTTGAATTTACAGTACTGCTGTAAAGAAATACATGGTTCATTTTATTTATATTTGTTAGAAGGCATGGATTTATTTTAAGATCTAAAAACATTAACATTTTCAAGATGAGTACAAAATGTCAAAATAACTGATTGGTGTTTAGGCATGTAGGAGTGAGGAGAAGGCCATGGATGTTCTTCAGTGGGTGATGTTCCCAGGAAGATCTGAAAGGCACAATGTGAACTTTGGGGAAACAGGACTTAAAGGGCTTTAGACAGCAAAAAGTTTAGACAGCAAAATGAGCCAGGGAAAAGCCTACACTAATTACACAAACCGTGATCACATTCAAGTTAGTAAATCCACATTTGGGAGTAACAAGCGGAAACTGCTGAGAAAATGATCAAACAGATCTTGGTTCCCAATTATCTAACACAAAGCTGGAACTATTTTTAAATCCAAACTATTTTTAGAAACATCTATTTTAACTTGCATTCAAACTATGCAGATAGGCACTGAAAGGAGCCATAATGCAATGCTAAAGCTTTATGCTCATTAGGACAAGGAATGTTTTTAATTCCAAAGGAAGAGAGAGAGAAAGACAACAACAATTACAGGAGCATGAAACAGCTCCCAATTTCACCACAAGAAATACATTATTAATTCAAGGAAATTATACTTCTTTGTTTTGGAATGATTGCTGAGAGAATGTAATTTTAATATCTTGTGGGCTTTACATCTGCTGTTCAACAGGGATACACTGAGCTTGCCCAGATTTCATTTGCATATCAACTTTGGTTGTTGTTGTGACTTCAAATCCTTTCCCATTTATGTCAACCATATCATGGGATTTTCTTAGCAAGATTTGTTTGAGGTGGGGGGGGGTGTCATTGCCTTTCTGTGAGGCTGGGAGAGTGTGACTGGCCAAAAGTCACCCTATGGATTTCCATGGCCAAGCAGAGACTCAAATAGTGGAACATGGCCACACAGCCCGAAAGACATACAACAACCCAGTCTCCAGATAATAAGAATAACACTTTATTTATATTCCGCCCTTCTCCTCTAGGGGACTCAGAGTGGATTACAACATATAAACAAACACAGGCAAGCATTCAATACCTTGTTACAAATGGAAATACAGTGAAACACAAATGCAAAGACAAAGGCAAAAGTTTCTCCTTTCATTACTGGCTCTGGAGTCGATGCTCATCTCTGGGTGAGGTGCTCTTCTCCGTTTCCAAGCCAATAATAATAATAATAATAATAATAATAATAATAATAATAATAATAATAAACTTTATTTATACCCCGCCACCATCTCCCCAACGGGGACTCAGGGCGGCTAACATGGGGCCATGCCCAGAGCAGTACAAAATAATAAAATAAAAACAACATATCATAACACAATTAAAACAATACAATAAATAATAATATACATTACATCAAGAAATCAAAGAACCAATAAAAACAAGGGCAGGCCGCATGAACACAGAGATAAAAACTCGGAGTGAGAGAGACAAAGGAGTACACCACAGGGGACAGTCAATCACTCAGTCTGAAGTCAATCACTCTTGTGCAAATAAAAACTGCAAATAAAGACATTACTTCTAACCCGCCCTGAGTCCCTTTGGGGAGAGAGGTGTGGGTTAGAAAGCCAAGGAACCTGTATTGTTGTAGACACTTCCTAGTCGTGTGGCCAGCAAGATTGCTTGGAACATCTCTTTGCCTTTTCCTGCCAAAGCGGTACCTATTTATCTACTCAGTTTTGCATGTTTTCAAACTACTTGGTTGACAGGAGCTAGGGCTATCAGCAGAAGCTCATCCTGTCTCATGTATTCAAACTGCCAACCTTCAGATCAGCAGCTCAGCAGCCCATTGCACCACCATGACCCAAAACCAATGTCTAGCATTCAAACCATTACACAATGTCTCACAGTAACCCAAATGGCAATTCAACAATAACAACAACAAAATTAAGACTTAATGAAGACTTGAAGCCAGGGACCATTTTGTCTGCATAATTAAAGTGCATGATTCAGCAATTAAAAGTGTTATGCTTGCACCAGCACAGAGATTAATAAAAAGCGTTCTTAAGCAGATCTGTAGGTTTTTCCTAGCAACATCTGTCAGGTCTGTAAAAATTCAGAAAACTAGATATGATTGTGGTGCGAATAGTTATTTATTTGTGCTAAGCAGAGTGCTAATAAAACTGAGGTTACAGTAGAAACAAGAGTAATTACTCCAGTAAGATTAAAAATACAGTCCTTGTATTTATTATTTGAGGAAATATATCTGAGGATAGGAAAGGTAGTAAACAAAAGGGTTAATCTGTATTTGGCTGCAACAGCCCTAAAGCTGGCTTTTATGTCTATAGTGAAATTAATAATTAGGGACATATGTCTCTTATGTCTGTGATGAAATTAATAATTAGGGAGATATCATATTTGGTTCTATAGTAGTTTTAATGCAGTTAAATGAAGTGGGCTATGTTTGCTCCATTGAAATTTGCCATATGTTTTGTAAGGGAAAAATTTTCTTTAGAGGAAAACACTTCTTTGTGGGAAATCACTTCTTTAATTTGTCATTTATTATATAAATTTCTACTGAAGCTTTTCTCCAAAGTTCCTCAAGGAGTTCTCTCCACCATTGGGACTATTTCAAAAGTTCTTTATCCCATTGGAACTACTTTTAAAGAATTAGAGTTGGAGTGGACAACAAAGTGGGTATGACAATTGTTCAGCAGTGTGGTTCATTGAATTCCTTAATAATAGAACTGAATAATTGAATTCTGGAAAGTGTTCATTCTAAAATGCCATCTGAAGTCAATCACTCTTGTGCAAATAAAAACTGCAAATAAAGACATTACTTCTAACCCGCCCTGAGTCCCTTTGGGGAGAGAGGTGTGGGATAGAAATATATTATTGCTTGAGTATGGGTGACACACCTCCGCATAGGGTAGGAGAATACAAGAACCATACAAACTCACTGTTTTTTGGGTATAAAATAGGCCACAACATTTTATTGGTTACAGAATGAGGGTTTGCTGCCATGCATGGGTCCTGGACCACAGATCGGTCAGCCCACTGCTGACCGATAACTGAAACCAAGCCTGGGTGCGACCGAAACCAAACCAGGTTATCGGTATCAGAACCACAAAAGTCAAAACCCCAAACGTGGAGGAATGACTGCTCATCCAAACATGTATAGAGTACTTTGTAGCACTACTGAGGACACTAGGGCCCCATCTACACTGTCACATAATGCAATTTCAAACTTCCTTACATGGTCACTGTAGACTCATATAATGCAGTTCAATGCATTTAAACTTCATTACATGTGTCCACACTGACCATATAATGCAGTTCCAAGGTGCATTATATGGCAGTTTAGTTGGGACCATAGCCATGATTTCTCATTAGAAATCAGAGCTTTCATGGTGTAATTCCTGGTATGCTGGAGAATTTAAACACTTTGTGATATTTATCTATTTAATTTTATTTTAGCAACTTCAGTAATCTATGCTTTGGCAGTTCTACAACTGCCTTTGAAGAATCTAAGTAAGTTATGTGTTATTTGCTTACAAGTAACCCCTCCCAGTTTAAGCCTGAATTCCACCAAAAAGAACCAAAAAGCATGAATGTGGCTCCTTTCCAGGGTCCTTTTTTATACAGAAATGTTTTTTCCCTCCCTGTGTTTGGTTTCCATGTGAAGGAACCAATCACAGGGAGTGTGCAAAACAACATCAAGCCAGACAGGCTCTTTATTCTATTTTCCTTAAACCATTTTTACAGTTAGAATTTTGGAACCATCCTGACTCCGAGTATATGTTGCCTGGTGTAGAATACAAAATTTGGCGCATAGCCCTTTGGGCAATGAACCTTGTGGTTTATTAACCCACAGCCTACAATTTGTAAATGTGTAGGATACTAAGTCAGTAGAAAAATAATTTTAAACATCTGTGGCATTCTTCAGTTCCAGATTAATTACACTGCTCAGAGTCGAACGTCAGCTAAAAATTTCAAGCTCTTTCGCTGTAATGTTGAGAATGTTATATTCCCATCGTAGAGTACACCCCCCTCCCTATCTATGGATTCAGTATCCATGGTTACCTTACACATGCAGTAGTAGTTTGGACTAGGGGTCCTTTCACATGATACAGTTATAGCTCTATGGCTCCACTTCATTGGTCATAGTTGCATCCTATGGAATCCTGGGATTTGTAATGTGGACAAAAGCAATAGAGCTCTCTGGGCAATAAGTCTAAATGAAATGATCTCAAATGCAAATCTAGGATTCCATAGGAAGGTGATAAGACAGTTGAAGTGGAATTTAGGTCTATGCATTTTGAAAGGCACTTGGGCTCTAGGAAACCAGGGTTCAAATCCCCACTAAGGCCCCATCTATACTGCCAGATAATGCAGTGTAGCTCTCACATTAGCCTGGGCATCAAAATGATGCACCCAGACTAATACAATTAACCTGGGGTAAACCTTTCACTTCAGCTTTACCCCAAGTTAAAAAAATTGCAAAGATATGGATCTTCCATAAAGAGCCAAATCTTTGTGGATGTTGAGGCACCGAAGACTGCCATCTTGGATCACCACGTGTGATCCCAGGTGGCATAGAATCATAGAATCATAGAATCATAGAATAGTAGAGTTGGAAGAGACCACATGGGCCATCTAGTCCAACCCCCTGCTAAGAAGCAGGAAATCGCATTCAAAGCACCCCCGACAGATGGCCATCCAGCCTCTGCTTAAAAGCCTCCAAGGAAGGAACCTCCACCACGGCCCCGGGGAGAGAGTTCCACTGTCGAACAGCTCTCACAGTGAGGAAGTTCTTCCTGATGTTCAGGTGGAATCTCCTTTCCTGTAGTTTGAAGCCATTGTTCCGTGTCCTAGTTCCATGTCCCCACAGCCATCCTGCACTATGGAAAGGGGAGGGCACTTCCCTCTCCAAAGCTCCAACACATCCTCAGTGATGTAGAACCAAGAAGAGGGTAGACTCCAGCAACTATAAGGAGGTTTTGCCTTCATTTAGGGGGATGGAGTGAAGGGAGGCTTCGAAGGCTGTGCCTACAGCCAGCAGTGCAGAACCAGCATTGGCACATATGGGCTGGGTGGCTGGACTTCTGCCAATTCTGTGGCAGCCCCACAGGAGCAAACCTGTGGTGTTGAAGTGGCATTTTTATTACTGGTTTGCGCCTGTGTAGAACATCCACCAGTCATGGAAACCTCCTGCATAACCTTGAGTAGGGAGAAGAAGACAGTGGCAAACCTCCTCTGAATAAACTTGCCAATAAAACCTCATGAAATGTTTCATTGACATATTACAATTAACATGAAGGCATATAAGATAAATTAGATACTCTATGATGGGAAAAGTTATGTTTTGACCCTGACATCTAGAATCCACTAGTTTAGTGTTCATGTTGGTGGGGGGATTCTGGGAACCTTAGTCTTAAAAGTCCAATCTTCTGTTTTTCTCTTGTTGGTCGTCACCCGAACAGCCAACTGCAAGTTGATGCTGTCTTGTAAAGTCATCTTCCATTTTATATTTTCATTTTTTTATAGTAATATAAAGTGGAGTTCAGTATTTTAATTTTTTTGTTGTACTGGTCTTTCACTTAAAACCTAATATAATTAAGAAGTCCCTGTTTTCAGTTAAGTTACAGAAGCCAGGAAGTTGAAACCAGAAAGCAAGAGGGTGAGAAGTTCATCAAAGGTCAAAAAGCCAAGAAAAAACAGTAGATTTCAAACAGATACCTCAAGGAACCAAAACTTATTTGGGAGAGTAGAACAATAGACTACTCTTCACTATTGATTGGAATTAGAAAGGAGAAAAGATATGAAAGCCAAATGGCAGAAATGAAGAGTATTAAAGACAGAAGACTTCAAAAAGCCCAGTGATGACAGAATCAACAGTTGGAAGTGAAGAAACAGTGGACAAAAAAGCAATACCTTGACAAAAACAAATACAGAGTATGGTTAGTTTAGTTGGATACATTTATTTCATGGTAGTTTATTATCATATTGCTCACAAGGATATTCATATGCCAGATTTTTTTAAATTGCCATTTATGTTCTTTTTTATGTCCTTCAGTAAAATGCAAAGCCTCCTTTGGTTACAAACAACATCCTCTTTTGGTTACAATGTTATGCTAACACCTATTCCCACATTACCTAAGATAGTGAGTTTGTTGGAGATAGCCAGTGAACTAAAAATGTCCACATGATTTCAATTTTTTAAAAAGGCAATAGATATGTTTGGGCACACTCATACATGGTACCCATTTGTTTCCTTCTTTGGTTGTTCATCCTTGTCTATCAGGAACATGTGTGTATGTAGCTGGACATGATCTATTTTATAAACTAATCCAACCAAGGCACAAATATTTCATACTGGAATCTGTCTTCACATGCCTTGAAATCATGGCAAGCATAGATTTCAATTAGCCTGTGTTATTTGCCAACCAAGGTAGTAGGTACCACATGCTAGACTGTTATATGGGTTCTGGCCACAGTGCATTAACTTCCACTTGCTCTCCCATCATTCATAAGCAGATGATTACAAAATGCTCCAGACACCATAAATATGGAATTTGGCATTCAATTTTATTTCACATAGACTTATAGGATGGCTGGGTTTCTTTACTGAACGTTTGTGAAAGCTTTATAGCAAACTAAATGCTTTTTAAAAAACACCTTCAGATTGTCTCTTCAATCCTAATTCAACATTCTAGAATATTCCATCAAATCAGAAATGAAAGGAATGTGTGTTTAAAAAGAAAGGCAGAAAACTCATCAGAAGGAACAACAAATAGAATGGAGCATTAATAGAAAACAGGTTTTCAGAGAAATTGCAATGTCTAATTCTTTGGCACCAAAAATAATCTTATCAGTACACAGTTCATATAGTGACTGAATTTAGCTATCTCACAAGAATGCTATTTTTTCAAGATATTGGATATACATCTCACAAGATATTTTACTCCTCATCACAATTCCCATGCAGACCCAGCAGTAAATTGAAGCTCTTGATAAGTCAGGAACTGCACTTGCTGCAACCGCTCTACTGGCTGCCACTCCACTTTCAGACACAATTGTAAGTGCTGGTTATGACCTATAAATCCTATAGGTTTAGATCAGTGGTTCTCAACCTGTTTTTCCCCAGGTATTTTGGCCTACAACTCCCAGAAATCCAAACCAGTTTACCACCTGTTAGGATTTCTGGGAGTTGAAGGCCAAAACATCTGGGGAACCACAGGTTGAGAACCACTGGTTTAGATTAAGACTTGCAGAATGTATCTACACATATGAGCCTACCCATATTTTAAAATTTCCTGGAGAGAGACTTATTTTTGTCTGCCACTCCCATAGGTACCTCCGGCAGAAACACAGGAATCTTCACAGTAGCTGCTCTTCAGCTCTGTAACTCACTTTCAGGGGGAGAGGCCAGACTTGTGTCTCTATCCTATCCTCCCACGTGTGTGCATGCATCTCTCAAATCGCCATTGACATATGACAATCCCATGAAGACTTAGATGTAATTTTGAATCTTAATCTGAAATACAGTCTACAGCAGCCAGTATTCACTGTTGGCCTCACAACCAAATACTGACCAGGCTGACTCTGCTTAGATTCTGAGATCAGGTAGGAGCTGATGCATTTAGGGTATTTAGGTTCAACGTCTTCTTGGCAAAATTTAGAAAGGGGCAGTTGTCATTGCCTTCCTCTGAGTTTGAGCAGATGTAACTTGCCCAAGATCACCCATTGGGTTTCAATGGCTGAACAAAGATTTGAACTCTAGCCTTTCAACTCTTTCCATAGGCAGGTGAAACCTTTTTGTTTCGGCAGGACTTGGAGCCTTTGGCAGGGGAGTTAATAATTTTCTATATTGACCATATTTGTTGTTTTTACCGGGTTGGCTTTGAATTACATCTAATTATGTCAACAGTTTAGTTATATTTTAATTATTGTATGATAAATACATTTAGCTTTTTCTATTTTAACTTGCATAAGCTGGCTTGAGTTCCAATTCTGGGGGAAAGGCAGGATATAATAGGATGGTGGTGGTGATCGGCATTATTATCATAGCTCTTCATCATTTTTATGTATATAATCTGCAATGAAGGAACTGGAGGTGGCAATGGCTGACAGGAAGCTCTGGCGTAGGCTGGTCCATGAGGTCACAAAGAGACAGAAGCGACTGAACAAATAAACAACAACAATAACAATCTACAATGAGTATTCTACTTACACTTTCATTCCACATGAAAAAAAATATTTTACTTTATTTTTCCAGTTCTTTTATAATGCAGTGTTCTGGTTACTGTAGCAAGCAAGAATGTAGACTTCATGGAACAACAATGTGATACAATATGGCAAATCCCATGTTTTTATTCCACTCCCCTTGATTTCACTCTTTTTCCTTTCTGTTCCTATTATATTAGTCACAATTTGATGGAATATTCTTGCAGGGTGGAGGGAGGGGGCTCCTTTCCTGTGCAAACATATCTGCATTCTTCAGTCATTGTAATTGAACTTTTTCCTAACTATGCTGTTTCTACATAGGATATATGATTTCTTACTGATTTACTGTAGCAATAGAGATCACATTCCTGGCAACTTGATGTCTCCCAGCACTCACACCAGAATCAATAAGAATTCTAAGCAAAATATTTTTATCACTGAACTGTTTCTCACATGAATTGTTGCAATATTAAGAAATGTCATGGGTAAAATTCCACTTTTTAAGACAGAGAATAATATTTTGCCAAACTGTAGTAAGGGGAAGAAATGTGTAACATGAAATTCTAATATAAAAATTAATTTGTTATAACTTGTTAGAAGACACACTGGAAAAAATGTGAAATGAAAAAGAAACCATAGATCATTGGACAATTTTTAATACAATGCTGTCTGTCTAATGTTGATTTTAAATATACAGTACTGAATACAACAGAAGAATTAAACAAAAGGAAGAAAAAGTTCATTAAATAAAATTTAAGGAATTGAATGCTTTCCTTCTTTTTTAAAATTTGATTTATTTTTATTTGTAGTAAAAATAGGTCTGGGAAATCATTTTACATGTTTAATTTAACCAATGTCAAGTCAAGTCAAGCCAGTTTTATTCAAACTCTGTCTCATCTACTCCTGGGGACTCAGGGCAGCTTACAATGTAATTGGCAGCCTTTCGATGCCATACAGTACACAGCAAAAATATAAATATATAATAAATTAAATGCAAATAATTAAAATGACAATTTATCATAACTAAACATGAAAACAAATCAATAAAACACAGTTGACAACAAAGATTAAAAGGAGATGTGGTTCAAGATCTTCTCTATCACAGCATCCCGGTTATTGTATTCCTTCCTTTGCCCCACCTTTGCTCAGGTTCAGGAGAAGTGTTAAAATGTTTTGTGACATTCGTTTTTAATGGTTTTTCATAGCTGTTTCATAGGTGTGCTCACGTTTCACTAATAACTTGGTTTTTTATCTAAATTGTTGCATTAAATTTCCTTCAAAAAATTTTTTTCTTTTCCTTTCCTTTTTTTCTTTCATATTCTCACCTTGAAGAGCAGTATGAGTCAAAATGCTAGTTATGGATAGGTTGTTGTTGTTATTTGGCTTCAAAACATTTTCAACTCATAGTGAATTTAAAGGGAGGGCCATCTAGTTTAACCCTCTGTCATGCCAGGAAAGCCCAATCAAAGCACTCCCAATAGATGGTCATCCAGTCTCAGTGTGAAAAACACCAGAGAAAAAGAACCCCATCATCCTCTGAAGTAGTATATCCCATTGTCAAACAGCTCTCACCATCAGGAAGTTCTTCCTAAAATTCAGGTGGAATTACTCTCCCTGCAGCTAGAATCTACTGCTCTGTGTTTAAGAAGGATCATAGCTTGGAACATAGCTTGGTTATACAGCACACATGCTTTGCATACAGTTCCAGCCATTGCCATCTTGGATTAAAAGGGTCAAGGAGCCAGTAGTTTATACATAACACCTCTACCACAGATTCTTGAGATTCAATGTCAACAGTAGTGGGCTTGATAGACAAAATTATTGGAGATGTTATGCTGTTTGTTTACTTATTACTTCTTAAATCCTACCTTTCCATTAAAAATAACATTTAAGGCCGGTGATAAGTTAACATTAAAATGAATTAAATAACAAAACCATTACTGATAATTATTTAAACAAGAAAATTAAGACAACAGGCAAAAAATCCTTGTGAATTTTTAATCAACTTATGAAATGGAACAAGATAGATAGACAGATTTTGCTTAGCAGCCATAGGAATCTCTTTACTCCCATAAACACGATTCATCATTCAAAATGTATTCTTAGGACTTTATCACACAAGGATGATGAATCTCAGTTACAGCAAGATAAGAGCATGTTTGGCTTGTACTTATCTTATGACATCATATCTCTCCTGTTGTTGCTTTGCATTTCAATCATTATTGGAGTTCCTCTTTTCATTGATGGAAAAAACCCATGAATGGCTCCCAGCATTGCTGCTGTTCCAACACAGTCTCTGGTGTGATCTGTCCCTTCCACTGCAGTTGCAATATTGCGGCAGTCACATAATGTAAGTGGGTGTGATTCTCCTCTTCTCCCCCTCATTATTCCCAAGCAGGGAGAGGTTGCTTTTACTCATTTTTCTTGTATATATTTCCTTTCTTTTTAATATAATATTGCCATATATCAAGCATGGCAAAAATAAATTAAAAACTGAATGCATACTTGCAGTGGTAGTGCATATAGGGGCAGGAAAGCAGGGTTAGCAAGGCAGTGCATCATACTGATCACCAAAGCAGCATTGTACAGCAATTGCAAAGAAGTGGAATAATAATGGTTTCATTTAAAAGATTCTTCTCAGAGAGCATCCAGAAACAAGACTCCCGTACTCCCCTTCTGGCAAATGGTTTTGCAATTCCATATTCCAGGAAAGTTCATTTGGTGCCTTCATTATTTTTTATGTGCCAGGTTAAGATGTTTTGATTCTCTCAGGCATACTAAGAGAAATTATTTCTTTAGAACCAGGTATATATTTAATCTGTCTATAGTTAAATGCTGACTTTGAATTATCCGTTCTACTGCCTGAACCAATATTAAACATGAAAAGTGATTTTGTTTTAATTATGTTCTAACTGTGCACATTTTGGTAGGATATAAATGTACTTGTATTATATGGTAGTTTTAGTGTGTGCTTTTAGTCTGTATTTTTATTTAATTTACTGCTACACCACACTGGGATATATTTATATGGAGGTTAAGGTGTGGAAATATATCTGAATAAACAAGAAAACAAGCTCATCCCATGGGATCCCATTTAGATTATTCTAAAATAAGGACTTTCTAGGTTGAATTTAGCTGCTCGGCTTCTGAAATGTGATAGTTGATTTTATCCAACTATAACATACATGCCAAATATTTTTCTGTGAGTAAACTGATGAGTAGTGACATAAGAGGTACCAGAAAAGTGTGCAACCCAATCATATTCTCAATATCTGGATAGTGCCTAAAGCAGAAATTATATAACTCTGTTGAACAATGTTGACAGTCAGAAAATTTAGAAAGCTACAAGGATAATAAAAGGATTACTGCACAAGTCCTTTGGGGATGAGCTGCAGAGTTGTGTGTATGTTTATTTTAAGGGAAGAACCCAGGTGGTGTGTTATCTGTATGTCCAACACACTGAATGCTTTCAAATGTTCAGCATATCCAGCTGTTCTTTTACAGTCTTACATTTTGGTATCACAACTCACTTGTACTCTAATAGAATGGCATATTTGAAAGCAATGTGAATAGCAATCAAATCCCCTGCTTCTTCATACAAAAAGGTAGTTTGCCCATTCTGGGCCCACCCTCCCTCCTCCTGTATGGCCTCCTACTATTACATCCCGCTGCACATTACTCTTACGCACAGTGGTTTCGCCACTTAATGGCATCCATTTCTGACTGAGATTCCTTTGTCAAAGCTCTAACTTTGCATAAATTAATGGGTAATGTTGAATAGGAAATAGTTTAAGACACTTTTATCCATCTAGAAAACTCACCTTGAATATTCCACTTAACACCGAAAATTCCTCAAAAAGAAAGGGAAAATTCCTCTTGTGACACACTGACAATTTGACAACAAGAGTGAGGTAAACTTAGAATAATTATTAAGAAGCTTTAACTACTACTTCAGATCAAAAAGAAGGGGTTTGGTTGGAATGAGTGACTTCTGGTGCCATGGTTCCTTTTGTAGTGCTGTCTTTTGCGCTGGTCATGATGGCCTTACAAGCAAAAACCAGACATAGATTGGGTTCAACATTCCTTTAAAAATGTTCATCGTCTGATGTGCTCTCCGTGTGAATTGCCAAGATGTAAGGAAGGTCACACACAAAATCTTTTATGTGTATTTTCTCTACTGTTTTCAGTTTTGGGGTTCTCAGTCTCCAAAGATTATCCATAATTCAACCCATAAGTGACCTTTGGGACATATTCAGAAATAAATATAAAACAGTTAGCTCTTCTAGAATTCCTCTACTTCAAAATATAAGAATAAGGATTACATTTAATGTATTATTGAAGGCTTTCATGGCTGGAATCACTGGGTTTTTGTGAATTTTTCAGACTGTATGGCCATGTTCCAATAGCATTGTCTCCTGAAGTTTCGCCTGCATCTGTGGCTGGCATTTTCAGAAGTCTGTTGGAAATTTCCAACAGACCTCTAAAGATGCCTGCCACAGATGCAGGTGAAACATCAGGAGAGAATGCTAATGGAACATGGCCATACAACCCATTACATTTAATATTGCATACATAACTCTCTTGGAGCAAATCTCACTGCACTCAGTAGAACATATAGATGTGCATAGGGTTAACTTTATAAATGACTGAAGTTCCCTACTGGAAAACACTAGCATGTCAGGCAAATTGGCTGTCACTCAACAGTTTAGTTGGATACACATTTAATAGCTAGGGGTGACCAGAAACTATTTCAGCGCACTTTGTATTTAATATGTTTTTAAGATTACTTTTTAAAATTATATGTATGGTACAGAAAGTTCCATGAATCATACGTTCCCTCTTACTGTTGATAAAATGATGGGATGGAAAGCCACTCAGGCTCTTCGGAAACTATCTTTCCACATGTTTGTGGGGGAGTAGCATCTTTTTTCCCTAAGTTTGAAAATCTAGGATTGCCAAGTGACTAAACATTTAAGTTGATTAACCATCAGAGTTTTAATTAACTAGTAAATTATAGTTAAGCAAATTGTCATTATAAAACAATAGTGGGCAAAAATAGAAAGAAGAGAATGTAGCATATATAAAATTTAATGAAATTCTACTACGGTATGTACATATTTTTATTTAAAATATTGCTATTTATTGTTAATTGCTATCAATTCAGCTTTTGACTTATGAATGGGAGACTTCTAAGATATCCTGTTAATGACAGCCCTGCTAAAATTCAGAGCTATGCCATCTTTGATTGAATCAATACACCTCTAGTGTGGTCTCCTTTATTTTTTTACAACTTTTAACTTTACCAACATTGTTGCCATTTTCATGTTGCTTCATGGTGTGTCTAAATCACAAAATCTCGATTTAGTCATCCAGTGAGCATTCAGTCTTGATTTACTCACAGAACCATTATTTATCTATTTGACAATCCATGGTATCCATGGAACTGAACTCCAATATTTCATTTCTAATTGTTTTATTCCTAGCAAGACTTTCCCTGTCTAACTTTAACATTTGTACATGGACATCAGAAACCCAATAGCATGGATGATCCTCACTTTGATATTTCATGATCTGATACTTTGTTAAAGAAATATTGTTGCACTTAAGGGTCCTTCAAAGCTACTCTTTATTCTTTCAAAGCTACCCTTCCAAGTCCTCATAGTCTTTTTCTTATCAGAAGCCCTCCCCCTTTATTTTCACTTCTTTTCATCTCCTATTTTAGTAGGGCACCTAAACCAAAATAGGCTGAAAAATAACTTATACTTCACTACAAGCACTTACATCTGGGTCCTGCTTTAATATACCAATTAAACCTATTAAAGCATGCAGTGCCAGATCATTGATTCTCTTAAGAGTACACAAGGAAATTGCAGTGAATAAATTCGGCTTCAACTATCTGCCTTATTTTGCATCATGATATGCAAAGGCTCAATCTCCTTTGTGCTATACATGATCTGAATCAGAAGACTATGGCCAAAATCCAATATTTTAGCTTCAGCTAGAATATTTCCATTGAATCAATGTGAATTTGATAAGTCAACAATTATATCTGTCAACCATCTGTCTGGGGTGCTTTGAATGTGATTGTCCTGCTTCTTGGCAGAGGGCTGGACTGAATGGCCCACAAGGCCTCTTCCAAATTTATAATTCTATATAAATTCTATTAATTGTGTAGTTCTTCTCTAGTTGCGACTACAAGTTGATATTTAACCCATTTGTCTACTTCCATGCATCCAACAGAGCTTTGGACTATTGCAAAATTCTTCTGAAATAATTTCAAAAACAGGTTTTATACATATGTATTTGTAACTTGCCCAGAAAAAAATAGTATTCAGAATACCTAAAATAGGAGCCCCCAGTTGCAGGGCGGGTTAAACTACTGAGCTGCTGAACTTGCTGACTGAAAAGTCAGCAGTTCGAATCCAGGGAACAGGGTGAGCTCCCACTGTTAGCCTTAGCTTCTGCCAACCTAGCAGTTCGAAAATATGCAAATGTGAGTAGATCAATAGGTACCACTTTGGCGGGAAGGTAATGGCGCTCCATGCAGTCATGCTGGGCACATGATCTTGGAGGTGTCTACGGACAACGCCGGTTCTTTGGCTTGGAAATGGAGATGAGCACCAACCCCCAGAGTCGGCCATGACTAGACTTAATGTCAGGAGAAAACCTTTACCTTTACCTATACCTAAAATAGTTATTTTGACCTGGACAGTGCGGAGAAGACAGGATTTTTATTTGTAATTTAATGTGATGCATATGTGACCACTTTCCATTCTTCTGCATTTCTCATGTGAAAACTAAATCATTTTATCAGCACTAGAGGTTTGCCCTTGATCATTTTAAAAACATCTATCCAATGTTGATGGAAAATAACAGTGCATGAATCAGCTGAGTGATGATTAAATTTATATTTATCAGAATGTAGGTTATTAAAGAAAGATTACATGTGATGCCTACATTTTCTCTGAGCAATTAGGAAATAACTTTTTCTTCTTACAGGTACTATCATTTCCAGCGAGGCAGGAGCTACTAATAGGCCCATTCATCACCACTTCTCTGGAAATTATTTGGCTTGGAGAATCACTTGGGAGCACTAATTCTCCAACAAAGATGTGCCTTTCTGATTGCTGGAGGGGAAAAATGCAATCTGAAATTTCAAGTGCATTCAAAAATATTTAATTGGTATCACCATATAATCCTTTTTAAGCATGGTGAAAGATTTATTTCTACTCAGTGTTCACTGTCTCTACATCCTTTAAAAAATGAAGTTGGAACAGGAAACAATTTCTCTGCTGTGCCAGAAATATGACAAAACTGAAATGACGTATAAGGGATATCAAAATATAGTCTGAAGGACATGCTAATTAGAGATATGCAATGTAACAAGCTGAGATGGAAAGCAATATATACCTTGACTGAAGCAGTAAAAGTGTTGAAATTCTGAATTATACAACTACACGTTTATTAAATCCTACTGGGTACTGACTCACTGTAAGCTTGAATATGGTTGCTGTCTTAGTAATCACCATTATAGTTCCCATTGCCAAACATATTTCTGATGAAATGCTGTATACCAACACCACTTAAGTGCAAAAAGTTACCAAACCTGTTAGATCTTTAGCGGTCCCAAAAACCTAGTACTTAGCACTTATCATCCTGTGTGTTAATATATGCAAAGTTCAGGCTTTGTAGTCTTATCAGTAAAGCCATATACACAATGTTGAAGCTGAAGAATTCAGATGGCCTCCAGATGCTTCAAAACTGTGTGTATGGTTCCACTGATAAGAGTTTATAAGCTTTCACTTTTGCATACATGAATGTGCAGGATAAGAATGATGTGTGTGTAGATGGCTATGTGAGCAAACAGAATGGGAATATGGATGTGATAACATGATGGTAGCAGCTGAGTTCTGTTGATGTAAGTTCGCATTGCATGTGTGTGGTTTGGAAGGTGAGAAGAAGGAATAGCTTGGAGCAGGTAGATTCTAGAGATACCACATCAATGCTGAAAACGGGAAAGATATACCTTGAAGATAGCTGTATTTTTCAAAATCATCGTGTTTCTTTTCTTCCCTGAGAAAACTATAAGAAGAAAGGAAAGGGCACATTTCTGAAGACTGACCATTTATTGTGTTTTTTAAATTTAACTCATTCTGTTGGCAGAATGAAAATCACGCGTATTTCATGTTTGACCAGTACACACACTGTCTTGCCAGAGAAAAGATATGCCACGCAGATGATCAGTAAAGAACAACGAAGTTAACTCTTTAAAATGCAGAGCCACATATATACAGTCATCTGAACAGTTGCATTGACTCACACAATGTCTTTTTGAGAGATTCAAATACGAGTAGTCCTTAGATTGTCCATGTAAAATGTCTTCCTTTCTCTCAGCAGCCCAGGAGCAAAGCCTCTCTTGCTAAACTCCTGCACAGAAAGCTATCTATAATTGTTGCCAAAATTCCCAGGCTCACTTAGCTCCCTGAGTGTGGCCCAACTAATCAGCTTTCTGCTCTGCATTTTCAGTTAACATACACACTGATTTTACATGCCCCAACAATTCCTGTCCTGATATCCTGGAAAATATGAGTTAAATATGGGCCGGGCTGTGGCGCAGGCTGGTGAGCAGCCTGCTGCAACAAATCACTCTGACCATGAGGTCATGAATTCAAGGCCAGCCCATGGCGGGGTGAGCACCCATCAATTAAAAAATAAAAAATAGCCCCTGCTCGTTGCTGACCTAGCAACCCGAAAGATAGTTGCATCTATCATGTAGGAAATAAGGTACCACTTATAAAGTGGGGAGGCAAATTTAACTATTTTAGGACTTGGAATGAGGAAGTGCTGTCACAGTGGATGATGAAGCAGCTGCTCCCCCCTGTGGCCAGAATCGAACATCCCTCAAGAGAAGGTTAAATTGCCTCTGTGTCTGTCTCTGTCTCTGTTCTATGTGTATATGGGCATTGAATGTTTGTCCTATATGTATATAATGTGATCCGCCCTGAGTCCCCTTCAGGGCGGAATATAAATACTGTAAATAAATAAATAAATAAATAAAATATATCTTAAGACTATGTGACCCACTGGAAAAGAAAATAATGCTCAATAAAGCGAAGACAGCAGGGAAAGTGGAATCTTGGGTTTGCAGGAACTTAACAAGGCAATTGATGAACTAGGCTCTTCATAGAAGTATCATAAGTCAAAGTCATTGGAAATAACAATGCTACAAATGCTTAATTATATCACTACATAAGTATGGAACACCTGGAACAACAAAGTTTTATAACATCCCCAGGGCTTGCCTCTCTGATATCGCCGGGAATGTTATATAATGAACTCATCATACTCACCTAAAAAAGTGTCCAAGGGTGCTTTCACCCTGGCTTCTGGACGGAGCTCCACGATACCATGTGACTTCTGGTGGAGGTCCTGTCCCCAGCTGGGGTGAAAGCATCACTGGAGGCTTCCCCCACAACATGGGAGACTTCCTGTGTTGTGCTGGCCCAATGGAGCCAGCACGGGTCCTTGGTAGAATGGCAAAGAAAGTGTCACCAAGAGGGAGCTGTATGCGAGGCAAGAGATTTCCCCACTGCCCCTCTCTTTTCTCCCCGAAGCCAGGTGAAATGGGATACTTCATGAGGATGAGGCCCTTAATGTTACAAGGGGAAGCAGCGAATGATGTCATCCCTAGATCTCAAATTTTGACTCTGAAATCTAGGGGCCTTGAATAGTCCTTTGGCCATCTTATATGGACTAGAATAGATTATAAAGAGTGTAGATTCCAGAAAACTGTACATGAACATACACGCATAAATATCTGATGCAACCTGTCCAGTGAAGGAATTGGATACCTACTTCATTTTTAGCACAAGATCCATTTGCAGTCATTATCTCCTATTACAGAAATAGGGTTACAATATGACCAGCTGGTTGCTCTATCCCAGTTAAATTCAGTTTGCCACCAGATATTTGCTTTATCATATATGTGTTTTGCATTTACTTGTTCTAAGTAATTTTTGTTTGTTACCTCCATGTGCAGGTTATTCCAGTCCACAGATACCTGCCATTTTAATGTGAAAATAGTCAATGTCAACATCCTAATTTTGGTTTGAAGACAAGCACATGGAACAATGTGCAGGTAAGATTTTTTAAAATAATTATTTGCCTGCCATCATTTCTAGTGTGATATATAGGACACTTTTAAAAGTGCTCTATAAATAACTGCACATTAGACATTAAAAGAAATAAATCAAGTTAAGGAAACTATTGTAAAAATATTAATACTGAAACCTGTCTCGGTGAGAATTCTCTCTATTTTTCTTTTGTGTCATATTAATAGGTATTTAAAAAGTAGACATTAAATGAATTCAAGTGAAAAATCTATCTGTTTGAACATCTCCTTAAACTACATATTGAAGGGTTTTGTTTAATCTCAGTAATAGAGAAAATGTAAGTTGCACTAAAAAGAGAAGTATCTGAAGGCAAATGACTTAATATCTTCTGATTTCTCAACATTTCTATTTCTCTACTGAATAGTAAACAGCTACAGGAAACACAAAGTCCAAACTGATACTTGAAATGAAGGTTAAGAAGGAAGAGGACATTCGAATAACCTCAAAAAAAATTATAATATGAGGTTTTGCAGGGTTCACGTTCCAGAAAAATTGGCAAAAGGGCGTGGAAAATAAATGTCAGAGGTGAGAAATACAAGAAAGATCATACTACTATAGGCGGTGATCAGGTAAAAAAGGAAAAGAAAACAAATCAACCCATGAGGTGATACAGAAAATCAAGAATACAAAAATGACCTTTAAGCTAGAACTGCTATTATTAGGTATGTCAGATGAGGAATTTAGAAGACAACCAAAAAAGATAATTAAATATATGTTAAAAGTAGCCAGATTATTAGTTTACACCTAAAGATGGAAGTGTAAATACTGTTGGTAGAGGACTGGATATTAGAATTGTTTGATTTAGTGGATATGGATAAATTAACTATGTTAATGAAAGAAACATTTGTTGACACTTTTTGAAAGATTGGGAGCCCCTACTATAATTTATGCAGGAGAGTGGTCAAAAGAGCATATTTAGAAGTCTGGAGAACTGTATGTGTGTGTTTTATTCAAACCATGCACTGAAGTAAGTCGCATATTAGAATATAAAGAAGTCAAATTAAATAATCTATAAATGTCAATGAGAGGAAAGCTGGAAATTCAATGTTTAATGTAACATTAATGTATGTAATGTCATCTTAAGTGTTACTTAAATGTTAAATATTATGTTGTATTGGGTGTAACATCTGTTTGTGTTTTGTATGTATGTGTAGCAGGTTCAATTTCTATAGAAATTAGAGAATTGATCTAATATGGATATTTATCAATTTTCAAAGGATTTTAAATATATGTATATAAAATTGCAATAAAATGAAATGAAACATTGAAAGAAGAAGACAGCCACTTTTTTTAGATCAGGCATCAGCAAACTTTGCTGAACAACAGGCTTTCAAAGGCTCTGTCAGTTGAGCATGAGCTTCAGCAAATATGTGGCCATAGCTGGTCATAACAACAATGGGCACAATGGTTTCAATCTACAATTAATGAAGCTTCCATCTACATTGATAAGATCACAAACAGACCTTCAAGGTACTATCACAGCAAGGTCTGTCCTCCTGCAGCTAAATGTGTGAAGCTGGGATCACACAGTCAAAATTGCATCTCAGGGATACATTCTTTATGTGTGGATACATTATGGCCCATTGATTGAATAACATTGGTCTTCACAACTGGCCACATGACACTTGAACATTTATCCACTTTAATCCATTTTAAATGCTGTTATTGCCTCCTGCAGAATTCTGGGGTTTGTAGTTTAGGGAAGGGCCTTTAAACTGCTCATCAAGAGAAGCCCTGAGCCTCCCAAAACTACAAACCCCAGAATTCTGCAGGAAGCAGTGACAGCATTTAAAGTGGATTAAAATGGATAAATGCTCAATTGTGGTGTGGGTTCATGAGGACACACATGAATGTTCTCTCCTAGTGAAAGAGGATTCACACTAGAAATACCACTACAATGTTTTTCATTTTTATCATACAATCAAACAAATAGAGATCTATTAATCATGGACACTTTAGTCAATTAATTAGTTGGTAAAGCATGCTTAAATGTGTATATATAAACAACATTTGGGAAGGAAAAAGACAGCTTTTATTTCATATGCATGGTTTGTCCAAGATGGTGCTTGCCAGCTGCCATTTTGTAGAAACATAGGAATTAAAGAACTTAACAGTTTTGAAAACTGCTGCCTGATTAAGCAGAAATATCTTTTAGGTAGAGAAAAGCATATTTAATGATTTCCTGGCAATGCAGTAAAAAAGGTGGATCTCTTGCTTCAGGAAAAGGTCCTTGGCAAACAATCCTTCAAGGAACTGGCATTCTACAACTGAGGTGTCACATCAGAGAATATAACCCAAACCTTCTGTTTGTGAGTGACAGTATCATGCAACAATGCACTAAATCAGTGGGACCACCAATACCAAACATCGGCTGATAATATGCCAGTTGCTTCCAACTATAAGGGCTTAGGAAGTTTGATTTAAATGAAGATTCAACTTTAGAAAGGCAGATTAGTCTAAATTCTCATACAATAGAGTCTCGCTTATCCAATATAAACAGGCTGGCAGAACGTTGGATAAGTGAAAATGTTGGATAATAAGGAGGGATTAAGAAGAAGCCTATTAAACATCAAATTATGTTATGATTTTACAAATTAAGCAACAAAACGTCATGTAGTAATTACTGTATTTATGAATTTAGCACCAAAACATCTCAATGTATTGAAAACATTGACTACAAAAACATTGACTATTAAAAGGCAGGCTGTGCTAGATAATACAGAACGTTGGATAAGCAAAGGTTGGATAAGCGAGACTCTACAATATATACATATGCCCAGTGTGGAATACATCTCAACATGTTAAAACAGTTGGCAGTGGAACTCTCTGCCCCGGACTGTGGTGGAGGCTCCTTCTTTGGAGGCTTTTAAGCAGAGGCTGGATGGCCATCTGTCGGGGGTGCTTTGAATGCAATTTCCTGCTTCTTGGCAGCGGGTTGGACTGGATGGCCCATGAGGTCTCTTCCAACTCTATTATTCTATGATTCTAACATGTCAAAAGCTTAAATCAAGAATTAGCTTCCTAAGATCTACAGAGATACTCATAGGATCACCACAGCAAGTGAGAGTCCAAAAGTGGCAGGCTAAAACCCAGAAACTCATTCAGTGGCTGATATCAGATGAGAAACTCTCCCCTGAGCAAACAGAAGACTAGGCAGTTTGGAAGGTGCTGAGCAGACTGCACTCTGGTGAAACGAGGTGCAGAGCTAATCTTAAGAAATGGGGCTGCAAAGTGGAGTCCATGACATGCAGTGTGGAGAAGAGCAAACCACAGAAAACTTACTACCACACGCACAATGGAGGACCTTCTTACAGTGACACCTGAGGCACTCAAGGTGGCCAGCTTCTGGTCAAAGGAAATCTAGTATAATACCAAGTTTTTAAACTTTTTTGTGGATTTTTATACATTATAACCATATCATTATCATCTGACATGATAAATAAAGAAATAGAGAAGGCCCTCTCCAAGCTATTGTCTGATTTTCACTAGTAAGACATAGATGAGAACTCACCACCAGACCTGAATGGTTAGAAAATGCATATGTGGAAATGTTCCCTTTCAAATCTTAACAAGACTTTTCCATTCTCAGAACTTTATACTAGCACTGAAAACATACTGTCAGTCAATGCCATTCCTTCAGAACATATGACATGTGGTTCTTCCTATTTGCAGTCCAGGCACTGTAAATTGCATTAACTACAGCCCCTGGTTCATCTTCAAAGGCAGTACAGATTATTAGTCTAATCAAGAAAAAGTACATGAAATATTGTGGACAGTAGTTGATGCCAGACACATTAAGCTACTAAGTCCACCTATCCCTTGTGGGATCTCTACTTGTGCTACCATTGTCACTGCATGATGATGATACTCTTCTCATTACCATTAATAGTGTTTTATCCTAGTTTTTACACTTACTTATATGGTCATGTTTGATCTAATAAACTTTTTTCAAATGTACCTCATGTTCCACTCTATAATTAACTGACTCAAGTACTGGCTGACCTATTTATGTTAACTCCTCTCACATAAGTTTATATCTTGAAATGACTGACTTAATTCTAAGTCTAATGACTAAACCTGATTATTCTAACTTCCTCACCACCACATAAAGTCTCACTTATCCAACGTAAACAGGCCGGCAGAACATTGGATAAGCGAATATGTTGGATAATAAGGAGAGATTAAGGAAAAGCATATTAAACATCAAATTAGGTTATGATTTTACAAATTAAGCACCAAAACATCATGTTATACAACAAATTTGACAGAAAAATAGTTCAATACGCAGTAATGCTATGTAGTAATTACTGTATTTACGAATTTAGCATCAAAATATCATGATGTATTGAAAACATTGACTACAAAAATGTGTTGGATAATCCAGAATGTTGGATAAGCGAGTGTTGGATAAGTGAGACTCTGCTGTAGTAGCCATGCTAGGATATCCTTTCTAATTTTCTGTCATACTTTCTTTACAACATATTCCACCTTGAGTCTAGACACATTAGTCAAGATGGTCATATTTATACAACATTCCAATCAAGACATATGTGTATATATGAATTTATGTTCCATATTGAACTCCCTGACTGTATGGCAAAGGGCAAAGAAAGATTAGCTTGGAAAAGTTCTCTAGTCAGATCCATTGAAAGAATGTAACACAATTAACTATTGTCACCAGGTATGACAAGAATACTGATTAAATTATTGGATAAATGGGCAAATGAATATCCTGTGAGCAGAGTTCTTTATGAAATCCTGAGATTTCCAAAACAATGGATCATTAACAAGGACTCAACAGATAAGAAAGGTCATCTTCAGAGTACAGAGTGATGAGCTCAACATTTCTTTCTCTTTGTTACTCAAAATGCAGAGGCAATCTGTCACATTTAGTTAGCAAAATGATGCAGTATGGCCATCTGGCAGGGGTGCTTTGATTGTGTTTTTCCTGCATGACAGGGGGTTGGATTTGGCGGACCATGTGGTCTCTTCCAACTCTATTCTATTCTGAGACAGTGTAAGATTATGAATAATGCAAACTTGAGTGAATTATGAAGTTCTTGTACTGCTTCAAATCCCTTTAAAAGATGCCATATTTCAAAAGAGGGGGGAATCGGCATACATATTTGATTAAAAGTGTTCTGAAGGAAGGATTTACTTGAATCTCCCATCTACATGGAGATCCTATCTTTAACCAAGAGCTCTGATTCCTGAAAAGAAAAAATTTACCTCCTGCTTTTGAAGACCTCCTAAATCTGGACCAGGCTACTTTTCCATCTGAAATCTCCCTTTTTTGGATTGTGTTATAATCTGGGATGAAACGAGATAACCCAATGGGGGCCTTATCTGGCCTTATAAAATGGATGTAGTATAGATGTTGAAATCCCTTAGAACTATCCCAAATTTCTTACTTGGAACTGCCCTTAAATATGAGCTCATATAGCAACATCTTCCCTAAACACCTTCATCTTTCAACTGTTGGTCGATTTCTTTAGAAAAATTCACTTCTAACAAATGCCATTCATGCCTTGCCTTTATATTTCCTGATCTCTGTTTTCTTTTCAGCATTTGCCTGCATCTACTGCTCACTCTTCTGTGAACTGCTATGTCAGCAATCATCTGAACCAATGGTGATGTTATGAGTCCCCTTGCAAGGAGAAAAGCAGGATAGTAATAAATAAAAATATGTTGTTGAAGGCTTTCATGGCCAGAATCACAGGGTTGTTGTGTGTTTTCCGGGCTGTATGGCCATGTTCCAGAAGTATTCTCTCCTGATGTTTCGCCCACATCTATGGCAAGCATCCTCAGAAGTTGTACTTTACAACCTCTAGGGATGCCTGCCTTAGATGTGGGAGAAACATCAGGAGAGAATACTTCTGGAACATGGCCATACAGCCTGAAAACACACAACAACCCTAAATAATAATAAATAGATTCTTAAATAGAAGCCTTTATTTTTAACAGTTTAAACCCAATATGGGTATTGATTATTTCCAACTAGAGCACAACCATCAAATAAGTTGTTGAATAGGTACTCTACATCTTTATTATTTGTCATCCAATCAACTTTCATGACAGCCCTATGAATAAGAGAATCCCAAGAGGTCTGGTCATCTATCAACACATAGGTGAATCAATTTGTCGGGTCTGCTGTTGCATCATGTAATTTTATTTATTAGCTACATAGCAGAGGTGCTCAGAAACCCCTACTGAATTTTGAAAATGCATAAAGGGACACTAGTAAAAAAAAAATACCCAATGTATATTGGAGTGCAATGTACACAAGACATTTTGCTGGCTCTCTTATGCAGTAACATAAAGGCAATTCTCTACTGGATGTGGACATTATGCAACTGCAAATTTCTAACTCTCACATATGTAAGTCCATTTATGAAGATATAAGGCCCCAAAAGGATTCCAGATGTTATTTTTAAAAATACACTTAACATACAAATATGCCAAAAATTGACCCCCAACTCTTGAAATGACCCTACAAAAGACACATTTTGGAAGTAGTGATCTAACATTACTCACTATGCTAAAAAAAAGAAAGAAATATTATCTGTTATTACCCCCAAAAGTAATGTTACTTGCTATGCCTTACTTTCTGCCTGTTTGTCTAGCTAGCAGGACAAAGACAAAATCAAATTTGGTAATGTAACTATCATTACATGTATGCTATTAGGGAAGTGGCATAAAATAATACAATGTGAGAATGCAAAGGGCTCTCATAGCACTTAACTGGGGGAAAGAAATTGTAGCATAAGCTTTCATGGGCTTCAGTCTACTTCCTCAGATGTGAGAATGTCATCTTTGCCTGCCTACCTATGCATCTAAAGAAGACTGAAATAAGATCTTTGATGTAACATCTTCCTGTTTAATCTGAGAGAACAGTTCCAAAGCAATCTTCTATTAAAGCCCTGACTCCCCCACTTCTGAGTCATTGTGAACTGTTGATTTCCAGACCAGACAGTCTGTTCTAGACAAGAGACAGACAAAAGTACTGTTTTCAACAGGTTTTTTTATATTTAAAAATGTGGTGAAAAGGCAAGACTTTTATTATTGAGCAACGTTTCTATTTCTTACTAGGGCAAAATAGAACTTGAGTGGTTAGAGCTGATTTGGAAATATTACAACTATTTTTAAGATGCAAATGGAGATTGATATGGACTATATCTTGTTTGAGACAAATGATAACTATATGCACCATGCTTTTTAGAACCTCATCTACTTAAATTACTATATTTTTGGTCACTAATTCACAAAATTAGCATTTATACAACAGATAACTCAAAGATTCACTGACCTTGAAGGCATTCTAGAGTGATGAAATGTTCTTGAACAATTGCCTCAGGCACTGAACATATTTTCTTTCCCAGCAAGCAGTCATATCCTCCTGTTTCCTTATTCTTGAATGTGGACTTTTTCTAACACACTAAATGTCTTGCTTTATTTCCTGACACTCCAAAGTATTGAATAATAGTGTTTTAAAGGCAGTATATCTTAATTCAACTTAAGATGCTTATGTCTTTAAAAATTTGTGACAGGCAAGAGCTATAATTAGGAATTGTTTGGAAGACAGAGTTGTGGATAAAATATAAAAAATATGCCACCTGAATAAGCCTCCTGCCCTCAGGTGTTGCAGGGGTGGGAACTCATTACTGAAGTGAGAGTCAACTGCCATTTGGCTTCATCGGAAAAAATAACTCCTCTAATATATGTTCACCATTAGATAGCCAGAACTTGGAAGTTACTTTTTTCTGCAGCTCCCAGAATCCTCCAAAAGCATCGTCAAGGACTGCAAGTACTGGCAGAAGAAGTGGGATAAATATATTTATAGTCCTTTGTCATAGAATATGAGTCTTCCTAATGGGGCTCCTTTCCAGAGATAAAGTGGGTGACACCTATGTTGTATTATTCCTCCAAGAAGCCTTGATTTGTCAAAGTACCAACTATTATTTCCTTCTCCCTCCTTTTGGTCTCTTGTCGTCGTCATCCCTACCCCACTTCAGATATGGAGTATGAACCTTTTGAGAGATTTCTCCTTCCTCACCTACCTAAACATTTGGCTCATTTATCTGTGCTTACTTATTTATGCCTTTGGGAAAGTAAGAAGAAAGCAAGGTGTGATGATGGAGGGATAAGCTGACTAGGCAAAAAAATTGGCTTGTTGTTCTGCCCTTCCCCATCCCTAAGTTAATGTATGGAAGAGGCTGGTGACAGCAGCTCATCAAATGCTAGGAAATATGTGCACCTGGAACTAGTTGTGGCATGAGATTTCTTCACAAGAACTTTCATTTGCAATCCAGTATCATGAAGGGTTGGGCTGCCTTTTTCCAAATGAAGTTTTGATGATTGTCATCATTCTGAAACCACCATAAAGCCTTCTGTGTGTATATATTCACTGCATCTGACTAGCAGAAAAACTACATGAGACATGTTATGCTGGACTCAATATCCAATGCATTTTTTTCACAAAGCAGCAGTGGACCTCAGAGTTTGAATGGGGTTTATATTGGAGGGGATCCTTGGGTCTGTGAGGGCGACCACTTGCGCTCTGGATCCTTGTCCTTCTTGGCTTGTTAAGCTGGCCAAAGATGGATTGTTGGATTGGTTTGTGGCTATAATAAATGCCTCCTTGGGCCAGGGGACAGTTCCATCCTGCTTTAAGCAGGCGGTGGTAAAACTGCTATTAAAAAAAGACCTCCCTGGACCCATCTGTATGTAACAACTACAGATCAATCTCCAACCTCCCGTTCCTGGGCAAGGTTCTGGAGCGGGTGGTCGCAGTTCCAGGAGTTCCTCGATGACACTGATTTTCTGGACCGCTTGCAGTCTGGCTTCAGGCCTGGGCACAGTACCGAGACGGCTTTGGTCGCCTTGGTGGATGACCTCCGCAGGGAGCTGGACAGGGGGAGTGTGACCCTGCTGGTTCTCTTGGACATCTCAGCGGCTTTCGATACCATCGACCATGGTATCCTTCTGGGGAGGCTCTCTGGGATGGGGCTCGGTGGCACGGTTTTGCTTCCCAGATGGTGAAGCTGGGGGATACCTGCTCGGACCCCTGGCCATTGACCTGTGGGGTCCCGCAAGGGTCTATCCTATCCCCCATGCTATTCAACATCTACATGAAACCGCTGGGAGAGGTCATCTGGAGTTTTGGAGGGGGTTGCCATCTCTACGCAGATGACACGCAAATCCACTACTCATTCCCATCTGAATCCAAGGAAGCCCCTCGGATGCTGAACCAGTGCCTGGCCGCTGTGGCGGACTGGATGTTCCTCCTCAGGAACAAGCTGAGGATCAATCCTGCAAGACAGCAGCCCTCCTGGTCAGTTGCTCGTCTGATCGGGGTATCGGGTGGCAACCTGTGCTGGACGGGGTTGCACTTCCCCTGAAATCACAGGTCCGCAGTTTGGGGGTCCTCCTGGACTCAGCGTTGACGCTTTCGCACAACTCAAACTTGTGCGCCAACTGCGACCATACCTCGTGAAGTCTGACTTGACCACGGTGGTCCATGCCTTAGTTACCTCTAGACCGGACTACTGTAATGCTCTCTACGTGGGGCTTCCCTTGAAGATGGCCCGGAAATTACAATTGGTCTAGCGTTCGGCTGCCAGACTAATAACTGGGGCAAGTTACAGGGAGAGATCCACTCCCCTGTTCAAGGAGCTCCATTGGCTGCCGTTTACTTTCCGGTCCCAATTCAAGGTGCAGACCATCACCTATAAAGCCCTAAACTGTTTGGGACCCACCTACCTTCGTGACCGTATTTCCTATCATAAACCTGTCCGATCCCTTCGATCGTCAGGGGAGGCTCTCCTGTCGCCACTGCCGATATCTCAGGCCCGCCTTGTGGGAACAAGGGAGAGGGCCTTCTCTGCTGTGGCCCCCCGATTTTGGAACTCACTGCCCGGTGAGATTAGGCAAGCCCCCACACTAGCAGCCTTTAAGAAAGACCTGAAAACATGGCTCTTCCGCTGTGCTTTTGGAGAGTAATTGCTACATATATCCCTTTTGCTGCTCTCCTTCAATATCTGTCCTCCAGATTGCCCCACCACTCTATAACCCTGTTCTCTGTGGTTTTCACTCCTACTTCCTTTCTCACTCCGAGTTTTAACCTAGTGTTCATGTGGCCTGCCCTTGGTTTTATTGTTCTACTGTTCTTTTGATTTTGTTTACTGTAGTGTATATTTTCTTTTATTGTATTGTTTAATTTGTTATGATTTGTTGTTTTATATTGTATTGTTCTGGGCATGGCCCCATGTAAGCCACCCCGAGTCCCCTTTGGGGAGATGGTGGCGGGGTACAAATAAAGATTATTTTATTATGACACAGCAAACAAGATAGATATGCTGGATTTCATTATTATTATTATTATTATTATTATTATTATTATTATTATTATTATTATTATATTGTGTGGTAGCAAGGAGTCTAACATTCCCCTACTGCTCAGAAGTCAGTGTGAGGGATAAGAAGGTTATCCCAATTTTTTTTCTTTTTCTTTCTTTTTCTTAGGCGATCCCTCATAGCCCGAGGATGATGGCCCTGTGCAGTGTCTTGGTGGTGGTGGATACATAGGTGGCTGTGGAGACCTATTCTTGACCCGCATATTCTTCTACAGTGAGGACATCGGTTTCCAGGTGGAAGGCAGTCCCAGTCAGGATTGGTTTGCTGCACCTACCTCTTGGCACATTTCTCCCTTAAGCCCTCTATTCGTGCCTCCTCGAAATCTGCAACACTGCTGGTCACAGCTGACCTCCAGTTAGAGCACTCAAGTGTCAGGGCTTCCCAGTTTTTAGTGTCTATGCCACAGTTTTTAAGGTTGGCTTTAAGCCCATCTTTAAATCTCTTTTCCTGTCCACCAACATTATGTTTCCCATTCTTGAGTTAGGAGTATAGCAACTGCTTTGGGAGACAATGATCGAGCATTTGGACAATGTGGTCAGTTCAGTGAAGCTGATGGCATAGGAGCATTGCTTCGGTGCTGGTAGTCTTTGCTTCTTCCAGCTGACATTTAGCCACCTGTTTTCCCAAGAGATTTGCAGGATTTTTTGGAGGCGACACTTATAGAATTGTTCCAGGAATTCAGTGTGACATCTGTGGACAGTCCACGTTTTGCAGGTGTATAGCTGGGCTGGGAGGACAATAGCTTTATAAACAAGCCCCTTGGTCTCCCTATGGATGTCCTGATCCTACGCACAATACGTACATATCCCAAATGTATTGTGCTTAGGGCTATGCCTGATTTGGTTCATCAATCAGACATGGGGCAAAGATCCATTCTACTAATTTTAGGAGGCTGTGAAAGGAAGCTAGACACGTTTTTAATTAAAGGAGTTGGTTTTGCCTATCTCTGACCAGAGCCATTCTATTGTTATGTAAACTAAGCTGATCAATTGCCATAGGAACTATGATATCTTCCCTTGAATGACAAGAACTAGCCAGGGGCTATTTTAGAAAGGGAGAGCTCTTTTAGAAAAGAATACGTCCCTCTCTTTCCACTGCTTCCTCCTCCCATGTCTAGGGGAGCTGTGTAAATACAGTGGATTCACCATATCCATGGTCCTAGGATCCACAGATTTAACCACAGATGCAAAGTGGAGGGGGTGGCAAGTCTTGGCCACTTGACACACATTCTTCAGGCTTCCCTGACACTGCAGATCCCATCAGCTGCCCTCTTCTGCCTTGCAAATGAATGGCATGCCATAGCTGCTATCTTCAATGCAGAAGCTGGTGTCTGGCATGTTCCCTGGAGGAAAGAGAACCCAAGTAATGTATGCCTGGAGGCCAGGGCTTGTGGACACCTCCTCTATTGCTATTTTATTAATAGGGACTCTAGCATCCATGCTTTTTGCTAAGCATGAAAGGCTGTGGAACCAAGACTCTGAGGATATCAAGGGCTACTGCATTATAAGGATCAATGTAGACTTATATGATGCAGATTGAACTGCATTGAACTCATTAAATGAGTCTACATTGCCATATAATCCAGTTTAATGCAGATAATCTGCATACTGAAACTGTATAGATGGAGCCAGTATTATAAGGTTAGACTGGAATAACTAAATCCTGTGTTGATTCATTGAATCTGCTGTTGATGAGACTGAAAATTAAAATTTAGCCAGACTTTTTAGGGAGGTATGAAGAGAAAATGATCAAAAGGCCAAGTTTTGCAAAAGCCTTGAAGCATATTGGAATTAAGAGCTCATTCCCTAGAAATCTGATCTAAGGACAATAGCTTTTGGCATTATTTGTCAGAATATTGTCTAAACTGACCTGGAAATACAAAAACATGGTTGTCCCAAAACAATAACTACAATAATAAGTTAGATGTTCATTTTATGTGCTCTACTGATGCCACCAGCAGTCACCAAACCTTCCAGATTACAGAAGCAATGCATGTGGTCAGCCTCTTAAATAAAGACAAAAGTAATGGGATGCACATGGCATGCTGAAGTAATGCTTAGGCTGCAAACCACTCTACCACATAATAACATTAAGCATACAAAATAAACACTTGTCCCATTAACCTTTCCTCTGTAACTTGCCTTCTAGACCTTGATTCCTTGGAGTTCTCCTTAATCAACCATTTTAAGTATTTTGTAAATTTTGACCATAAAATACTTTCTCCGCAGAGGCCAATAGGACACTCAAGAACTTGTTCACATCAACATTAGCAATGGGCAGCAAGGTAAAGTGCCTCATTAGCATCTCATTACATCCTGCCACTTCAAGAGATTGTGTGACTGGAGAAGCTATAGTTTAATTTCATAATTGTTTTGTAAGTAAAATAATCACTCTCATTCAATATGAAATCCTTTGCTACAGAGGATATTGATCGATAGCAAACTTTCTTCTTCAGTAGCGAAAGAATTCTATAGAACTAGCAAGATATTTTGCCCCAAGCAGATAAAACAAATATTGTCGATGTTTGCACAAATAAGAAAAGAGCCTTCTGCCAGCATCCATCAACAGTTGTTAATCTTTTTGTGCTTTGGCTATCCATCTGCAAAATGGAAACAATAATAACTGAAATGTCAAGAATGTTTTGAAGATAGATATATGAAAGGCTGCAATCCTCAAAGCATGTCAAGGGGACTTCGCTGCTTCTCCTTTAGCAAGACTATTCTGTAGTAAATGGCTTGGGTATTGGAAGTGAAAAATAATTCAGTATTTCTACATTAAGAAACTGAAAATGCAAAAATGTTTAAAAATATATTAGTTTCAAAAGTTAACTATTTTTTTCACCACCTTTTCCCCTCCATGCATGACACATAGAATTACCAGGGATCACTCTGTGAGTTTGAAGGTACAGAATTGCTATGAAGTGAACTCATTAATGATGATGGAAAACAGCAACAAGAGCAACAGTGTCAGTTGTCAGAATATGCAGGTGTCACTGGAAAGAGTTGTTATGTGTTTTCCGGGCTGTATGGCCATGTTCCAGAAGTCTATGTTCCAGAATACTTCTGGAACATGGCCATACAGCCCAGAAAACACACAACAACCCTGTGATTCCGGCCATGAAAGCCTTCGACAACACATTTTCACTGGAAAATTCAACACAGAGAATGGACTCTGCCGATTTCCAGAAGTAGTAGTAGGAGACTCCCTGTGGTAGGAACAAAAACAATGGTTTGTGTGTCTGATCGGACGATTCAAGAAATTTTCTGTCTCCTTGTGATGACCCATGGGCCTTGTAGTCCTGCTCATGACATTGTGATGCCTGATGAAGAAGAAAACTTGGGTTTTTTACCTTCCCAGTCAGAACTGGATTCTTCCCAGACAGATTCTTCCCAGCCAGATCTGGGAACCTTGCACCTGCAAGAGGATTATGTTCCAGAAGTATGTCAAACAAATACTGAGGCTACATCTCCAGTGTTTTCTCGCCATGAGTTTTGTAAACAACAGAGAGGCTTGGAAGCAGCCTCGCGCAGGAGTGCGAGAATAATTGCTAAGAATTTGCCAATTAAGCCTACTTTCCATGAGAATCTTTAAGGAGTCAAACATCTGGCCTCAGAGATTAGCTTTCGTTTCTGGTTCCCAGAGAACTGCTCTCGGCGGGAAAGTTAGACTCTATATAGGTGTTTTCCCCGCGGAGTAACTTTGCGGAGTCAATTCGTCAGCCTCCGGAGCGAGTTGTGTCTGGACAGCGCGCTCCGTCTCTAGCCTCGTTCCTGCTCAAGCCTTGCCTTGTTTCCAGCCTTCGCTCCTGTTTCCCAGCCTTTGTTTATCAACGGACCTTGCCTTGTTTTCCCAGGACTAAACCTTGCCTTGTTTCACGGATTTTACCAAGTTATTCCACGGACCTTGTTCTTGTCCCTCGTTACCTTGTTCCACGTTTCAAGCCTTGTTTCAAGTATCAAGTTATTTCCTAGCCTTGCTCAAGTTCATGGACTAAAGGACCTTGTCATCTCCCCTCACTTTGCCTGGCAAAGTGAGTGTTTCGGTTATTGGATTACAACTTTGGACCTTAATATTTCATATTGGACATTGTTTCTTTGGACTAATTTTGACCTTCCCTGAAAGGTCTACTTCTGGACTAACTTTTACATTTGCTTTTACTAACTTTATATATTTCCTTAATAAAGATATTAGATAGAATCTGGCCTCTGCGTATGGTTATTGGTGCTCTGTAGCCTGGGTCGTGACAGTTTGACTCCGCCGCCCTAAGCACCAATTAACCTCGGCCAGAATGTCTACCGGAGTCGTACCTGGGCCGAGCGGCCAGCCGATTACCTACACCATCGACAAGGATGAGGTGGACCGAATCCGTGATAAGCTCAATGCACAGGATGGAGAAATAAAGGGTTTGAAGGAACGCGGAATCCGTCTTCCGGCCATGGCGTTGCCAACCAAGTTTACTGGAGAAGCTTCTAAGGTTCATGTTTTCCGTCGCCAATGCCAAGCTTATCTAGAGGCCCGTGATGCCGAGTTTCCCCAGGAAGACATCAAGGTGGCGTGGATTTACAGTCTCCTCGACGGGCCAGCGGCTAACTGGGCGACGGCTCTGTTCGACCAAGCCTCCCCACATCTAAGGTCAGCGCAACATTTCTTGGACCACCTTAAGGCGACCTGGGGAATCGAGGACAATTTGGAGGCAGCCGGGCACAAACTCCGCCGCCTCTTCCAAGGAGACAGACCCATGTCTCAGTACATAGCCGAGTTCCGAGTGCTGGCCCACAACACCGGCTGGAACGATGTTGCCCTCAGAGGACAATTTCGGGAGGGTCTCAACATTGAAATGCTGGAGGAAATCTCCAAGGTGGATCCTCCCCAAACGCTGGAAGCACTCATCGATCAATGTTTACGGGCTGAAGTCATGATTGCCAACAGGAAGCAGTGGGTACGAGGCCAGAGCGGTAGAGCTGGGGCAAAACCCCCCGCTCCCGCCAGCGTTCAGCCGCGTCCAGTGTGGAGACCCCCACCACCATCCCCATACCCCAGAGGGAGCGAGGAGGTGCCGATGCAGTTGGGCAATGTGCGTCCCAGATTAGATGCCGCCGAGAAGGCCCGCCGCCAACGCCTAAATCTCTGTTGGTATTGCGGGAACGGGGGCCACTTCGCCAGAGAGTGCCCAGCCAAAGGGAAGCCCGCCGCCCGTCTTGCGGCGGCGTCCTCCACGGAGACGAAGACGTCTGAGGCGGCTGGCACACAGCCGGCGGGGGAAGCCAACGACCGGGCGTAGAGAGGCTCGCCAACCCGGTCAAGAAACCCATTCAAGAGCCGCCAACCGGGGTCCTGTTCCTTCTAGTGGTCACCTTATGGTCAGCAAAAAAGGGACCCGTCATGATCCACGCCATGATAGACTCAGGAGCTACCAACAATTTCATTGATAGAGAGTATGCCGGCTCTCTGGGATTACAATATCATGACTTCAAGAATGCCCGTGTGGTGCAAGCCATCGATGGCCGCCCTCTCAAGACGGGCCCCGTAAGCCAGTGGTCGGAACCCACCAGGATGTGGATAAGGGAACATATGGAAGAGATTTCCTTCTTTGTTACTGAGGTTCCCCATTTCCCTGTGATTTTGGGGATTCCATGGCTGACACTTCACGACCCAAGCATCTCCTGGTCCAACAGAGAATTGCAGTTTGCTTCAAAGTACTGCCAAAACCATTGCCTCGTAGCCAAGGTCTGCCATGCCACAGACACCGAGCCCATTATCACCTTGCCAAAGAAGTACTCCGAATATTGGGATGTATTCAATGAAAAAGAAGCCGAAAAATTACCCCCACATAGACCTTATGACTGTGCCATTGACTTGGTGGAGGGGGCCCCGATCCCGCGAGGGCATCTCTACTCCCTGACTGAACCAGAGCAAGAAGCTCTCAGGGAATTCATAGAGACAAACCTTCGCAAGGGATTCATCAGACCCTCTCAATCCCCAGCCGCCTCCCCAGTGATGTTTGTGAAGAAGAAGTCAGGGGAATTACTCTTGGTGGTGGACTACAGAGCATTGAATAATATCACCAAGCGGAACAGCTATCCCCTGCCCTTAATCTCGGATTTACTAGACCGACTTCGAGGAGCCAAGGTTTACACCAAGCTGGATCTTCGGGGAGCTTACAACTTAGTTCGCATCAGAGAAGGGGACGAGTGGAAGACCGCCTTCCAGACTAAATTCGGATTATTCGAGTCCCGAGTTATGAATTATGGATTATGCGGAGCTCCCGCAACGTTCCAGCATTTTGTCAATGACATTTTCCAGGACTACCTAGATAGGTTCTTGATAATCTACCTGGACGATTTTTTGGTGTTTTCTAGATCACAATCAGAACATGAGAACCACGTCAAAATGGTGTTGCAACGATTGCGGGATCATGGACTTTATGCCAAGCTAGAAAAATGCGCTTTTGATCTACAAGAGGTAGATTTCCTTGGATACCGTATCTCGCCTCTAGGGCTCTCCATGGATCCAGCCAAGGTTTCAGCAGTATTGGAATGGCGGGCGCCAACTAACAAGAAGGAGGTGCAGCGATTCTTGGGGTTCGCAAACTATTACCGTAAGTTCATTCCAGATTTTGCCCGCTGGTCTGACCCAATCACTAGCTGCATCCGTGGAAAACAGCCCTTCCGCTGGACTGATCAAGCAGAGAAAGGGTTCCAGCAACTAAAGAAATTATTCACATCCCAGCCAATCCTTCAGCATCCAGATCCTGAAACCCTTTTTGTGGTGCAAGCGGACGCCTCTGATGTGGCAATTGGGGCTGTGCTCCTACAACCGGTGGGAGATCACCTTCATCCTTGTGCCTATTATTCTCGTCAACTAACCGCACCAGAGAGAAACTATACCATTTGGGAAAAAGAACTATTAGCCATAAAGGCAGCTTTTGAAACTTGGAGACATTGGCTAGAAGGGGCCAAATTTCCCATTGAAGTCCACACTGATCATCGGAATCTAGAACATCTAAGAACTGCCCGCAAGCTAAATCAGAGGCAGCAACGTTGGGCTTTATTCTTTGAACGTTTCAACTTCCAGATTCATTATGTGACCCCAGCCCAAACCAAGCAAGCAGACGCCCTGTCACGTAAACCGGAATACGCTGCAGGACGCAAGGAGACCTTTGAATCCCAACTACTACAACCCGAGAACTTTGCCACGCTCACAGTGGGGAACACCAAATCCACTCCCATTGATTCAACTCCCTCTACTCCAGGGCCCATCTGTGCTCAAGAAATCAGGGCTAGTCAGCAAGCAGATGCCTGGGCGCAGGATCAACTTCGTCAAGGTCTGCATTTTCCCTTTTCGCTTAAAGATGGACTGCTTTGCTATAGAAATCATGTTTATATCCCACCCGGACCGGGCAGGGAAAAAGCACTTCGTCTGTGTCATGACTGCAAACCAGCAGGGCATTTCGGACTATTTAAAACCATGCATTTGATCCTAAGAGATTTCTGGTGGCCCAAGATCCGCAAGGATGTGGAAAAATATGTTAACACCTGCCCAGTATGCCAGCGCTCCAAGATAAGAAGGGAGAAGCCCTCAGGGCTTCTACACCCCCTTCCTAACCCATCTCGCCCATGGGAAATAATTTCTGCGGATTTTATCACTGACTTACCACCTTCCTGTGGATTCACCACGATCCTAGTGGTGGTGGACCTTTTCACCAAGTTAGCCCATTTCATTCCCTGTGAAGGTCTTCCCACAGCCCAAGAGACTGCAGATTTATTCCTCCAACATGTTTTCAGACTACATGGATTGCCCAAGAGTTTGGTCACAGACCGTGGATCCCAATTCACCTCTCGTTTCTGGAAGGCACTACAAAAACTATTGGGCATAGACTCTCGTTTATCTTCAGCTCATCATCCCCAAACGGATGGGCAAACGGAGCGCACCAATGCCACTTTGGAACAGTACCTTCGCTGTTATGTAAACTACCAACAGGACAATTGGGCTTCTCTGCTACCACTGTCGGAATTTGCCTACAACAATGGAGTCCAGGCTTCTACAAAAGAAACGCCGTTCTTTGCAAACTACGGCTTCCATCCACGTTTCTTTCCCCCTGTCATTGAAACTTCAGAAGTTCCCGCAGCAGAAGATTGGCTGCAGGAACTCACAGCGGTGCAACAACTTTTGCTCCAGCAACTGGAACAAGCCAAGGAGGACTATAAACGTCACGCGGACAAACATCGCCAGCCGGGCCCCGAAATCAAGGTAGGAGATCGGGTTTTTCTATCCACTCGCTTTTTGCCCTCCCATCGCCCTTGCCGGAAGTTAGATGCCCGTTTCATTGGCCCCTATCCAGTGGTGACGCAACTTAACCCCGTGACTTTCAAACTCCAACTTCCGCGCTCAATGCGCATTCACCCAGTGTTTCACCGCTCCCTGCTCCTTCCGGCGGATGGTGTGCGGCCAGATGTAGACCGGCCGACCCCCGTCCCTATTTTGGTGGATGGGGAGGACGAGTTCGAGGTTCAGGACATTTTGGATTCTCGCTTTCACCGCCGCCGCCTGCAATATCTCATTGACTGGGTGGGTTTTGGCCCTGAGGAACGCTCTTGGGAAGACGCTTCCACAGTTCACGCTCCTGATCTAACCCGTCGCTTCCATCAGACCTATCCCGCCAAGCCACGACCTCGCGCCTCGGGGAGAGAGTCCCAGTTTGGGAGGGGGCTTGAGGAGGGGGATAGTGTGATGACCCATGGGCCTTGTAGTCCTGCTCATGACATTGTGATGCCTGATGAAGAAGAAAACTTGGGTTTTTTACCTTCCCAGTCAGAACTGGATTCTTCCCAGACAGATTCTTCCCAGCCAGATCTGGGAACCTTGCACCTGCAAGAGGATTATGTTCCAGAAGTATGTCAAACAAATACTGAGGCTACATCTCCAGTGTTTTCTCGCCATGAGTTTTGTAAACAACAGAGAGGCTTGGAAGCAGCCTCGCGCAGGAGTGCGAGAATAATTGCTAAGAATTTGCCAATTAAGCCTACTTTCCATGAGAATCTTTAAGGAGTCAAACATCTGGCCTCAGAGATTAGCTTTCGTTTCTGGTTCCCAGAGAACTGCTCTCGGCGGGAAAGTTAGACTCTATATAGGTGTTTTCCCCGCGGAGTAACTTTGCGGAGTCAATTCGTCAGCCTCCGGAGCGAGTTGTGTCTGGACAGCGCGCTCCGTCTCTAGCCTCGTTCCTGCTCAAGCCTTGCCTTGTTTCCAGCCTTCGCTCCTGTTTCCCAGCCTTTGTTTATCAACGGACCTTGCCTTGTTTTCCCAGGACTAAACCTTGCCTTGTTTCACGGATTTTACCAAGTTATTCCACGGACCTTGTTCTTGTCCCTCGTTACCTTGTTCCACGTTTCAAGCCTTGTTTCAAGTATCAAGTTATTTCCTAGCCTTGCTCAAGTTCATGGACTAAAGGACCTTGTCATCTCCCCTCACTTTGCCTGGCAAAGTGAGTGTTTCGGTTATTGGATTACAACTTTGGACCTTAATATTTCATATTGGACATTGTTTCTTTGGACTAATTTTGACCTTCCCTGAAAGGTCTACTTCTGGACTAACTTTTACATTTGCTTTTACTAACTTTATATATTTCCTTAATAAAGATATTAGATAGAATCTGGCCTCTGCGTATGGTTATTGGTGCTCTGTAGCCTGGGTCGTGACACTCCTTAGAGCAAAAATTCTGTAACAGAACAGAGAGGCAAGCATGGCTCCACAAGCTCACTAACGGTTACTCCTTCCTTTTGGTTCAAATGGGAACCAATAATACTGCAAAACATAGTCTTCAGCATGTCAAAAGGAATTATGAGACTCTTGGTAAGAAGCCGAACAACCTTGGTGAGTAGGTTGCATCTCCATTTTACTACCTATTTCAAGGAAATGCGGAGCCAAGCATAGACATCCTAGACTTTTAAAAAGCTGATTTCAGTAACCTGAGAGAAACACCGGGTATGATCCAGTAGCCAGGAATGCTATGATCACTAAAAGTCAACATTGATTCCCTCAAAACAAGTCACACCAAACAAGTCTTATCTGTTTTTTGGGAGAGTTCCAAGCTTTATAGGTTAAGAGAATGCGTGAATGTAGCATATCTTCAACAGGATTCCCCATTATATTCTTGCAAACAAGCTAATAAAACATGGTCTACATAATGGCACTGTTAGGCAGAGGCGGTCCAACAATGAGGCGAATTAGGCAGTCGCCTGTGGCGCAAAACATACAGGGGCGCAGTTGAGATTGCTTTTTCTGTTGATTTGTTGTAAAACATGATGTTTTGGTGCTTAGTTTGTAAAATCTTAATGTAATTTGATGTTTAATAGGTTTTCCCTTAATCCCTTCTTATTATCCAACATTTTCGCTTATCCAACGCTTTTATTTTTCAGTGATTGGTTTGGGGGGGCACCAAAATTCTGTTCGCCTACACTTGAAAAATACCTAGGGCCGGCTCTGCTGTTAGGTGGATATCTAATTGGCTCACTGACCAAACCCAAATGATTCTTCTTTATCCTGAATGAAAGTGGCAAGTTGGATGTCACAGAGAATTGTCCTGGGCCTAGTATTATTCTATATCTTTATCAATGACTTGGATAATGGAATAGAAGCATGCTTATCAAATTTGTAGATGACACCAAATTGGGTGGAGTAGCTGATACTCTAAAGCAGAGTTTCTCAAACTGTGCTCCCCCAGATGTTTTGGACTTCAGCTCCCACAATTCCTAACAGCTGTTAAGATGGCTGGGATTTCAGGGAGCTGAAATCAAAAACACCTGGAGGAGCACAATGTGAGAAACACTGCTCTAGAGGACAGGATCAGAATTCAAAGTAACCTTAACTAATTGAAGAGTTGGGCCAATGCTAAAAAAATTAATTTCAGCAGGGACAAACATAAGGTACTACATGTAGGCAGAAAAAAAATGAAATGCACAGATATAGGATGAATGACACCTGGTTTGAAAATAGTACACGTTAAAGGGACCTAGGAGTCAATAGTTTGATGCAGCAGCTTAAAAAGCCAATGTGATTCTAGGCTGCACAATGGAAGTACAGTGTACAGAATGAGGGAATAGTACATCTTTATTTTGCTTTGGTCTGACTTCGCTTGGCATAATGTCTGACTTCTCTGGGCACTGCAATTCAAGAAGATTGGAATGTGTCCTCGCAGGGTGACCAAAATGGAAAACAGTCTGGAAATTGTGTACTATGAGAAGCAGGAGTTTGGTAAGTTTAGTACAGAGAAGAGAAGGTTAAGAGTGGACATGATAGTTATGTTTACATATTTGAAACAATGCCATATTGAAGATGGAACAAGCTTGTTTTCTGCTCCTCCAGATACGAAGACATGAAGCAATGGATTCATATTACAAGGACACAGATTCCACCTAAACATTAGGAAGAACTTCCTGATGGTAAGAGCTGTTTAACAGTGGATTACACTGCTTCGTAGTGAAATCTCCTTCTTTGAAGGTTTTTAAGCAGAAGCTGGGTGGCCATCTATCGAGCATGCTTTGATTGTGTGGCAGGGGGTTGAACTGGATGGTCCTTGTGGTCTGTTTCAACTCTATGATGAAAAATGCATTTTAACTGCTTGAAAATAAATCAAACCTTTCAAAGTTAAAAAACCTTCTAGTCACTGAAAATAGGCGTCATTATCTTTTTCCTTTTTGTCCTTCATAAGTCGTATGTTCATTGTGGAACAATAAAAATATATGCACCGAAAAAAATCAGGGACTAAAAAGAGAAAGATAAGAATTTTGGAGAATGAAGCAAGATGGAATATTTTATTTTAAAATGTTGGCAGCAGAAAATAAATGGCAGTGAAAGCCTTTCTTTTCACTGGTTGTCTTTATATTATGTAATACAAAGTATGTTTTGCATTTCACTTGATCCACATAGCAGTTATATATTCTAAGCAACAATTTCCAAGTGTAGAATAAGATTTCTAAAAACAGAGTCAGATATTAAACAGATTAGTGGGGGGAAATAAAGTGTACAATTAATGTGTGTATGTGTGATCAGCTGTTTCAGGGGTGATTTTATTATTCTTTTATACATCCACACAGTATAATTGTAGCGATGTGAAACTACTTTAACCATTATGGCCCCTTCCTTTGGAATCCCTTAGATTTGTAGTTTCAAGAGAAATTTAGAATTCCTTAGTATGCTCTTCTGAACTGTAGTACTACAATTCTCAAGCAGAGAAGTCAGGGTGTTATCATCCAACCAAACTACACTTTCTAGGACTTTCCAGGAATGGGCCATGGCAGCTTAAGATCAAACTATTACATTTCTGCAGTGTGGGTACAGAGATACAGATTCATTTACATGTTTTAATTTGCATTGAGTCATATTTATTTTAGCTGCCTTGAGTCCCTAAATCGGGAGAAATGTGGGATAAAAATAAAGTAAATACATTAAAAAGAAAAAGAAGTTATATTTGATTGTCTTGATTCAAAATGGGCATTACTAGGGGTCAGCAAACAAGTTCCGTTTCAGTGACAGCCAAATGGTGTTCCCAAGTACATCCATTTGCTTCTACACAAGCAAATGGCTGCCCTTCATTCCTATATAAAATGGGGGGCAGGGGAAAAGAATATACTGCATAGAGAATAAAACTTGCTTATTGCCCTGAACAATGGGGCTTGCTGCCAGACTGATAGCTCCAAGTGTTATCAGATAGAACAAATTATGCAATTAGTCTTTCCCCCTCTCTTTAAAGCATTTGGGTCCATTGCAATCAGAAAAGGCTTACAAATGGAAGACAGCATCTGTACCCCTGTAAAGGTCTGTGGGAAATACATGAGAAGTAAATGCAAAGGTGGTGAGAAAATGTGGGATAATTATAAAAATAAGATGTGGCATGTGGACCCACTGTAAATATCTATGAACTAGGAAGGCCAATTGTACAACAGACAGCTCATTTTAAAAGACCCTGGGTAATCAAGTTATCATCAGGTAAACCAAATGTACTTGCAGCAAAGAAGTGTCAAAAAGGCTTATATGAGCTCCAAAATACTCAGCCTTCCTGATTAAGTTCAAACAATACTGGACTATCAGAGTGAAGTTACTCTTTTGTCTCTCTCAGCCAAAAAAAAGGAAGTTGAAAACTGTTTATCCACCCTCAAAGGGCTCCATGTGTGACACATCTGGGAAACATTAAAAGAATGCCTAGTATTCATTCTGGAGAGAAATTTCAAATCTGCACTCTCTTCTATACTATAAGATATTGCAACAGTTTCCAAAATACTCATCTGCAATCCTTTTATGGAATTCTTGCACAAGCAATACACTTCCATTGCTGTATGGTTGCGATGGTAACCTCAGCAGTGCAAAACTAAGGGTGATGTCAACCTGTGGGGAATATTAATCTGAGCAACTGCTGACATATTAAACTCAATACGACCAAAATGGAAATCAGCCAGTCAGATCATCTCATAAAGGACCACCCTATAAACTCAGTTTTTAGTCTTTATCCCTGTCATAGGTGCAGACAAAGTAGGACTACAGTTGTTCCTCACTACTATGAGCTGTGGTCCAAAAAACATCTGGAGGACTTCACATTGCCCTGTTGTATCACAAATAAATGTTACACACTGCACAGGGTAAAGGAGTTCTTGGTGCCAGGCTACCAGAGAACAAACGTAGCCAAGCAAGTCCATAAGGAAAAGGTGTGAGGAAGCAAAGTCAGCTTTGCTCCTTTGCTCCCTGTTTTAGATTGCATTAAAAAGCTGAGTGTGTGCCTGACTCTTGTCTTAGATTGCATTAGGAAGCTGTGTGCCTGACTCTTGTCTTAGATTGCATTAGGAAGCTGAGTGTGTGCTTGACTCCTGTAATTAAGGCTAGCTGCTCTGCTGCTGTTTTGAAGGCGAGGCAAGGCTAGGTACTTAAGTTGATTGACAGTTAACAGTAAACTGAGCGATGGTTGTTTCCTGTTGAAGCTTTTTGAGCCTCACTCTTACACTAACACACATTGTTACAGTACACACAAAAAATAAAACAACATTTAAATAGCACACAAAGGGAGGGAGGTAAGCAGTCTGCATGTAACACACACTATAAGGATTCTGCTTGGTAAGATCACTCACCAAGAGATGGAACAAAAACAAAAACTTCCTATCACTTGCACAAGCTGTGGCATGTTCATCTTATTCACACAAAAACTACTCAACTATATCTGCACCAAGTGTAAACAGTTGACTCTCATAGAACAGAGGATCCGCCCGCCTGGCGTGCTGGCTCCTCCTCCTCCTCCACTGAAGGCTGTAGGAAGGAAGGCAAGTGGGGTTTTTTAATTTGTGTGAATGTTGCAACGTTTTTTTGTTGGTTTTTTTTAGAGCTATTGGTTTGGGGGGGGGGAGAAATTCTGTTTGCCTACACTTCAAAATCACTTAGGGACGGCTCTGTACATCACTAACATGTGATCAGGAAGCACATCTTGTGGAGGACCACAGTTACTTAGATACCACTCAGTGGGCCACCCTCAACCAATGCACGGGGTATAGCCCTGATGGGGACAATACATCACCACATTCACACTTACAAAATCATGCTGATGCTTCATCCCCAATTGTAGACCAGGCACAACAGGGACACCCTTGGGAGAGTGATGGGCTCTTGGACATATCTCAATGGATTGTCCTTGATGAATGCACTTGCAATGTTGAGGAGGAGGACAACACTTTCCACAATCCACTTCAACAGGAACACTTTTCAGAGGACCTACACACTACCTTGCACAAAAAGGACCCTGTCAATCCTCAAAGGAAACAGGTCTTGGTAGTAGGCAATGCCCTCCTTAGAGGAACAGAAGTAATTGTCTCCAGACCGGATGGGATGACTTGAGAAATATGCTGCCTCCCGGGGGCAAAAATACACCATATCACTAAGAGGCTTACCAGGCTCCTAAAGCCCCATCACCCTGCCCCTCTCATGTTGATTTATGTAGGAACCAATGACACCACTAGGCATACTTTTCAAAAGATCACAAACGATTTTCGAGCCCTTGGAACAAAGCTAAAAATGTATAACGTACATGTGATCTTTTCATCCCTCCTCCCCGTTGTTGGAAGTGGCTCAACAAGGGCCAGAAAAATAGTACAGGTCAATAACTGGCTCAGAAAATGGTGTCAGGAGGAACACTTTGGCTTCCTCGACCAAGGTCTGCTTTTTCAGGAGGAAAGCCTACTGACAAGGGATGGGGTGCATCTCACACAAGTAGGAAAACACCTTTTTGCTCACAAAATCACCAACCTCATCAGGCCCACTTTAAACTAGGTCAGCCAGGGAGGGGGAACAACAGCCTTGCAAGCAGTACTGTACCTACATCTGCGGGGAATCGCCAAAAGGCTCAGGGGAAGATCCCAGGGGCTTACATGTCTTTACACTAATGCACAGAGCATGGGAAATAAACAAGACGAACTCCAACGCTTAGCACAACACCACACGTATGATATCATAGGCATCACTGAAATTTGGTGGGATGACTCCCATCACTGGAATGTAGCCATTGATGGCTATAACCTCTTTCACAGAAACAGAACAAAGGAGGGGGAGTAGCCATAAATGACAAAAACAATTATGTTGCAGAAAAGATGCAAGACTGCAATCTGGGAAACCAGCTTGAAAGCCTCTGGATAAGAATCAAGGGAACCGGGACTCAAAAAGATCTTGTCGTGGGTGTCTAATACAGACCTCCATGCCAGGATGAAGAACTCGATGAAGCCTTCTGTCAGCAGTTGACCAAACACGCACAAAGAAAAGATTTAGTAGTTATGGGCAATTTTCAACTATCCCGATTTCTGCTGGAAAACAAACTCGGCCAAGAGTACAAAGTCCAACAAATTCCTCACTTGCTTTGCAGACAATTTTATGGTCCAAAAGGTAGAAGAGGCAATGAGGGGATCGGCTACTCTCAATCTCATCCTAACAAACGCGGAGGACCTGATCAATGCAGTTGAAGTGGTCGGATCCTTAGGGGCAAGCGACCATGTGCTCCTGCAGTTTGCGAACAAAGGAAGGCTGAAACTAAGACAAGTCATACCCGCATTCTGGACTTTAGGAGAGCTGACTTCCAAAAAATGAAAGAAATACTGAGCGACATTCCATGGATGCCAATATTAAGAGACAACGGAATTAAGGATGGATGGGAGTTTTTCAAAAGTGAAATACTCAAAGTGCAAATGCAAACAGTGCCAACAAAGAAAAAAAATAAGACAAGTGCAAAGAGGCCAGAATGGATGTCCAAAGAACTCCTAACTGGGCTAAGACTCAAAAGAGACATGCACAAGAAATAGAAAAGGAGAGAAATCACCAAAGAAGAATTCAAACGAATAGCCAACTCCTGTAGGAAAAAGGTTTGCAAGACTAAAGTGCAAAATGAGCTCAGGCTTGCCAGGTAAAGATAAAAGGTAAAGGTTTTCCCCTGACATTAAGTCCAGTCGTGACTGACTCTGGGGGTTGGTGCTCATCTCCATTTCTAAGCCGAAGAGCCGGCATTGTCCGAAGACACCTCCAAGGTCATGTGGCCGGCATGACTGCATGGAGCACCATTACCTTCCTTCCGGAGCAGTAACTATTGATCTACTCACATTTGCATGTTTTCGAACTGCTAGGTTGGCAGGAGCTGGGGCTAACAGCGGGCGCTCATTCCACTCCCGCGATTTGAACCAGGCACCTTTTGGTTCGCAAGTTCAGCAGCTCAGCGCTTTAACACACTGTGCCACCAGGGGCCCCAAGGCTTGCCAGAGACATTAAAAACAATAAAAAGGGCTTCATTACTTATGTCGGTAGGAAAAGAAAGAACAAGGAGGCGGTAGGGGCTCTGCAAGGAGAAGATGTGGTAATGCTGACAGGGGATAGGGAAAAGGCAGAACTACTTAATGCCTTCTTTGCCTCAGTCTTCTCACAAAAAGAAAGCCAGCCTCAACCTCAGCAACATGGAGTGAATGAAGGATTAGGGGAAATCCAACCCCAAATAGGAAAACAAGTTGTCCAGGAACACCTGGCCGCTCTAAACGAATTCAAGTCACCAGGGCCAGATCAACTATGTCCAAGAGTATTGAAGGAACTAGCGGAAGTTATTTTGGAACCATTGGCAATCCTCTTTGAGAGTTTTTGGAGAATGGGAGAAGTCCCATTAGATTGGAGGAAAGTAAATGTGGTCCCTATCTTCAAGAAGGGAAAAAAGGACGACCCAAACAATTACCGTCCGGTCAGCCTCACGTCGATACCAGGCAAGATTCTGGAAAAGATCATTAAGGAAGTGGTCTGCAAACACTTAGAAACAAATGCTGTCATTGCTAATAGTCAACACGGATTTATTAAAAGCAAATCATTCCAGATTAATCTGATCTCTTTTTTCGATAGAGTTACGAGCTGGGTAGATGCGGGGAACGCCGTGGATGTAGCGTATCTGAATTTCAGTAAGGCTTGACCTTCTGGCAAACAAGCTAGTCAAATATGTCAGGGTATAATTACGCTCAATAATAAGAATGTATGTGTTAAAGAAAACTATACTGCTGATCATAACATGCAGGAGCTAATGTAGGTCAGCAGTTAAGCAATTAAGTTTGGACCACACCCAGTGGCTGTTTGTATTAGCTTCTACTCCTGCTTTTGCTTTTGGTTTCGCTTTTGACTTTTGGATCTCTCTTTTGGAAGAAGAGGCTGAAGAAGCCATGCTCTTTGTACCTTGCAATGCTTTTTGCATCTTGAAATGCTTACAAGGACTATGTAAGTTTGTTTTACTGTAAGATTTATGTTTTGATGCAACACTGCAAGTTTATGTTTGGACTCTGCTATAAAGAGTAAAGTTTTACTATCTTTTCCTTTTGCAACTGTGCAAAGTTATTGTGTCTTTTTGGACTAGACTGAATTCTACTTGAAGTGCAACAAAATATGGGCTAGGCAAAACCACAGTTAGGTGGATCTGTAATTGGCTAAATGATCGAACCCAAAGGGTGCTCACCAATGCGTCTTCATCCTGTAAAGAAGTCAAGAGTGGAGTGCTGCAGGGTTCCACCCTGGGCCCGGTTCTGTTTAATATCTTTATTAATGACTTAGATGAAGGGCTAGAAGGCATGATCATCAAGTTTGCAGATGACACCAAACTGGGAAGGATAGCTAATACTCCAGAAGACAGAAGAGAATCTGAAACAATCTTAACAGATTACAGAGATGGGCCGAAACTAACAAAATGAAGTTCAACAGAGACAAATGCAAGATACTCCACTTAGGCAGAAAAAATGAAATGCAAAGATACAGAATAGAGGATGCCTGGCTCAACAGCAGTCCATGTGAAAAGGATCTTGGGAGCCCTCATGGACAACAAGATAAACATGAGCCTACAATGTGATGCGGTGGCAAAAAAAAAAAAAGCCAATGGGATTTTGGCCTGCATAAATAGGAATATAGTATCTTGATCCAGGGAAGTCATGATACCCCTCTATTCTGCCTTGGTCAGACCACACCTGGAATACTGTGTCCAATTCTGGGCACTGCAATTGAAGGGAGATGTTGACAAGCTGGTAAGTGTCCAGAGGAGGGTGACTAAAATGATCAAGGGTCTGCAGAACAAGCCCTATGAGGAGCGGCTTAAAGAGCTGGGCATGTTTAGCCTGCAGAAGAGAAGGCTGAGAAGAGACATGATAGCAATGTCTAAATATGTGAGGGGAAGTCATAGGGAGGAGGGAGAAAGCTTGTTTTCTGCTGCCCTGGAGACTAGAACACAGAACAATGGCTTCACACTACAGGAAAGGAGTTTCCACCTGAATATTAGGAAGAACATCCTAACTGTGAGAGCTGTTCGGCACTGGAACTCTCTGCCCTGGAGTGTGATTGAGGCTCCTTTGGAAGCTTTTAAGCAGAGGCTGGATGGCCATCTGTCAGGGATGCTTTGAATGCCATCTTCCTGCTTCTTGGCAGGGGGTTGGACTGGATGGCCTATGAGGTCTCTTCCAACTCTATGATTCTATGAGGCAACATCCATAGTTGGGCCAAGCACACTAGCACAAAAATTCATCTGTTTTCAAGTTGTTCATTGGGTTGGGCAGTAGGAAAGAGTAGGGGATGTGGAAGGAAAAGGAGAAGTCCCAAAATTAGACCAGGAATTATGGTATGAGGTGGGCAACTTGGTAGCTTCAAGAGCATGGTTAACCTCCATCCTGTAATAGGTTCCCGCATCCCACCCTTCTACTGGTTCAACGAGATGGTGAGGATCATGATCATGAACATGGGGATAATTTATTTCTTACCTGTCTCTCCTTGTGGCACATTTAGAAGTGCACCCCCCCCCCTCCACCCCCTTCTATGTGCTCCCTGTGTGCCTTCCTTGAGTACAGAATCGGTTCTGGTTGATTTTTTTCTACTATGATGCAAAAATCACTGTAGCTAGCTTCTAGTATATCCACTGGGGTTGGTTCCATGACACACCTCCATGGATACCAAAATCCACGTGTGCTAAAAATTACAGGGATGTAATAAAACTGTGTCCCTTCCAGCTATTCTTACAACGTTAACTATTTTGTCACATGAATCCTGCCCATCCAACTCTTCTTTTACACTGCATCCAAGAACTGTCCCAATACACATTTCAAATACTTCCCAACATTTCACAGATGAAAACCAAGACATGTGTGGCCAAGCAACATGAGAGTATAGTCAAGATGACATAGTTATGAATGAAAAAGAACATATAGTGGATCTTTTGTATCTTCTTGGTTTGGTTCTAGGTCCTTCTGTAGACATACCAAAACCTGGATGTACAAGTCCCATTATATACAATGGTGTATAAAAGGCTTACCTTTATATAAATTGTAAAATCATGGTTTGCTGTTTGGATTTTTAAAAATATATCATCTAGCCATGGATGGTGGGTGCAGAATCTGTGAATATGAAGTGCCAGGAGTTTCCCAGGGTACAAAGGTGGTGGCTAGAGATATTTCCATCCCTCTGGAATGCACCCAAGGACAGAAAAATGCATACACTCTCTTTCTGAAACACAAGACTGTGTTTACAAGACTCCCTGTTGAATTATGCCCTAATATTAACTGCCACTGCATCTTTCTCTGAAACAGCAAATGGATGCAACCTCTCAGCAGAACAATTTCTATAGCATCATCCTCATGGAGAATTCAAAAACTCAGACAGCAATGTTTATCTCGAACATTTCCTTCTTGTTGTGATTATTTGCTGTTGAGTTGGGTTTGACCCGTGGTGACCCTATACAGGATTAGCAAAGTTAGGGCTATTGCCACCCTTGATTGAATCAATCCATCTGTAATGCCTTCCCCATTTCCTAGCAGTTCCCAGCAGATTTCATCCTATCCAGGGATGCTAGAAGAACCCAGTTTCTCTCCAGATAGTATGAAGGTTGCAAATAATATCAGAGGAAACAGAAGGAGGAGGCAATTTGACATATTGTGATGCCTCAGTCCCTAGTCATTTAAAAGGATCAAGGGATATAATAATAATAATAATAATAATAATAATAATAATAATAATAATAATAATCTTTATTTATACCCCGCCACCATCTCCCCAACGGGGACTCGGGGCGGCTTACATGGGGCCATGCCCAGAACAATACAATATAAACAAAATATAATAGAACAACAAATCATAGCACATTAAACAACACAATAAAAGAAAATATACACTACATTAAACAAGATCAAAAGAACAATAAAACCACACAGTGGACCTTGTTTCCACTACACTTGACTTCTCTTGGACTATTTTTATGTGCCAACTTTTTTCTTTAAAAAACAAACATTTAAATGGTTTGAATATAATTTTCCTTACTTTGACTCATTAAAGAGCAAGTGAGATGGCACCCCCATACTGATTGGGAGGCAAGTTCCACTGAACCCAACGACGCTTCTGAATAGTGCATTGTTTCCAGTCATTCTGTATCTGCTCTATTGACCAAATTAAGCAACACAAGCAAAAACACTTTTACAGTTATTTTATTTGTACATCCTTTCTGCTTTTTGTGCACATGTGACTGTTAACTGTTATGGTATAAAGAAAGGTACATTACAGGGAAATTGGCATTGCAAAAAATGCATGGTTTTCCTTAACATAAAAACAGTTTCATTTTAAAGAGTAAGCTAGAAGATACAAGCAAGGTGAAAGCACCCTAGAGACAAAAATATTCTAGCTTTTCTGCAAACATACCCTTTTCTGGTAAGGAGAAGAACTGAAGAAGTGGGAAAACGCCAGAAGGCTAGAACAGTGGTTCTCAACCTGTGGGTCACCAGGTGTTTTGTCCTACAACTCCCAGAAATCCCAGTTTACCAGCTGTTAGGATTTCTGGGAATTGAAGGCCAAAACATCTGGGGACCCACAGGTTGAGAACCACTGGGCTAGAAGAACAATATCTTGATCTTGCTGTAAAATTCCTTGCTTAGGTAAGATAACTACAAGATTAAACGTTGATTGTCAGCATCCGTGGGTGTATATTAATATCAGTATTTCAATGATCCAACTTCAACAGGGCTGTATGGATCAGGACGATGGGCCACCTTTTCTATGCCGGCTTTTTCTCTTCACTCACCTTTGGCCAACTATCTGAAGACAAAGATAATGCAGTCAAGAAAGTTTGTGTACATACGTCCATGGACTTTTCCAGTCCCAATCACTCATCACAGGCAATTGGGGACCTACACGTAGCTTGAAAGGTATACTTTACTCACTCCTGAATTAAACCTGCCCAAAGCTTAAGTGACCAAAAGTACAGCAGTTCATAATGTCCAGTACCAATGATAAAAATACTGTACCCACATGAAGTAATCCACATAGCAACCAGTACTAATAGATCTAATTATAACCTGATTTGTCTGTCTCAACCTCGAAGTGAAGAAAAACAAAACAAAGAACCCTGAACTACATGAAGCAACCATCTCCAGCCAAACGAGAGCAAACCTGTGATATACAAACACAGATATGTTGTCCAATTAAAAGCCCAATTTTTGTCCGTATGAGCCCTGCCTTCACGAATGGAATCGTAACTCTAATTCCAAAAGAAAAAGTATTAAATGAACAAGAAACATCATAGAACATCATAATGAAGCCTCCTTCTCATACATTTCTTCACTTTCCATCTCATTGGTCCTAAGACTGGATTTATCATGATTGAACTTATAGGTTCTGACCTATAATTGTCAGTTTGAATCAGATACTTAGGGATAGATGACTGATTGATAAAGTTGCTGCTTTCATCTGTATAATGTAAAATAAACAGACATTAAATTCAACACTTCTAGCAGTAGAGGTACATTTGTTCTCTTGAGTTCAATGGAACATATTTTAAAGTGAGAGTATATCCCTGGCAGTTTAGTTGCCCTTTGCATTATTGACACACAATGTGGTAAATAGTGTGGATTTAACCCTAGTTCAATTATATCACAGTTTGCAAACTCATTTAAACCACAGGTAAAAATAGGAAGCAGTATTTCTACATAGGAATATACATCCAGATATGTTGTGCAAGAGATTGCATTAACGAGTTTCCTTGTTAGAAACAGTAGAAGTAAACAAAAAGTTTTCAAAGGAGAGAAGAGTGCTTGTGCAACAGAGTTTATCCAATACCCTAGCGTGCTCCTTTTAAATTTAACTGATGTTTCTGGATGAGACAATACCCTCAAGGAAACAGTTATAACAATGTGGACACAGTGACCAATTATAAGTGTAAAGTTCTAGAGCTTTCTATCATTCTCTATTCCCTATACATATCCATATTGTGGTAATACATTTATTGGGCTATCTGCATGCTCTCTGTGGGATGGAATGGGTTTGCAGTCCTCATATCAGATGTGGTGCTAATGTTAAAGTTCACGTAGAGCAGTGCTACTCTAAGTGGTGTTCCATGAATTACTGTCAGTCCATGAGCCATCATTTCCCTGATCTGGAAAAATTCCAGGAAGAAAAGGGACATGCACAAATATGGTACCAATCCTTGGCACACTGGGGCGAGTTGGAATGGTGAGGCCCCCACATCAAGTATCCTGTCATGCACTGACATAGCATAGCCTTAGGAACAAGAAAGTCAGCACACATACATATACATTCATGCATTCCTCCTTTGATCCCCCAATTTTTTTAAAAAAAAAAATCCCTCCAAACTCAAAATTATCTCAATTCTGTGTGACCTCAGAATTCTCTTTGTTAGTGAAAATCAAAGCAATGCTAAACAGCTTTTATACAAACAAGCCAGAAGATAAAATTAGGTGTTGGGTTAAGCAAAGAAACACAAGCCAAATTGGGTAACTTTACCTATTTAGCTGGAGAAGCTCAGAGCACCTAAATTTATCTCCAGCCTTCTCAGTACAAAGACTGTGCTGTGCCTTCCTGCTTATCACTAACAAAGGGCCTCATGAGTTTTATTGAGAATGAAGACAGTGTTGTGTTTTCAAAAGGGAGAGTGCCGAGTACAGGGACTTTGTTTTCAGAGCTTTTGGGGAGGGGCATATCTTCCTTCCTAACTTATCTTAAAATGTAGCAATAACATCGCACCTTATGAGCCTTGAGTGACTGTCTACCATGGGACACACAGCTTCGGATAGCAGATTACATGACCCTTATAACACCAAATTCCCCTTTCCAAATTCTCTTTCCTCCTTCACGCTCCCCCCCCCCCCTTAGATAAAGAGATTTCAAAAGTTTTCACAGATTTTTGGTGTATTGGCAATTTTTAAATTTTCTTCATGGTAGCAAAACGACTATTGTGTTCTGGCACCTTCTGTATTCATTTTTCTGTTCCTCTCTGTGTCCCCACCCGTTTTTGCTATCAAAGAAGGAGAGAAGGGGGAAGGAAATGAGGAAAGAAGGTAATAAAATACTGAGTGAGAACCCAACTATGTTATTGTCTCATTTGCCTGAAGAAAACAAAAAAAAATTAAAGTTATTATTAAAACCTTATTAAGGTATGGAAATAGAGGTGTTAGTCAGTTACTTGTGAAAGCAGTATCAAACATGCTCGCCTATTTACATCACTGTTTAACTAACTATCCTCAATACACAATCCAGCATTGGAGGAATGAATGGTAGTTCTCAAAGGACTGAGTTATCTTTGTAAACCATTGGACAATTTGTCTTCAGTTTCAAAAATGGAAACAATGAGTGAAAAACTAGGTTAGCAATTTGCTTCTTACCAGAACAAGCAGAGTTAATCTGCTTCTTACTGAAGATGGAGAAATTAAAATGCTGGTTCATCTCTTAATGCTTCCTTCCAGGCAGAAGCAAAAAATTGATCACAGGAGTAGCTCTTATAGTTATGTTCTAAATAATGAAGCTTCTCGTTCCCTGCTTTTAAATTGAATGATACTTGTGAACATTTGCTTAAGAACATATCACAATTAATTCATGCTCTCTGAAATCACTTAGTAAACAAAGAGGATGTGCAAGTGACCCCTTAACAATAGTGGCAAGAAGTTTTGAATGTCACTTTTATCTTCTTTTTCCCCTCCATTCTTCCATATCATACAAGAAGTTATCCCAAAGTGTTGTGTTGTGTTGTGTTGTAGAGACACACATTGTAGAGGTAACGTGTGTGTGTGTGTGTGTGTGTGTGTGTGTGTGTGTGTGTGGCCATTCTGGATCTAGACCCATTTCCAGAGAGGGAAACCAAAAGCCATCTATCAGGCAGATTTCAAGCAGATGCCAGATGTGTATCAGGTTGATTGGCTCTTCCCTACTTCACCGTTCCTCCTCTCAACTCTCCCTCCCTGCCCCACTGTTGTTTTAAACTTCTAAGAAGTGCCCCCCTCCCTTTTATAGTTAAGATTAATGAATAAACAAATGTTCAGGTGGCACAAAGTGTTTTGTTTTGAAAGCGAAGGCTGGCAGCCCACCTAAAACACAGCCTGAAGTGTCTGAACTAGTAGACCAAACTAGAGTTCAATTCATTGGCATGGCATCTGTCATTTTATTTACAAAGCCAGAGTAAACCAGAAAGCTCAGGTCTATTTTCTATTACAGGTTGAGTATCCTTTATCCAAAATGCTTGGGAACAGAAATGTTTTCCATTTTGGATTTTTTTCCAGATTTTGGAATACATGTATTTGCATATACATACATAACATCTTGGAGATGGGACCAAGGCCCAAACACAAAATTCATTTATGTTTCATACTATACACATGGTCTGAAAGTAATGTTATACATTTTAAGTAATGTTATGAATGAAATGACATTTTTGCATTGAACCATTAGAAAGTAAAGGTTTCACTAACTCAGCTACCCATGTGGGCAATTTTGGAGCATTTCAGGCTTTAGAATTCTCAATGAGGGATACTAATTTGTGTGCAACTTCACATTAAATGGCACATGCTGTTCTTTGAGGATGAGTCATCTAAGTCCTCTGGTAACATCACAGCAGAAACAGGAAAACAGATGGATAAAGTTGTCCTACCTGCTTCTCTGTATGAACAGATCTCATGATCTTGAGTTTTCTTATAGATCATAACGGATATGGGCTAAGATGCCATTAATTTCAGATGTAACTCAATATTGGCACAGGACAACCCTTACTTGACTTGGCGATAGACCAGTTCTCAAGAAACACAAACATGTGAGAAGAAATCTCTTTTTCATTCAGCAGTAAATGGTTAACTATACCTCCATTAGAAGGCAATGTGGAAGAGGGGTGGTGAACACCCTCAAGTGGGATCAGGGCCTCTACCATTCCACCCATGCTTAAAAGGGCACTACCAAAACCAGATTTTGCTTGAAGGTTTTCTGGGTTGCTTGCATGGACTTTCTGCCATCGATTTCTTGCATGGAGTTCTTGAATTACTATCTTAATTTAATTAATTAATTAATACTTTATTCATTAATGCATCAATTTCTTGGATTGATTTTTTCCATTACTTGCATAGATTTTCTGTCCCTAGTTCACACCTACAGTTTAGTCCTCTTCGCAAGATCTACCTCTCAGTCTTCACATAGGTACACAAAGCTCGTATGTTAAGGCTTACCTTTGCTGTGGCTGACAGACCCTCACAAAGTAAGTACAGTAAAACCCCGCTCGTTCGAGCCCCGCTCGTTCGAGCCTCCGTGCAATCCGAGCAGGTGAATGGGGAGGGCCGCAAAGGCCCTCCCCGTTCACCTGCTCGCTGGCGTGCGTGTTGCTAGGTAGATACCTAGCAAACTACCTAGCAACATGCACGGGGCGCTCGCCCCTTGGGAGGTGGCCCCTGCGTGTTGCTAGGTAGCTAGTACCTCCCAAGGGGCGAGCGCCCCGTGCATGTTGCTAGGTAGCTTGCTATCTACCTAGCAACACGCACGTCCGACTCCTTTGCCACGCCGGGCGTGACGAAGGAGCCGAGGCATGGGTGGGTGGTTGGGTGGGTGAACGGGGAGGGCTTTTGCGGCCCTCCCCGTTCACCCACCCGCCGAACGAAGGGGCTTTCTTCCTTTGGCGAAGGCTTGGAGCCAGGGAAGCGGGAGTCACTTCCCTGGCTCCAGACCTCCGCCAAAGGGAGGGAGAGCCCCTTCATTGTGGGGGTGCTCCCAACCGCGGGGAGGCCTCTCCGTGGGGACCAGGGCTAGATCGGGAGGCGCTGCAAACGTCTCCCGATACAGTCCTCGTCCCCATGGAGAGGCCTCTCCATGGGGACGAGGACTGGATCGGGAGACGTTTGCAGCGCCTCCCGATCCAGCCTCTCCATGGGGATGACAACAGGATCGGGAGGCGTTTACAGTGCCTCCCGATCCAGCCTGCGTCCCACCTGGTAATCCGAGTTATCCGGTTGACTGAGTTGAGGTCCGCCCGTTTAACTCAGACTACCAGGGTTCTACTGTAACAATAAGGTACGAATTGATGTATTTGTCTTTGCAGACTAAGGGCCCTTCCAGACAGGCCCTATATCCCAGGATCTGATCCTAGGTTTTCTGCTTTAAACTGGATTATATAAGTCCACACTGCCAGATAATCCAGGATAAACAGAAAACCTGGAATCAGATATAGGGCCTGTCTGGAAGGCTCCTCAGTCTTTTCTCTCTCTCCTTTTCTCCCTCTCTTTTTCTTCTGTCAATTCTCACTCAAGATTTTCAGTTCTGCCCCCTTTCTTCCCAGGCTATACTCCCAGGAGAGCACTAGCTCTTTACCCCATAGGGAATGACCAAATGTGTAGGCAAGTTGGGATCACTGGCAAATGGGAAGCTGGGAGTCTTTCTTAAGGCTCTCCAAACTTTTCTCCTCCAGAGAAGTTTCATCCCTTGCCACAGAAGTCCTCTCTTCCTGGCTGTCATCCTTCTCTTCTAAAGCACACTGCCTTCTTCTCTACCCTTAGCTGTTGAGTTTCTAAGACTCCCATCTTTACCAGGCTGCCTTGCACTGTTTCTCCTCTCATTGCTCTTTTCATTCCTGTTCATGTCTCTTCACATCTCCATAAGAAATGACTTCTCATTTTATCTTGTCTCATTTCCTCTCTTGGATGCTCCCATTTTTGTCTCGGTTCCCCTATTTAAATTCCCTCATCTTTCCCTTGCTCGGTTCCCTTACTTAAATCTCTCTTCTTGCCTTCAGGTACATCCTATTCCATGCCACAGCCATTGCTGGTGTTCACTGGTGCCACCACCTCCAAGTCTGTGGTCAGCTTCAGCAGCAAGAAGGTGATGCCTATGCAATAGCAGGCACCCCAGTTCTCCCAGATCTGCTCATATCGAATCATACATAGTTCCCAGATACCAGGACCCTTACCAATCTTTTCATTTTGCCTTCTAGATGGGATATGTTGTTTGTGACCCTCCTCAATGACCGGAGGGTATTTTGACTTTCTCATCTCTCCACATCATATGGCATTTAAATTCCCAAGTGTGATGACTCTTTTTCGGCTAATAATTAGCTTTAGGACAAAGCACTAGGTATGCTAGTCTCTTGCAACATAAAAAATAGGAAGTGGAGCGGAAGGGAAAAAAGAAGGAATGTGGCCACATCTTTAACACTATCTGGTTTTTATTTTAACAAGAGCTTTCATGAATATCAGCCCAGTTCTTTGGAGTGATATTAAGATATCATGTATAAAGTATATTTGTACAGTTGTATAAATAACCTTAGGAGAATAGTAGATAGAAAAACCTCATCAAAGATCGTTAGGCATCTCATCTATTCTAGTAGTGTAAATATTTCATTTGTAAGAAAATGTTGATCAGATAGGCAGGTTAGAGTTTTCCTGTGAAGACTAGCAGCCATTGGCTTCCCAATTTCATTAATAATGTATGTAAAGTAGAGGGATGTACAGTAAAGATCTCAGTTACATACTATTATAGTTCAACATTTAAAAGAGAAAGAGAGACATTAATTATCCATACATTGTAATAAAACCAACACCAAATGCCTAAATATAAATCCATTCGTATGTTACAACTTATACCACTCTTTCAAATGCTGTTAAATCTATGTGCTGAATCACAGCTGGAAAGAAATTATCCTTCCAATAAATCTTTTGGCAGTCAAGAGGGCAGGAAAAATCTATCTCCACTGATGGTACATTAAATTTCAAGGCACAGGTAAATAATTTAAAAGAACATTGTATGTTGCTAAGTATCAACAAGCTGTCTAATTTATTTAAATTCACTTTCATTTGTGTAATGATTTCTATCCAAAATGAGGCTCCAAAACATATGAGTGAAAGAATCATTAGAGGTAATACACCTCTCACAATTAGCTGATTTAAATAAACCTTTCTTGAAAAGGTACTGTGACAATTAGGATACTTGGAACAGCAGTTTATGCTGAATAAAATATAATTGCAGCTCTTTAATTGTATTTGCTATAGATGCTAAAACAGCAGACCACTGATTAGCCAAAATTGGACATTCCCGTTCCTCATTCTATTTTTGCTGAAACCATGCATATCAATTTTTTCATTGATAATAGTACATTTTATACATAATCTTTTGGTCAAAATAAGCCTCCATTGATATACTCAATAGTGTAGGGGATTCAGAAGCATTAAAAGTCACAGGACCTAATCTAGATTGCAACTGTTGCAACTGTAAATACTAGCCTTTAGCTATTGGTTAAACCTATCTTAGAAAGTTGAAAAAGAAGAACGCATCATCAGTACCACGTAATTAGTTTCAAGTGAATATCCCAGTGTTTGACCACGTCTTCCATAAAAAAGTTTTCTTGTCAAATTTTAAATCAGAATTTCCCCAAGTCAAGTTAGCATTGGTCAAACTGTAATTGGTTCAGCAAATATATCTGTCACAATGTCCTGACTGCTGAAATTATAGCTCGGTAAATCGAAAGCCTAGTAGCCATCCATTTAGGTAAAGATGTCAAAAGAGAAATAAGTACAATATTTTAAATGTAGCAGGAAGCTAAACCTTTGTGAATTACAATTTGGATCAGTACTGTTCCATTATCCAGACAAAGGTCAAAAGGGAGCCTAGACAAGATAGTCCACTTTGTATCTTTTTCATTGCCATTCTAGGTAGAAAGGCAACTCTCAAACGTTTCTGAAGCAGGGGCAAAGTTTGGCAAATGTTTTCCTGATATAATCCACACACTTGCATGTCAAAGCAACAGTGTATCTGCTTTGGACTTTAATAAAAACTTTAAATGAGGTACAGAAGGCCCAGGATCCTATCCCCAAAATAAGCTCAGCACCTTGAGCAGATGGAGCCTCCAATGGCCTAGGGGATAAAAGCCTCGTGACTTGAAGGTTGGGTTGCTGACCTGAAGGCTGCCAGGTTCGAATCCCACCCGGGGAGAGCGCGGATGAGCTCCCTCTATTAGCTCCAGCTCCATGTGGGGACATGAGAAAAGCCTCCCACAAGGATGGTAAAAACATCAAAACATCCGGGCGTCCCCTGGGCAACGTCCTTGCAGACGGCCAATTCTCTCACTCCAGAAGCAACTCCAGTTGCTCCTGACACGTTAAAAAACAACAACACCTTGAACAGATCCTTTGAAGTATAGGATAGAACAGATTCCTCATGCCCTGAAGATGGAAGTGACCACTGCTTAAACAAGAACATTGTGAACCATACCAGAAACAGTACAAGGAAACTATGACTTAACTGAACATCCTGGTGCCATCACTGATCACTGCAGGATCCGTTTTTTAGAAGAATGAATAAGGCCAAACTAGGTGTGGCATGGACATCTGAGTCTTTTTCTAATGGTTTAAAAAAAACAGTCCTAGTGGGTTGTAAATGAGAGATGAAGGATAGGGAGGGGAGGGCTGCTTTTTCTGCAATTTGTAAGACTTCTAGTCCTTATGGGTAAAATGGTAATGGAGCCTCACATCCTAGTGTGATTTTTAGCAAGCCAGTGGCAAAAGAGTGAAGGTATGTGAAAAGGATGTGTGAAAAGAATTGAGACCACAGGCTAAACATGTGTCAACAGTGGGATGTGATAGCCAAAAAGGCCAATGCAATTCTAGGCTGCATGAATAATAGTATAATGTCCAAATCAAGAGATAGAGCACTGCCACTTTATTCTACTTTTGTCACCTAGAATAGTGTGTCCAGTTCTCGACATCACAGTTCAACAGGGATATCAACAAGCTGGAAAGTGCCCAGAAAAAGGTAACCAAGATGGTCAATTTTTGGAGGCCAAGCCTTATGAGGAATAACTTATGGAGATGGTTATGTATAGCTCAGAGAAAAGACTCAGAGGTAACAGGACAAACAATTACATGAGCAGGTGTCATGTAGATGGAGCAAGCTTGTTTGCTACTGCTCCAAAGACTTAAAACACAAACAAATGGGTTCAATTTACAAGAAAAGAGATGACCAAAATATTAGGAAAAAAACATTTTTGCTGTAAGAACTGTTCAGCTGTGGAATAAACTGCTCTGGAATGTAGTAGACTCTTCTTTTTTGGAGGTTGGATAGACATCTTTCAGGAGAAGTTTAGCTGTTAATTCAATGCAGGGATTTGGAATAGATGGCCCTTAGAGTCCCTTCCAACTCTAGTATTCCATTATTCTTTATTCAGCCTTCCCCAGCCGCTTTTTATTCAGATTCACAGCCAACTAAGCAGCTTTCATTGTTAATAAACCTGCTGGACTGGCAGGAGAAAGGACACGGAACTCCAGATTGTATTTGCTTTGGCCCAGCCCCAGTCCTGTTATCCTAGCAATGATCCTGGCTGGAGACGAAAATGTGCAAAGTTATCCAGTAAATATAATTTATAAATTAGCTTTAGACAGTCAGTTTGTCTTTTGAGTTTCCCCTTCTCTGTACCATGACAAAAATGTGCATTGAAAGATCTTACCACATTATCACAAGTCAAGATTTTATCTCACAGCATCATTGATAATATGGGTCGAACTTAAACATGGTGCTTCATAACCTTGACAAACAGCAATGATATATATGTCATAGCAGCCACTATGCCAGAACTGGCATCTTATGGAAGTATCACTCCTCTGCTACCAAATTGAGTTTGCCATATGAATCCTTAGTGAGATACACAATGAAGTGTGAAATCATAAAGAGATAAACTATAATATTACTTGAAGAGCTGCTGTTTTCAATTATTTTTTATTCCAAAAGCTATGGAAGGATAATAGCATATTACAATGAGTTATTTTTAACATAATTTTTATAGCAAAGCCCAGATTAAATAACTAATGGAATTTATTTAGTGATAAATTTCCTCAAAAATGTAGCTGTGTTTGTCTTCAGTAACAAAAAAGAAGTGGTTCAATTGTGTAAACTGAAACTTTCATTAAAGTCCCATGAACACTTGCATTTGAAGTTACTTTTACTTATATCTTTTACTCATTTTTGTAAAAAAAATAAAAAATGATGAAAGTCATTTACCAAATCACCTCAAGCCAGCATTTTAGGAGTAAAGAGTAAATATTATTCATTGCATCAAAATTAATATTGCCAGTTCATGTGTTGCCTTTCAAAACAAACAATGTTGAGTGGATTGTTACCCACAAAAAGCAATCAATCACGTCTATTGTTATTCCTCGTAATGTGCTGCATGAAGCAAAAACTCAGAAACACACAATACAATGTCAACTGATCACAAAACAAATATTTGTATACACTACAGAGTAAACACGATCAAAGTTACAGATGATGAGGATAAAGCAGATGACAGGAGGAAGGGAAATCAATTTTGGCAACAAAACAGTGATATACTTTTTCATCCTAGATCAGAAAAAAATAACTACAATAACAGTGTATGCCATCCCACCAGGAATAAAAATCTAGTATGAATTCAGACCCCACAGGAGTAATTATACAAATATTAAATCTCTCCTTCTCAGTGGGCTTGAAATCTTATCTTCAACTTTCATAGATTTAATTTTTGCCTTATCAACTCTTTTGAGGTTGTCTTATCTCTATCTTTCTGCTGTAGCTCTAAGATTTTATTACCTCATTATCCATTTTTTTCCTGGAGGTCATTAATAAACATATTATTCTCGTTGATTCTCAGGTAATTTCCCATTAAATTCTATTTAGTATGCAATTTGTACATTATTTGTATTCCCTTTTTCCTTCCCAACCCATAACATATTTCAGTTGTTAATGTTAATGACAATTAATTTCCTCATTGCTAATGGTCAACATTAATAAGTTAATTTTCAAACCTAATGTTCCAAGCTCCAATGATTTTATTTATTGGTACATAATGCATGACAAACAAACAAACAGACCCATTTGGATCATTTTAACTATTCTGTTGGCTGCTGTATTTTGCCAGCAATAATACCAAATATTCTTACCAGAACACTTTACTTACTTAGGCGATCCCTCGTCGTTCGAGGACGATAGTCTTCCAACCTTGGTATCTTGGGTGTGTGTTCTTAGGTGGCTGAAGAGACCAATTCTTGACCCGCATATTCTCCCACAGTGAGGACATCGGTTTCCAGGTAGAAGGCGGTCCAAAAAAATAATAATAATCTTACCAGAACAACCCTATGGGACAAGGAGTATCTGACCAAAGAAAAAAATGAACCACATCCTACTGAAATCAGCCAACCACACATTTGTATGATCATCCATACAAATATCAAATCTTGCTGAAATACTCATGTAAATCAGTAGAATTATACCCCCGTCTCCTCTTCCCAATACAGGTAATGAATTTGTGCTATTTCTTTCTGAAAATTGGCTAGAAATTAAATTGCAATTCATACAAATAACGTGTCTTTTTTTTACCTAGCCTCTAGCCTCATTCCATCAAGGGGAAGTCTGTGTAGTGTACTGGATAAAGCATTAAACTATGACTGGAGACCAAGCTTCAAATTTCCGCTCGGTCAGGTCACCCAGAGGAAGACAATGGCCAAGCTCTTCTGAAGAAATCTTCTACACACAAAAATCCCTGTGTTAGGTTTGCCTTATGGCTACCATAGGTTGGAAATCATTGATAAGTACGCAACAGCAATAATCTGACTGGACCATATACTAGTGTTGGGTACAGATGAAGCTAATGGTGCATATCAAATGCATGTTGAGCTTGCCAGCAGGTTGAACTGGACTGAATTACATTGAGTGCCACAAGTTGCTACCCGTTCTAGTTAATCCAATGCATTAGAAGCACATGGAGCTGGTACTGTATATCCCTAGCTCCAACTCTGAATATGTCCACACCACTGGTCAGTTGTTGGATTAATGAATTATGGTGTTCAATGTTTTTATATATTTTATGTATTAATTTTGGAATGTAATTTTATGCTATGTATCATTTTTAGGGCTTGATCCGCATGTAAGCCGCCCCGAGTCCCTTTGGGGAGATGGGGCAGGATATAAGAATCAAGTTGTTGTTGTTGTTGTTGTTGTTATTTGCCACCCCTGACATGACTACTTGTATTTAGTGACAGGAAGGGGGATACTTGCCTATGACTCATTATCCATAGCACTTTGTGAGTGGGAGTACTCTTGGATCTGCTCTCCAAATGTCAGCACATGTAGATGTGACTGTTTAGAGTGCTTACAATCAGCTTCAGCTGATACACCAGCTGTGCCCCTTCCTAGATTTGGAAGACCTGAAGATGATAGTGTATGCACTGGTAACCTCAAGGTTGGACTTCTGCAATGCACTTTACATTGGGCTACCATTGTACCAAGTTTGGAAACTCAAGTTGGTTCAAAATTCAGCAGCCAGATTGGTTACAGGAACATCTAGGATATATTACATCTATCCTAAAATCACTCTACTGGCTGCCAATTAGTTTCTGGGCAAAGTATAAAGTGTTGGTTTTGGCCTTTAAAGCCCTACATGATTTGGGTCCAGGTTATTTACATGATCACCTTCTCCTATACAATCCACCCCCAACACTGAGGTTCAATGGGGGGCATCTGCTCAACCAGCCAGAACCAGACTAGCAACACTCACACAGGAACCCCCAGATGGCATAGTGGACTAAGTGACTTGAAGGTTGGGTTGCTGACCTGAAAGCTGCCAGGTTCGAATCCCACCTGGGGAGAGTGTGGATGAGCTCCCTCTATCAGCTCCAGCTCCATGCAGGGACATGAGAGAAGCCTCCCACAAGGATGGTAAAAACATCAAAACATCCGGGCGTCCCCTGGGCAACGTCCTTGCAGATGGCCAATTCTCTCACTCCAGAAGCAACTCCGGTTGCTCCTGACACGAAAAAAAAAAAAACACTCACACAAAGGACCTTTTCATCGGCCACTCCAAAACTATGGAATAACCTGCCAGAAGAACTCCGACAGCTAAATGAGCTGTCAGAATTTTATAACCATGTAAAATCCAATCTCTTCAAGCAGGCCTACCAAGATAGTCTTTAAGGATGAATTTTAAATTTGTGTCCTTTATTTAATCTTTATTTTGAGTATTTTAATATATATTTTATAGAAATACACTTTGATATGTGTATTTGTAGTGTGTTTGCAATGTTTATGTGTTTTAATTATTCTGTAGCCCACCTCAAGCCATGAGGAGAGGCGGGAAAGAAATAAAATAATAATAATAATAACTATTATTATTATTATTATTATTATTATTATTATTATTATTATTATTATTATTATTATTATGGTTGACCTAGTGCAAAGCAGGAGTTAATTTTGAGTGATTATAAAACTATAGATGTAATAGTTACCTGACAGTTTGGAAATAAATCTCCAAAATGATAGTTTTCTAGGTAGAATGCAAAGACAGTACCATGCTGGCAGGACTAATTGATTCTGAAAACGTAAAGGGAAGCAGGGGGCCTCAAGGGCTAAGAGCACAGATAATTTAAGAAGAATCTGGATGTCAAGTATCTGAAAACAGAGACAAATAAGAGGGAGTTCGTGTGGGAAGGAATTACTGGCAAGGGTTTGGAAGTGATAAATTAATTGTAGAAAGGATTTAGCCAACTAATCTGCGTTAAAACCAGAAAACCAATATAGTCTGACTGCTCTTTCACATCCTGCTGCTAATTGTTATTAACATTTATCTCATTTCATTAGCTGGAGATGTACATTCTTGAAAATCAAATGATCATGGAGAAAAATAATGTGAAATAGTGTAGCATATTCTGTCCTCAAAATATCAATACTTTTCATATACAGGATACAACTGAGATATATTAAACTCACCCGAGCTATGTTGGTTTCAAAGTCATTTTGTAATTTAAATTTTGTATTGAAATTGTAGCAATTTAATGAAAAATATTAATTAATTCTTTTATTTGATATCACATCTTTCTCTTGACATGGGACCCAAGTCAGGTGATGAGAAGACTAAAACAAAATGAAGCTTTAAAAAACTGATAATAAAAAATGAAACACTATTAAACATATGTGTGTGTGTGTTGATGTATGGCAAACCTATGAATCCCATAGGATTTCCTTAAGAAATAAACAGATGGTTTTGCCAGTTCCTTCTTCCAATGGTATTCAATGACAGTCTCCCATCCAAGTACTAAGCATTTGCTTAGCTTCCAAGATAATGCTACAAAAACGGTGTCAATAGAAATAAACAATTCAAAACAATTTTCAATACTCACTCTTGTGTTAAAGCGATTCTAGAGTGTCGATCTTCTCATACAAACTTAAATATATATGTTCTCATACAAATATAAATGTATGTATTCATAAATCTCAAATGAAAGCCAGTCCAAATATCTGGTATATATACATGACACAACAGGATCTGGTGCCTTTATGCTATTACACTGCTGAAGTTGCTGACTGAAATGTCAGCAGTTCGAATCTGGGAAGCAGGGTGAGCTCCCATTGTTAGGCTCAGCTTCTGCCAACCTAGCAGTTTGAAAACATGCAAATGTGAGTAAATCAATAGATACTGCTTCTGTGGAAAGACATCGGCGCTCCATGCAGTCATGGCGCCCACATGACCTAGGACGTGTCTATGGACAACGCTGGCTTTTCGACTTAGAAATGGAGATGAGCACCAACCCCCAGAGTTGGACACAATTAGACTTAATGTCAAGGGAACCCTTTACCTTTTTTAATATAAAAGGTGTAAAATTATTCTAAAACACTATGAAAAACAGATAATACTACAGCACAACATTATACCCCCCTCAAAAAAAAAAGACTTCTGCACAACCTTTTTATCATCAAATGCTGGTATGAATAAAGTCTGTGTGTAGCTTCACTGGATGCGCATACAAAAGTAAGAGTAGTTTGAGTACCAGCTATGACGTCCATAGCTGGTACTCAAATTACCCTTACATTGTATGGGTGATGATCATTTTTAAATGTTGATGTTGTTTAAAAACATTTGAATATACAGTACCATTTTCATATCCATGGGATTGAAACCCACAGTTTCATCTTTAAAAAGATATGTTCTTTTGAGGCATTTTCTAGATCCACCAGCACAATTATGTAGTATGCTTCTGCAGGAAGTCATCCATCTCAATAGAGTTTGCTATCATCTGCAGTTTTACATTTTCATGGCAAGCCTAAGAATGTTTCCCTCATAGATATAGGGGTTGTACTATAGAGCTAAAATGAAGGCATAAAGAATTTACACAATGTCTTAATTATCACCATCTTGAGGAGACTTATCTGTGCCTCAATTCATGTGCCTCAGACCGCAGTTGGGAGCTTATCCATTTGAATGTATTGACATACAAATACATCTATATAGGAAAATAGCATGTCAACAAAAACCTGCTAGATTTCTTCTCCATAATATCCTACAGTTTTTGTATTTAAAAGATAGGGTGTTTGGATTGTTCTTCAACACACTTTACAGTATAAAGTGATAGACCTCAAAAAAGAGCTTATCTTTTCAATTACAGATTGGTAAAAGGAGAGCAAAGGTACAGTGTAAACAGATTTCATTGCGGTAGCTTTGTTCATCTGTCAGAGCCAAAAAAAAAATGAGGTTCAGATGTTATTTTTCTTGTTTCAATCAGCATATGAAGAGGGAAACATTTACACCTGCCCTGTTTTTCACTCTTCTCATGTGGAAAACAAATAGTGTGAAAGGGTTACACAAAGAATTTCCATATGAGCCAAAACCATGATTTTCCAGCATCTTTGTTGGAGACTATCCACACTAGCGGGGGCCCTGATGGTGGCGCAGTGTGTTAAAGCGCTGAGCTGCTGAACTTGCAGACCGAAAGGCCCCAGGTTCAAATCCCGGAAGCGGAATGAGCACCCACTGTTAGCCCCAGCTCCTGACAACCTAGCAGTTTGAAAACATGCAAATGTGAGTAGATCAATAGGTACCACTCCGGCGGGAAGGTAACGGACAATGCCGGCTCTTCGGCTTAGAAATGGAGATGAGCACCAACCCCCAGAGTCGATCACGACTGGACTTAACGTCAGGGGAAAACCTACCTTTTTACCATCCACACTAGCATGAGAGCTGTTGTTGTTTCTGTTGCTGTTGTTGCTGTTGTTATATTTTTATCCCTCTCTGCAATGTACAATTTGAGGCCCCTGGTGGCACAGTGTGTTAAAGCGCTGAGCTGCTGAACTTGTGGACCAAAAGGTCCCAGGTTCAAATCCCAGGAGCGGAATGAGCGCCCGCTGTTAGCTCCAGCTACTGCCAACCTAGCAATTCGAAAACATGCAAATGTGAGTAGATCAATAGGTACCACTCCGGCTCCATGCAGTCATGCCGGTCACATGACCTGGAGATGTCTATGGACAACGGCGGCTCTTCGGCTTAGAAATGGAGATGAGCGCCAACCCCCAGAGTCGGTCACAACTGGACTTAACGTCAGGGGAAACTTTTACCTACCTACTTAATGTACAATTTAAAACCTACAACATAAAAACACTAAAACAAAATTATATATGGAACTATTAAAATAAATATTTAAAATTATTAGAACCAATTTAAAACTTCTTAAAATACTTAAAATACTACGCAGAATCCTTGGCCTAGGCTTTCTACCTGGAACAGAGCTCATCACATGTTCCAGGGTTAAAAAGAGGCAAAAAAGTCCTGAAAAGAGGGAACTCTGAACACGGGCCAGCAAATGTATTCAGAGTTCCTACCTCTTATCACATTTTACTCCCATATTTACAACTGAAAAACAGGTGGGATGGGAACTACAAAAAGTTTCCCATCCTGTTTCATTGCCCAACCATCAGCAGTCTCTTGTATCCTATGGGAGTTGATGCAGAACCATAGGATCCTATGGAAAGAAATTGTTTAACCTGGATCACTGTCTTTTATTCAATAGGGATTGATGCAGAATAATAGGGTCCCATGGAAAGAAATGGTTTTAACCTGGATTGCTGTCTCTTGTTTCCTATGGGGTTTGATACAGAGCTATAAGATCCCATGGAAAGAAATTATTTAATCAGAATCACTGTCTCTTGTTTCCTATGGGGTTCATGCAGAACCATAGGATCCCATGGAAAGAAATGGTATTGACCTGGATTACTGTCTCTAGTGTCGTATGGGGTTTGATGCAAAACCATAGGATCCCATGAAAAGAAATTGTTTTAGCCCAGATAGCCATATCTTGTGTCCTATGGGGTTTGGGGCAGAACAATAGAATCCCATGGAAACAAGTGATTTTAAACTGGTGTCAGAGTCCTTTAATGTAAGAGGCTCTGGGCAGGGCAAGGGATCACTTGGTTTTCAGTTATTATTGTTTCTGCTGATTTAAAAAAGTAATACTGACCTTGTGATGAAAGATTAATGTATTGTCAGCTCTTAAGTTTCTCTCTGTGTGTGTGTGTGTGTGTGTGTGTGTGTGTGTGTGTGTGTGTGTGTGTGTGTGTGATGGAGAGGCAGAATGTGAAACGGGACTTCTGAGGATATATGAGGGGAAATTCTCTATTCTTAAGGAGACGATCACTCATGTTTTCCCCTCTCAATGTGATGAGGTGGCAAAGTATGTACCACCATGACCTAATCCAGGATATCATGGTCGATGGCACTGAAAGCTGCCGAGAGGTTTCAGAGAACCAACAGGGACACACTCCCCTCTGCATAGGTCATCCATCAAGGCAACTTAGGGTCCTTCCACACAGCCATATAATCCAGAATATCAAGGCAGTTAATCCACAATATCCGCTTTGAACTGGGTTCAGGCCTAAAAACAGATTGAACTGGATCTAGATAGTCCATTTCATCTAGGAACCCCTAGAGTTGTGAGGTCTTTCCAATCTTATTGCTTTCCACATAAATTAAAAAGAAAAGTACAAGGGACAGGGACAGGCCATGTGCTCTTCTCTTCACATGTGGATTGAAACCAAGTAAGAAATACCTGAACAGCGCTCCAGTTTTGTGGTATTTTAAAGATTAACTCATTTATTGTGGAATAAGCTTTTGTGGACTATATATCAAGTATTACCATATTATATTAAATGGATAATTTGCATTTTTCTTGCAGAATATGCATAGCCTTCAAGTAACAAAGGCAAATGTGGACAACTCAATGGTGCAAATGGGAATATGTTGCATATTGACTGATAAGCACAGATCCAGAAAATGAAAAAGCAAGATTAAAGCATTGCCTTAAAAAGGTATTGTGTGCCCCTTGATAGATAACATACCATTTGTGGCTGACACAGTAGTATTAGCAGTGGTAGTAGTATCAATAATAATACTAACAACAACAATCAGATTAGCACCCCAAATTTTAAAAAGGAAGAGGAAAGGGCGTCAAGCCAACCCTGACCTGGACCACCTTCCACCGATGTCCTCACTGTGGAAGAACATGTGGGTCAAAAATAGGACTCCACAGTCACTTACGTATCCACCGCAAAGACAGTACATTTGGAGGGCCATCATACTCAGACAATGAGTGATCGCCTAAGTAAAGTATAGGGAAAACATGTAATAACGCTGAAAATAAATAGATATTTGAAGGTTATCTGCAAATAACTGGATTATTTACAATGTGTTATTTTTAAATCTGCTCATGTGTTCCAAAATTTTAATATTCAAAGTTTCATAGTTTTACTCATACAAAATGTATTGCACTGGCATCAGTTCAGGCACACCTGATACAGCTATTGAAATTCATGAGGGTCTTTTAATTCATACTTTTTACAGCTTGTAGGTTTCTGAATGGCCGTTAGAATTGAAGAGCATACTTCATGTCTCAGACACTTTTAATGACCAGGAATACCACCACATTTTTCATTGTGTTCTTGCTAGAATCTCAGCATGTCTGCATATCCTGAATTTTTCTAACAGAGTGGAATCCAAATATCAAATGTTCTAGGCCCTCTCTAATACATTATCAATTACTTGCCAAGGTTATTTAATGATACCTTTTCATCACTTGCCAGACAGTGAAAGTCTATGCTGAAAACCTATCCTGTTTCCTCTTGTATATCAACCTATTATAGGTAGCTATTCTATGTCTATGTCTTTCTAATTACAGATTTGGGACCAACACCATGGTTTAAACAAGCAGCTAGCCAATCTATAAAAACCTGAAAATGAACACCCAAGGTATCTTACTCTACCACTATAGCCACTGCCTTTAAATATATTTTAAGATTACCATTTTCATGTAAGTTAAAAAGCTGGTTTTTTCACACTACATAATATGTTGCTGCTCAAGGTGGTAAGAATAGAGGGCATCATTGTACTTTCTTCCTTGCATGATGGGCACTTCCTGTGACATGACACACACACACACACACAAGTTGGGACTTGATACTAAATGGCATAATTCTTCACCTTATATAACGTGACAGTGATCTAAACTGATTGAAGTCATCAACTGTATCCCTATACAAACACTTCTGTCTCTTGTTAGTAGCAAAAGTGCTTAGTGAAGCAGATGGAAACATCAGTTTCTCCCTCTGTTCAGATACTAGATGAAAAAAGCCTAAAATGTAATGACAGCACCTATATATAACTCGCATAAGTGTGCATAGCCAATGCTTGAGAAAATAGTAAGCCATGAATACATGGTTCCCCTGCCCCTGCTTTTCTGTTAATCTCTAGAAGAGAAAGAAAATTGACACAGTAAAATGCATCTTGTTTTTCTAAATACTAATATTTTCAATGTGTGATCAGTTTAAGTAACAGTCCTGGGAACATGTTTATGGGTGGTGTTAGATGCCTATACTCTTAGACATATAGGCATCTTAATTAATCAGAGACAGATAAGAAAGGTTACTCAGAAAGATTTCACGTCATGCTTCCTAGCTTATATACTTCAGCATTTATATTTCTAAATATTCTGCTACAATAATAACTTTATTCTTATATCCTGCCCCATCTCCCGAAGGGGACTCGGGGCAGCTTACATGGGGACCAAGCCCATGGGGACCAAGGCCCAACAACAATAAAATATCTCAACATAAAATACATTGCAATTGCAGTATTTAACACATAAAAACATAAAACATCATAAAAACATAACTCAGTGGTTGATAACTAATAGCCGAGTGCAATGGGCGTGTTCGGTGTTGAAGACAGGACATAACAGGATGTGTGCAATATACTGTAAGACCATTGTTACAGGGGGCTGGTAATAAAGTGCAGTGGTCAGGTATTAAGGTAGGGGTAGAAAGGCCACATCAAATTATAACTGATCAGTCAAAGGCACATTGGAATAGCCAAATTTAAAGGTCTTTCCGGAAAGTGTTCCCGAGGGGAAGGTCATCTAATTTCTATTGGAAGGGAGTTCCAAAGTCAGTGTCACCACTGAGAAGGTCCTCTCCCTCGTTCCCATCAACTGTGTTTGAAATGGCAGTGGGAGCAAAAGAAGGGTCTCCCGGCAGATCTTGAAGTTCATGCTGGTTCATAGTTGAAAATGCGATCGCAAAGATAAGCTGGACCCAAACCATTGCTATTATTAACACAGACAATTTTCAGATATATCCTATTTCAGGTTCTTTATAATCAATAAGCATTGATTGCTTAAATGTGTGTTTGTACCAATATGTTGAGCTTACGGTAATTTAGTTCAGTGTGTTGTCAAAGGCTTTCATGGCCGGGATCACAGCATTGTTGTATATTTTCCAGGCTATATGGCCATGTTCCAGAAGTATTCTTTCCTGACGTTTCACCCACATCTATGGCAGGCATCCTTAGAGGTTGCCTGCCATAGATGTGGGTGAAACATCAGGAGATAATACTTCTGGAACATGGCCATACAGCCCGGAAAACATACAACAACCCCAATTTAGTTCAGCTCTGGTTACAGCCAAGCTAGTCATGATAAGTGATCTCCCCCTGTCTTCAGAGGCTTTACAAGTTTTATGACAGAAAAATGTTGGATCAAGGCCACTGCAGGGGAGCTGAGGAACTGTTTCCACCACAATTAGATTTAAATTCTTCCCAAATCCTTAGGAAGAAAAGGACACAATTGATACAAGACCATTTTGAGGTGTCTCAAAACACTATTGTTTTAGGTACATTATAATTACATTTGTTTCCCTCCATATAGCTGGGCAGGGGTGAAATGTTGATGATCATAAAGAACTTATGTCCCAAGTCCCACAGCAATATTCTCCTGATCAGAGCCTTCCTGAGATAATTTTCGGGAGTAGGCAACCAGAATTTTGGCGCCCCCCCCCCCAAAAAAAAACAAATTGCTGAAAAATACATGCGGCAGCAGCAGCCCCCTGGAGAGCACGCACACCGGTGCACACGGACATGGAAGGCCCAGCCACCCATCCGTCGGGGTCGATTGGAAGGCCTGCACACACGTACAGGCCCATCAACCATGCAAAAAACATGGTTGATGGGCCTGTGCGTGTGCGCAGGGCTTCTAATCACCCCTGCAGACACGGAAGGCCCACCTGTCCGCATGGTCAATTGTTTGGTGCCGCGCAGAACGATTGCTTTGGCCTGGTGCCATGTGGAGCTATTACTTTGGCCTGGTGCCGCGCGGAGCGGCCTCGTTGGTGCCCCCGGTAATAATGCGCCACAGGCGAGCACCTAATTGGCCTTGCCGGTGGACCGCCTCTGCTCCTGATCCAGTTTCCTAGTCCTGGGGTGCATCTGCGCTGTAGAAGTAATGCAGTTAAACACCACTTTAATTGCCATGGCTCAGTGCTATGAGATCCTGGAAGTTGTAATTTGGTGAAGCACCAGTACTATTTGGCAAAAAATCTTTTATAGTTATACGAGTGTTAACTTTGTACAGTATAACAGCATCTCCCATAATTCCATAGCACTGAGCCATTGCAATTAAAATTGTGTCAAACTGCATTAATTCTATAGTGTAGATGGACCTCACTGGGTTTCTAGAGTACACAATATACTGTCAATCAACTTCTGTTCTCATGAATCTGTTGCACTGTTGGCTTCCACCATTTTAATTTATGAAATTTTGACTCATGCAGTTTCAATAGATATTAGGAGAAGCTAGTTTCCTGGAACTGTTGAAATGAAACTTAAAAGGTCATGCACAGCCTTGCTAATCCTTGTCAAGTGTGTAACTATGTAAAATGTGCTGTTCTACACGTAAAACCTTGGTAATAACCAAGCTAGATATGATGTCACAATTGTATAGAAAACATCCTGAGTAAAGGAGGAAAAAGTTATGTAGGTAAGGAAAGCTGCTGTACTCTTCATCAAGTTTATTTCATTGTAGTTCACTTTCACTTTCTGCTTGGAGAAAACTCTCTGGATTATCTTTGTTCATCAAAGTCATTCTCTCCCCACCCAAACAAGTGCCTTTCCACATATTTCATATGATTATGGCAATTCTAGAGAATTAAAAATATGTTGGTTGCAATTAAATCTAGCTTGACCCTTATTTTATGGGTGCCTAGGTGAGAAACTTTAACATCCCAGTTACAGATCTGAAACAATTATTTTGGGAAGGTCAATCTCTAAGAAATTGACCCCCCCCCCCCCCAAGTTGCTGCCCTATTACGGTATACTGCAAATCCTACTTTCAACTATCTTGTTTTATTTTAGGAATATGTATCCTAATTCTTTTTAAAGAAGTTTTGTTGTTATTTGGCATCAAGTCAGCTGTGGATTATGGCAACTCTATTGAGAGACCTCAGCTAGGATATTATTAAAGCCCTGCTGAGGTGCTGCAAACTAAGGGTCGTTGAGGCTTCTGTCACTGAGTCAATCCAACAGTAGTATGAGCCTACTCTTTTCGCATTGCCTTACCAAGCATTAGCATTTTTCCTATGATTACAGAAATTAATACATTCAATTAATTAGAACAAAAATATAAGATGATTAAAATAAAAAACAAAATTACCAAATATCAAGAGTGTCATAAGAAGGATAGCATACCAGTTGGTAATGCTGCTTTTATTGATCATGCAAGCAGAAGAAATGTCTTTCAGAAAAGCAAGAGTTTTGCTAGGTACATGCAAATGCCTGACAATCAAGCTGTGAGCTAGTGTCTACAAGAGGAGTGCAACCTATGCAAGATATGCTGCAAACGAAGTAGGGAAGCAGCAGAGCCATGGATAGGTATTTGACCTGTCTTGGATGAATTACATATGAAGGCTCTTATCCTGATGATAATCCTTGACAGAGCTTGAAAAAATCATTCTTTCAACTAAAATGCCCAGAAATTTCTGGCTAGCATAGCCACTGAGAGTTGTAGTGTAAACAGTTAATTCTCCAAGCTCCTGCACTTAAGCAGGTACTGCTTCTAGATACTCAAGTGGCACCAATGAGTAAACATATCTTCTACTACCAATTACATGGTTCAGTGGAGTAATCAAATTTAGACATTGATTATGCCAGATTGGACAACATACAGAGAGAGAAGGGGGGAGGGAGGGAGGGAGGGAGGGAGGGGGAGAGAGAGAGAGAGAGAGAGAGAGAATTGAGTTGGGCAATCCATGGTCCTCCAGCTGTTGCCTTTTAGCTTCCATCAACATAGCCAATGGTAGTGAATAATGACAACTTGCCCAATTCTGTTCTGAAGCTCAAAATTACCCTTATCTTGGAAAGTTTCAATTTGTTTGCCCACATTTAATTCTCTATGATTGCAAAATCTGATCAAAGTGAGAGTTTCAGCATGTTCCCTCCTCCCACTCATGCTGTATCCATTTTTATGTTTGAATAGATGGAGGGATCCCAATCAATATTGGGAATACAATGTCTGTGCCTTCAAAGACATGTCCAGCTCATGGCAACTCTAACATAAGGATTTATTGACAAACAATTTTCCTCTAAGAATGAGAGTGTGTGACTTCCTCAAGGTCACCCAGCAGGTTTCCATGGCTGAACAAAGAATTGAGCCTTTTAATCTCCTGGAATCCAACTCAACACTCGAACCAACATTACACTGTCTTATTTTGTCCTCTCCCAATCCAGACTGGAGAGCCCAGGTATGCATTGTTAAAATATGTGTTGATTTGAAACTTTAAAAACTGATCTTCACCCAGAGCATTCAAATAAAACACAGTTAAAATATAATGATATAATAAATGTAATAAAAACTTTTCCAAACTATTAAATAACTAAAACAAAGAAAAGAAACAAATAAATATGACATTAATCAACCAGGGGCAGCTAACAACTCTGAACAAAGGATGCCCCCAGGCAGGAAGAAGCCAGGAGATGAAGCTATTTGATGCTAATTAAGGTGATTAACTACAACATTCACATTTGCAGCATCTACTTCGGTATAGATCCAGATGAGGGACCTCTGCTCACTAGGAGAATGGCTTTAAAGTAAATGGTATTGGCCCTGAAAGATCCAGAAGAATAATTGCAGTCACACATTTTGCTTAAATATTATAGTCATTTCACCCATATTATAAAAAAACCATGAGCTCAGTTTTTTAAAATGCCCTACAAACCAACATTTTAAGAACAATAGAATCAACAGTATATTTTATAATAAATAATGCATAAAGATTTCATTCCTTATTACTTGCCAGTCAGAATAACTCCACTGTCTTGTACTGAGGATATGCAAAACTAGCAGGAATAAAGATTTCTGTGCCATCATGAAAATGATTCTAGCTTAAGTATAAATGCCTCATGAATTTCCTTCTACCAACATCCCAGGTTGTTCATCAGTCCCTGCTTTGTGGTAAGCCAGTGAGCCATAACTCTACTAGGATGGGAAAGGTGTCTGAAAGTGATTATGTTAACTACCCAGTCCATCTTCAAATTCCAAAAATGAACCAGGCCATTGACAGAACTGACAGCCATATCGGTTGAAAAAATCCTTTAGACCTTTAAAAAACCCTCTTTAAATACACTAGTTTCTGAAGGTGAAACATCCTTCTGTATTCTTTCCATTTGCAGAATTGATTAGCTGTTATAAGTTTAACCAGGTAGTGATCTGTTAGTGTCAGGAGAATTATACTGTTTCCTTACTGCAAGGATGGAGAACCTCCAGGCTACAAGTGGATGCTGCCACCCCCAATCAATGACAAGCACTTTTTAAGTGGAGGGCCGGTTCATGGTCCCTCAGACTTTTGAGGGGCCGATGTCAAGAGTCAGACGCCAATTAGCAAACAAAAATAGAGTTTATTCAGCAGATAAGCCAAAAAGTAATGTTAACACAGCAAAAACCTTGAAACACTTCACTATCAGTGCTTCAAGAGCAGTTCAAACAAAAATACAATTCAGCAACACAAGCAGGTAAAAACAAAGCTAAACAAACTTAGTGTAAACTGCACTTTCTGAGTCCAAGCCCTGCCAGCCGGCTCTGTAGTTTTCAAAGGAACAGTTCCCAAAAGGAAACACCAAATTGGTCAGGAAACAAAGAAACAAACTAAGAATGCAGTAGACTGCTTCCACAATGTGGATAAAGCCGAAGGCTCCAAAAGGATGGTGAAAAGACGTCGTCCGGGATTCCAAGGTCAGGTCAGGAGATAACAGCGGTGTCCAAAGAGCAAGCCAGGAGTCAAAAGCCGATAGTAGTCATCAATCACAGGGCGAAGGCAGTAGCAAGGTCAAATTCTGATCCAAGGTCTGAAGAGGGTGCAGTCATCCAAAACAGGTCCACGATAAGACACAGCGAGAGCCAAGCTAGGTGATAACAGCAGATTCAAATCATAGTCCAAGTCCAGTCTTCATGGAAACACAGAGATCCCAATGGCGCCTCAGCAACACCTTGCCACACGCAAAGTGCAGTGGCCAAACATTCCCATTTTATTCCCCTTCCTCCTGGGTGACCAAACACTCACACCCAAACACCAGGTGTCCCAAATCTACTCAGAATCTGAGCTCCACACATCTAGAGCTCGTGGATCTGGAGTACCTAGCAATTCGTCGGAGTCCCAATCATCCTGCCCACACTTAGCCCCATGAACACTTAAAGAACCATCCTCCCTTCTCCAAGCATGCCAATTGGGATCAGCTCCTGCAGAAACCCCAGGTTCAGAAGTATCCATAGACCCCAAATCCCCAGACATCTCCGGTGGCTGTGCCCATTCAGTGCCCGCTTCCCCAGCCACCACCTGTTCCTCAGCCTCCATCTCCCCATCTGAATCTTCCTCAGAAGATCCCCTATATAGCTCTCTAAGTCGCTTCCTGCGCAACTCCTCCAGTGAACCCTCATCACGAGGGTTTTTTCTTCCTCTTCGAATTCCATCCCCATCAACCATAATCCCCGAAGGCGCAGTCACAACAGCCGAATTATCATTTGAAAAAAACAACGAATAAATTTCTATGCACACTGCACATGTCTTATTTGTAGTGCAAAAAAACAAACAAAACAGCAACAATAAAAGAACAATACAATATTTAAAAATAAAAACAATTTTAACCAACATAAACCTATCAGTATTTCAATGGGAAGTGTGGGCCTGCTTCTGGCCAATGAGATAGTCAAGTTAATTAGGATTGTTGTATGCCTTCAAGTCATTTCAGACTTTGGGCAAGCCTAAGTCTAAAACTGAGTGGGGGCCAGGTAAATGACCTTGGAGGGCCGCATCTGGCCCCTGGGCCTTAGTTTGGGGACTCCTGAACTAGCATATTTAAAGATACTTACGTTTTGAATATCCAGGATAGGGCTGAGCTGAGATGTTGCACTGGGACGTACATGGATAGAACTGTGCCATATTTTGTAGGCTTGGTGAGGAACTGTATGAACTGGTAAAAATTACAGTAAAACCACCCTTTATCCATGGGGAATGCATGCCAAGACATACACGCACCATGGATACTTGACATTGTGGATAGTATTTAATTCTATATTTTCAACTCAAAGTTCACTGCTTAATTCAATAAGTTTAAGTAGTTAATTGCAGTCCAAAAATGTAGAGCCTGGTACAGAGTTTAAGATGACTTGAAAACAATGCTTCCTGTAGCCCCATACACACACAACACACACCTACTGCTGATCCGTTCCCAACTTTCTCTCATTGCTCCCTCGGATGCTTGTATATATGTAGGCGGGAGATCCATTTCCAGCTGAAGCATGCCACAAAGTCATGCTAGACTGAGAGTTTGCAAAGCCTGTTGAATAAAATATAATGTTTATAGTTTCCAACGAAAGGCCAACAAGAAGAAAGCCAACATGGTTCAATTTGGAAGAGAACTCCACAGCCTGGGAGTAGCCCCTGAACATCAGGAATGAGCAAGGCCGTTACACATTAAATAATAAGTTGTGTTTGTTTTTTTAAAAGTACCAAATCATGTTAATTTTTTGAAACGTTATGTTCCAAAAACTGTAACTTTCAAAGCTTCCGACAGGTGAAATTGGAAGAGACAACCACACAATCTTTTTACCATACCTTTAAAAAACGTGAGATATTGACATCCGCATTCAATGCTGGGTGGCAATTTCCCCCCATTTATCAACTGACATAACCATAAGCAACATATCAACTCATATAAGTGTCAATATCATTAACTACTAACCTCATGCTAAGAAAAATGTAAATACGGATCTCTTGCTTTCATTTACGATCATGGTCGCTTTGTATGTATCATTTTTCCCCTCATGGAGCATAAGAAAACTCATATCAGAGATGTCAGAAACTATCTGTCTATAACTTTCATCTTGGGCAGTTGCCCAAGGTAAATCATGCTAAATTGCAGTAATGATTTTAGCTGGCAGGTGATGGCCTTGATAGTATGAACTAGAGTATATCCAATAATTCAACAGGAAATAGGCAAGACATCATTTATACATGTTCTATGAATTTAGTGAGTCTACTTTTGTCAGGATCCACTGTTGGATTTTATCCAATGTAATTTCTGTTCTGTTACGAGGAGAGTGGCAAGCACTGATCAGCTTCTTCACATTAGCCAAAGAAGTGATTTTGTGGTGAGCATTGCTTGATGTTAGCTCTTTCTCTGCTTTTCCAACTTCATTTTCCATATAAGTTCAGAGTAATTTGAGGTCAAAATAGCACGATCATGGAAAGCGGAACAGATGATCTGTTGATACCTAAGATATTACAATTTATGAACATATGAAGAAAGAGGGGAAGGACTGTAATTGCTTCAGCAATTACAGAAGAGAGTCAAATTTTGAGAAATACTTTATTGAAAGTACTACATTTCTATATAGCAAAGTTAGGGACAGTCTATCTATCTAGCTCTCTGAAGCAGACATTTCTCTCTCTATACTCACGGAAGAACAAAATGAAGGACTTAGAGGCTTGTCATGTGACTGAAAGGGAAGTGTCCCTGAGAAGTATCAATTTAACAATCAGGATGGAAGGAGAAGAGAGAGAGAATAGGCAGACAGAGGGCATTAGAGGAAAGGCTTTCCCTGCTAGCTAATTCAGCTGTCTGTTTAACTCCTTATTGAGGACTATAAACTTGCACAGGATTTGGCTGAGTTCCAATAAGGACACCTAGGCATGCCCCCTTCCCCCAAAAACCATGCTGCATAGGGATGCTGAGATTAGTAGTTTGTCACTGACTGGTGAATTCCCCATGTTTGGAATTCTGCTGTTTAAAGTCCTAAACATATCTTCAAAATAGAGCCAGCACCTTGGATAGCTCCTTCAGAACTCTGGCTGAAACCCAGAGCAGATTCGTATGCCAGTGACCTGGGAGGAACCAGCAGGGCATCCGTTTGGAAAGTCTGACCTATCAATGAATTGTTTGCAAATGGCCCTCCACATTCACTGGCAGTTAGAGGCCCAGGAAACCTGCAAAAGTGGGAAAGCTGCAATTAAAAACTCACTATTTTTCACATAGTCCAACTTTATGGTCTATTTTCACCAAAAGTTGACAATAGAGTTCAGCTGGAGGACTTAAGAGATTCCAAGATGGAACAGATAACATTGTTACATTGCCCTCCATCTCTAATTTTGCCGTCTGACTTATGCACTTTATGTATCAGCCTTAAAATTGATTTTCATCAGTACGTGCATCCATGCCAAGAAACTGATTGTTATTTCAAGTTCATTGGTTGTTGGTTCAGTGGTTCCCTTATACTCTGTTATAATGTTATTTTATTCTGTTTTATTATATTGTTTTATGTATTTCAGTGTGTTATTTCAACTATGTTGATTGGGCTCGTCTCCATGTAATCCACCCTGACTCCCTTCAGGGAGATGGAGGGGAGGTACGAAAATAAAGTTGTTGTTGTTGTTGTTGTTGTTATTACTATTACTATTATTACATTAATCATATCCATGAATAATCAAATCCACAAAAGTTAAACTCACAAACGTGGAGGTTCAGCTGGATTTCTTTAACATTCTCATTTCTCTCCCGCACAAGACACAAGGTGGCTTACAGCCAATGATGTGTGATAGGCAGGGCACCAAGAAAGAGCAGCCACATCTTTTGCTGTTATAGGGACAAGCAGAAGGAAAGCAAAGGTGTGCAAAAGACAAATATATGGGTAATTGTTAGCTTTTAAAGAAAGGTTATAGAAAAGTTGTGAGTTTTCATACTCAGCTATGAAATAAAAATGTTCCTGGACATTCCTTCTTTAACAGAAAATGTGGTACCAGAGGCAGAAACAACATGGAAAGAACAGGAATAGGTTTTTATACCACAAAAAGGAAGATCACTCCAATAGATTTAGACAAACTTTTTATCCTAACAGCATGTATTTGTAAAATGAAACAATCAAGTCAAGCAAGCTTTGCATAAGTAAACAAAAGCATTTTAACCTTCAGAGACTCACTTGAAGGCTTCTTTTAAAAGGCATCCAGGGATTACTTTATCTTTTTCCACTTTTCTTATTATTTCTTTTTTCGAGGTCAAATTGATAGATCTATACTTAAAACACTTGGAAAAACTGTTGAGGTAGGCTTATGTTTTTCTGTACTCTCTCTCTTTACAGGCTCAGTAAAGGATTTCAGGGGCAGCTGCTGTTTAACCTGTTGTAAGCAGGCACACAGTAATATCAGCTAAAAGAAAACCCCATCCCTTCCCAGTTCGTTTTATTGTGTTGTTCACTACAGACATGCTGCTTCAACCTAACACCAAACTCCTGTGTTTCTCCAACTCCCCTCCATTCTCCCAGTGCCAATGATTCTAAACAAAACCTCCAGGTAGATGGAGGATAAGAAGGAAAGGGGAACTGAGTGTGATTTAAAAGATTTAACTTCACTGTCAGAGGCTTTGTTAACAGAGCAGTGCTTGTATTCTATTCTCTGGTTTTTGAGAACCCGCAGGAAGATTTCTTTCAGCTTTAAGACTTCTTAGAGCAAACTGAGAGAGACTGGGTTGCTGTGAGTTTTCCGGGCTGTATGGCCATGTTCCAGAAACATTCTCTCCTGATGTTTCACCCACATCTATGGCAGGCATCCTCAGAGGTTGTGAGGTCCGTTGGAAACTAGGCAAGTTGGGTTTATATATCTGTGGAAGGTCCAGGGTAGGAGAAAGAACTCTTGTCTGTTTGAGGCAAGTGTGAATGTTGTAATTGGGCACCTTGATTAGCATTTAGTAGCTTTGCAGCTTCAAAGCCTGACTGCTTCCTGCCTGGAGGAATCCTTTGTTGGGAGGTGTTAGCTGGCCCTGATTGTTTCCTGTCTGGAATTCCCATGTTTTCAGAGTGTTGTTCTTTGTTTACTGTCCTGATTTTAGAGTTTGTTTAATACTGGTAGCCAGATTTTGTTCATTTTCATGGTTTTCATGGTTTGTGGATTTCAATGGCTTCTCTATGTAGTCTGACATAGTGGTGATTAGAGTGGACCAGCATTTCTGTGTTCTCCAAAAATATGCTGTGTTCAGTTTGGTTCATCAAGTGCTCTGCTATGGCTGATTTTTCCAGTTAAGTTAGTCTTCAGTGCCTTTCATGCTTAAGCGGCTGAAGGGGGGAAAGGAAAGAGCCTGCGGCCAGGAATGGTGGGAGTTGAAGTCCAAAACACCCGGAGGGCCCAAGTTTGCCCATGCCTGATCTACACTGTAGAATTAATGTAGTGTGACACACACCACTTCAAGTGCCATGGCTCAGTGCTATGGAATCCTGGATGTTATAGTTTTACATGGTCTTTAGCCTTCTCTGCCAGAGTGTCAGCTCCTCACCAAACTACACCTCCCAGGATTCCATTGGAGGGGAGCCATGGCAATTAAATTTGCACAGCACTTTGCGAATAAAGTCACTCGGATCCGTTCAAAGCTGGATTCCAGTTTAAATACAGTAACATTGGATTTGACTTAGGCACCGACTTGTCCTGTTTTAATTCTTTTCAACTTGTTCAATCCGAGGACGTGGACAGGATCCTCAGAGGAGTGAGAGCTACCACGTGTATCCTAGACCCTTGCCCTTCATGGCTGATAAAACTTGCCAAAGGGAGACTGGCCGAGTGGGTCAAAATGGTGGTTAACACCTCATTGGCCCAAGGTGTAATCCCAAGTAGCCTAAAAGAGGCCATAGTAAGGCCCATTTTTAAAAAGCCCTCGCTTGATCACTCAGACATGAAAAACTTCAGGCTAGTGTCAAATCTTCCCTTCCTGGGCAAGGTTCTGGAACGTGTGGTGGCCTCACAACATGGATTATCTTGATCCATCGCAGCCTGGTTTCAGGCTTGGCTATGGGACTGAGACAGCATTGGTTGTCTTGGTAGATGGTCTACGTAGAGAGCTAGATAGGGGGAGTGTATCCCTTCTGGTTCTCTTAGACTTCTCTTAGACAAGGCACGATTGGCCCCCTCCTTACTGGCCTTTTGTTCACAAATTAAAACCTTTCTGTGGAGCCAGGCCTTCCCAGATGGATAATAGGCACTGCCAGTCTAATAAATATTTTGATAATAGTTGACAAATAACTTCAGTGAGCGGAGGTTATGGATAACTTTAAATGGTGCTTGCTATAAGTTTTTACAATGTTTTATTTGATATGTTAATTGGGTTTTTATATGGGGATATGATGTTTTAACTGATTATGAACTGCGGTCGGGTGTACTTGTATGAATTTTATATGTTGTATGCCGCTTTGAATCCCACCCACGGGAGAATAGTAGGATAGAAATGAATTAATAGTAATAATAATTATAATTATAATTAAAAGTAGTGCCAGAGTGCCTTAATTCCAGAGTGCAGAAGCCCTGGGTGTCCTCTTCGCGCGAGAGGAGGGGAGGGGCGCGCCTGGCAGCTCCCGGGGAGGCGCCTTTCCTGCTTCCTCCTTGCCTTCTCAGTTGCATTGACCCTTTCAGCGCCCCGGCAAGAGGGCGGCCGACAAAACCCAGGCGGGGAGGCGATTCAGTGACTGAGCAGTTGCCGCCCTGCCTTTTCTCCCCCTCTCTTTGCACCCCTCGCAGCCTGCCCCGGGGTTGGACCGTGCGCTTGGCGCCTTCCAGAAAGGCCCGGCCTCCTCCTCCTCCTCCGCTGCAGAAAGAGAGAGGCCGGCTGCTCTGCTGCCTTTGCCTTTGCCCTCCCCAGGCCCAGCAAGGGCAAATGTCCACACGGCACACGCACGCACTGGGCGGGGGGGGGGGGCTGTTTATTACAAGGGGGAAGGGAAAGCGAGGATCTTTGGAGCGAGGCTGGCGGAGTTTGTTTGCCTAGCAAAGAGACGCCTCTTTTCGAGTGCCAAAGCTTGCCCGGAGAGGTGAGCGCAAACTCTCCACGCCACCCCGAAAGCGTGGCTTGGATCAGTGAGCGGCGCCTGACAGGGACTGGATCTCCACTGCCCTGTGAACCTGTACGCAGAGCAAGTGGCCGTATATAGCATAGGTGCAGGCTTTCTTGGGTGCCTAGAAACGCCTCCGGGGACGGGAACAGGCGGGTGCTTGGTGCGCCTTGGCGCTCTCCCTCCGAGGCTCTCCATTGCCATTGTGCAGCAGGAGGAGGAGGGGGCCAGGAAAACACACCCCGGAATTACTTCAGGCTGTGTTACAGCCAGCTTCTCTCCCTCTTTCCTCCGAGGGGGAACTTGGCGACCATCTGGTGTGTTAGGTTGTGTGTGTTTCATACACAAAGAGAAATGGTGGCAATCCCTACATAAGGAGGGGGAGTGCAAAGGTACCCCAAAACAAAGTTGCTGTGAGTTTTCCGAACTGTGGCCATGTCTCAGAAGCATTCTCTGCTGACGTTTCGCCCACATCAATGGCAGGCATCCTCAGAGGTTGTGAGGTCTGTTGGCAACTAGGCAAGTGGGGTTTATATATCTGTGGAAAGTCCAGAGTGGGAGAAAGAACTATTTGGGCCCTTCCACACAGCCCTATATCCCATAATATCCGCTTTGAACTGTGTTATCTAAGTCCACACTCGGATAATGTGGGATTTTCTGCCTTGATATTCTGGGACATAGGGCTGTGTGGAAGGGCCCTCTGTCTGTTGGAGGCAAGTGTGAATGTTGCAGCTGGCCAGCTTGGTTAGTATTGAATAGCCTTGCAGCTTCAAAGCCTGTCTTCTTCCTGCCTGGGTGCTGCTTCCTGCCCTGAAACTCTTCCAAACCTTGGTTTGTTTGTTTTCCTCAGGGGCCACTTGAGAAACTGCAAGTCGCTTCTGGTGTGAGAGAATTGGCCGTCTGCAAGGACGTTACCCAGGGGGACGCCTGGATGTTTGATGTTTTGACCAAACCCTGGCGAATTACTTACAAAGCTTGGCGCGCCGGTCAGGGCTTTCTCCTATTGCATGTTGTGAAGGTGACTGTGGATTGTGGGACCTTGGGTGTCAGGGAGGGGGGGAAGGAAGGAAGGAAAGCCCCTTGTGCTGCTCCCCCCCCCTCTCTCTGTCCCGGGCCAAACCCCGGGGGCCAAACCCGCGCGCGACGGACCCCGCTCCCTGGCAGGCGCTTTCTTGCTTGGTGGCCTTCCCGTTCCGCCGGGGCTGGCTCCAGGTTTTGCTTCTGCTTCGCCTGTTCGGGCTTTCGCTCCTCCCTTTGGAAAGCCTATATCAGCCGCGGCCAAAGCAGGGGAAGGAACACAGCGCATTGTTGGCGAGGAGAGGAAAGCTACGGCTGGGAATCGGGCTGCGCGGCGGCAGCAGCAGCAGCAGCAGCAACAACAACAGCAGGAGCTGCAGTTGGAATTGCAATCTTTTATTATATTTTTTTGCATCGTTCTAGCCCGTGCAAGGAAGAGGCGAAGGAGAAGAGTTTGCTCTATGCTGGGAGAGCTTTGTTGACTGGGTTTTGTCTCCCTCCCCTTCCCCTGCGGGATCGGCTCGGAGCAAAAGAAGAAAGAGAGGGCGCGAGGTGAGTGCGTTTGCCTGGCGAGAGAGGGAGAGGAGGAGGAAGACGAAGGGGAAGGTGTCCTTTTCCCGGCCGGAGAGGGAAAAGGACACATTGGAGGGTGAGGGGCTGGGGGTCGGCAGAGGGTTTCCAGCCAGACCTCCTTAATCCACTTAGGCGCCTCTCCCAAGCAATCCTTGCTAATTCCCAAAGTTGTTGACAAGGGGAGAAGAGAGAAGGTCGGGCAGGCTGGAGGCATCTGCCCTTCCTTCTTATGCAAGGTTGTGTTATGACATCCTTCAGATAATGTATTTTGAATGGATCCGCCTCGCCAACGCCAAGGGGGGGGGGGGGTTACAGTTGCCCATTTGGGCTGAGAGAGAAAGGGGTGTGTAGGGTGGACGGGGGGGGGCGGATTGCATGGTGGGTTTGGTTTGGTTCTTGGGGGGGGGGGTGTATGCAGGAGCTGGGCTGGAGCTTTCCTTCCCTTTTACCTTGCACAACCTAAAGAAAGAAAGCCCCAACCTGGCTTATCCGTGTCCGAAACATCTCCATGGAAAGGAAAGGCATTTTTCCGGGTGGGTGTGGGTGGCGTGCTGGCAGGGCTGTTTCAGATGGCCTCCTCCAGAGAGACTGAGGCGCTGGTGGTCAAACTGTTTATCTCTTCTCTCTTTCTCTCCTCTCTCTGTAAACATTAACTTTGAAAGGCTGGCAATGGCAGACCACATGATGGCCATGAATCATGGGCGCTTCCCCGACGGGACCAATGGGATGCATCACCACCCGGCGCATCGAATGGGCATGGGCCAGTTCCCGACCCACCACCATCAGCAGCAGCAGCAGCATGCCTTCAGTGCCTTGATGAGCGACCACATACACTACGGCGGTGGGAATATGAGTGCAAACGCGGGGATCCGGCAGCACGCCATGGGGCCTGGGAATGTCAGTGGTGGGCATCCGCCGGGCCCTATGCCCCCCACGGCGAGGTTTAGCAATTCTCAGTTCATGGCTCCGACGGTGGCTCCCCAAGCTGGGCCCTTGACGGCCAGCATGCAGTTGCAAAAGCTCAACAATCAGTACTTCAGCCACCACCCCTACCCTCACAACCACTACATGCCGGACATGCACCCTGCCAGCCATCAGCTTAATGGAGCTAACCAGCATTTTAGGGACTGCAACCCGAAGCACAGCAACACCAGCGGCAGCACCAGCAGTGGCGCTGTGCCCACCTCGGTGCCCCACGTCCCTGCAGCAATGCTGCCGCCCAATGTCATAGACACTGACTTCATAGACGAGGAAGTCCTTATGTCTTTAGTGGTGGAAATGGGCTTGGATCGTATCAAGGAGCTGCCTGAGCTCTGGTTGGGACAGAATGAGTTTGATTTCATGACAGACTTTGTTTGCAAACAGCAATCCAGCCGAGTGAGCTGCTGACTTCTCGTGGAAACAGCAGAACACAGAAAGAAGGACTTTTTTAATCTGTATGAATGAAAACATTCCCTCTCGAACACAGTATTTCAAAGGCTGTTAGGAGCTTGACTACCTGGGAAGCAGAGTAAATGACAAACGTGTATAATTTCCCCCCTTTTTAATTTGCTGCCACATTTTTTAAAAACTCCCATTTCTTCCCTCCCTTCCCTAGGAATAATTTAAACTGATTGAGTCTTTAGCATTTCCCTTTTTTCTCCTTTCTGTGGTCCGTTTTCTTCTTCTCTGGTAACTTACCAATGGTTTCAATTATTAGATATATTGGCAAAATGCTTAAATCTTGTGGATTTTCTGTAGGCTATCATTTCAGAGGATTAGAACTACAGTCAAATTCCGACAAAAATGCTACATTAGTTGGTTGCATGAACTTCAGGGTAGATTCCTGCACAAATACTGCCCTCTTGCTTTGTTTTTAACTATGCATTGCCGTGATGCTAATTTTTTGAGTCTGCTAACCTGGAAGCTTAACAAATGTGGGCCAAACCCTTCCTGATTAGGAAAAAAATAATAGTTACTTAAACTCTGCTGTTCTTGGAAATCCCCCCACCCCCATCTGTACAGACAATATAGTGTGATTCAAATGGTCTCTTAATTGTTGGGAAAATACTTCACTGGTTCTTATTTTCTTTTAATTCTGGTCCTTTCTTCATCATATTTTTCTTCTGGCATTGTGCTTACGTACCTTTTTAGCATATGGGGGAGAAATTACTGTGTTGAAAGCTTTTTAGAAATTTGACAGTATTTTTGTACAATTTTTTTAGGAGATACTTGTTAATTTATTTTTATTTTTATTTGCCAAGATCAATAAAAAGTTAAGAAATTTTTATTTCCCCACCCACCCCCCTAGATCTCAACTACCTGGATTATTTTCTGGTCTCTCCCCCCCCCCCCCCACCCACTAACCCACCCGCCCCAACTTCCACACACATGTTTTAATCCATATAACCCATTTAACTTGTTGAACTGTTGGGTTGTGTGAAACTTTCTGAAGGAAAATCTACTTGGCACCATTGTTTGCTCTATGTCACAATCAGTGCAGAAGGTAAAAAGGATTTAAGCCTAATTATGACATCCAGTCTCATAAGTAACATTGTAACATGCCTGTGTGATTTTATCAAAAAGTGGAGAATTGCCAAGAGGCAACAACTTTGTGATTTGCCAACTTACTTGCTTTTAAATGTAGTTGTCCAGAATTATGATGCATAAAGTATTTATTCTATTTATCTATTAAACTTTAATTTTATAAATACTCTCATTTATCTTATCTATGGAAGACTTGGTTCATTATGTAAATGTATTTCCTGTTAGACAGAAAGGTTGTGTAAACACAAAAACACTACAGAATTTGTATCATTCATTTCTTGTATACATCATAAAAATGAGCTTAGCAAATAATATAAAAAAACACTGCACATAATTGAAATCCATGAGGTTTTATTAGGGACAGATGGGAGCAAAAAAGATGGGAAGCAGAACTCTGGTGTTGGTGGAAAATATTTTGTTTGGCAAAGTTGAACCAGTTTTATCGTTTAGAATATGAGCACTGATTCTGAAAATGGACAACATTCATGTTTTGGCATGGGAAAGCAGGGAAATGTTTATATTATAGCAGGATCATGGTTTATTTGATCTTGCTTTCATTGGAGTGAAGTAGTATATTTAAATACTAACACGAGTAAAGATCAGATATTTCAATCTGATCAAATGACATCTCCTTCCCCATCTATATTTCTGTGTCTTCAGTTTTGTGGTAGATAATTAGAAATAGCCCTTTCTTTTGGCATAGCCTTCTCCTGGGAAAATATGATAGCAATATAAGACTTATCATGTCCAATTTAATGTTGGGAGTTTATATCAAACTGGAAAAAGTTTCCCGATTGAGGCATTTAAAGTAACTTTCTCAAATCAATACTGCAGCAACTTCAAAATGTTCTGCTCTCCTGGCTTCCCTTTCTGCCATTTTCATATCATGGTTGGGCTAATCTATGATATCTAGGAGCATTTCTTCTAATAAGGGATGCCATAGCATTGGGACAGATTACTACAGGGAGGAGTGGATGAACAAGTGAACAGCTCCCTTGGAGGACAAAACTCAGATTTTCAGTCTGCATAACAGTAGAAATATTACAAATAATTACTAAGTGTACATCCACAAAGCAAAAGGAATATAGAGCTGGCACGGGCATGTATACTGGCATAAGCAATTGTCAATATTTGAGTTGCACATGCACCATTCTGCATACTAAATGCATACACTTTTAACTGTCTAACTTACATTTCAGTGTAATATTCTTCTAGAATATCTAGTATGCACAGGAATATAGGTATTGCTCTGTTAAAATCCCGTTTAATTTAAGACTGATTCAAGAATGTACATCTTGTGTCAGTCAGAGGTCAAGTTTTGACCAGGATAGTTAGAGACATTTGAACTGTGAAGTTCTGTGTGCCCAAAGATGGCTGACAGACTATAGTTCTGTGAACAACTATTAGATAAGTTAGCAACTTTTTTGTTCATTTTTTCTTTAAAATCATGTTTCCTGTATTAGAAATTAATTATTCTGTGCTAGGCTTTATGTGATGGTTCTCTGCTTCACAGTGAACTGAACAATTTGTTTTATAATTTTGTTTTGGGGTCTTCCAGCAGGTATTCACTCTTGGCAATAGAGGTATTTTGGTGCCAAGCAAAAATCCTACCTTGTTTACCTGCACCAAAGCTGCATGACTAGAAGTTGGTAGCAACTCTGGTATCAAGTTCCCACAAATGCTGTAGTCAAATAGAACAAAAAATAACCACCTAATTTAGAAGTTTATTAAACCTTCACAAGTTGGGCAGTTTTACACATTATGGAGCAGGAGACTTTGATTTTGGGATTCATACGTTGGCTTTTGATCTTCGAATATTCAGCTGATAACAAGAGTTTATCTCTCATATTTTTAAAGTACCTTTGCAGTGCAATCCTATAGATATTTACTTGGAAATAAGTCCCAATCAACTTGATGGACCACTTACCTCTTAGTGAGTGTGTTTTGGATGGCAACCTTAAAAGGTCTTACTGTATTTAGTAGATCTTAAGTTCTAGAGAAGATTAAACTATATTGAGGATCAGATTACTCCAGTATTTTTTCTGTGACTGGCTTCTATAAGATCATAACATGCTTTATAACTTTAACTTCATTGCACTTTTTTTTAAAAGCAACAGATAATAACAATATATCAATTTTGAAACCCATGATTTTAACTGAAGTTGGGAGAGATGTCATCAAAGCTTAGCTTCTGATTGTCTGGTGCTGAAAAATCAGTTTCAAGCTGCCTATATCAACTCCCAAGTGTTTTCTCTCTCTCCAAAATGCTCAAATACATATTTACATTTAGCCATAGTCTTTAATGTTAATGTGGGCAGTGACCTACTTTACTAGCTGTTGCCAGATTATTTTGCTAACTAGGCTGGGGTTGTGGTGGTGTCACTGAGTTCCTGTCTAAGTTGCTTATAGCACAGGAAACTTGACCTCTGTACTTTGGCGCTTTTTCAAAAAGTTCTAATATGGTACATGAGCTCTACTGTTCTTTAAGCCCTGGCCATAAATAGACACAGTGCTTTATTTGCAATGGAGATCAGCGATAAGCCACTGTGCACAGAAGCAGCACAAAAGACACTTGCCAGGGGAAAAGAAGAGGTGCTGATTAATAAAGCAACGTCACTCTCTGGCGGCAGGAGGAAAGAATGACTGGTGATGGTCCCTTTTGCTGGCGCATTGCTCTGATGGCTTTGGCAAAGAGCAGTGAGCTTCTCACAGCTGTTTATGAGGTGCTCAGGGGAGGCACACTCAGCACAAGTTGACATCTATTGTGCAGTTTATAGTCTGAATGACTTTTACAACTGCAAAAGCCTGCGTTTGCACATAAATTGATGTCAACAGTAAAGGCCAGATCCTTTAGAGCAAAATATTAATCCCCTAATCTGTTACGGGTGGTCAGTTTTGAAATGTAAACACTCTTCCGTATTTGAATATATTAGGTGTTGGTGCCACCTTGTGGAATGGAGATCAAAAGGGAATGGCTTTCAATTTCCCTCCCCCACCCTCTATGCACAATTGCCTTTGCTCATTGAAAGGAGCCCTGGGAGACCAGAGATACAAGCCAAAGGTGTAATGGAGTAATTCTGCAGTGAAGCCAAATTATGCCCTGTGGAAAAAAATATAAACAATCCCAATATGGTGATGATGTTGTTGTGTGCCCTCAGGTCGATTCCTGACAAATAGAAACCCTATTCTAGGATTTTCTGAGCTAGATTATTCAGAAGATATTTCTCATTGCCTTCATCTAAGGTTAAGAGAGTGTGACTTGTCCAAGGCCAGCCAGTGGATGTCCATTGCTTAGTAACATCCCAGGCTCAAACTACTCCACCAGACAGGTTCTCTTATTTAACATATTATTTGAAATCATATTTTAAGTACATGGTAAATGTGATACCTACTCAAGAATGGGTGTATAGGATCCCAGCATTAAAAACTTGTCGAAGTAATTAACGTTGTAGAACAGTCACCATAAAAATATCATATTTGTATAATTTTGTATACAATGCAGTCCCTGTATCTGCAGAGGATATGTCCTTGGACTTCATGTGGATATGTGAAACCATGGATAATAGTGAACTCTATTGAAATAAAGGACTTGTAGTCTAATCATACCATAAAGTCATGCTGGAATACTTTGTCAGATGTGGATAAATGAAACTGCAAATACTGATCATGCAGACACAGGGGTTGCAGTACATATTTCAATATCCAGACTTTCCCAATCTTCTAATGATAACTAAACATTTTCTCTTTCTGAGATAATTACCTTTCTTTTTGCTTGCTGAATGCAGGTTAGGCAATACTTCATGTGTCAGCAATTTTTTCTTAATCAAATGTTGAATTTCTTTAGAGGTTAATCATTCTCCCTGCTTTCGGTAAAGGATTGACCTGCAAGTAAAGCTGAAGGTCTTCCATTCAGTTTAGCTTACATGCCTACCTACATGTCTTCTGAAAATAATTATTTTCAAGTATACAAGAATTCTGAACTAAAATCTTTTTCTTGTATTATTTCTAAATCACCATTAATATAATGCATACCATATAAGAGAAAGAGAAATGACAGTGAGATTTATCTGTGTTGTCTAAATGCTCCCTTCATGATAGCAGGAAACTACAACGGGTCCTAATATGAAAAAGAGGTGGAAGAATTATGTCCCGTTGAGGTCACAATCGGTATGATAAAGAGGGATTATAATTAAGTGCTATCTTCCATTCCAACACTCTTCTCATGAAATCTTCTCACCTGACTGGCGAAGTAGTTTCAGGGCTTGCATATTTCATTAGATTAGACAAGGATAAAATGAGGCTGAGTTGTTACAATTTAAGGGGATGGTCTCTCACATAAAGATCCTATTGCATTGATACTGTCGGTATTAAATGTGTATGCACACATGATGTTGGTTCTGATGAGAAATGGGATGCCACAATTAATGTGAACTCACAGTAGTCACCTCTCGCATATGGCAGACATGAGCTCAGTGTTGAGGTAATGGCATAGGCTATATTTCTGAGGAAGAAACTAGCAAGGTTGCCACAGAGTAGTTCTTCCATAAAAACTCCATGAAATCCATGGGTTCACCTTACGTCACCAATGGTACACAGAATCATAGAATAACAGAGTTGGAAGAAACCACATGGCCTATCTAGCCCAACCCCCCGCCATGCAGATAACATCCAGTCTCTGTTTAAATCAACACTAGTATCGGTGCACCTCTGATAAGAACTACACATGGTTATATGGTATGGCAACCATATATTTGGTCCTAAACATGTAGAAGGTCACACATATAAGGTACAAGGTCTCAGGATACCATCTGAAATCACAGGGAATTGCATTACTTTCCTGACTCACCAAATGGGGTGCCCAAATTCAGTGTGAAAGATACTGGAGACGAGTTTTATTTTATTGTGAAGGTGGCTTTAAGGCCTAGTTGCCCATCTCTTCCTTATTTCACATTGGCGCCAAAGCTTACTGACTCACGTTCAAGGAGTTTGTAGATCTGTTTCACTTGTATATAATTAGCAATGAAACATTTGGAAATGCAATGAAAGTTTTCTAAGATGGGTGGGTAATGAATGTTTTCTGTTAGTTGCTATCTTACAAGTAGACCTTGCTTTGTCCTCCATGCTCATGCTGCTGAAGAAATAACTTCGCAGTGGCATGCATTTCCTTAAACAAGTCACAAAACTCCATTAAACATGTAATTTTCAACAGAAAAATCACAGTAGAATCTAACACTGATGTGATAAGAAAATCTGTATCTTATCCACTGGTCCTTGGGAAGAATTTGTAGGTGAACTTTCACACATAAGGTAGCATTAATAACAATAGCTAGGAAATGACTTTGTCTGATGAGCAACTCTCCAGCTTCACTAAATTCAACAAACATAAGTAGTATGTACAGTGGACTGCTCAATACTAAATACATTTATCTATTGTACATTGAAATGGTCAGTTGTCATGGATCCTGGGATCTATTTTTTGCCCTGGGAGCCAAAAAATTTAACTCATGCAAACAAAAAAACAAACAAAAAAGGGGGGAAGGTCAAGGACATAAAATCAACAAAAATCTGGTATTTTTGATGCTAAACAATACAGGTGATTTGTTTCTCCTAGAGTCAGTTTTCTTATTTTCTTTGACTTATTGTTTTGTTTTTAAAATACTGCCCCGTTTGAGGGAAACCTGCAATTAACCCATATTTACTGTATATCATATTTGCTTTGGAGGTAATTTAAAAAGTTTCCTTTCTGTTTCTGTCACACATACACATAAGCACACACACACACACACACAGAGAGAGAGAGAGAGAGAATGTATTTTGCAACTGTTACACAAGATCTTGAATTTCGGCCTTGAAATTTCAGGAAATGGAAAACTACTGTCTTGGAGACCCAGTGCAGAACCTTTCTGAGGCTAGACAAGGTGTTTTCAGTCAGTATAGGGTACATCCAGACTGATTGAAAAGTCCTAAATTTTGTTCCTGATCCTTCTGATTTTATACTAGGTTAATATAAACCTGTCTGGGGAGCTGATATAAAAAGTCTCTCATCATACTAGGTACTGACAGAAAATACTCTGGGAAAACACAAGTATGGGTCTTTAAAGTAAAATTGGAAAGAACAGGAGCAAAATCTGGAACTTTCTGATATTTTAATCACTCCAGATGCGCCCAGAGTTAATAGAATATAGTAAAGCCAGTTCTGGATTTACAGCCATCTAAATATAAACAATGTTAAAATAGGGTAAATACTGAAAGGTGTAGTCCAGAAAGAAAAGAAGTGCAGTTTAGCCTTTCAATCACCAGTTTGCATGTAACTGGAATAATGTTGCCCAGTGATTGAATAAGGCATGGCCTTGTGCAATGATTGGATAAGTAGTAGCCCTGTACAAAAGGCCAGTAAAATCTAATTTCCAGCTGGGTGATGAGTGACACTGAACAGACTATTACAAGTCTTGTCCAATTGGCAGGGGACAAAGACTTGTAAAACTTGCCATTAATCAGCTGATAACAGAAGACCAGTGAACAGTTATTCCAGATAGATTCAGATGAACAGGTAGGAAGAAGTTGAGATAGCATAAAAGTAAATCTAGAAGAGAGAAAAAGTAAACAGTGTGCACCTACTATGCTATTTGTAAGATAAGTACCATAATTGATACTGCTGAATTATTAAGCTATCAGACACTGCACTATCAGACAAAACGGTTGTCCACAAGTTTGGAAGCTCAAGTGACTAAGTTGGTGGGCTCTAGGAAACGTTAACAAACACAGCTGTGCTAAAAAGTGGCAATAGACCTGTACATCCCTCAGATAAAAATCTGGGATAGAGGAACCATACCTGTTCAAACATTACATATCAGCAAAAACTTCCCATCTCAGCTGTGAGGGGAAGAATATCAAGATTGCTATGCATTTGGACCCTTGTCTTCTTGGATACAATTGAAGCTGAGTAAGCTTTTATTTTATTTTATTTTGATCTCCTGAATATCTCCCCCCATTTCCCCCCAGATAACGTGACAATTCCTTGAATTGACATTTTGGGTGGTATTGAATGATTAGCTCCCTGTGCACCAAACAGTAGAAGACCCACATGCACATAATCCTGAGTGATAATGCATCTAAATCATCAGCAAGATTCTAACTCTTCAAAGTTTTGGCATTTAGAGTCTTCAGGAGGTTTAGTTTTTATCTAGTGTTCAGATGTATTGAAGCATATGTGGGTGGCCCTCCCGATGTTGCTGAACTACAACTTCCAGTTCACCTTTCTATTAACTATGCTGGCTAGAGCTGCTACAACAATATCTGAGTACCACATGACTCCCACCCCTCTTTTAAAGCCTTCTGCAATCAAAAAACAAAAGTAATTCCCACATATATATTTGTAGAATTCCAGCCAAGTTGGGTTTTTGAACTCATTTATCTAAGCTTTCATAAGGAATTTAAGATTTTTAAAAATCCAGGTACTTTTTGGTGACAGGATAGTAATGTGTGCAAACATATTTGTAAATCTGTATTCAATTCCTCCTTTTAAAAATGATTTTGATGCCTTCCACGTATGAACCTTTTTAATGGGAGAATGAAAATCTAATAACAATTCTGTGTTCTGAAGAGGAGATCAGAGGTTTTCCAGAAATAGAGTTTTATTGACAAAGAATAATAAAATAGCAATTTAATTATTAACTGGAAAGAGAGCACAGAGGTTGTGCTGCGGAGAGGCTGCACAGTGAGCTACTTCAGTTTCCTGAGAAAAGCAGTGGAGGGGGAATTGCAGTAGTAACTAGAAAAGTGTGTTTGTGTGAAAGAGAGAAAGGGGGAGAAAGAGAGAAAGGGAGAAGATCCTTTTTCGTTAATAGATTCTGTTTCTTTAGAATACCTTAGCGAGCTCTTTTAAAGTTCAGACTAAAACACAAACTAGACTCACTTTCCAACTGACATGGAAGCCACTAGCATGTGGTCTGTTTAGAACCTGTATTACTAAGCAGCTTTTTGAATGCCTCATGCAGTATAAAATGGCAAAATCAAGGGTTGCCTTTTAGATATTTCGGGAAGGGGATATTTTGAAAGTGCAGATGGTTCAATCTGTTGATATAGAATCCATGGATAGGGAGGGCTGACTGCATTTTTAGCCCAGATCCTAATCTAAATTAGACTTCTTTCACCAAAGAAGACCCTAGTACTGAAATCCCTGGAATTCCTAAAGTGAGCATCCAGATGGGAGTGCCAAAATCTAATCAGGCAGAATAACTACCAAAAAAGTAGATTCTCAAATCGTTTTGTTCATGTCGTTTTTTTAGAGCCTCTCCAAAAAATCCCTGGAATTTTGGGATTTAAAAACAGGGGGGAAACTGTTTCTTAGCCAACTCCAAGACCACCACAGAGAGCATGGCTTCTGTCAAAGTGATGGCCGTCACCCCAGCTTTCAAATTGATTTGAAAACGCAGCAGAGAGTTCCATAGATTACTCTCCAAAAGAACGGAGCGGGACCGCAACAGACTATTATTAAAAGACCTTTTTTCCTTCATTTTCCTCTTCCCTGAACTATGTAACAAATCCCCCCAATAAAAGTAGCATTTATTTTAACAATAACACTCTCTATCTGGTTATTTTGTATCTTTCCCTGACTCCTTCCTTCGCATGCAATCGCTCTCTCTCCCTCCCGTCCTTTTAACTCCGGCTGAGATTCCCTGCCATAGATTAACATGGCGGTCGATATAAATTGGCTCATATCTCTATCAAAATTACCCCTAGAACGCTCCTCTTTTAGTCTTAACCCTTTCTAAGGCTCCTGACTCGAAGACAACCAGCAGACCCGGAATCGGTCCAGTTTTCGGCATCTCAACAGCTGACTGTCAAACAGAACCGCGTTTCTTTCCAAGCCAAGTTGCTGCTTTATCCCGGGGTTTTCTCTCCCCGCGACTCGCGGAATGGTTCTCCCTGGCCCCTTTCTGTGAAATGGGGATGGGGGGATCGCTCTCTCGCTGGGGAGACATAGTTCACCAAGGACCCTCACCCTCTACAGCTGCCAGGGGATGCCCGGACGGGGGGCCCTCCACGTTTCATTCATAATTTCATAATTTTATGAAGGAGAAGAACACTCTTCCTCAGACCTACCCCTGGGACTTATGAAATCCTATACTTCCAAGGACTACAACATACATGTGTCCCTTCCCCATGCCATCTCTATGAATTCCTTATGAACTCTTTCCCCTCATGTATTTGTGAATTTTCATATTCTATGTACATGACTCACTGTTGTATGAATTTCAAATCGTTGGGCTAACTTCATGAATTGTGAAATCATGCTGCTTGAACCCCACTTCTATGTTGGATTCCCCAGATGTTGTGTACTTCGTTCTTATCAAATGTTTTCAAATGTCTATATCATTCATGATTCCCCTTTATGCAATGTCACCCACCTTTATGGATTCTTCTTTATTTTCTTGAAAGCTGCCTATCTGCCTATATGTATTTATACTCTTTGGGATCCCCGGAAAATATGTGTTTTTCCCAGCTGGGTTTATATTCCAACTTTATTTTTAATTTCCATTTTATCCCATATAATTGGCAGATCATGAAATCAAATGGGAAATATTATGACCCCAACCTGAACTCTAGCCCCATGACTCAAACCTCCCTTCCCAAAAACAAAAGGATAATCTGCCACAGTTTAATCCAATCTCATTCCGATCGCATGGACAATATAGGGTTTAGAGTCACCAAATTCCTAAAGGTGACTCACCCCCAAGGCAAACATCGTCATATTCCAGGCCAGGACGCCGCTGGAAGGCACCCTGTGGGGCCGTCAATGATGGCTCATCAACACCCATCACCCCTTCCTGTCTGACACCCCAAAGACATATCTAAAATCTGCGAACGTGACAGGACCCCGGACATCCTTGATGGGTGTCATTAATTCCTTTAGAAATTGGCTGGGCCAGAATTAATCCGATGTTTCCTGTCCGGTCACCGCATTGTTTCTATAGCTCCCGCCTCCTCCTCTCTGATTGGCCCAAGGGGGGACGGAAAACGGCTCCCCATTGGGCCAGCAGGGCAAGGCGGGAAACGAAAGCCCGCCTCGTTCAACCTCTCAGCCTATCCGCGATCAGATGGGCAGGGAAGCGGGGCGGGAAATTCAAAGGGCTGTCAGACCGAAACATTGTATAAATATGACTTTATTTGAAACATATGTTACGCTAGTGGATTGAATGATCACTATTAGCGTCCTTTTCAGCTGAATTGCTCAATAAAACTCCTTGGCGGATTTTCCTTCAACGTGGCGGACCTTCTTCATTTCAGGCTTCAGGTTGTATTGCGGCTTATATTCTTCTTTTGGCTTCGCCAAGGTCCGTTCCCTCAGGACCGGATCGGCTTCCTTCTAAAGGGGCCCGATCCCCCCAAACGCGGTCGACAACATAATTTGGCTTTACCACGAAGGGACTTGCTTGGAAGTTCCAAAAATCAATTTTTTTAGGCTAAAATTCCAAGCGGCGACCTTGGTCCAGATATTCTGGGACAGGTTGGGGAGAGAAACGGCTGCAAGGAGGGCCCTCCGACCAACAATTTGACCTCATTTCGCATCCAAATTTCTCTGGCAGCCCCTTTCTCTCTCTAGATCTGATTCAGGGTACTGAACAAAGGAGCCAGATAGGAGGAAGCAGATTTTTAGCTCCTCGAAGGAAAGGCGCCAACGTGAAACAGGGGACGCCCTGTAAAAAATAAAAAGGGAACCGGCCCCGTTGTTAAGACCCAGGTGGGCGGAGTTCTGGAGGTATTGCACTTCGGATCAGGGCTCGGTAACAAATTCCTGGTGAAACGCGGGAACATCTGGCGCCCGGTGGTGTGCGAGAACAGTCTGGCTTGTGAGATTACAGGTTCTAGGATCGTGGGGTAGGGGAACGATTGTGTTCCCAGGGCACCTACGGATCCCAAGAACGCCAGCCATTCAGCCTTGGTGTAGGGAGAACTCTTGAAAGGACGAGTGCATCCAGCCGGTGGGTGAGTCGTTACTCCATTAACTGTCAGGTACTGGGCAGGGGCTGAGCCAGGGATGGGTGTTTGTTCAAGCACGTCTAGGGTGTCCCACCCCAGCAGACATCCCCAGGGATTCTCCATTGGGAAAGATCCTGGCCAATTGGGGTGGGCTTTGCATCAAAAAACATGGTGCAGGCCAGGTTGGGCTAACTCAGAGCACGTAAGTGGCCCCTTGTGGCCCTTGAAGGGGGAACAGCTTGCCCCCCGTTTGAGTCACCGAATTCGGAGTGTTGACCTAAGGTGACTCACCATGGGGAGGGCAAGTGGTCCCAACTTGCTTATGCTGCAATGTTCATGGTCCTAAGCCAGGGAGAGAATCGGAGGGGGGGGGAGGAGGGGCCCACGTCTTCCCATGCAGAGATTTGGGCTCCAAAAACAGCCCCCCCCCAGAGATTCCCCCCTAGACCCTTTTCCCCTTACCCCCTCCTCCAGAGGATTTTCTGGACACATTTGCTTGCCCCACCTTACCAAATCCGACCCCCATCCCTTGCCTCACCACATCCCCCGTTCCCCCCCCCTTGTTCTGAGTCTTGCACCGACCCAGAACCCCCAAATCGACCCTTCAAGGGAACCTCTGCTTCCCGGGATCCCACTCTCCCAGACTCACTCTCCCAATTCCCATTTCCCCCCGTCTCCCTTCCGTTTCCCAGCCCTCTATTCTCTCTCAGCCCCATTTCCCCTCCGTTGCCCAACCTCCTATTCCCTCTCCACCCCTCCCCAACCGAATCCCTCTCAAGCCTTTTTCCCTTCCACCCCAAGACTTCTTCCCCCTTGCAGCCCCCCTCCCTTAATCTCTCCCTCTCTTCCTCTCGCTCGTCCTTTTTGACCAGAGGAACAGGGGGAAAGGAGGGGCCATGGGGGGATGAGACCTCAGAGGAAGGAGGAATTGACTGTTCAGAGACCAAAGAACGTTCATTGCCATCCTCTGTTTTATCTGAAGCCTGAAAATTGGGTCAATAGTTCTCCAAAGAATTATTTTCCCCTCTCTCCCTCCTTTTCAAAGCAATCTGCTTCTGAATTTTTGAGTCACAGTTCAATTCCCTTTTTTCCCTCTCCTTTTCTGTTTGCTTTCAAAACTTTACCCAAAATCTCTAGAAACTCCCCAAAGATCCCAGCGGAACATAAATTTTTAGACTGTAAATTTGCATTTTTGTTGGTTACAACTTGCAAGTGGGACCTTTGATCTGGCATTCTTTCCAAAGCATCAGGTCACACCTTGAAATTTGCTCAAACCAAAGGATCCTGTGTCTTCAAAGACTCCTTTCCCTTTTTCTTTTTTTCCTCACCCAATCCCTTTGGGCAACCCTGAAAAAAAAACCCCCCTTTTTGAATCTTTCTCTCTCAGCCCCCCCCCCTCCTCTCTGGGGGGTTATTGTGTATCTTTGGAAAACCTTCCATCTTCAGAGACTGGCTGAGTCCTGCCTGGGGCTTCCCTGTTCTCTGAGTAGTATTCTTTGTTTGATTGCCTTGACATTGGAGCTTTGTATGTCCTTTAAATGTGGGGAACCAAGTTTTGTTCCTTTTCCTCATGATTTTCTTCCTTGAGCTATCCTCTCTGTTTCTCTCTCTCTCCCTCTTGTTTGCTATCTCTTGAATGACTGTGTATACAATGGGTTAGGGGTTTTACTAACACTCTCTCAGTATAAAAGGGACCGTTGGGAACTGTAGAATGGGGATCCTGGCACCCCAGATGAAAGGCACTCCACCCCGACCTGGACTACCAGGACCATCATCCGCTCCTGTGGCTATAAAGGGACTCTGAGAAACCCAGCTCAGATGAGGCGAGAGCAACCAGTGGGGTGCCATCACGGTGATGAGGCCCCCACCCACAAGCTGGCTCCAACCCCTGGCAGGGGTCGTAAGGCTGACCCTGAGCAGAAGAACATCCCCTTCAACTGCAGGGAGGAAAGGGCGCCCCCACGAGACCAGGAGAAGGCTGGCAGGTAAGGGCGACCCCTCCTCACCTGAAGAAGAGGTGGCAGAGGCTAAAAGTGTGTCCCCATGGAGCCACGGACAGGACCCTCGCTGTTGGTCACTGGGTCAGGCGCGAGTGGGGAGCCCTAACATGGCTGCAAGGGTGCCAGAGGAACCTTCAGTATTGAAAACGTCCCAAAAGGTATGAATGATTTATTTCCATTTTTTCCTCCTTTTTTTCTTCCTTATAAAACTAACCCTCCACTCATAGGGTCTTGGGGGAAGGGGAGTGGGGATGGGACACGTGATCTCTTTTCTTTGCTGTCTTGAGGCATTCTCTATCCCTTGGACCTCCTTCCTGGGTGGAGGTGCTGGACCTGGCTGTGGACACTAGGAGGCGCCTGGTGGAGATGGCATCACAACCTCCTCGAAGCCCTCCTGACCTCCTACATCGCTTGCAAGGTGCTGGAATCCATGCCAGGATCCATCAAGAGTGCTCCTGGACCAGAACCAGCCCCCACCAGCGGTGAGGAAGACAAAGATCTGTGGACAGCTGAGCTGGGAGACGACCTGAAGGTGTTGTTCCGGAAAACACCTCCTCAGGGCCCGCCGCCCGCGAACTGTCCTGACCCACACCCTCCCGAGGCCCGGAGAAAGACCAAAAGCCAGAGACCAAAGCACAAGACCCTCTCCAAGGACCTCTCCAAATTCCATCCTTCTAGCTCCACGGGAACACCCCCATTTGGACCTACAAACATTTGACAGCTCGCTTTGACAGCTGTCAAATCGGCCCTCACTTCAACCCCCGCTCGGAAGAACTGAATACCTTAGTTTCCCGGCTGGGAGCTGTCCGGCGTGCTGAATCAGGAGCCGTGAGTTCTAATTTTCACTCTATTTTTTTTCTCCTTGGGAGCTGTCCGGGGTACTAACCCTAACCCTAATTCTCATTTCCTCTCTAACCCTCCCTGTCAATTCTAGCCCGGTGTTGTCCATTAGCTTCCCATTGACAACTCTCTAAATTACACACATAGAGAAAAACTGTCTCATTTGAATGCCCATTTGGTCCTGCCCCCAGGATGGTTTTTCCTGTGTGGACAGACAGCCTATGGTTATCTACCTGCCAATACCTCCATGGGGAATTGTGCATTGGGTAGGCTGTCTCTTTTTATGCCCTCCAAGAACGACTTAGAGTTGGCACACTCTTTGGGTCGGAAGGCAAGATCCATTCAGAACTTGGACCCGAATTGTGACCCCTCAGTAGTGCTAAAAGGTATCCCACAATTTGTGGCGGCTGCATTATTCACTCCTGGAGTGGCCTCAGCCATGAATTATAGGGCCATAAAGCACCTGGCCTGCGCTCTGGTCAAAAACATCAATTATACCTCTCAAGCCTTGGCATCAGTGGCAAAGGAAAGGCATGAGCTGCAGGAGGCTGTATTAGATAACAGGGCAGCTATTGATTTCCTCCTATTGAAAAACCACTATGGCTGTGAGAGTGTAAGGCACATGTGCTGCTTTAATTTGACAGACCAGACTCCTATGATTCATAAATCCATTGAGGGTTTGAATGATTTGGCCTCAGGAATTAAGGAGACGACTGGATTCGACCTTAGTTTTCTGACCGATTGGCTCCCCTCTTTAGACTGGTTGAGGAAAGGTTTTCTCCTCTTTCTAGCCGTAATCCTTTTCCTTCTAATAATAAGCTGTTGCTGGTCGCATTTGCCCGCTCTGTTCCAAATTTGTCGCAAAAAGAACCATTCGAATCCCTCTCAGCAGATGGCCATGCTGCCGCTAAGAGGTTATAATGCTTATGCGGTAGGGCAGGGGCGAAGTGGGCTCCTCCCATCTTCGCCCCGCCCTTACCGAGTGGGGAATATGATGGCCGTCACCCCAGCTTTCAAATTGATTTGAAAACGCAGCAGAGAGTTCCATAGATTACTCTCCAAAAGAACGGAGCGGGACCGCAACAGACTATTATTAAAAGACCTTTTTTCCTTCATTTTCCTCTTCCCTGAACTATGTAACAAATCCCCCCAATAAAAGTAGCATTTATTTTAACAATAACACTCTCTATCTGGTTATTTTGTATCTTTCCCTGACTCCTTCCTTCGCATGCAATCGCTCTCTCTCCCTCCCGTCCTTTTAACTCCGGCTGAGATTCCCTGCCATAGATTAACATGGCGGTCGATATAAATTGGCTCATATCTCTATCAAAATTACCCCTAGAACGCTCCTCTTTTAGTCTTAACCCTTTCTAAGGCTCCTGACTCGAAGACAACCAGCAGACCCGGAATCGGTCCAGTTTTCGGCATCTCAACAGCTGACTGTCAAACAGAACCGCGTTTCTTTCCAAGCCAAGTTGCTGCTTTATCCCGGGGTTTTCTCTCCCCGCGACTCGCGGAATGGTTCTCCCTGGCCCCTTTCTGTGAAATGGGGATGGGGGGATCGCTCTCTCGCTGGGGAGACATAGTTCACCAAGGACCCTCACCCTCTACAGCTGCCAGGGGATGCCCGGACGGGGGGCCCTCCACGTTTCATTCATAATTTCATAATTTTATGAAGGAGAAGAACACTCTTCCTCAGACCTACCCCTGGGACTTATGAAATCCTATACTTCCAAGGACTACAACATACATGTGTCCCTTCCCCATGCCATCTCTATGAATTCCTTATGAACTCTTTCCCCTCATGTATTTGTGAATTTTCATATTCTATGTACATGACTCACTGTTGTATGAATTTCAAATCGTTGGGCTAACTTCATGAATTGTGAAATCATGCTGCTTGAACCCCACTTCTATGTTGGATTCCCCAGATGTTGTGTACTTCGTTCTTATCAAATGTTTTCAAATGTCTATATCATTCATGATTCCCCTTTATGCAATGTCACCCACCTTTATGGATTCTTCTTTATTTTCTTGAAAGCTGCCTATCTGCCTATATGTATTTATACTCTTTGGGATCCCCGGAAAATATGTGTTTTTCCCAGCTGGGTTTATATTCCAACTTTATTTTTAATTTCCATTTTATCCCATATAATTGGCAGATCATGAAATCAAATGGGAAATATTATGACCCCAACCTGAACTCTAGCCCCATGACTCAAACCTCCCTTCCCAAAAACAAAAGGATAATCTGCCACAGTTTAATCCAATCTCATTCCGATCGCATGGACAATATAGGGTTTAGAGTCACCAAATTCCTAAAGGTGACTCACCCCCAAGGCAAACATCGTCATATTCCAGGCCAGGACGCCGCTGGAAGGCACCCTGTGGGGCCGTCAATGATGGCTCATCAACACCCATCACCCCTTCCTGTCTGACACCCCAAAGACATATCTAAAATCTGCGAACGTGACAGGACCCCGGACATCCTTGATGGGTGTCATTAATTCCTTTAGAAATTGGCTGGGCCAGAATTAATCCGATGTTTCCTGTCCGGTCACCGCATTGTTTCTATAGCTCCCGCCTCCTCCTCTCTGATTGGCCCAAGGGGGGACGGAAAACGGCTCCCCATTGGGCCAGCAGGGCAAGGCGGGAAACGAAAGCCCGCCTCGTTCAACCTCTCAGCCTATCCGCGATCAGATGGGCAGGGAAGCGGGGCGGGAAATTCAAAGGGCTGTCAGACCGAAACATTGTATAAATATGACTTTATTTGAAACATATGTTACGCTAGTGGATTGAATGATCACTATTAGCGTCCTTTTCAGCTGAATTGCTCAATAAAACTCCTTGGCGGATTTTCCTTCAACGTGGCGGACCTTCTTCATTTCAGGCTTCAGGTTGTATTGCGGCTTATATTCTTCTTTTGGCTTCGCCAAGGTCCGTTCCCTCAGGACCGGATCGGCTTCCTTCTAAAGGGGCCCGATCCCCCCAAACGCGGTCGACAACAAAAGAATCATAAAATTGGACAGCATCCCAAGTGCAATCTGGTCCAATCCCTTGCCATGCAGGAACACACAATTAAAGAACTCCTAACCGATGGACTGATGGCCATTCAACCTCTGATCAAAACCTCAAAAGGAGACACCACTGCACTCCAAGGCAGCATATTCTGCTGTCGAACAGCATTTACTTTTGGTAACTTCTTCTTAGTATGCAGATAGAATCCCTTTTCCAGTAGTTTGTTTCCATTGCTCCATGTCCTAGTCTCTAAAGCAGCAGAAAATAAGTCTACTCCATGTGAAAGGGTCCAGCGTTATCCATTCCGGCAGTTAGTTGCCACTGCAGATGCAGGGAGGAATCCTGTCCCATCGCCTGGAGTGACGTCAGCCAGGGCAGCAGAGCGATGCAGGAGGTGACGAAGGGAAAGAAGAGGAATTGTCCCCTCTTCTCTCCACTCCCTTCTCTAATCACCTCACCACTCCAGCCAGCATCACTCCAGGCAACGAGTGATCGGTATGACCCGTGTCACATCAACTGGCTTCTGCAACCACGAGAATGGAAGAGTGAGTGCCATCCCTGGTGCCCCGGCCACTTGTGTAAACATTTGTGTCTGGTTCTGTCTTGGAACTGATCCACTGTTTATATAGGCACAAAGTTACAGTTTACTCCAGATTCTGGAGAAGCATTTGGAGCACCCCACGACTGCTTAACACAGTTCAAGCTTACGTTAAGTAGCTCTGGCCTGCATTAAACCAAATCAGCTCCTTGCATCATTTAGCCACCACAGAATTGGCTTGCTGGCCCTTCACACTAAATAGCCGATGTAGATGTTCCCCATATTGGGTAGCAGTTTTGGGGTGTCATGAAAAGACAACAAATTGTAAGTTCTTTGTAAGCTATTCACTGCCAGAGTTGAAGACAGAGTTTGTATGATTTTCTGCATCATATATCATGCTTTTGCCTGACATTGAACATTTTGATCTTCATGATTCAATACACTATGTGCTATTGTGCCTCAACCAGCAACATGTCCTTTATGTGAACATTTCCTTCTACATTTCAGTGGAAGGATTTGTTGGGCATTTTAAATGCTATTTTTATTAGATCTTTACTAGCTTTAAAACATAGCCTTTTGATCCAAGGTGCTCATGAGGGAACACACAGAATAGCGGCAGAAGAATGCTGGCAACAATCATAAAAATAAAGAAATGTAAAATCTCAACAATTCAGTAAAATACACAAACTTAAAACAGAAAAAAAGATGAAAAAACCTTTAGATCTCATACCAAACTTTGCTACACACAAGGCATTCCTCACAATGATAGAAACTGAGAACAGTATTGCTCAGGGGAAAAGAACAGAAAGCAGTCACTGAAGATTAACCCTGTTTTCTTATCTTAGTAAGAAAAGCACTTTTACATTTTACCAGTGTTTGAAGCTGAAGGCAGGTAAGTTTTTCGTAATTTATACATCTGGGGACTCTGAAGAGCTTCATTCTTATTAAAGCAATATTTCCTTGGTATGCTTTAAAAAACATGCCATCTTTTTTAACAATTAAAATACATTGTCCACCTGTGTTTCTTGTTTCCTCTTATTCAAAATGAATTAGTGTTCAGACCCAACATAGTTTAGTGCCTTGAGCACTGCAGTATGACTTTGGAGACCAGGGTTTCAATCCCCACTTGGCCATGAAAACCACCAGATAACCTTGGGCCACTCATACTCTTGCAGTCATAGAATCATAGAATCATAGACTAGTAGAGTTGGAAGACACCTCATGGGCCATCCAGTCCAACCCCCCACTAAGAAGCAGGAAATCGCATTCAAAGCACCCCTGACAGATGGCCATCCAGCCTCTGCTTAAAAGCCTCCAAAGAAGGAGCCGCCTCCACCACGGCCCCGGGGAGGGAGTTCCACTGTCGAACAGCTCTCACAGTCAGGAAGTTCTTCCTGATGTCCAGGTGGAATCTCCTTTCCTGTAGTTTGAAGCCATTGTTCCGTGTCCTAGTCTGCAGGGCAGCAGAAAACAAGCTTGCTCCCTCCTCCCTATGGCTATCATGTCTCCTCTCAGCCTTCTCTTTTGCAGGCTAAACATGCCCAGCTCTTTAAGCCGCTCCTCATAGGGCTTGTTCTCCAGACCCTTAATCATTTTAGTTGCCCTCCTCTGAACGCTTTCCAGCTTGTCACAGAAGAAGGCAAAGAAAAACCTCTTCAGAGTAAATCTTGCCGGGAAGACCTCATGAAAGGTTAGTATTAGAGTTGCTATAGGTTGAAAATGCCTTGCAGCAACAGCAATTACTACTACTACTACTACCAGAGGCAGTCCACCGCCGAGGCCAATGAAGCGGCCACTTGTGGCGCATTGTTCCTGGGAGCGCCGTCGAGACGCACCCACAGTGGCGGCGGCGGAGCACAGGACCATCGGCTCACCAAACCGCTGAACGCCTTCCTGGCAAGGCCTTGCGAGAAGCACGTTCTCAGGAAGCTTCCTTCCACCGTTTACAGCGGCTGGAGAGAGCGCTCACCCGCAGCTGCCGCCGCCACCGGTTTGTGTGTGAGGGGGGCACAAAATTTTGGGGGGGGGGCAGCGAAATTAGGTTCGCTTAGTAGGTCAAATTACCTAGAGCCGGTTCTGACTACTACTGTCTCTTCCTGTTGCTACTTTTGATACAAGAAGGCACGGCTTTTGGCGATTTCACCCAGGAACAACAGGCCAGCCCTCATCCTGATTCCTGTACTCTGACCATGGTGAACTACAACCTGAATAAGTCTTGCAGGGTTGTTAGGAATTCTCCATTCAGGTTGCACTGCAGCAGGAGGATGCAGCCCATGCAAAGGAACACATGACACAACTAATGAAAGGTTGCAGGCTTATCAAAACAACTCTTTGTAATTGAGAAGAATCTACAAGACCACATAATGGTCTCCACGTTTCTGCTACTGTATGGTGATTCCTTGTTCCGGATTAGAATGATGTTCTAGTCAACCGTAACCACTTCTCCTGAGTTGTCTTGCCTTTAGAAATTGATGCAGTTTTCACTATATCTATTTTTCAGTATTTCCAAATATCCCACTTCTAAAAATTCCTATTACTGGACTCCTGCACCAATCTAGGAAGATGGGGAGTTTTGTCATATAGTAGGGCCTTGGTATTCACTGTGATTTTATTCCATAACCACCACCATCACCCCATGTATGCTAAAATTCATGGAAGTTCAAATCCCATCATATACAATAGTGTAGTAAAATGATGTCCCTTATATAAAATGGCAAAATTGCTTTTTGAATATCCTTTTGGAACATGGGTGGTTGAATCCATAGATGCAAAATCCATAGATATGGAGGGCCGATTGTATTTGTAACCCACCCATTCATTTGTGACAGGAGAGCAAAAAATATGATGGAACTTCTCCCATATACCCTAGAGGGCATTGAAGAAATTTGGCAAAAATTAAACGGTTTTAAAAATCAAGATGTGAACAGGGAATGGCTTTTTGGTTGTTCACTGTTGCGGAAAAAGGTCACTTTGGCCCATGAGAAGTATCAAGAATAGTCCAAACAGGATTCATTTCCAAGACATGAAACAATCTGGAAACCACAGGAAACAAGGCTAGAATACAGGATCAATCTCCAATATAATCCAAGGTAAACAAGGCTAGAGTGGAGGATCAAACTCCAATATAATCCAAGGTATTGGAAAGCCACATGGCAAAGTCACAGGAGTATTCAACTGGATTCAAAGGCAGAAACAAAGCAGGAACTTGAATCAAAATCCACAGCTGCAAGGCATACAAGAACACGGAGAAAATGTCTTTCTCTCTTGAATTTCAAAGTTGACACTTCTGCTGTGCAGAGAAAGGACCAGGCATTTAAGGAAAACCCAAGGTCTCCCTTCCATGGGAACACTATTTCTCTCATGAGAAAACTACTCATTAGCGTGCTTCAGAAGCAGTCGTTTACTCCTTCGTAAACATTCACACTCCCTTCTTCAATAGGTGGTCACCTCCTGTCAAACACATTATCCTCCTCTAAACTAGAATGTCCATCTTGCAGCTGGTGAACTGGCCTTGACTGTGGAGAGGAATGTGGTTCAGAATGCCTGCTTGCAACCATTCTGTCTGTGGGTACCAGAATCCACTGGAATAGACTCTGGCTGCATTTTAGGCCCAAAGTCTAGCTGAATGTCCGCCCAACCCGTGAGTCCTCTAGCAAAGCAGGTGCAGGGACAATTACTGGCTGAATGGGCCCGATCTCAGGCTCAGGCTGAACTACAACAGAGGCACGCTCGCTCCCCTTCTTCCTTGGGCGCAACTTCAGACTGAGGCAGAGAAGCAGCATTGAGAGTGGAAGGCGAAGGCGTGCCCCTGAGGCCCGCCCCTGGCGCACACCCCACACAATCCCACCGCCTTCAGGACAGAGCGAACAGCGCCGAAGCGAAGAAGGATGGACTACTCTCACACAGAGAGAGACAGGCATATGTAAAATAAACAATAAACTATACTCATGAAATGTAAAAACAAAAACATTCACATATTCAAATACAAGGTTGTGTCCATATTTCAAAGCAATTTGTGAAGTATTTTGGGAGTTTGAACAAATGAACATTTACATTATTAGTTATATAGATACAATAAACAAATCTACAAATAAAGACTGCATACACTATCAATATAAACTCATTAAACACACTAAAACACTGCTATATTTGAAGAAGACAATATTGACATGTATTTGCTTTTGTATACATGATACTATGTAGAATCCATAAATCCGCGGGGGGGGGGGGGGGGGCTGTATGCACAAATCATAGAATCATAGAATAGTAGAGTTGGAAGAGACCTCATGGGCCATCCAGTCCAACCCCCTGCTAAGAAGCAGGAAATCGCATTCAAAGCACCCCCGACAGATGGCCATCCAGCCTCTGCTTAAAAGCCTCCAAGGAAGGAGCCTCCACCACAGCCCGGGGGAGAGAGTTCCACTGTCGAACAGCCCTCATAGTGAGGAAGTTCTTCCTGATGTTCAGGTGGAATCTCCTTTCCTGTAGTTTGAAGCCATTGTTCCGTGTCCTAGTCTGCAGGGCAGCAGAAAACAAGCTTGCTCCCTCCTCCCTATGACTTCCCTTCACGTATTTGTACATGGCTATCATGTCTCCTCTCAGCCTTCTCTTCTGCAAGCTAAACATGCCAAGCTCTTTAAGCCGCTCCTCATAGGGCTTGTTCTCCAGACCCTTAATCATTTTAGTTGCCCTCCTCTGGACGCTTTCCAGCTTGTCAACATCTCCCTTCAACTGTGGTGCCCAAAATTGGACACAGTATTCCAGGTGTGGTCTGACCAAGGCAGAATAGAGGGGGAGCATGACTTCCCTGGATCTAGACGCTATTCCCCTATTGATGCAGGCCAGAATCCCGTTGGCTTTTTTAGCTGCTGCATCACATTGTTGGCTCATGTTTAACTTGTTGTCCACGAGGACTCCAAGGTCTTTTTCGCACACACTGCTGTCAAGCCAGGCGTCCCCCATTCTGTATCTTTGATTTCCATTTTTTCTGCCAAAATGAAGTATCTTGCATTTGTCCCTGTTGAACTTCATTTTGTAAGTTTCGGCCCATCTCTCTAGTCTGTCAAGATCGTTTTGAATTCTGCTCCTGTGTTCTGGAGTGTTGGCTATCCCTCCCAGTTTTGTGTCGTCTGCAAACTTGATGATCGTGCCTTCTAACCCTTCTAAGTCGTTAATAAAGATGTTGAACAGAACCGGGCCCAGGACGGAGCCCTGCGGCACTCCACTTGTCACTTCTTTCCATGATGAAGACGACGCATTGGTGAGCACCCTTTGGGTTCGTTCGCTTAGCCTATTACAGATCCACCTAACCGTAGTTTTGTCTAGCCCACATTTTACTAGTTTATTTGCCAGAAGGTCGTGGGGGACTTTGTCGAAGGCTTTACTGAAATCCAGGTACGCTACATCCACAGCATTCCCTGTATCGACCCAACTCGTAACTCTATCGAAAAAAGAGATCAGATTAGTCTGGCATGACTTGTTTTTGGTAAATCCGTGTTGACTATTAGCAATGACCGCATTTGTTTCTAAGTGTTTGCAGACCACTTCCTTGATGATCTTTTCCAGAATCTTGCCTGGTATCGATGTGAGGCTGACCGGACGGTAATTGTTTGGGTTGTTCTTTTTTCCCTTCTTGAAGATAGGGACCACATTCGCCCTCCTCCAATCTGCTGGGACTTCTCCCGTTCTCCAAGAACTCTCGAAGATAATTGCTAGTGGTTCTGAAATAACTTCCGCTAATTCCTTCAATACTCTTGGATGTAGCTGATCTGGCCCTGGGGACTTGAATTCATTTAGGGAGGCCAGGTGTTCCTGGACAACTTGTTTCCCTATTTGGGGTTGGATTTCCCCAGTCTTTCATCCATTCCATGTTGCTGAGGTTGAAGATGGCTTTCTTTTTGTGAGAAGACCGAGGCAAAGAAGGCATTGAGCAGTTCTGCCTTTTCCCTGTCCCCTGTCGCCATCACCCCATCTTCTCCTTGCAGAGGCCCTATTGCCTCCTTTTTCTTCCTTTTTCTACCAACGTAAGCAAAAAAGCCTTAGATAAGGTTTTGTACATATATTTTTATTCTACTGTTGTTTCTTTTCATCTGTAGTCTTGTTTTTTATCTTTTTAATAAATAAATTGTATAGTAAAAATGGATACTGAATTTTAATATAGATCATTTTTCAGGTTGTACAATATTAGTTTAAAAACATGGCATTATTCACTAGGTATATCCCAATTTTCAATGGCTATTTTATTATCTTAAATTGAAATTTATTTCCTTTTTTATTGTTTACAAGCATATTTACTTGACATTGTCCAGGTGTCAGAGGGGCCACTGCTCTCTACCTTTTCCCCATTTCCTTTCTCTTCACTGCTTCCTTCCTTTTTCTTCCCCTTGCCTGCCTTCTCCTTGCCTTTTTCCTCTTTTTTCTTTCTTTTCTTCCTCCCTTACCCTCTCCTTCCTCCCTTCTCCAGTTTTGAGAAATTCTACATCATAATGTCTCCATGGTAACATGGCTCTCTCTGTGACTTTTTCCTTCCATCCTCACTTTCCCTCATACATGTCACCTTTCTTTACCAGTGACATCACAAATACCACTTTGCCTAGCAATAGCCAATCGCTCAACTACTAACAGCCAATCCATTGATAACACAAAAGACCACTGGATTGTTATGTAGCAACAGCCCTTGTGGTCCAGCCAGACAGATGGACAGACAGACTTTGATTTTTATGCATATAGATTATCATCCCCCCCCCCCCCCGGACCAAAATTCTAGTACAGTAGAGTCTCGCTTATCCAACGTAAAGGGGCCGGCAGAATGTTGGATAAGCGAATATGTTGGATAATAAGGAGAGATTAAGGAAAAGCCTATTAAACATCAAATGAGGTTATGATTTTACAAATTAAGCACCAAAACATCATGTTATACAACAAATTTTACAGAAAAAGTAGTTCAATACACAGTAATGCTATGTAGTAATTACTGTATTTACGAATTTAGCACCAAAATATCATGATATATTGAAAACATTGACTACAAAAATGCGTTGGATAATCCAGAACGTTGGATAAACGAGTGTTGGATAAGTGAGACTCTACTGTATATTTTAATTTATCTTATTTCTTATAACTAAGACTTAGAAGAAACTGCTCAACCTTTACAAAATAGGATGGAAAAATTGACCAAAATGGTGTATAATAGGCAAAAAGTTATAGCCATTTTTGGGAGAAAGGTCAGATTTGACACCAGGTTTGAGGTTCCCTGCCCTCAGCCTGCTACAGCTTCTCTAAAACACTGTTGCACAACTAACTAGGAGACAGATTTGCTGCTGTTGCTTGCTATGTATCTTCAAGCCATTTCTGAATTATGGCAACCCTAAGACAAACCCATTGTGGAGTTTTCTTGGCAATATTTATTCAAAATGGGTTTCTCTTGCCTTCATTTGAGACTTAGAAAATGTGACCTGTTTAAGGTCAGCCTGTGCATTGCCATGGATGAGCAGATATTTGAACCCTGGTATCCCAGCATCGGTGTGAAGTGTGTTAAAGCACTGAGCTGCTGAACTTGCAGACAAAAGGTCGCAGGTTCAAATCCCGGGAGCGGAGTAAGCACCCGCTATTAGCTCCAGCTTCTGCCAACCTAGCAGTTCGAAAACTGCTAATTATTATTATTATTATTATTATTATTATTATTATTATTATCTGTATTTCTATTCACAATGTGAGTAGATCAATAGGCACCGCTCTGGCGGGAAGGTAACGGCACTCCATGCAGTCATGCTGGCCACATGACCTTGGAGGTGTCTACGGACAACACCGGCTCTTCGGCTTAGAAATGGAGATGAGCACCAACCCCCAGAGTCAGACATGACTGGACTTAACGTCAGGGGAAACCTTTACCTTTAACTTATCCCAGCATCCTAGTCAAATCACTACACTACACTGGCTAGAGAAAGCTCCATAAAAGTTACTCTTATCTCTTGCAAGCAAGAGTCTGAGATCATTTTCAAAACAGCATTTTCTTTAGATGCACAAGTGAGCAGTGTTCAATTTTCAAGCTATTGTTGGACTACAAATCCCATCAGCCCTAAAGACTGAACAGTGGTGAAGAATTATAGGAACATTTGGAGGATTGCATGATTCCCACCCCAAGTCTTTCTTAGCAACCACACAAATTCATTCAGGACACTTTGGATCACCAAGCCCAGAATGCATTTAGATTCAAAGTTCAGACCAAACAGGAATAACTAGGCATGATAGATTAAAAGTCATGGTTATGCCTGTGGGAAATCTGCAGTAAATCTGCCTGCAGCCACTAGATGTTGCTGGCACACTGTACAGCTTGGATATTTGGTTATAAACTGATTTCTAGTATAATTTTGTCTCCCTACTTCATCATGTTTCTTAGCCCAGCTTCCCATGCGCCACTATAACAGTTTGAGACTATTTATTCTTTAAATGAGGAGAAAAATATTGTACTATACCAACATCGAATTAAGATACTGGGTGCTTTTACACGGTAGAATTCATGTGACACCTCTTTAACTTCCATGGCTCAATGCTGCGGGATCACGGGAGTTATAGTTTTACAAGGTCTGTAGCTTTCTTTGCCCAAGAGTGCTGGTGACTCACCAAAATAGAAATCAATAGAAATCAATTTCATAGTATTGAGCTTTGGCACGTTGCTTCTAGAGTATAGATGTCTTTTTTTTAGATAAGAACATTATATTGACAAATGCTAAGAGTCAAAATAATAGAAATTGATTTGATAGTGAATGGTTAAACCCAATGAAGCAAAGATGTGCTCTTATGGTGATATAAGAAAAATGGAGCTAAGAAGCTACCAAAATCCTTTTTTTAAACTATGTATATAAACAACATATTTGGAGAGAAAAATGTTGCTATATAAAAGACTCATGGCCGGAGCTAGCTTTAGTTTTGACTCAGAAAGACATAGCGAAATAGTGACACTTGCTTGCAGACTTCCCCGAGTCCCAGCTGTGACTCAGATTATATGGCATGTTGGAAAGAACATTTCATAAAATGATTTATTTAATAATACATCTCAAGTGGATGATATGGCTGAGATATATATATATATATATATATATATATATATATATATATATATAAAATTAAAGGAAGAGTTGAAATAAATAAAATATATATAAACGAAGAGAGAGATCGTAGTATCTTTGTCTATAATATATTGCTCTCTTTCCCTTTCTTCCATGTTTTGGTGCAGGTTTTCCATGAAATCTCACATCCAGATACTGAGAAGTTCCAGAGCTGCTTTGCTTTGATATAATGGGCCCATCATGACTGCTCTTGACTTCACTAGAGTCTGGATGCATCCATACATGCACAATTGCCTTGACCACATTTTTCTCCACATCACATCCACATACACAATAACACCTCAGACAATATTCATAAAGTATCTTCTGTGCTGGCTCCTGCCATGTTATGCCAAGTTCCAGTGAAATAAAAAACCTAAGAATCAAGCAAAGTCCTGATGTTAACACATAGAAAGCTAAAGTCCTTGCAGTGCTATAGTTTTAGCAGACAGTAGCCATTTGGAGTGATATAAATTCCATGTTCTGAGTTAAAATTACCATGGTCATGCCAAAAGAGCTCCAAAGCAACAAACAGCAAACCAGAATTCCAATCCAAAGTCAACAAAGCCAGCAATCGAAAGCTAGCAGACACCGAGGTTAAAGCCAGAATCCAAAACACAGAAACCATGGTACAGTCCAGAGTCAACAAGGCCAATAATCCGAAGTCCAGAATTACACCATGAAACAAAGATGTTGCCACCTACAATGGGACTGAAACCTTGAGAACCTTTTATCCAATGTTCTCAGGTGTTGCTTGTGTAGGGTCTATTTCTCTCTCATCTGTAGTCTAAAAGGGATTGAGCATGTAACCCTTCATCAGCTTGCCCTGATGTACTGGCTTCTACTTGCTCCTCCTGCTGGGAAGTGGTAGATACTGCTGAAGGCACCTCTTCTACAATTACTAAGCTAGGCTGGCAGGGCTGCTGGGAGCTACTGGTCTCCAATTCCAACACCCTTCCAACAACCCATCATCCTCACTGTCAGAGCTGATCAGGACAACTCCAAACACTCTCCTTTCACTCACAGTCACACCTAGCTTCACAAGGATTCACTGAGCATTCATCAACAAACTCCTGTAAGATTCATTGACTGACATCAGCAGGCTTCTGGCTTCAGAATCATCACCTTAGCAAGTCACTTGTTTTCACTAGTGAACTTGCTTTCTTATATTGTTGCCTGAATACTCATCCTCCATCCATCTTTCATTTGCCTTGTATGCTGGACATCCACGCTGGTCTATGTGCTGAGCTGCTCTAAGTAAACTGGTGTAAATGTGAGATGGAGAATACATTTGAGAAGTTTGATAGTGTATGGATCACAAAGAGATGGAAGCTACAGAGATAGCACAAACTTCAGGGACTGGTTGACTTCCAGTTAGGTCAAGAGTTCCCTCAAAATCAGAGGCTTCATCTTCTCTGTTTAGCCTTAGAATCCTGGTAAAAAGCAAGACTACAATAATAAATCAGTATGTACATAGACAAGGAAGACTGGACATTTATATATCCTTAGCTTTTGTCTCATAGAAACATTTCAGGTTGCTTCCTTGGAATGCAGTTTTTCTGCCTTTCTGGATAGATACTGCAGTGAGGTCTAGATACTGATGTGCAAAGATATAGCATTGAATGTCAATGTGGAATTGTCTATATCATTATATTTCTTATTTCTATGCATGGTTGTGAAATATGTCAATGAAGAAAGCTAATAGGAAGAGCATCAACAGATTTGAAATGTGGATATTGTCAACTGCTAAAAAGACAAATGTGTCCAAATGCAAATCAGGCCTGAGCTTCCGCTGAAACCAAGATAACTAAATTGATGCTGTTGTACTTTGGGCATGCACACATCATGAGAAGACCAAGCTTACTATAAAAACAATAACACTTGGTAGGGTGGAAGGTAGTAGGAAAAGAGAAAGATCATATTGTAGGTAGATAGACAAGGAAGGAAGCTATGGCTGACCTGAGTTTGTAAGAACTGAGTTTGCAAGAACTGAGCAGACCAGCTAATTCTCCCTGGGCTTCCCTTTATTAAATAGAATTATTAATTCTTAGGTGATTTTCAGGTAATGGTTTGTGTGTACTTGTTCTTTTACAATTTTTAGACATTAGCATATGGACATGATGTGTTTTAACTCACTGCTTCTTAAACTATAGATCCTCATCCTTTAACTCAGTCTTGGAGTCACAAAACATTTGGCAACAGTAAAAGGTTTCTAAATGACACCTAGACATTTGCACAATCTGTTAGCAACAATGTGCAGCATTTACAGTGGACTCTGCAGAAAATGCTTCAGTGTACTTCACAAAAAGATGGTTTTAATTTGCATGTTTTTAACTGATATTTTAATAACTGATGTTTTCATTGTCTGGTATTAATTGTAACTGTTTATTTTTGGAATTATATGTTGTTGTCATCAAATTGTTGCCTGTTGTAAGGCCGCCCTGATTCCCCTTCAGGATGAGAAGTGCAGGGTACAAATGTGGGAAATAAATAAATAATAAATAAACCAGCTTGTTCAGCAAGCCTTGCAAATGCTGATTTATTATCAGTAAATGTTAGGTTTTTATTCCAGTTTTGTATACTTATAAACATGGCGTTGCGAGAACATTTCTTGGACAAAAAGAGGTCACAAGAGCAAGAAATGTAAGAAGCCCTTTTTATCTCATTGTGGAATTGTTATAATGTTTTATGGTATTGTTTGTTGTTTGCTATGGCTTTATGCTAAAACAATTGGAATAAATGTGTGAAAATCAGAAAATCAGTTTTCAATGCTCATGTATCAGATTTTAGAATGGACCAACAGGTCACTTGAAGTTGGGAGAAGAAAGAAATTACCTTGTAGTTCCCAGGGCCAAAATAGATTTAGCCCTTGTTAGAGAATTAGAACTGTCACATGGATCTTAATATAGACTTCATCTGTCCCATCATCCATTTATTGATTTACCCCAAGCTGAGAAGAACATTGCAAATATTATAGTGGAGCAGTCAAAAGACCTGTCTAGTACAATTTTCTGTTTTCATGGCAGCCAATTGTTTGCCTATAGGAAGCCCACCAACAGGACATGAATGGGTGAGCATTATTCCACTCATGTCCTAGCAACTGATATACACAGACATCCATTTAGAGAAAGTAAATATCTATCATAGCTAATAGCCATGAATAGTCCCATCCTCCATGAAAGTATCCAATCTCCTTTCAGAACTATCAAACTGGGATATCCATTTTGGGGGGGGGGTTGTTTTGTTTTATTGTTTTATCCCACTCCCACCCTCCCCTCCTTGTACATGTAATTTATACAGCAAACTACAGAAGTTACATTTGAAATCTCAATCTTAATTTTTCCACTCCACACCTTAGCACATTTTCTAGATAAAATAATTTCTAGCTGGTTCCCACATCCTCTTAATTATTGTAACCTTTTCAATTTTATCTATATTGTTCCATTTGCAATTTGTTATTTCCACATTTAATGTATTACCCTGTCTCCCCCAAAATAAGACCTACCCTGAAAATAAGACCTATCATGAGTTTTCAGCATTTCTGAGGATGCTTGAAATATGAGCCCTGTTTCAAAAATAAGCTTTAGATATAGTACATTTTAAAAGTCAATTTGGAAAAATAAGACTGCCCCTGAAAACAAGCCCTAACACATCTTTTGGAGCAAAAATTAATATAAGACCCTGTCTTATTTTGGGGGAAAACAAGGCAACTATATACTTATACCAATTTGTCAGAGTCCATTTTGTTTTATCTTTCCAATCCCTCACTAAAACTATTCGTGCACATGCTATTAATTTGTCAATCAATTTTTCTTTTTGTATGCAAAAAGAATATACAGAAATTGGGGTATCCGTCACTATGTTTGGTTGACTATAGTTTAAGTATCCATGCTGACTAAACATGTAATGGAATTTTTGATAGTTTAAGAAAAGTAGTAAAAGAACTGTAGAGGGTTCAAGTAAGTGAGTCAGCCCAAAGCATTTTAAATTTCTAGATATTGTAACTGCAGAAGTAGCATTGTGCACACTATTCAGCCTTGGTTGAAGCAGTAGCAGAAGTGGCAAACAAGAATAAATGGCTTCTGGACCTCATGCTACCTATTCCTTGAAAGCCTGGCATCCAAGAGAGGCTCACCACCACGAAACCAGGCAGTGGGGTTTCCTCCAACTGGGAAATCTTATGGCAAAACAGCCAGCCTGTTTCCTAACATACAAACAGCTTTGCATTTTAGAATACTATCTGGACCATTAACCAAACACAACCAGGAGACGTCTGTATTGCTTTAACAGCTGAACAAAGGGAGTAGGTGCAGCTTTTCCTTGGCTGCCCCATGAGCTGCGCCTGCCGAAATGCCTGTCTTCATTTTGCACAGCTGTGGAAGGTCAGAGCCCTGGTCTATTTTGCTTTGGGTCCTGGAAGCTCCCATTCAAGCATGTGCTCTTGCTTGCTGTGTCCTCCCCTCCTCTTCTCCCTCCCTTTCCCTTGGCAGGAACATAAAGAAAGTGTCCCACTGCTGTTGATCCTCCTGCTCTCTCTTTCTTTGAGGCCACCCCTTAGCTTTTTCTTCTCTTCCACTTCTTTTTCACCCCAGGTAAGTGTGACCAAGACTTTTCTCGCCACTCATATTGAAATACTGCTGTTGTTTTCTGTCTTAGTGCCATTTGTTTCTTCCTTTAAACCTGATACAAATGATAGTGTATGATGAAAGACTTCAGATTGTCAATCTTGCTGGAGCTCCCCCTAAAAGAAACAAATGTCAAGTGGATGTTTAAGGAAACTGGAAGGCAAACCAGAAGGAAGCAGTTTGTTCTCATGTGAAATGAAAGTACTTTATGAATAATGCTGAAGATAAAAAAATACAGTAGACAATCAGTTAACTGGAACTCAAGCAACCAAAGCTCTTAAGTAACTGGCAATTTTAAAAACTAAATTTGCATACTGTGTTCACAAAGTAAAATGTGTTACATTAAGTTAGGTTTGTCTTTATTAGTTTTAATTTGCTTTTAATTACTGTATTTCAATATTAATATCAAGTCAATACAGAGTTAATGGCATGGCACAGTATGGGGTATTGATTAGGCCTTTTAAAAAAAAGTAATTCTCAGACAACTGGAAACTACATTTATCTGGCATCTACCAATCCCCATGGGTGCCAGTTAACTGAGAATGTATTGTACAAGGCAGGAAGCTGTATTAAGAGTTTATCTCCATTTGTGACCCATACCTGTTGAATTTATTACAAATCTAGAATACCCCTTCTACGGTCTGTTTTAACAGTCGTAGAAATAACCTACAGAATCTAAACAGGTGCAAATGTAATACATCTATATTTAAAAAATCAACAGGATACCAGCAAAGCTGTTTTTCCCTTCCAAGTATGAATTATAATAAAAGCCTACTGTATGTTTTTCACTCAAGTGCTTACATTTTAATTAGTCCTCCATGACCAACGGTGCAATCCACAGCCAATGTACTTGAGCAATATGTCTTACCAAGCACAATTTGACTTGTTTCCAAGTAAATACATACAGGATTCTGCTGAGAAATAGTCATATAGTGGGAATCACTGTTTGCTTGTTTTGCAGATGCTTATCAAGAATCAAGTCAGTCTCTTGAGTAATTGCTATCATCTTTCTTTTTTCTGTCTTTGTTTGTTCTCTTTTTCCTTTCTTGTTTTTCTGTGGAGTTTAAAATAACCGTGACTTCAGAGCAGGTGCTGGATTCATGGGGTGGCAAGGGGAGGGGGAGCCAAGAACTAAAAATAGCCAAGTCCTGAAAACTCTTGAACTCTTCTACTGAAAAAAGTCCTTGTGACAAGGAGAATGATATTTTTCACAGTTCATCCCACCAACAGAGAGGAAGAACCAAAATGTGCATTTTTAAAACAGCAGCCTCTTTTTGAGGCCGGTCAATTGTTTAAAAGCTATAAAAAGAAATCAGGCAAGGAGTTAGCAAGGGAAATTTAAATCCGACCTTGGAAGTAAGGAGCTGCCTGCAAGAAAAATATTAGTTTTTTTAAAATAATAATAATAAAACTGACATTAAAAAGATACATTTCAAAAGTAAATACATGAGTATTTGTAAAATTTTAGTTTATATTTTCACTTATTTTTAATAATAATAATAATAATAATAATAATAATAATAATCTTTATTTGTACCCTGCCACCATCTCCCTTAGGGACTTAGGATGGCTCACGAAATAGCACATGATGGTACCACACAACATATAAAATACAGTACATCAACATTTAAAATCAGTAACACATTTACAGAAAACCACACATATAAAATTAACAAAAGCAAACTCAATTTGGGGTAAATAAAATAATCAGTAAAATGTGGCTATACCATTAATTAAAAAGATCCAATTAGGTTAGCATCCCAGCTGTATACCAATCAGAATGTAGACATAAAGTGCTATTGGTAATCAGTCTAGCTACTTACTGCCTTAAACATTATCAAAGGCCTGCTGGAAAAACCACATTTTTAATTCTTTCCGAAAGCTCTGCAGTGTAGGGACTTGCCTAATTTCTCTGGGCAGGATGTTCCAATGCCGGGAGGCCACCACTGAGAAGGCCCTCTCCCTCGTCCCCACCAACCACACTTAAGACAAAACCGGGACCAAGAGGAGGGCCTCCCCGCTCGATCCGGGGAGTCCACACTGTTTCATAGCGGGAGATGCGGTCACGAAGATAGGCTGGACCCTAATCGTTTAGGGCTTTGTAGGTGATAACCTGCACTTCGAATTAGGCCCGGAAACTTATTGGAAGCCAGTTGGACTTCTTCAATAGGGGCATGGTGTGTTCCCTATATCTGGCCCCAGTTAGTAACCTGCATTTAAAGGCCCTTCTTGAGTAAAATTTCCAAGGTTTTATGCACATGGGATTTTACTGATCTTTAGGTATTTCAAAAGTAATTCTACTACAACAAGCAATGCAATAAGTTACTCTTTAAAACTGTAATGACTTACTGTGAGAGATCTATAATGAATTGCATAATTAATTACTGTTCAAAAGTAACTGCCCAAGCTCTGTTTTATAGTACAAGTGTTTTACATTATAGCACTAGAGGGAGAAAGGTATTGTCACAAAATATCCTTTAAAGGGAGTACTTCAGATGCCTGTCATACACTCTCAGCCTCAGGGGAAGGCCATGGCCAACCCTCTCCAAAGAAATCTTGCCAAGAAACCCTGTGATTGGATCATCCTTAGGGTTGCAATAAATCAGACATGACTTGAAGATAAACAACAAAAGTCGTTAGTTGACCCTGATTTTATATTTATAGAGGGAGAGGGAGAGGGAAAGAGGGATTTAACGTTCTGATAAGAATGTTATATACGGGCAACAGCACAGCGGCTCTGCACAAATGATTTGTAATGTACCATATATGGATTGTAATTCTATTGGACTGTCTATAAATGAGTGCATAGACTGAAGCTGGGCATAGGCTGAAGCTGTATGTGCATAATAGTAAATTACGACATGTACGTTATAATGGGCAGCCCTCAATGCTTCTTGGAATCGGCATCTGTTGGAGCTTGTGGCCTTTTGCTTCCTAGTGATGTGAGGCTGACATGCCACTGGAGCTCATTTCTTCTCTTTGTCTCTTTCCTCTTTTTCCTGTCTGACTTCAGTTGCTGTAATTGAGTTAAAATGCAAAAGCAGTTTTTGCTCAATTAACTCATTAGAGATGGGGAGGGAAAGTAGGCTCAGGAAAAAGCAAACTGCAACATCCTGGATTAGCTCGTATGTTCTTCCTCATTCTGGAATCGGAGCCACAGTGGCGCAATGGGTTGAACTCCTGACCTGAAAGTCAGTGGTTCAAATCTATGAGACAGGGTGAGCTCCCATCTGTCAGCTCCAGCTTCCCATGCGGGGACATGAAAGAAGCCTCCCACAGGATGGTAGCACATCTGGGTATCTCCTGGGCAATGTCTTTGTAGATGGCTGATTTTCTCATACCAGAAGCTACGTGCAGTATATTCTCAATTTGCTTCTGATATGATAAAAAAAACATTCTGGAATCATATACTGATATTGCTTAGCCATATGCATCTCAATTTTCATCTGAGAAATGTTGAAGGATACAATTTTCTTTGGGTAAGATGGCTCAAACATTAGAATCTTCCATTTGTAACCTTTCCAGATTTTTCCACTGCTTTCAGTTTTTATTCTTATTGGAGACAAAAACGTTAAGGAGGAGAAGCTGAACAGCTCCACAATGTCTTTATTTGGCATAGCTAAGAATCCCCCATCCAGCAGAAAAGGCCTTTTGCTATAGACTAAGAGGCCATTTAGAGGTAGTGGGTGTTCTGCCAGCCAGAGTTCTAAGAATTTCTGCTTTAACATGTTTTAACACTTATTGAAGAGGCTACAGTCATAAGATGACAAAGAGAGAGCTTCATCAATCACAATCTGTTGATTGCTCAGCCGGCACAACAGGAGTTGGCAGCTAAGACCCTATCACACACGCAGAGAGAGAGAGTAAATCCAGCTGGGCCTACCTGTGGTAATTTAGAGTCAAGAGGAACAGAATCAAACAAGATCTTTTCTTCCTTGAATCTACTTTTCTAATATTGTTTTCTTCATTTCTGAAATGCTTAGGAGTTTGAGACATCTATTTCATATGTTTAGGAATGTGAGGATTAAGCTAGACAATAGAATATGAGAGGGAACCAAAGGCCCCCCCCCCATCTACACTGTCATATAACCCAGTTTCTGAATTCAAATTATCTGCTTTGAACTGGATTATATGGCAGTGTAGATGCATACAATCCAATTCTAAGCAGATAATCTGGGTTCAGATACTGAATTTAATGGCAGTGTGGATCCAACCAAAAAAAGGCTTTAGTTTTCTGCATCTACCTTGCTCTCTGTCCAACTGGACAATATCTTTAAAGACGGCTGATTTTTTCACACCAGAAGTGACTAGCTGTATGTTCTCAATTTGCTTTTGACACAATTAAAAAAACTTTCATTGCTTTATTGTCAAAATATTGAAACCAATTATCACTTTTTGGCAATGAAAACTGCAGGCCATCTTGGATTAGGATCACCATTTGTGGCAAGGATTGATAGTCTCTCCCATGCTAGGATCTTTTTCCCCATGAATCTACTCTTCAGGAAGCAAGAAAATATTATCTAACTGCCAGCTACATGTTAAAAGTATTGTGTAGTTTGATGTTTAGAAGCATTGTTTAAGATCATATCAGATGAGCAGGGGTAAAACGGGGGGCAGCAGGGGCCATTGTGGGGCAATCATGAGGCAACAAAGGGAGCCATAAGCCTCTGTTACCTTCCATCAGGGCCCATAGTCTCTCTTCTCACAATGTTTCCGTCTGTCTCCACTTCCTTTTTGGTCCCTCTTCTGTTCTTCAATAAGGATTCAGGTTTGTCAATGAGGAGAGTACACCTAACTCTGGGCTCTTGTGCTGCAGCGTTGCTGGCACAGAGCCCCACAGAGGCCTGCCAGAAGTACAATATCCCTAAGTCATGTGATGGGCTCCGGGAGACTCCATGCCAGTAGAGAAGAGAAGCGGGGAGAAGATGCTCATTCTCTGCATCGTATAAGGTCATTATTAGTCTTCTATATAGCATCTGATTTGCTAAGAAGTATCACCAATGTAACTTACATTGGCACAAAGTTTTAGGCAACTTTTAGGTAACACAATTACAAGATTACTATTGTTCTCTAATCTCCATATAATATTTGCTTTCCAGATAGTTTTGGAACCCCAGATGAAGAGCTCTAAAATTGAGAAATCTGATTGTTTTCCTCAATCTTTCCTCTCCCCTATCCTTTTCTAGTTTTCAATTACAATCAAAAACACATAAGGAAAATTGCTGTTCCTAGGAACAAGGCAAACTCATATTCTTCTCCCCTGAATCTTTTTTATCAGTGTCATATCTTTCACTAATTTACAATGGTAGACTTCCTTGTATTTTGAAAGAGGTCTTCAAATAGTCTGTCGAAACTGAAAAATGTTTTTGTTTGCATTTTTGGGATTTACATGACTAGGTTGGTTCATTTCACATGCAAATATTACTTGTTTTGAATTTTAAAATCCTAATACATGAATTACTCTTCTTTATTGTGGAGTAGTAACCTATCCCTTTAATTTCCATATTATTTTTCCCTCTGGTCACACATTTTCTGTTAAAGGAATAGTTTCCAGGAACCCATGCACTTCATTGATTAAATATTCCTATAATAGGACAATGGTGGAGTGGTGCATAGAAATGCTGGAGGGGTGGGCTCCTAGTGAAGTGCCAGCTTTGATGCCTAGGAATGCACATGAGAAAGTCAGTCATAGCTGGCAACATAGATGTTCTGCTCACCGATTTCCATCAGCATGGGAAATGATCAAGTATGAGAGGCATTAGCGAAACCATCTAGGCAGCAGGTTTGGGGATGTTAAGCAAGATGGATCAATAGTCAGAACTGTATAAGGTCATTTCCTATACTCATGCATAACATGAACCCAGCAGTTGGAAAAATGACGCATAGAAGGTTCAAATAATTATTTTAAAAACCTGAATGAAAAGTTGAGGAGAAAAAGTTCCTTTGTTGTTATTGTTTGTTTTTCCCTGTTGCATGAGTTCACCCATACGTGATTATTTTGGATTACAGTTTAGGAGCACATTGGTAAGTAAGAACCTTTTCACACTACACAGTTGGAGCACTATGATTCCACTTTAACTGCCACGGCAACATCCTGTGTAATCCTGTGATTTGCAGTGTAGTGAGATGCATTCAGAATTCTCAGCTAGAGATCTGCTGTAATGACTCATTGAACTATAAGCTTCAGAATTCCATTAGATGCAATCATGGTGATTAAAATGAAATCATATCATGTTGTGTGAAAGGCCTTACCTTAGTTTACAGTTGACTCTCTCTCTCTCTCTACATATATTATATATATATATATATATATATATATATATATATATATATATATATATATACACACACGCCATTGTGGTGGTTTTGTTAGATCAAGTACACTTTTCTTTCTTTCTTTATGCATAGCTTAGATGACTGTTCCATTCTTGGCCATATCAAAAGAATGTGTTTGGCATTCCTATATATCTGGACAACATTTTGATGACAGTTTTCATATCTTAAAATAGAAAACTGTTTGCATTGACATGTAACTGTCTTTATATGAACATGCAAGCTGTCGTGTTTTGCCCTCCCAGCACATGAGCAGTATCGTAACTGGTTTCCAGATTTTTTGCATACCACAGTTTATTATTATTTATCGATGTTATGGCAAATTATGTTTATTGAGGCCCTAATTTGGTAGAAAACCAATATCACACTCCATATTTTGCCATGAATACCTGTGCAATATACAGCCAGTTTCGTTTATATCAGGGGTACGTGGACTCCTTCAAGTGGTGTTAGAACACAATTCCAACTAGCCAAAGCCAGGTGACCCAATGTTAAGGGTTGATGTGGGATACAATTCAACAACATCTGGAAGGCCACAAGTTCACCACTCTCAAAGTAAATATTCAGAACAGTATGCTAGCTGAGGAAGAATCTGAATTCCCCCCTAACACAAAACCATGTTGTCTCTAATGGCACAGTATAAAGCTTCAATGATATTGTGTTATATTAGAGCAGTGGTTCTCAACCTGTGGGTCCCTAGGTGTTTTGACTTACAACCCCCAGAAATCCCAGCCAGCTGTTAGGATTTCTGGGAGTTGAATACCAAAACATCTGTGGACCCACAGGTTGAGAACCACTATATTAAAGGAATACTGATCCCTGTTCAATTTTCCAATCCCCCTATTTTAAAAAAACAAACATCCAGAACCTCCTTTAGATTGATCACTTAGTTCAGCACAGATAAATGAGTCTCATTTAGATACATCAATACTAACAAGGGAGGATTTGACCAAGTAGTTTCTTACTAACTCTGAAGTGGAAAACACCCTTTTAAAAATAAAATTAAAGTCCAGTGTTATCAGGAAAACCTTTGATATAGTTGGTTGACTCATTTTGGAGATGAGCACTCTGTCTTCATGTGCTAGTATAAGACAGCAAGAGAGAAACATAATATGACCTACAGAGAATACGAAAGCAATATTTTTATAAAGAAATATAGTGCTCTTTAGCTTGTAAAGCTAATAATCACACTGTAGGTTACAGCTGATAAAAGTTATAACTGTTGAAATCGGAAAGTGGGCCAAGCTTCAGGGCCACAAGTGATTGCAGAAAGAAATATTGTGTGTAAACAATTTTACAAATGTTGCTTCCTCATTCAAACACCCTACAGGCTAGATTCTTCAAAGAAAAAAAATCCACATCTTTCTCCCATTTAGTATTTGTCTACTCTATACATTTTCTAGTGTCACAGGGAGGGGGGGGGAATCTCATTTTGTTTCAAGGAAGCCACTGCCCCGAGTCTTCAAGACCTGGGCAGGGTTTGCTGACAGTTAATGATGTTTGCTTAGTTAAACACTGTGCTGTGTTGCAGCATGGTGTTTAACTAAGGGAGAACCAATGTGCTGATGATACAGCTTGCTTAATGATTTTCTTTTCTCACTCTACATTAGTATTTCTTCATCTATATGATATGAGTGCCTGGAAGAGTCCCTCCCCAATGTTTCAGGTATTGCCCAAACTATTATGTTCATGATTATGAATTTTTATATCCCACTTTTTCTCTCTACAAAGGAGACTCAAAACAGCTTACATTAAAAGCATTTCAATACCATTTAAAATCTACAAACATTCAAACATAATTAAATATCAACGGTATTGAAAATTCTCAGTATAAATCCATAAAATTGAAAACACATTCAAAACTAAACGCACATTTGTGCCCATTAACTGTTTCTTTCTTTCCTGAAATCTTGCTGGAGACCTATAATAAACTTAATAATAAACTTTATTTGTATACCACCCTATCTCCCCAAAGGGACTCAGAGCGATTTCCAACATGTAAGGCAAACATTCAACTGCCATAAAGAAACCATACAGACAATAAACCAAATAGACACCTTCAACAATATAGCACAACATAATTACCTTGTTAAAAACACACTAAAAGTAAAAAAATAAAATATTAAAGAACCCCATCTCATTATAACTTGCGGACAAGCTTCAGTCTATGGACCACTACAATCATAGAATCGTTGAGTTGCATTCAAAGCACCCCCAACAGATGGCCATCCAGCCTTCTGACTAAAACCCAGGACAGTTGAACAGTGTAACTGACATGGAAGCCTCCAGTCACTAAAACCACTATTATCAGTGAGAATGTCATGGACTTGGTAAACTGGGGATGACAGAGTTACATTGGAGAAAACAAGTAATTATATCTAATAATAAATAATATTTTTTTCTTGAGGATAAATTAATGCAAAGTAGTCTGAAGTGTCAGCCTTATCCCTGATTTAAATGTACAATCTGGATGGGTAATGTTTATTTCCAAATATGTGTGTCTTGTGGAGTGGTGAATTCATTTCAAATGTGTCTTGAATTCTTGAGGAGTAGAGTATTTGAACCTTGGGAACTGGCTAAATGGAACATTGTTCTCTGAACATTTAGGATTACTACTATCAAATTATTTAAAGCTATTTTAATATGTTGATCTTTTATAGAAGGAGGAGACTGTATGGTTGGTATCTTAGTGCCTAGAGTGGCTACAAAATAGCTTTGTTGGTCACAACACAAAATTCAGATTAGCACCCCTGAGACCGATGAAATACTGCAGAATTCATGCATGAGTCTATACCAACAAAAAAATAGGCTTCATTATGCTTTCCCAGGTGTTGAATATGCTTGTCTGGTTGTGTATAATTGTCCCAGATACTCATGTAATGCATATTGTCATGAAAAAATCCAATAGACATACCTGAGATCCAAGGTGCATGGTACATGAATTTAGATGCACAAGCAATTGCAACCCAGTCATGCTGTTGGGAGCCAGTGGGCTTGTGGCAATGGTGGCTGCTGGTTTTCATGTCAGTGGAATGGTGAATTCATTTCAGGTTTTGATGAACTCTAAAAAATTAAAAATTATCCAAGGGTTTTTTTCCATGTCAGAAGCAACTTGAGAAACTGCAAGTCGCTTCTGGTGTGAGAGAATTGGCTATCTGTAATGACGTTGTCCAGGGGACGCCTGGATGTTTTACCATCCTGTGGGAGGCTTCTCTCATGTCCCCACATATGGAGCTGGAGCTGAAAGAGGGAGCTCATCTGTTCTCCCTGGATTCGAACTGCCAACCTGTCGGCCAGCAGTCCTGCCGGCACAAGGGTTTAACCTATTGTGCCACTGGGGATCCCACTATTATCCAAGGTGCTTCCCTCTATTGAGGAATAGAGTTCAGGACCTTGGAGAGATTCTTTATAGGCAAGGGTAAGACTTTGAAGGCATTTAATGTAACATCCTGATGATATGGGAGCTATGAGCTGCTTCTGGTTTGAGAGGAAAAATGCAGAACATTTCCCTAGTAGTTTGGTTTGCAACAACACAACTCATTAATACCAATATTATGGGGAATGTGCATGAATTGAGAGAGAAGCCGTGCAATCCAGTACTTACTGGTGGGACCAGACATGCCTCCCATCAAGCACAACATTGCTTTCTCTTTAAACAAAAGTACTGTTTAAACAGGTGGAGGGTTCAGCACTACTTGTTTCATTCTGATACTGAAACTATCACACACATATAAGTTTTTTAAGGGGCCATAAAACATTTCAGTAGTGATGGGATATCATTCCTATGGGTTTCAAGGCAGTTCCAAGCAAGGCTCCCTTTTGTGTGCCTATGCGTGTCTGGACTTTCATTGGAAAGCTTGGCAATGCTACCAGGCCAAGAAAAGTCCTTCCTAGGGCCAAAGTCAGCTTCTTTCAGACCCAAAGAAGGGAGCCACTTTAACGATTTCCATATTACTAAGACTCCCATCTCAGAAACAGCCACAACAACATCTCATCTCTTGACTTGCTCTGCAGTTGGGAAAGGCCCAGTAAGTGTCAGGGGATGAAGGGTAGCAGAGTGAAATCCAAAAATTCACCTCCTTCTCTCCAGACTGTCTCCCGGTGTGGAAAAACAGCACTGGACAAACACACTCCAGTAGACGAGGGATCGGTTGGAAATCCAACGGCAATCAATCTTTATTTACAAGACTATATACAAAATAGAGCAAATCAGTCCTTCTCTCCATGAATGCTCTTGCACACACACAGACACTGCTCTTCTGCTCAGGAAACTCCTCTGCATTCCACAGGAACAAGAAAGAAAGTCCCGGTCAAAACAAACTTGACCCCATTGGTCCTGTGATACATCAATCATAGCAGACTCTCATTAACTCCATAACTGCTGAAATGCCTTGCCGGAAAAACTAACACATAAGGCATTTCTAATAACCCAGATTGATTTTAACATTTCACAATACACAATACCCTGACAGTAAACACTACCAGCTATGTGGGAGGGATCTACAGCTTCTTCCATCCTATCTTGACAACATCACCATACAAAAAAGCATAGGGACTTTCTGTCACTAAGGACTCAGGAGCATTTGTTACAATGATACCATTGATAATTCAGCCTTGGTTGAGGGAATGGCACTGTAACCCCTCAACTTGGAAGCTGACAGGTAAGTGGCAGGGACAAGCCAAGTGCTGGCACAAATCCCATATGCACAAATATTATAGAACGAGTATAAGGCAAGAAAAGAGTAGTAAGTGAGAAATTGAATAAGTTGTAGGCAGAGCTTTGAAAAGTTACTTGTTTGAAGTCCAATTCCCAGAATGCCCCTGCCATCTTGCTACCGATCATGATAACTGGAAGACTTCGGGAATTGTATTTCAAAAAAAAGATATTTTCCAGGCTCTGGCTGGAATACACAAGAAACACTAGGCCATTAAAAACAGGAGACATAACATAAAGTGCTTGAGAGAATGCGCTGTTTACTCTCTGGCATTTCCAGGTAAAGAACTTTAGATAACAAGTTTATATAAAACTCTGCTAGGCAGCTAAAGAGCTTAATACTGGGCTTGACAGACCCATGATGTGTTCACGTGTCCTTTCCCCTTTATTTGTGAGTCTATTGTTTTTATTATATACTGTCTAGAGGGTTTTTAAATAAACAATTAAATAAAATGCAATATATAAATATTTAAATAAGTCCACAGATTGTATAAGAATAAGTTGCCAATTAGTGGCATGAGTGTCCAGATCTTTCACTGAGAGTCAACTTTGTGCTGGCAGGCCAAGATAAGCCCTTCCTAGGGCCAAAGCCAACTTGTTTAAGACCCAAGGAAGGGACCTGTTCTAACCATTCACCCACCATCACTTGTGTCCTAGCTGGCATTACTGATTCCAGTCAGATGGGTAGGGATAAAGCAGAGGACAGCAGGGAAAAGTGTGGAACAGAAGAGGGAAATATCAGGCTCTGTTCTCTCCCTTCAGAATCCGTCCTCTGCCTTCCCCCATTGTTTCCCCCTTTTAGATCCATCTTTCCCTGCTACCTTCTCACGTTCTTTAATTACTTTCTACCACTGTGCTATGGAGTGTGTCCTGTCCTACTGCATCTGCGCATGGTTTGGTAACTGCACAGTGACAGCTAGGAAGGCATTCCAAAAGGTTACTACTGCTACACAGAGAATCATTGGTTGCCCTTTCCCCTCTTTGGAAGAACCTTATAGGTTCCACAGCCTTAAGAAAGCTCAGAGCATTCTTGGGGATCCATCTCACCCAGCATATTCTTTTTATTATTATTGCCATCTGGCAAATGGTACAAGGTGACAAAGACAAGGACAAACAAACTGAAGGATAGCTTTTATCCTAGAGCTGTGGCTATGTTGAACTCCATGGTTTCACACTGATGTGGCATTGGAGGCTGTGTGGTGGTGGGGGTGTGGAGGGATAGGTGTGTTGTTTCATGGTGTGTGTGGGAGAAGGCACGTAATTTCATTGTGCAATAGCACAATGACAAATAAAACTAATTCTATTAGGCATTGGGTAAACAAGCAATTCCTTTAAAAGTACTCTGGGCTCCGCTTCTCTCCACTGTCAGAAGGGGGCTCCATGGAGTCCTGTCGGAAGTTGTCCCACGCCATGTAATGGGCTCCGTGGACTCAGTTCTGGCAGCAGAGAGAAGCAAAGAGAAGACACTCCTCTCTCTGCATTGCTAGTTCTCTGTTTGAAATCCTAGTGATTGGTATAGGCCTGGGATGAGCATCATGTGACCTACAGCTCTCACTGGTCATAGCCAAAAAAGCTTATAGGTGAAGGACCATAAGAGAACCAGTCAACCAACATCTCCTAAGGCAGTGGTTTTCAATCTATGGGTCCCTAGATGTTTTGGCCTACAACTCCCAGAAATCCCACCCAATTAACCAGCTGTTAGGATTTCTGGGAGTTGAGGGCCAAAATATCTGTAGACCCTAAGGTTGAGAACCACTGCTCTAAGGCATTTCATACCCTCAGCATCAGCATCAGTAACAAGTAATGCAGAAGTAAATGTAAAAATTGTAATAATCAATGCTATAATATCTCTGTTAAAAAGGCCTATTGCTCTCCTTGCTTGAAAACAAAATAATAATTAGTTTATGACAAATTGTTCCTTATTGTAGACCTCATTGTGAATGTCTGGTTTTAAATGAATTGATTTTACTGAATCATTTTATTGATTTACTGCTATATTGTTCTGTTGTTTTCAGCAATCAGGTTCAGTGCATCCATTTTTGCTATAAAGTGCTTTGAGATATGTTCTTTTAAATGAAAAGCAGTAAAAATACTGCTAAAATTCTGCCAGTTTTCATTTAATCTCTTCTTGATCATACGTGGTTGTGCTCAAAATGTAACTCTCTTTGCTACCAGGTAATACCTCAAGAATGGAGGATGACCAGATCATCAAGGTTATCAGTGAAGATGCCAGTCATCAACCTGAAGACCAGCCATCATTGCCCATAAACAGCTCTGACTTGCTCCCTACTCAGAATGGATTAGAGAAACAAAATGAAAGATCGCCTCCCAGGCCTCTGTCCCCTGAGAATGCAGCTCATTCCCTGCCAGAAATAAAGCTGTGTGATATATCTGAAGAACTGAGCCGACAGCTGGAGGACATTATTAAAACCTATGGGTCAGCTGCCAATCTGGTGGAGGACAGAAACGCTAAAGTTACAGACAAACCTGAGAAAGGAGAATCATTTAATAACGAGGATGGCGAATATGAAGATGTCCATGATGAGGCTGAGAAAGAACACATCGCTTCTGGGGATGCCTCCGGATCAAAGGAGTCCACTGCTGCTCATAGAGAACAAAAACTGGAAAAGAAAATCCTGAGGGGACTAGGCAAGTAGCTACGTGCGTAAGTGGAATGCAGGATGTAATGTGACTCATTGGCTATATCAGGAACGGCGCCACAGCAGTCTCTGGAGAGTTTCACCACTTGACACTGATAGCACAAGTTTTCATCTCCTCATAGGAGAAGAAATATTGAGTTTGTAGAAAATAGACCTTCTCCCAATTCATTATTTTTAAAAGTGGGAATACTAAGGTATCAGGTGGTGCTAATGGCAATGATCCCCAGAAAGCACAACTCTGAGTATTGGACTCCAGTTATATAATAGGTCATGAAATACACAGTGCAGCATTTGAGGCTACAAACAGTGGATCTAGAGGGTGATGAAGATGATATTAATAACTGCTTTTAGCATTGTCACAAAAGATATGAGACTAGAACAACTACAGCACTATACAATAGGAGACAACTCTGAATCTTTCTTCACAAGCACTTGGAATAGATATGAGCAAAATATGGCATATGGCAGTGGTTCTCAGCCTGTGGGTCCCCAGGTGTTTTGGTCTACAACTCCCAAAAATCCCAGCCAGTTTACCAGCTGTTAGGATTTCTGGGAGTTGAAGGCCAAAACATCTGGGGGCCCTCAGGTTGAGAACCACTGGCTAATAATAATAATAATAATAATAATAATAATAATAATAATAATAATAATAATAATAATAATTTTATTTATATACCCCGCCTCTATATCCCCGAAGGGACTTGGAGTGGCTAACATGGGGACAAGCCCGGGTAATTACAGTCATCAAAAAATTTAAAATACATTGCATAAAAACACATCATATGGCATGCTTGCGCAGTGCAGAAGTAGGGTGAAACTTTCAGATCACCAATATTTGTACACTCTCATGCAAATCTTCATCTGGTTTGAAATATACTTTCCATGGAGATGGATTTTATATATAGTCTATATTATTCCATTTAGGAAAAGAAGCTACCTTATTGATGCAACATTTGAACAAGCTGAATACACCTGAAGAAAAGCTGGATCTTTTATTTAAGAAGTATGCAGAATTGGTTAGTATTGCAGTTATGTTATGGGAGATAATACCCTGCTTACAAATATACTCTATCTGTTCCACAGTGCATCCCAGAGGATTATACTATGCCTTAGAAATGGGGAAAAAATCCCTTCTAAACCAGGTGAAAATATTCAACCACTGTATAATCTTCCCAATCTCCTTCAAAGAGATAGCTAAATTAATCTACTTCTGTGTTAAAAGGGGGGGCATTTCATACGTGTGGCTCTAACATTACTACATTAGTATATCTGAATAGGTGGATTGATATCCATAAAAGTTAATGTGAAAATATCAGTCTCAAACGTGCTGCTAGGTTCTTTTGCCCTTCCACCTTTACCCATGGGTTTTCATTTGCTCCCCACAGCTACCAGGCACACAGAATTCAGAATAGTACACTACACACTTAACTGCCATGGCTCCAGCCTATGGAAACCTTGATATGTAGGCTTAGCTCTATCTACTATACAGCTCCTTTCGTATAGTTCAAGATAGTTTATCAAAGCATTGTCCAGAATACTCTGCATACCATACCAAATAATAAATCCCAATATTTTTTAAAAAAAACTTGATCTGTAATCATGTAGTATAGATCACTGCTTTTCATATGATTTGGTGAGATGCACAGGTAATTCTCCACCAGTGCAGACCGGCATACAGTAGCTTGAGGACCAATACTGCTGTTCAGATCACAATGTTGATATATGCTGATATAAATACTTTTCAGGAATCCTACTTAAGGATGAGATTGAAGGTGAGAGATGTGGATAAAGGAATTAGTGGTTCATAATGGATAATAGAACCTTGGATACTCTCATCTTTTGCTCATTATGGATCCTAAAGGCTTAGAATCATAGAGTTTGAAGATACCTCACGAGCCATCCAGTCCAACCCCCTGCCAAGAAGCAGGAAAATCACATTCAAAGCACCACCAACAGATGATCATCCAGCCTCTGCTTAAAAGCCTCCAAAGAAGGAGCCTCTACCACACTCTGGGGCAGAGAGTTCCACTGTGGAACAGCTCTCTCACAGTTAGGAACTTCTTCCTAATATTCAGATGGAATCTCCTTTCCTGTAGTTTGAAGCCATTGTTCTGCGTCCTAGTCTCCAGGGCAGCAAAAAACAACTTATCAGTAATCGCCCAGTTTCAACCTCAGAACTATGAGTAAATTTGTGTTACATCTCTATCATGAAATACATGTGGCGCAGGCGGGAGAGCAAGCCAGTGCAATTAACTGCAATGAATCACTCTGACCAGGAAGTCATGAGTTCGAGCCCCGCTCGGAGCCTATGTTTGTTTGTCTTTGTTCTATGTTAAAAGGCATTGAATGTTTGCCTATATGTGTAATGTGATCCGCCCTGAGTCCCCTTCGGGGTGAGAAGGGCGGAATATAAATGCTGTAAATAAATAAATAAAATAAATACAACTTTCTAGCAGAGAACTTCTCAGCATCTCTCCAAACTACTAATCCCAGGATTCCATAGGATGGAGCCATGGCAGTTAAGGAGTATCAAACCTCTATAGCTGAGTAATGAGGATGCAGTCTAACACTTGCATCCTTGTGCCTCATATATTGTTATTTCTTCCAGGGCTAAGTTGGGTTATAAGAGACACCAAGAAGAATTAAACATTTTGGAGGAAATGTGAAAAATTGTATGTCATACCTATTCAAGTTGATCGATGTTACATGTTTGATAAACAGAGACTGTAATAACCAAAGGAAGTTTTCCAGGCCACAAGGAATATTATTGTAATCTTTTTAGCATGTATGAAAATTATTTGATATCTTTCTATTATTAAGGAGACTGACTGCAAACCTCCAGCTACCTATTCACCTACCCATGAATATGTATTCTAAAGAGAGTGGTTAGGGCATCAAGTTGCAGCAAGCACACTTGGATCAACTTCATGTTTCCTTCGGTGCTAACAGCTTGAAGAGTAAAACCTTACTTTTCCAGGGGGCTTTCATTACTCAGTTTCCTATAGTATGTGGTGAGAATGACATGCTTTTAATGGCACAGTGCCTGGGCTGAGAAGGTGAACATCAAGGGAACTAGTAAAGTTCCTGGCAAGGAAGTTACATGGGCAAAGTGCCAACAATAAAAACTATGTTCAGACTTGTACAGTCATTGGAGGTGACTATGTTGATCCCTACTGCTCATTTCTACAACAGAAGGTATTATTAAAACTACAAGAACAAACAGCTAAGATACTATAATTCCTCCCATCTACCTCACTCTGGGCAATTGTCAATCCCTGTCACTTTAAAAAAAATCGTGCTTTTTATGGATAAATATCAATAAATATCAGTGTCACCTTACAGCAATAATTATAGTCATCCCTTCACATTTTCTGGGATTAAAAGCAGAGGATCCCCATAAAAGTGAAAATCTCAAATAAAGAAATTGCTATTTTTTACCCAAGAGTTCACCTTTCTAAGAATTGCTAGATCTTCCAGCACAACTTCAGTGCAAGCTATATTTTCTTACTTGGAAGGACACTTCTCTAGAAATTTCCACTGGAAGCTGAAATAATTGTATTCTCTCTATATATCTCTAGGTCTTTCTGCATGACTGGAGAAAGTTGACCACAGAATCACACTGGAGGACCTAGACATTCCTTAAAAAGTACATTTTAATCAAATCTGCAAATAACCAAAGCTCCAGATGTGGAGGGAAAACTATATAGTTGAATTTTATGCCTGTCTACTTAAAATCCACTAGGGGTTCACGGGATAACTGGATGTAGGATTTTAATCTCAACCCTGAACACCATGGGTAGTCCTGACAAGAATGCACCAATTTAATCAATTGTATTAGCATAGGTATTGGCTCACCATTCAGCAATTGACTTAATGACTCTACTTAGTGGAGGGCCTACTTGCATTAAGGTGGAGAAAAATACTGGAGCAGCTCTAAATGTGGGCTCCCTTTGGTATACATGTTTAAACTGCACTAGGGATAAAGGCATAGAAATTCAATGAATAAAAAATAGAAACCACTATAGACATCAGGAGAAAAATATACTTGGAAAATCTTTCAACGTATAACTAACAGCCTAATTCCAGGCATGTTTATTCCATTTTTCAAACAACCAATAAACAAAAAAATGATGATACCAGAAATGTCAGTCAGGCTGGAAGTGAGGGAGGTCCTCCTCAGTGAAGGGCTTGAAGTAGTTAGACTGGTTGAACATGTCCAATTCTACTAGAAGGATTTAGACTTCAGTGGCTTTATTTACTGATGACTTTTCAAAACTGCTTGCTGGCATACCTTTCAAAGTTTCATAGATAAAAACCAGGATGTGTGAGGCCAAGCAACAACAATGTGATCAAGATGGCAAAAGTTATTAATGGAGAAGAAGACACTATGTAAGAGACATTGCAACAGTTTGCTTTTGCCTGAGTCTACTGGGAAGGTTGAAATTGCCCCCCCCCCCCCCCCCGGTCCTCGCTCTCTGATGAGTTGAATACAAACTACCTTTGTACTCTGAATTCAGTTTGTAACTATTGAAGTAAGCTGAGGACACATAGGGAGATGGGAGGAGATGACATTTTAAAAGCAGTTGAAAAAGTAGTGTGATAGGAGAATAATCAGGAATGCCCTACCAAAGCAGGACAGTTGGATTATGTGCAACAGCGACATCACTGGTTAGATGGATGGAAAGTTCATGGCCTATTTGGGGAGTTGCTTTTGAAAGCCCCTAATTAGGTCCTGAATAGCCAAGCACCTGAAACCACACAAATCATTTCAAAAGAACTGGAAATGCAATATTTCATATGTTTATTATAAATTCTGCATCTGTGCCAAAAACAACAATTGAGATGTCTAATAAATGGTCAATATTTAAATTAAAAGAGTAAATTAAAACAATATAAAGAAAAACTTTAAGAAGTAGTTAAAATCCCTTTCAGTGTAATAGTCTACGTTAAATGCAAATGGCCCATTTGAAATAAAGTTCAAAATTTCTACATAGCACATTTTTGCCAATAATATTAGCAATTGTGCAAGTGTAAAATCAGAGTGAAACCATTTTAGCTGTTTCAAAAAAGGTCCTGCAGAAGTAATTTTAAGTAAAGATTCTTGCTGCTTTGCTTCTTTATATTCTTCTCCATATCTTTTAGTTGGAGGAGCATCGCACTGAGCAGAAAAAGCTAAAATATCTGCAGAAAAGACAGACACAGTTGGTAAAAGAGAAGGATCAGTTGCAGAGTGAACACAGCAGAGCCATCCTTGCCCGAAGCAAATTAGAAAGTCTCTGCAGGGAGCTCCAAAGACACAACAAAACCCTGAAGGTGAGACTGTTTGTTTTTTTTTTCTTTCAAAAAGTATGTCCACAGTACATGCTTGAATAAAATGTCTTGGTTCTTTCTCCAGGAAGACTGGCAATTGTGGCCCTACAAAGGAAACAGCTAGGCAGGCTTCTAAGCATGCCCCAGAAATGACAACATAGTGATCTCTGGAATAAACATGGCACTATTTCAAACCAGTTGTAACTCCATTGTTTTTGCTGAAGGCCAAATACTCCTTTCTTAAGTAGGTTAACATGGTAGCTTTCATGTTGAGCATAATTAGAAAATGAATATCTTACTGCTTTTCTAATTGAGGCAGCCTACAGTCCAGATTCCAATTTGGGAAGGGTCTTATGGGACACATTTCAGCAGAGCTATGGGACACAGGGCAGGGGCACAGCAAAGTGAGTGTGCTCAGACATAAGTTTTCCCTATTTGAACATTGTCTCACTAACCAACAATACATAGACAGTTCAATACATTCCTACTCAGAAGTGAAATCCAATGCAAGGCCTGGCTAGAAATGAGTGTTCAAATCCATACAATCTTCCTGGGCTACACACCAGATCTCAGTCCTTCAGAGACCAGTCAAGATTTGCTCATCCTTCCCCCATATAATACCAGAATATGGGAACATCTGCCTGAATCTGCAGAGTGGAAGAGTCAGGTCACATGAAAGGAAGCACTTCAATATAGTGCATATTATTCATGCTGTGGAATTTGCTTCTGCAAGATGTAGGAGTGGTCCTCTCCCTTAACCTTCCTGTACAACTAAAAATTGTGAGGCACAGGATCAGATAGCCAACAGTTAGAAGCTACTGTGAGTTTTTCTCAGTTGGATCACATGAGTGGAAAAAATGTCAGAACTACTTGTATTGTTATGCCAAATTATATAATCCGTTTCCTTTTCTAGACATCAGTTCTCATTAATGTCACCTCCATTGTAAATCTCATTTTGATTACCATTCTGGTCTCTCAGTTCATCTATCCATGTGCTCCCTTTTCTTTTGGCTAGTGATATTTTAGCACTGAAGTTCTTTCATCCACATGCAGATCAATCTGTTAAATAAGGTCACCCTATCTCACATGGCATGATCACCAGGCCAATTGAGAGCTAACCAACAGTGCTGGTCCAAGGCATTTTGCTATCTGAAGCAAAGGACAAGATGGCATCCCCTCCCCTATCTACGCAAAGAAGCTGAGGTCTCATCTACACTGCCATATAATCTAGTTTCTGAATCCAGATTATCTGCTTTGAATTGGATTATATGGCAGTGTATGATGCAGTTCAAAGCAGATTCAGAAACTGGATTTTATGGTAGTGTAGATCTAGTCTGCATGGGCTGGCTGTTGAATCTTTCTTCAACATTAACAATAGAGCAACATACTGCACCACCACACCTAAAACAACAAATAGTTGAGAAGGTTTACTTGGGAAGGGCAACTGCACCAGCACTGGGTGGGACATTTAGATCAGAAAAAGAAAGTTATGCAACTTCACTTTTAATTTTATTCTCACCGGTTTTTTTTTGAAGGCTCAGGAGGTAGGGGTAACCAAAGTCTCTACCTTTTGAAGTGGTTTTACAAGGTCTGGAGGCTTCTAAGCAGTGTCAAGGAAGCACCAAGGGTTGCAGAAAGGGAGTTGTGACCCATTTCTTCACTTCTGGTTGAGATGTTTGAGCAGTGCTAATGGGTACTATGGGTCTATGGTTTCAATCTGTGTGTGCTGCCTTGCTGCCACATGCGCCGTACTAAGCATATGGATTGATTGTTTCTCCCCAGTTCTGGCTGGATCCCAAGGGAGCTGCCCAGCTATGCCGATGGTAGCAACTGACTTTACATCAGCACTATGGAATGATACTACTAGAAATAGCTTGGGATGTATTGCGCAAAGAAGAAAGGGAGGTTTTTGTAATCATTAAAGTCAGGTTAACAGGGACAGGATCTCACAGCTATCTCAGAAGGATAGGATAAGCTTGAATATTGAAAATGATCAGCTTTTACGCTTATCTCTGTGTCAAAATTGAGCCTTTATCCCTCCAGTCTAGTTGTGGCGCAACACTGGGGATAGAAAGCTTACAAAGATGTCAAAAAGTTGACAAGATTTATTTAAATTATCTCATAATTTTTCTTTACATCAGGCTTAAAACAAATAGAGAAAAATCAACCCAAAGCATTGTTTTTTGATGCCTGGTGCTCTGAACAAGTAATGCAGTTTTGCAAGTATTATCTTGAAACAGAAGAAAAAAAGCTTGGATTAAGGCAAAGACTATGGGATGCTAGTAAAAAGGTCACATACACATTCCAGCCTAGCATGTATTTAACCGACCATTACCAGGATTCAAAAAAACTGCTTTGTTTATTTACTACAAGATCGAGATTCCCCCCAGCTGGGAGAACCATGCATGCTATGAGTTACAGTGTCAAAAGAGTCATTTTTCTAAGTGTGGCATCTCTTGACTGAAATGAAACCTTTATTTAAAGTCATGGACCATAATTTGTAAACTAACATAAATAAAGGGTATTTTGTAACAGAACAGGCAGGGAATGAGGAACGTGGCTGTTACCAAGAATTTATTATTTAGAGGCATGCTATCTGTATCAGAGGTGGTTGATGTCTCTATGGTCCGTGTGGCAGTGAATCCACTCCATATTTTAATACAGACTTTAAAACAGTTTAGATAGCTTTTTTGTACTGAAATCCAGAGCAGATTTGCCATCCCATTGACACTGGAAACACCAGCAGCCACTTCCCCTGGGCCTGGAAATAATGCTTAGCCTTCAGAATGAGTAGCCATTGGTAGCCTTCTCATCTGCAAATTTTCCTCAGGAGTTCTATCACATGTGTAAATAAATACCTTGGCCATATCTTTTAATATTAATCTCCCATGTGCTTTATAACCTTTGACATAGTCGCCATGCAATAATGCAAATGCTACTAAAATACCCACCCAAATGATACCATAGCAATAGTGTAGTCCCATGCATATTTACTGTATAGTGTTCAATGAGATTTTTCCTGTGTAAGTATGTATGTGTAGTATTTAACCTCTAACCACTAGAATAGATTATTAGTGGACAAACATAAGTAAAGTATAAGAAAACCTTTTCCTAACTAAATTTTGTGTGTCTTTGTGTGCTTTATTTGGTTTGATTTAATTGCTGTTACATACCCCAAGCACTTGAGTGAGACTTAGAAACACAGCTGAATACATAAATAGCCTTTCCTATCTATGTCCTAAGGGCTAGCATGTCTTTTTTTGATGACAGAGGCCCAGGAGACATAACTATTAAAAAAAAACCCTCTGCAGCAATCTCCTTCTCTCTTTCTGTTTCAGACAGTATGAAATCTGAAATCCACCAAGTGTGACTCTCCATTCCCTCATAAGGCTGCATCTAACACTGGTCCAGTGGTTGCTAATTGCATTGTATCTATGGAAAGGAAACCATTATAATGCATTAAGTGTTTTATTACAGGAGGAGACCCTCCAGCGGGCAAGAGAAGAGGAGGAAAAAAGGAAGGAGATCACAAATCATTTCCAAGGCACATTGAATGATATCCAAGCCCAGATTGAGCAACAAAGTGAAAGGAACATGAAGTTGTGCCAGGAAAACACCGAGCTCGCAGAAAAATTGAAAAGTATCATAGATCAGTATGAAGTCAGAGAAGAGGTGAGAGAGCCATGTGATTTGAGTCTCCTTTGTAGAGAGAAAAAGTGAGGTATAACTAAACAACAACAACAGCAACAACAATATGTAAGCAGAGAGACCAAGACTAACTGAATTTCTTCCTCTTTACCAAGAGTAATCCACTAGTTTAGCTTGATCACTTATATGGATTTCATTACAAGTGAATTTGTCTTTGACATACAATGCTACTCCCCCACAATTTCTTCCCCATCTATTCTTTTTTTAACAGATGACATTCTTCAGTTGTTATTTTGTCATGGGAGTCATCCTATCAAATCTTTGTTGTAACTGTAAAGTCATATATACCTTCCTACACTAGGACTTCATGCTCATTTTGTTGTTCTCAAACTTTGTGCATTGATGTATAAGCATCTAAAATATTGCTTATTGACATCTTTTACTCCACTGTGGATTTTTCTGTAGCTCCCATTCTTTTGAATGATTCTTCTCTAAAATTCACGTATTTGCTTTCATCACTTGCTTTTGGCAAATGCTTAAGCTATCGACTCCAAACCCCTAAGGGTTTAATGCACTTTTGATTAGATCTGACATGCTCTTCCTAAAACATTCTTCCATCTTCATGAGGTGTAGCCCATCAGCAGCCAGTGGTCCTTCTTCTGGGAAGTGAAGATGGTGGTCCTAGAAACCAAAACCTCTCCCATCAACACCATCTACACAACTTGTTGTACAACTGTAGTAGTTTGTACAACTGTAGTAGTGTTTTTTCTCCCTGTGAAGTCTTCTATCTGCACTGGTAGAATTCACAAGAATACGACCCCTGCCTTTAATCTCCATACTTCCATCCTGCTAAAAGTGTTCTTGGTAATGTCCATGGTGCCCATATGAATATTCTACTTTTGATGAGTCTTGTCAAATGGTCACTGACATCATGGAATATGCATGTCAGAAAGAGAGCATACTTCTCAATTAGTGTTGCCTGGCTGACACATAGGTCCCTCTGTACCTCTAAGAAATGAATCATCTACCACTTTCTTTCTTATCTTCTTCCTGCAATGGGTGGTTAGATTGGCTCCTTCCTCAGCATGCAGTGTCTCTTCCTTCTGGTCTTCTGCACCACCTTTATTCTCAGGAAGATGTAGGGAGTGGTGGTTTAGTTGGAGCAGTTCTGAATTATTTGTGGATGATCTCCTGGTGGTAACTATCCTCCAGGGTCCTAAACATTATAATCCTCTTTGTTTTCATTGTGAGTTTCTTCCTTATGATTCTATAGGGTATGTTCTTCTTCTGTTCTGTCCTGGAAGTTCTCCTATTCCCTGATATTTTGAAGAGTCTTGATGCAAAGCTTCATTACACTGACCTCTTTCAGGAGAGCCACTAGTTTGCACTTGCTGCAAATGTAGTCCGTGAGATGACAAGAAGACAAACTTATCCCACACATTGTAGCAGAGAATGACAGAACCTTCTTTCTCCATCCATGCAGTTATTTTTTCACCCTTTCAGCCAGCGTGCCCTCAAAGACTAAGCTCGAAAGACTGATGGAACAGTTATATACGGATACCGGTCACGAGCTCAGCACTCAAGCAAGTCAGTAGCTCAGCAGAATCCTCACCCACTTAGATCATATGCTCAGGGAGAACACGCAGCCAAAAGCAACCACTCCCAAGCCTTAAAAATAGTTAAGGATGCAAGGATGACCCTTAAAATGCAACTCACTTTCTCCTGTCTCCCCAGAGACTTATTCAGAACTTGTCAAGACTTATTCAGAAACCTTCTTTGAATGAATCTGGTTCTGAAGACCCCATAATGTGATCACCATATGTTGGGGCTGACTTAAAGGCACATGACTACAAAATGACTCTCAGATCAATTCCTGTGATCTTTAGTGTATTCATTGCATTTCTAGGCAACCCTTTCAAGCAGAAAACAGAAGTGTGTTGTATACAGTAAACATCCCTTTTCAGTGGATTACAAATAAATACCAAAAGCAGTGACACAGAGGCAAAATGTGTAAAACAATCATCATTACCTTAGGTATTGAATTTTGTGGCACAAATTTGTAGCTTATTTATTTGGTTATCTGGTTTTTTGGGGAGTATACTTACTAAATCTATCAATTTAATGAAATACTAATAGAACTGTAAATATTTCAAATATTTTAGTGTTTTATAAATGTTTTCCTAAAAATAAGTCTCACTGTGTGCACTCCAGCTTGCTCGCATGCAGTGATGCATAAGCATTGCCGTAGTGCTGTAGTCATTTTCCAGCATTTGCCTTATTGTATCAAAACTGAGAATCAGTGTGTCTAAAAATAGCATAATCCTTCTCTCACACCCCCTTTCAGCACCTTGATAAGATATTCAAGCACAGGGAGCTTCAGCAGAAACTGGTGGACGCCAAGCTGGAACAATCACAGGAGGTGATGAAAGAAGCAGAGGACCGACATCAGCGTGAGAAGGAATATGTACTTATCATTTCACTTTTTAATATGTACGCCAAGATCACCTCTAAAATGCTACCTCTATATTTTAATTAGGCCGCCCTGATCTAAGCTAAAAGTCGTGAATTCGTATTGGTTTCTCATCTAAACAATAGTTAGATGATGGCCAATCTGTTTTCACTACAATAGTATGGAAGCATAGGGCATTCCCATCCAAAAGTATGTTTCTTTCAATTGTACCCGATTTTTTCACTAAAGAGGTTAAGGGATGTGTGTAGCTTTGTTCTCACAAAAGCTTTTAAGTGGCTTGAGACAGCGAGTGATATGCAATCACCTAGTGAGTTCCCAAACTATAAAAGAAAATGTGAATCCAGATCTGTTGGAGAATGTGAGAAATACAGTAATTACAAGTAGAGTAACTATCATTTGCAAGAAGAAGGTGAGCACTAACCAGTCCCACCATACCACCTACACCCGAAGTATAGCATCTTCTTTGTAAAACATGTGTGTGGGTGGGTGTGATTTAGACTTAATACAAAAATTAAGTGTTTTGTTATAGTGGTTCTCTAGTATGTGCTGTCCAAATATGAAGAAGGGAGGGAGAACTACAGACAACAAAAATAACTCAGGCACTCAAATGGAAGCGAAAGGAGATTACATGAATATGTTCTGTGACTGAACTTTTAGAAAGGCATGCAGTCTAGCAACTACTAGGCATGTTAAGCTGCAACCTCTAACAAGATCTCCCTTGTTTGGCCTGTTCGTTCTTACTTATTGAAAAAGCTCTGGACACAAACACCCAGAATGCCCAAGCCAGCAAGGCCACTAACCATGCTAGCTGAAGTGTTCTGTAAGTCATCGTCCAAAAAATTATTCCCCTCCTCCTGCTTCCCTCTCAAGTTCTTATTCTACTAAAATGAATCTCTTGCATCTTTGCATGCTGGGATACACAGACACTGATATGAACCTTCCAAAAGACAGTAGACACTGAACTAATATACTGGTAGTGATCCTGCCAGTTGTGTAAGCCACCCTGAGTCCCTCGGGGAGAAGGACGGGGTAAAAATATCAGAAATAAATAAATAAATAATATTTGAATGTTCTTGTTTCCATAAATGTACTCTCCAATTCCTACTGTGAGGCCCCTTCTACACTGCCATATAAAATCCAGATTATCTGTTTTGAACTGGATTATAAGGCAGTGTAGACTCATATAATCCAGTTCAAAGAAGATAATGTGGATTATCTGCCTTGATAAACTGGATTATATGGCAGTGTAGAAGGGCCTATAGAGTGCTCCCCTTGTTATGGGTCTAGTAAACTACCCTTCAAGGGCTTGCTTGACACCTGAGTAGACCAGTATGAAGGAGAGGATCAATTAACAATACTATAGGCAAAAATACTGCAAGATTGATAATTTAATTGAGCCGGGTTTTCAAGAGACAGCACATGCTTAAAGAATTCTTTATAATGGCTGTACTCTTTTGACTTATTGCATAAATCTAATCATGAATGTCTCACTTTATTTCAAAAGGCAAATTGCTTTTGCTCTAGAGAAGCTAAAGCAAGATCTTTGTTCCTATTCAGCTTTTCACATCTGTAACAGAATATCTTTGCTGCCTCCCAGTGGCCTTAGATAAGCTTTTCTTTGGCTTCCTCTTGAGATCTGACAAATCTAGTCTGTTTACTAGGTCTTGTTCGCACTAATTGGTATAACTAAGGGGACAGTGAGAGTGATCGTGATACAAAACATATTCAGTGCATCCCATCTTATCCTTACAACGTTTTAGCATGTGCTTTTACAATAATGCCCATACCTTTTGTCCAGAGTTTTTTTTCTGGATTTATAGCAAAATTTAAAATTGGTTAATAGAGCTAAGCCACCCCACATTTCCATTTCAATTATAACTTAATATCTCAGTGATGGAGAAAATGACTCACCCACATCAAGATATACCCACATTTACATTTCCCTATTTTGTTCAATAAAGGTTCTGAAACCTTTCATTTAATGTTTATTGGTGTGGTAATTATTTTTTATCCATTATTATCCATCATCAACAAAGTATCATTATCAAAATAGAATTTCAGCCTTGGATAACACACATAGCTCTTAATGGAAAAAAGAACTGGTAGAAGAGGCTGCAGCGCTTTGCTTTGGCTTGATCCTATGAGGAGGGCAAAAAAGCCCTCCTCTCATCTTCCCTCCTGCTGAGTTATTTCAATGCAAACTACTTTTGCACTTGGAACTCAGTTTGCAGCAATTGAAGTAAGCGGAGAACAAAGTGGGAAAGTGGGAAGAGCAGAAAGAAACTAGGATACTTTTAAAGCAGTTAAAAGAATGGCTCTTCAGATAATAATTGGGATAGTCTCCGCCAAATCAGGACAATTGGAGGATATAATTATGTTCTGGGATCACATCCAGATTTTTCATGAACACATGCCTGTACATATATATCCCTACAGCAGTGCTGTGTTCAACTACTTCAGCTCTGTGCTTCAGACAACAGATTCTAGTATTACATTACTAGAATGTAATGTAATACTAGAAAATTACATTACTGCCTTAGATGTGAGCGAAACGTCAGGAGAGAATACTTCTGGAACATGGCCACACAGCCCAAAAGACATACAACAGCCCTGTAATTCTAGTATTACTATCCTGCCCCATATGACTTTTTAAAAAATTGTTGGAAAGAAGTTCAGTTTTCAATTTCCCCTAATCTTTATGCCAGCACATTTTTCCTTCACAACTTTTGGCTTTGAGGAAACCAAACAGAGTGGGTGAGACAGCACCACGGGGCCCAACATGAAAAACGTGTATGTCACAGAATAAATGTAGAAGCAGGCAATTCTATTATTCACATGCCTACAATGATTTCATTATAGCCTGGTTTTGTTAATGACTCACAGTATAGTTGATTTTCTAAACAGTGAGACATGAAGCTCAGTTCATTTGTTCTGACCTTCTGAATATAACTCTGAGAGACTTGCATATTTCAGTACACAGCAGACTGCTTCCAAAAATGAAGATGCCTTGCCTAGTCAAGCTAGCCTTTCACTTGTCAAACTAGTGTGATTCACCAGATATCTTTATCTGGTGTGATCACCACAGTATTCCTTATCTGTAATGCTTGGAACCAGAAGTGTTTGGGATTTTGGATTTTTTTCTCCCCAGATTTTGAAATACAGTAGAGTCTTACTTATCCAACCTTCACTTATCCAACATTCTATATTACCCAATGCAGTCTGCCTTCCACCCAGATCCACAGCTGTTTCTCTAGGCAGCAATTCTATCTTTATTTGTAGTCAATTTTTAGTATTCCATGTTTTTGTAGTCACTGTTTTCAATATATTGCGATGTTTTGATGCTAAATTCGTAAGTATAGTAATTACTACATAGCGTTACCATGTATTGAACTGCTTTTTCTGTCGATTTGTTATAAAACATTATGTTTTGGTGCTTGATTTGTAAAATCATAATGTAATTTGATGTTTAATAGGCTTTCCCTTAATCCCTCCTTATTATCCAACATTTTTGCTTATCCAATGTTCTGCCAGCCTGTTTATGTTGGATAAGCGAGACTCTATTATACCTATATTTGCATAATGTGTATCATGCGATATCTTGGAGATGGGACTTAGGTTTAAACACAAAATTCATTTATGTTTGATAATACACATAGCCTGAAAGTAATTTTATAGCCAATATTATAAATAATACACAAATGTGTGACTATCTCAGCCACCAATGTGAATAATTGCAAAATATTTCTGGGTTTCCAGATAAGGAGTGCTCAATCTGTAGTAGTCCTATGTTCATCAGAATATTTGGTCCTGACCTGAAGCCTCCACTGGGTTTAATAATTCCCCTGTCATCTGTTTAGAACCCTTTTGATGTCTCTGCCATGACTGAATGGCACTGAAGAGTCTGCAGCAATTTGCTTTTGCTTGAGTCTACAGAGAAGGTCAAAAGTGAAAACTCTGCAGCACAGTTTGCAGCAGTGGTAATAAACTGAGCACAAAGAGGGACAATGGGAGGAAGAGAGAAAAACTGGGACATTTTAAAGGCATATGAAAAGGTGAATGACAATGAATTAATTGGAACAGAACTGGGAAGTATGCTTTTAACACCCGTGGCACCAGGCATTGAAAACACAGGTGAACTTTTAGGCCCCTTCTACACAGCTGTACAAAATCCATATTGAACTGGATTATATGGCAGTATGGACTCAGATAACCCAGGTCAAAGCAGATATTGTTGATTATCTGCCTCAATATTCTGGGTTATATGGCTGCATGGAAGGGCCCTTAGAGTGCTGAAACTGGCATCTTGCCTTGGTCTGTGTTTCGAGGGTTCACCTATGTCTTGAAATTGAACTCAGAGGGCTCTTCTAAAGCAATCAGAAATATTGCTTGCAGATATAAGAGATTTGTTCTGAATTAAAGATCTTTTTCCCCCAAAAGAAGTTGCTTCCTACATCTTGTCTTTAATTAAGAGAACAACGTTTGGATGAGAAAGTTCACAAAAAAGGGGACAATCCCTTGGAGGCTCCATTAAACCTAGCCTCAAGCAGATGAATTTTAACAAGATTCTTTGGGGCATTTCAGACATTTTAGGGGCAAATAAGACCAATCTATCTGAGTAAAAATTCTCTTCAATATGTTTTCTTTATGAATTGTGTATTTCCTTGTTTCTACTACATATTTTATTAATAAAATCTCAGCACTGGTATGTGGATACCCCCCCCCCATTTTTTTAAAAAAAATGTATCACAGACTATACATTTATGTTTGTTTTTCTCCCTTAACTTAATGCTTTGAGCCTTTGCTTCCAGTAACTCCAGGATTTACATCAAACCTTTAAAACTGCATTAGAGACACATCCATTACTGGATATCAATATGGTTGGAACAAGAAGACTTATTAGGAAGCCATAACTGACTATCTGCTAAAATGCCTTTGACCTCATCCATTTTGTTGTTACTGGTTTTTATATCTGACATGCAACTATAATACAGCATCCCATCTGAAATATGTGACAATACTGTCCTGATGAAATTTGAAGCAGTGTCAAAGCCAAGATAGTTTGCAGGATTAATGACTAACCTGAAACCTGACTTGGCCCTCAGGCTATTGAAGGCTTTTGTTTCATAGTGTTGAACACAACCCATCTATAATTTCCCCAAAGATGTTTTTTAATCCCTGGGTTTTCCCACCTTTTGATAAAGGAAAAATGTTTAGAAAAAAACATAGCAATTTGAAAACTACAGGGAAAGCACTTGTGTATGTGTAGCTTACAGGCTCTAGGATTTCAACTGAACATTTCAAATGATATGATGCTATGTAATGCTTTCTACACGTAGCAGAAAAATTGAGTTTCTTCAAAATAAAGTACAACTTTTACATTGTGGTTTGTTCTTGTTCAATTCCAAACAGCTACTCAACCAAGCTGCAGAATGGAAACTTCAGGCAAAAATGTTGAAGGAACAAGAGACAATTCTTCAGGCCCAGGTGAAGTATTTATTTTTAATTCATAGATGGCTCATATAGTAGATACAGAAATGTGGAAAACATTCAGGTAACCTTATGTGATTGCATTTTGCTTCATCACAGCATGCCATCTGCAACCATATACAAACAAATGACTCAGTTAAAAGCAGGAGTTAAACATCAGGAAATGAGAGGAATCTACCCCTAGGAAGGGAAATTTACTGCTGGAAGAGTTATTGAAGCCGAGATGGACTTTTGGAGGGTCTGCCCCAGCGAGAGAGAGACCCCGCGGCCCCAACAAAGAGGGATCACTACTTAGGCGAGCTCAGAGAAGCCTGATTTCAGCATTTTTAGTTCCCTAAAATCCAATAAAAAGACTCTGCCAAAGTGAAAAAGCATCACCAAGATGATTTATTAGCGATTCAGCTGAATAGGATGCGATGCCGCAATCATTCATCAAGCAAAGCATGTAGATACAGAGAAAGATGCCATTTTTATAAGAAATACAGAGGTTTGCTTTTCAAATTTCTCACCCTCCTCCTGGCTCCCTGGTGATTGGTTGGCGCGCTTCAGCTGGGAGGAGGCTTGGCCACCCGTCCCACACTTGAGCCAATCACTGAGCCAAAGATGGGGTCCTGCAGCACGGGGATTGAAGCTGGCCCTTGGTCCTTGGAGAACTGTAACTCCTTCCCAGGGCTGAAGCCCAGTTGTTGGATTGCCCCTGGAAGGCTCCGTGGGGCAACCATTTCAAACTTCCAGAAGAGAGGCTTCACATGGGCGACGAGTGGCCAGCCACGAGAGAGAGAGAGAGAGAGAGAGAGAGAGAGAGAGAGAGAGAGACGGCGAAGCACGGACTTTGACAATCAGCTGTTTTCCCTTTAAATATAATCTCAAAATTTTAAAAGGTTATTCCCTGGCAAAGGGGCCCAAAATGCAAAAAGCGAGATAGCAGATTATGTTAGAATTCAGCCAGGAAAAAGATGACACCGAAATGGGGCCAATCTGTCAACCTGGGGATACCGGGCCCATGGGGGTTCAGTATCCGCAGTTGGGAGAAACGTGGATTTGAGCTTCCTGGGACGCCTGGAAGGCATCCCAGGTTGGCCTACAGTCTCCCGCAGCCCGGATAAGGTTTTTCTGTAATGTTAGTACGGTTTCAGGCAGAAAAGAGACACAATGTATCAGTTAGGAGAGGTTGAAGTTGCAACTTGGTTAATCTTTATTAGAGGTTTGTTACATAGTTGGAGATGGGTAAGGAGATGAGAGAGAGAGCATACGGTAGGATAGAGTTCCTGGTTGAAGCTGCTGCTGGGGCACATTTCATCCTTTCTAGCCCAATTTGGCATCCAGGAACTGCGGAACTCCCTGCAGCTTGTCAGATCAGCTTAAAGGCAGGGGTCTGGGGTGCCCTCGATGACATTATCATGGAGAAAAGGTGTCTCAATTGAAGCTTTCTTGCCAATCCTAGTTTCCACAACAAGCCAAATTTTCAATATCCAATAATCACAGGGACAGAAAGTGATGTAACATCTTCTGAACAGGGGCATAGACAAACACCACAGGAGTGTTAGCCCTTCCCTATACTATCCAAAGCATGACTGTATGTGTGTGTATAAACAGCATATATATATGGCTGGAATTACATTTGATTCTGACTTATATACAGATTGAACTTAAGAACAAACCTGCAGAACCTATCTTGTTCATAACTTGGGGACTGCCTGTAGAAAATGCATGAATTGTGTTAAATCCACTGTGATGGCACGCCTGAGCCTTTGAGAGAACTATGGTATCTGGCTTTACTCGGGGGCTATCTGTATACCTTCTGTTAAGATCAAGACCCTTAACATGCAGAGGCACTTTAGGGAAAACAAGTTTACTGAAAACAGGAAGAGCAAAGGGCTAACTCCACCCAGGACTATTGTAAAATAGCTTAAAACAATACATTACAAATGGAGAGTTTGCTGAATGCAGTCATCTTTCTGAGATTCTGGAGAGTCTTTTGCCCCTAAAGCAAAGTGATGGACTTGGTCTTCTACTTTGTGAAACTGGGGCTGACCACAAGCTTCTGTTGTCACTGGGGCTGATGGTATATGAAGAGTTTATACATGCTAAGGATGCCTGTTTAAATTGCTAGAGACTAAGATTTTCACACAATATTCAGGCCTCTAAACTCAAGCTCTAATGCAGAAAGAAGGGAGGGCCTAGCAAGAAAGCTCTGTGCAGGCAAATGGACTGAACCAACTAAGCTGGCCTCTAGGGGTACTTTTAAGCCCTACCCAAAAACTAATACAAATGGAGGCATCTACACTATTGGGGAATCTAAACAGAGGGAGCTGAAGCAAAGGAGAGGAAAGGCAGAGCCAAGACTTCACATCCAAAATATTTGTAAAATTCAACAGACACCTAGAATTAACACATTTGTAACCACTGGTGATCAATTATAAGTGCATTAATCTACTGTTATTTTTCTTATTTACCTTCTTCCAGTAAGCATTTACCAGGTTCTATTATTACTGCCTTCTCTAATATAGTATCCTTCAGCTCACATCATCCACAGGTCACTAAATGATGGGAGTTGTGTTGTTAGCACACATGCAACCTTATCACACGAGGGACACCCCGCCCCCAGTGCTGTTTTGCCAGCAAGTGTGGCAAAACAGCAGGTATGAGGGGCGACTCCATCGTCCTGCATGCCACTCTGGCATGGCAACACTTCCCCCATCACACAGGGAAAACGTCAGCCAATGAGGGCACAACACGGTCTTCTCAAGGGCGCTTCCAACCCAGTTGTGGGTGGGGCCTATGCTGGATGCCACATGATGTGGTGTGATGGGGCTCCATCCCCGAAGAAGGCTCGAAACATCATATAATACTTCATAAGTCCTTGGTTGTAAGGACCTTGATTGTAAGGAATGCTGCCTGTGTGGTGTCTTTCGTCTGATTTTTTTCCCCTGAAATCATTTGAAGATTTGGAGATAGACCATTAGTAATATTACCACATATGCTCAAGTATAACTCTAGAAATGTAAGTACTGGTCAGTGTAAGTATTTACAGGTCAATGTAAGTACTGTTCCTTAACTCCTATCAGAAAAGGAACTATCCTCTTCTACGACTAGAGTGGCAAAAGGCACAAGCTCAGTCCATCCCAGAACTTAAAAAAACCACTGATCCCCTCTACTCTTTCAGCTCTCCTTTGAAGGAAATGCCAAACAGCCACTGCCACTGCTACCATTTTCCTGCCAGAGCATTTTAAAAAGATCAGAAGCAGCACTGCAAGGGAGAAAACAGAGGAAGTTGGTGGTGCTTATTAAAGGTTTTCCAGGAACAGGCTGATCTATTGCCTTTCACCACTCTACTTAGAGAAGGGTGGTTCCCTTTTTTGATAGTTGTTAATACTATTTCTAATTTTTAATCAAAAAAGGCATCGTCCTCATCTCCAAGTTGAGTAGTGACAGGCCTTTTTGAATGCCTGTGTAGAAAAATGGTAGCATCCAAGGGTGACTGGCCCTTTTTGAGATGAGGCTGGCACTTTCCCCTCCTCTGTGTGGAATGACCTCCAATTTATCCATGAATCATATCAAAATGCATCATTTTGGCCCCTAAAACATGCCCTTGACTTATACATAAGGTTGACTTATACACAAAAGTTTAATGTATAATGAAACTGTTAATAAAGAACTGATTCCAATTCCTTCCTGTTGTTACAGCTTACTCTCTATTCTGAACGATTTGAGGAATTTCAGAAAACGCTGACAAAAAGCAACGAAGTGTTTGCCAGCTTCAAGCAAGAGATGGATAAGGTGAGTTTTAAGATCTATTTTTGAGGCTCTCCATGTGGGCAGAGCAGATTGCTAGACTCCCTTCAGGTTCTTTTAGCTTTGATGATCAAGACTTTTATGTCATGGAACTAGCTAGCAAGACTAACCATCTTTTTCTGTGAGATTTGAGAGGCTCTATTGCAGCCAAACTCAGAAAATATTGTGTTGAGGTCTCATGTCTTTCCAATCTCTGTTCATTTAGTAAAATAAAAACTGAAGAAACCATACTTGCTCAACATCTCTTGTTTATTCTAACCTTTCAATGATCAGAGGATCTGTTTCTCCATGAACTGGTCAATTATTTGCAATTTGCAAAGCCTTCTTGAACTATGACAATTCACTTGTTTGTTTTAAGGGATTGTTGTTGTTGTTGTGTGTTTGGCATGGTGGTGTAGATCAAAATGTTTATCCTCCCATTCTCCTTCATTTCTTCGATGATTTGGATTTTTTCACTGCTGAGAAGGCATCACACCAGATGATAGTAATATATAGACAGAGTTTACCACAGAGTTCTTGATAGATTAGAAGATAGAGAAATGTAAAACCATACACATATATTAAGACCTTAGAATTTCAGCACATGGTTTATTGTGCTTATTTCCACCAACCAAAGTGTTCAACAGGCCACACAGTTATTTATTATTTGTGTCTACGTTGTTTAATTCACATGTATGACCCTGATTGTAGTGTATGGTTTATAGATTTTGTTACCTGTGTATTTCCCATATATATCTATTTTGCTCCTCTCCAGATTTACATTCTGCATTATTTCTGATTTAATTGTTGTTGGGTTTTTTTGAAGAAACCCTGGTGTACCTAGGAAAAAGTTAATCTACAACTCATCTCTCTAATAAAGCAGTCCCCCAACTTTTTTGGTCATGGGACCAAAAAAACTCAAGTCTAGTAAAGCTACACTATAGCCAAAGTTCAAAGATTCTTTACAGGCATATATATTTAGAACATGAGTTCACATATGTGTCCTGAAAACGTAGCTATAACATTTCCAACTGCTGTCAAATGCTGTGGTCCTATACAAGATCCATTAAAATGAGGAGTGGGGCACAGAAGTTGAAGAAAAGAGGCTGATCTGTTCCAGTGTAATGTGCCTAATGGGACATTTCCTTTGCTTCTACAGATGACAAAGAAAATGAAAAAGTTAGAAAAGGACACGGCTACCTGGAAATCAAGGTTTGAAAACTGCAATAAAGCTTTGTTGGATATGATAGAAGAGGTGAGCAACCTGAACAATTTTCTGATTTATTAAATCTGAAACATATAGTCCCATAAATGTAGTTTAAAATGTGTTTACTAACAGATATTTGGTGAAACCATTATTATGGAGGATTTTAAACAGAAGGTATAAATGTTACTTTTGGTACTTCGGGTTTCGGCAATAACATGTTGGCTCAGAGATCCAGACTTACAGAACATTCATAAATGAGAATGTGTATACGTCATGTTTTCCCTACTTTCCTATCCAACCATTTGGGGTCATTTTAAGAATAGCAAAATGATGCTCACCTTCAATTTATACAAAATCTGTTGAAGAAAATAAATTGTAAAGCCACTTTTTTGTTGATTCTCAGCAAGGAAAAGTAATCTCTCAGTGCACATGAGGAATAAGTGACAATAATATATATTCAAGAACAGGTGCTAAAGATAAAGCCAGAACTTGGAAATGTTATTTCTTTATACTACAATGCCCAGAATTCTCCAACCAGGAAATCCAGAGCCACGTTGGTCAGGCAATTTTGGCACTTGCCCAAAATAGTAACTCTCTCAGTCACCTGGTTAGCTCTAAAGCCCCTTCTACACCGCCTTATAATCCAGATTATCAGATTATCAAAGTAGATAATCCACAATATCTGTTTGGAACTGGATTATATAAGTCTACACTGCCATATCCAATTCAAATCTGATAATCTGGATGTTATATGGCAGTGTAGATGGGTCCTTAGTCTTGAAGTAGCCTAACCACTTATAGAAATCATATCTGCTTAGAATATTTTTCAGATACCAAGATGTGGTGATAGAGTGCAAACCAAGAAGTTGGTCTTTCATTTGTACTGATGATTATGTGTACAGTTTTTTAAAAAATAGAGTTGAGAACAGATTTAGACACTTCTGTCTTTGCCGGAAGTCAGGCAGGATTATTTATTGACTGATTTACTTCATTTCTATCTTTCCTTTCTCCACATAGAGACTCAAGGCAGACAACAACGTCATGACACAACTCAATAAAAAAAATTAAAAAAGAAAATACAAAAATTAAAAAACAAATACAGTAGAGTCTCACTTATCCAACACTCGCTTATCCAACGTTCTGGATTATCCAACGCATTTTTGTAGTCAATGTTTTCAATATATCGTGATATTTTGGTGCTAAGTTCGTAAATACAGTAATTACTACAAAGCATTACTGCGTATTGAACTACTTTTTCTGCCAAATTTGTTGTATAACATGATGTTTTGGTGCTTAATTTGTAAAATCATAACATAATTTGATGTTTAATAGGCTTTTCCTTAATGTCTCCTTATTATCCAACATATTCGGTTATCCAACATTCTGCCGGCCCGTTTATGTTGGATAAGTGAGACTCTACTGTATCTCTATCATAGATAAAAAAGTTAAAATACCCTAAAATAGAATTAAAATTACATTTTAAAACGAAATATCTCAAAAAAAATTATCACCCACAACCTCCCCAGCAACCTGACCACCATCATCCCCCAAATGCCTGATGGCAAAAATGTCTTCAGCTTCTTGCGAAAAGCAAGCAGGGATGGGGCCACCCTGGTCTCTCTAGGGAGGGGGTTCCAGAGTCTCAGAGCAGACACTAAAAAGAGTGGCTGGACAGAATGATTGTAGACTTCTAGGAGGCTCATAGAAAGAAATACTGTCCTTCAAATAATCTGGACCCAAGCCATATCCCTGATTAATATTCAAATGAAAGAATGCCAGTGAATACCAGGTGCTTTAGGTTATATTTCAGAGGAATGAACTGGCAAAACCACTTTTGAATATTCGTTGCCTAAGAAAACCCTATAAAATTTGTGGGGTCACCATACATCAACAAGACACTTGAATGCACATGCACACAAGTTTGTTGACTATTCCCCTCTCCCAGGGCACCCGCTAATAATAATAACAATAATAAAACTTTATTTATACCCCGCCACCATCTCCCCAATGGGGACTCGGGGCGGCTTACATGGGGCCATGCCCAGAACAGTACAATATAGCAAAATATAAAACAACATATCATAATACCCCTAAAGCTAAGCCCCTAAAACTCCTACATAGAGGGTAGATCTTAGAACTAACCCATAATATTTTCATTGAGAAAGAGCACTAGACTGAAGGGAATTATCATTTATATCACATGTATCTGGCAGTATATGCTACATGACATGTTCATTCACTTCCCCATAAACATACTATCTTCCATGACATAAACAAATGCTGGTCCCTTCTAGAACAGATCAACTGAATCAACAACAGAATGGTAAACCAACACTTATGTAAACCCATTGATTAAGTGGACCTGTTCTCACTGGGGCTAGCAATAGGAATTAGGCAACAGTATAATGTGGCTATCTACAAAGATGTATGGTTGCAAATAAAGACTCAGAGCATCACAAGCTCTGGGGCCCATTCACATTACAAAATTATAGCATTATTATTCCACTAACTACCATGATTCCTGGGATTTTGCAATGTAGAGAAGTGTCATTTACCATTTTCAACCAGAGGGTTCCTTCAATGCCTCTACCAAATTACAAACTCCAAGGTTCCATAGGATGGAACCATGGCAGTTAAAGTGGATTAACAGTGTTGTAACTATTTAATGTGAATGGGCCCTGGGGACCTGTAAAATCTATAATACTTGGCAGAGTGACCAAAGCAATGACACTCTTTTGGGACCACTTTTCAAAGAGTGCTCTTAACAAAAACAAAACAAAAAAATTGAAAGGATAATGTGGCCCCTCAGATTATTTGGTGCTATTTATCATCTTATCAGTCTTCAAACAATTTGTTTTTTCTCTCATTTCTCACAGAAAGCAATGCGAGCCAAGGAATATGAGTGCTTTGTAGTGAAAATTCAAAGGTTAGAGAATCTCTGCAGAGCGTTGCAGGATGAAAGGAATGTATTGTATAAAAAAATAAAAGATGCACAATTTCCTGAAGAAACAAAGGAGGAAGATGAGGAAGAGGAAGGAGAAGGACAGAGTGGAGCAGAACCTAGCTTGGAAAAGGAGGCTGCCACAAGCTCCTCTGTAACAAGCGAAGTGGCTGCTGAGCTATCTGCCACTAATGAGAATATCCTGAAAGATCTGGCCACTGCCTTCATGGTCACCCATCATATGGAAATACCCATGGCAACTTCTGACAAAGAAATAGCTGAAGAACCGCAAGATCTACAAACACTCAGTCCACTTTGTCCCTCAGAGCCAGCTGTCCCTTCTCCTGTGGCTCAAGACACAGGCAGTTCTTCCATGCAGCCTAAAGCAGAAGAACATGAAAGGGACACAACTGAACAGCAGGCTCAAGATTCGACAGTGTTGAAGTTACTAGATGCTGATATGGAAGAAGTTGATTAGTGAATGGTATAGTGAACTGATGGCATGTTTTTTTCCAAAATGGCATTATCTCCCATTTTTAAGGAGCCAATTATGTGGGTTGAACAGTATTCAAAGATTTGCTGTGTAGGATCACAAAGTCAATTTTCACAACATTTAACAATGCATTTCAGCTTACCGTTCAGTTCTTCATTTCATTAAAGCCAAATATTTTCCTAACGTGTAGCAAAAAAACAAGACCCCTATGCTGCCCTCAAAAGCATATTCAAAAAATGCATAAGTCCTACTTTCAAAGTTTTTAATTCAGCACACTCCCAAAAACACAAGCTATTTATGCTAGTTTAACAACAAATCATTTTAAATACAAAATAAAATACTTTAGGACATCTGAACCCAATATCCTTTACACATCAAAAGTTAAAAAGCTATGACAGTAAGTTTCAAATTTAATAAAAGTAGAGAATGAGGTGGAAAATAAAGCACGGTATGACAAAACCAGGCATCTCAAATGCTCTTTATGTGCGTAAAGTGAAATTCTATCAGTGCTATCATTTCTGTGTCTGATATTTAAGTCATCTCTTTCAGACATGTTCACTCAATTTCACACAGTGGCATGTATATCCCTGGGATGCTGCTTTTGTTTCTTCTCATCAATTCAATCCTATTTTTATCATAAAGCAGATTTGTGGCTTCACCCACAATGCCCACCTAGCAGGAGGCAGTCACTGCAATTGAAGGAAGTCTGTTGCTCTGGAAGCTACTTGCTACCATTTCCACCCCTTCCCATAATGATTGCCACAGCAATGAGCAGAAATTCCCCTTCATGCCAGAGGTGTCGCACATGTGGAGGATGGAACAGCAGCGAGCTGCTTCCTAATTGGTACAGGAACAGACCCCCATCAATCGCATCCACTGCTTTCTAGTAAATGAAGATTGGGAGATTTTCATGGTTCTTATGTAGCCCATAATCTAGAACTATGTAGGAGTTGTGAATACATAGAAGTCATGAATTGTAACTACATGTTACACATTTGTAACTGCTATACAGGTGTCTGGCTATACTTTTTATTGTTTTTTCTTTATGCAAAAATACACACTGTATAACCCAGTGAGTTAGCCAGCAAATTGAAAAGTTTGCTTTTTATTTTACTATCTAAGTTGCTTCAAATATATTTGAATTGAATTCAAGAGGGCACCTTTTCACCTAACTTTTGAGAATTGAAGAGTTAGTCACTTCAAACAGGATTCTATTCCCAACATCTTTAGTATTTCAGACAGAGGATACATTGACCTGACGGGAGCTGCAATGTGTGATTTTCCTGGTGGTTGCTTGCAGTTATATTTGGAAAATACCCACAACTATATGAAACAAATCCTTTCAGTCATGTCAGCTTTACACATGAAAGGAGTTTTTGGGATGAGAAACACTTTCAAAGAAGTGATACTGACCCAAGAGGATGGGTCCTGCACTTCTTTTGAGAGTTTGTATTTTGTTCTTAAGATCAGACCAGAAGCCAAAAAAAACACAATGTGTAAAATTATCAAAAGTAGAAATGATTGGACTCCCAAAGGTCTAGGGTTCAAAGAAAATATGGGAATCAGCAAACCTCATAATGGCTGCACTGTTTTATCTTTTGCTCTGCAGTATAATGGATATTTCTTTTCAAAAGGCACTGTAATTGCTGTGACATTATCCAATCCTTTTAGCAAAAGCTGAACATCTATGCTTGTATTTCCTACCTTCATATTCCAGTGTTGTATTACTATAGAGTCATTTTTCAGACATACAGTACATGCTATTCACTGATGTGCCTTGTTTTCAACTCCTATACTCTAACTACTTAAACATTTGCAGTACATCGCATTATTTTGTCACTAATGTAATGAAATGCTGAATGGGCTCCCTACGTAACTATATCTATTGAAATTTTATTTAGAATTGAATGAATTAAATTACAGCCTGAATTGCATTATTAACAGTTTGTTTATTATACTGAGTTAATACACTTTCTATGACTACTTTGTTTTACTGGTTTCTTTCTTTTGCATGGTCAGGAGTGGATCCCTTCCATTTTGCAAATTACACCACCACATAAAACTTTGAATGGGTAAAGAAAGCCATAACTTTATTGGTTACAACTGTAAATAAGGTAGCCCAAAGTACGTATATAACAGTTTCAGGCATCAAGCAAACTGCTTGTTGATCAATGAGCCCAATACCCCAGCCTATTGCCAGAATCCATGAAATGACAGAAAAGGGAACTACTTGGACAGCTGCCTAAGATGTAGTCCTCCTCCACCAGCAGGGAGTGCTGGAAAATGTCTGCCCCATGAGCTGAGAAAAATTCTTTTCTACTACACATACCATGAGTCCCATTAAGAAACCCCATACCTTACAAATGCTTAAGAGACAATGGTAATCACTATCCCAGATCCATGTCTATGCCAACCCTTCCCAGAAGTTGTGACAATAGCAAAGCAAATATGTGGTAAACTTCAAAGATACACAATAACCACAATAAGGGTGGGTGGGATGATACTTGGAAGATAATTTTTGACCAAGTGCACAAGCCGGGCTATATATCTCCCTCCACTTGACTGAAGCATGTGATTCTGGCCACTCTCATTGATCCAATTACTCAATGAGCTTGAAGCAAATTCAAACTCATAGGCTAGAGGTACCGAGCTCCAGCTATGGCTCTGCCAGGCTGTACAAATCACCAGGAGGAGAATGCCACCACTATGCCAAGGTGACCTGATCAACTACACCATGCTGCCCAGAAGCAAGTAGCTCCCCTTTGAACTCAGCTTCCTGTCTGATCCACAATCTCTCTGAATGGTAAGATGTTCTGCACCCTTGTTAGATAACTGTTCTGAGGAAAACATTGTCACTTCAGCAAAGTTTTAGTGGGAGTTCCAAATAAAAATCACCTTTACAGATAAAAGAAACAGCCTCAATGAACCTTTTTTAGAATGCTCAAATTGTAAAACACACATGGTTTCAGTAATGATGACATGCAACCAATAAAATAGGTTGAGATTATTTTTCTACTCCATGGTACAAAAATGGCTAGCCCAAGGCCATCTGCTTAGGTCATAGATGAAAAGAGATTTGAACAACTTCAGGTCGTGGTTCTCATATCTCATAAATGATATCTGTTTTCCTTGATTAATTCTTTGCATCACTGAATTTGTACTCCTGGTTTATCTGGGAAAAATCCTGGCAGTTGAACCAGTTTGAGGACATGTCTATTTCATAGGCATAAACGAGACTAGACTTGCTCTCAGTATTAAGCAATGGGCAATTAATCTCAAACCCTCAAAACAAACATAGACTGATTTATGGCAGAGAATATTATTGGGTGTGGGACAGTTGGTGGTTTCTCAGACTAGTTTACAAAACTAGCATGGAAATGTGATGTACAATAACTCAAATGAACTTTTTTCAGTCTTGTTCTTTTCTTTCAAATCCGTCCCACCACAATACCCAAGTAGAGTCCACATGACAAGCCAAATGAATGATTAATGGACTGCAGGTCCATACCAGAAGTTCGTGATTCAGCAGACACACCTGAAGTGCAGAAATGGAAAGGAGACTGCAGTTTGCAAGTATGCAGTTGTGCTGGGAACACATCCACATACAAAGGGTTTAAGAACTGGGTACTGGTCCAGAAAAATTGATCCTTCTGCCCGGAGTTGCCTGCAAAATCCATTGGGGATTTTGCTGGCACCAGAATGCCAATGTTCTGAAGGATTCTTGTGATATCAATCTGATTTGTCTCCATAACCGGACAAGAAGGATGTCTTATGCTTGAACCTACAGAGGTATTTACTTAGATGTTCATTTGAAATATTGTATTACTCTTGAAAATATTTTGTATGGAGAGAGCAACCAATATGTAGCCACAAATCTTTACTATACAGCTGTCTTCTTTGTCCAGTTCTATCATCACCACTCCTTTGTTTTAAGCAATAAAACCTTAAATTTCTTGAAACATCATGTAGATTGCATTTGCGGTTATTGAAAAGGGAATGCCCTTCATACATACATGTTGTTTTTCTCTGTACATGTGCAGACTATATCTCTGCTTCAGTTATGCTTTATTATGCCATTACTTGGATTGCCTTGTGAATGAAGAAATGAGTGCTAGAAATGGAAAGGGATATATATATTCCAATTTTTTGCCCACCTCTCCTACTGCTTCCTCCCTTGTATTTATCCAATCAAAAGGACTTTCCTTCTGTGTTTTTTCTGCTGTCTTGTACCTGAAGGATCAGAAATTAACAACTATAAATCTACAGGTTTTAGAACAGCACTAGAAATTGAAAGAACATCAGATTTAACAGTTTCCCAAATGCACCATGTACTGTTGGATAATGGATTGTATAGATAGGACTAAGGCTATAAAGTCAGACATATAAAACATTTCCACTGGTATATACAACAGAGAGAGATAGAGTGCAATGTTGAAAGTTATACAATTCAAGAAGGGAGAAAATTTGAGAACATGTTTATATATGTAAATGTGCAGAATAGTTTTTTGTTGTATGTCTTTGATACCAATACATAAATTTCAGTCCACATGTACATAAATATATCTATTCCCATGGGAATAGCATCCGGGAATTTTATGGTGTCCAGAGTGCTGCTAAAGTCTCCTGTTGAGTTCCAAACACCATCTTAACAGGGTAAAGAAAATGGTAGTTCCATCAGCTTTGGGACTGGTGTCAGAGCTCCAACACTACTCATGTTCCATGTCAGCATTTACCATTACATTTTGAAAAAGCAAGATTATATGCAATTTGGAATGCAAAAAAGAAATAAAGCAGCATCATGTGTCAGCAGTAATGAAGTTGAGACTAGAATGCTATCTTTATTCAACACCAATGTGAATATCATTTTGAATCTTCCTAGGTAACAAAACCAGCTTGTTTTTAACCTTTGACCAGGTGTCAGCACTACAAATGCACAGCCCTTTGCAATTATACAGCATACCTTGTTTAAAGTAGGAAATATCCGCAGAAATTAGTCTTATATCTTGATCTCTGCAGTCAAGTGATTCATGCTCTTGATCTCTGAAACCTATTATTTTCTCAGCTTCAACAGAAGGGTGTAACATAGTTGGTGTTAGCAGATGCCATTGTTGGGAGCTAGGAAGGAAAGCATTACAAATGCCCTCAATATGTACAACCCTTTATGTCACACAAAATGGAATTCAATAGCCAAGCCATCTACAAAAATGGAAAGCAATGCGTGCTGACTGTAGAATGTCAAAAACAGAAAGCTTATTTCTCTTACAGTTTTCAAACATTTTAATAACAATAGTAATACTTTATCATTTTGTGCATTTCCTATTTTCAAAGGCTGACCTCCTATTCCTCTCTCCATAAACCAAAAATCATACACTATGCCTTAAATGAGAACTCTTTCTTTATGCCATCACTAACTGAACTGGAAGTCATGCAAGTGGGAACTGAATGCAGTCATGCAAATCTTTGTATTCTTAGTCAGTATACAAGTGTTATTAATATCAATATTTGTCTCTCATGACCCAAAGTTTAATTGTCTGCTCCTCCATTTCTTATTCATTATGCCCTTGTTAGAGACACTGGCTCGATGCTAGCAAAAATAGCTTTCTTCTTTTCTGTCCCAGATCAACTGCGTGCAACAAAATAAATTTGCTTCTTCACTTAATCTACATGTCTTTTGCACAATATAAACCTTTATGCCCTTGTGGGGGGAGACACTAAGAAACCCAGAAAGTATATTGCAAAGATGGTAACCAATGTGCATTGGGAGTTCCCGGTGTTTACTAGAACCCACTTGTTAATTCCTGTTGTGCATCAGTCTCTTTGTGTAGCAATAAAGCAGTCACTTTGCAAAGTTATAAAGCAGTAGCACTATACTGGATACGAGCACATCCCGCTCCAACAGATGTCCAGCTGTATTTTATCATTTCTCACTCTCATTGCCCTTTGGCACCTTGTCAAAGTATAAAGTTGGCAAAATCACAGCTGACACTGTGCTTCTTTCTCTTCTTTAACCATCCCCAGTCCATCTCCACTGGAAACAGTGCAACAGAAGCCTAAATGTCTAGTCGGATGCATAGAAACTTAGAATCATAGAGCTGAAGAGACCCAGTCTAACCTCCTGCCATGCAAGATTATATTTAAAACAGCCCAGTGTTGTACCCCATTCTTTTAAAACTAGGAACATGTTAAAACTCTCTGTACAAGGATGACCCAATGTAATCCCATGTGATTATTATATACCATGTAACACAATATCTACAGTTCTTCATAGTGAATTCCAGTCAAACTCTACACACTGCTAAGAAGCCACTGAGATCAATGGAGATTCCTCCCTGTTGGTCAAGAAGTGGCTCGCCAATGTCTCACCCCATCCTGTGGGCAATTTCATGTTAGCTAGCAGAAAAAGGATCCCCGATGTACATCCACCTTGTGCTGGAGATTGTACACACAGATAGGGAGGGAATGTCAGGTAGATGCTTCATAACTGACATGAGAATATAAGCCTGTCAATTTCAATGGCTGCTTACTGAAATGGGGGTTTAGGGAACTTTAGTTGATATTGTGAATACACACCAGTCATAAATATGCATAATTTGTAACTGCCAAATAGGAATCCAGCCAGCATCTTAATTCACAGGACATGTCTGCACCAATGTATCTTTATATCATCATCATTAGGTGGCCAAAAGCGGTCTTCAGATGTTACTCACATGGTTTTCTTCAACAGTTAACCAAGGGAGCACCTACTTAAAGTGAAAAGCAATGTGTCCAGAGAGAAGTTTTATGTTCAAGCTGACTTGAAAGTATGTGTCAACATAACAACTGGAATCTTATTGGGGACTTATGCCATCCTAAGTGGTTTTATGTCTCAGAGAATTAGAATTGGGCAGTTCCACAATATCCATATCCAGTAAGGGACTGCAATTACTAAATAGGGGAGCTTTCACTGTGCATCAGGATACCAACTAGGGAATACCAATGTGCATCAGTAGAACCCAATACACATCAGGACACTCTTGCTGGTGTTCTACTACACATCTTCCCAATTTACTAACAAGATATTTAGCTTCCCTGCTATGTAGCCAAACATACATAAAGTTACATAACATAGTCAATGGTAGAGGATTCGGGTCAATAATTATTACCACCACCACGCTAATTCAGGATCAATTCTGGATCACATGACTAGTAACTTTATTTTCTAAATGGGATATATAACTCATTCTGGATTCCCACATCACATTCTGTTTGACCCTTATTACGATAATTGTGCAGATCCCTGGACAGAAAGGTTTCATAACAGATGACTGCACAACCAGAGGCTTCACAGTATAATCTTAGCAAACATGTTAATTTGTTCAGGGGAGGGGAGTGTTACATTAAAAAGAAGACAATAAAATCAAGTAGAACAGAAACTCATGCCAAAAATGTAGTTGATATGGAGGGTAAACTGGGAATCATGAGAACCTCCTGGAGTTGAACGTAAATTCCAGCAGCTCTACCAATATAGCTAATGATGAGGAATCCTGGAAATTGTAGTCACATAAACGGGATCACATAAACGTCATCCCTGTGCAAGGCAACAAGTATTTTTGTATATGGTATGAGTTTGTAATGTAGTCCTACATCAATGGATACCAGCCAAAGTTCAGGGACTCATATAGCAAATATAGCAATGATTTTTTTTCTTCTGATATTCTTCTGGAGAACAAGCCCTATGAGGAGAGGCTTAAAGAGCTGGGCATGTTTAGCCTGCAGAAGAGAAGGCTGAGAGGAGACATGATAGCCATGTACAAATACGTGAAGGGAAGTCATAGGGAGGAGGGAGCAAGCTTGTTTTCTGCTGCCCTGCAGACTAGCACACGGAACAATGGCTTCAAACTACAGGAAAGGAGATTCCACCTGAACATCAGGAAGAACTTCCTCACTATGAGGGCTGTTCGACAGTGGAACTCTCTCCCCCGGGCTGTGGTGGAGGCTCCTTCCTTGGAGGCTTTTAAGCAGAGGCTGGATGGCCATCTGTCGGGGGTGCTTTGAATGCGATTTCCTGCTTCTTGGCAGGGGGTTGGACTGGATGGCCCATGAGGTCTCTTCCAACTCTACTATTCTATGATTCTATGATTCTATGATATCAGTAAAAGTTGCCAGTGAATTTAACGCCAGCTATGTGCTAATACTCAAGTTACCTTTTATAATCTTTTACCTGTGACATTGTGCTACTCCTATGGCATCTGCACTGCCTTGTGAATAGAGAAGTTTTTTCTGAATTAAGACTGTTTATATATCACACGAACCAATATACATGTACCCCTCCCATACAAACACTCTCTCACACACACACTTTTGAGTGCAAGTGTTGGTAGGGATGGAAGGTGTTTGCGAAAAGACAACATCTAACTTTTGATTTCATCACTTGCACCTTTTATGAATACCAACACAGATCAAAGAATGCTTCATAAAAGGAACATCAATGGAGGGTCTCAGCCACTGTTTTTATAATATTCTGACATCCTCAACGATTTTGAGAATTCTGTACATTATAAAATAAAGTGTTTCATGCCACTTTGGCCAAAGCTGCAATAAAGCTTCCTGGATTCCTATGGGATTGCTGGGGTAATCAAATGTTATCTGCAATGCAACTCACTGAGTGATCTTAAGCCAGTAACCAGGTCTCACTCCAATGTAACTCAGAAGGACTTTTGACAGGACTTTTAAGATGACAAAAAACAAGTATCCATCCCCGACTTGTTCAGAGAAAGAATGGAAACAACTGTGAATATTGTAATAAAGTACCACAAATAAGCAAAGAATGTGATATTTGGCTGTACTATATCAATGGTTCTCAATCTGGGGTCCCCAGATGTTTTTGGCCTTCAGCTCCCAGAAATCCTAACAGCTGGTAAACTGGCTGGGATTTCTGGGTGTTGTAGGCCAAAAACATCTGGGGACCCCAGGTTGAGAACCACTGTACTGCATAATGGTATTATACAACACTGTGACCTCCTGTTTACTCTGGGTCAAAAGAAACACAATCACAATTGGATGCAATTTATTATTTTAATACAGATAAATCACAACCAAAAAACACCACACAAAAATGTCATCATAACCAATTATTTTCAATTTCATTGACATTCATTTACTATGTACATCTTCTTTCCCCAGCAAAAGTGCAATCCAAAACTGGTTGGGATATTTTTCCATTTGAAAAAAGGCTGTTTTTCTGACATAGTAGGGCTGGCTAATAGCCTCACAACACTTTGCCCCAAATACCTCGTACAATAAAATAAGAAATGAAAATAAACTCACTACATGTCTTCCTATCAAGAGAACACACTGACAGAATCACATGTTGCCTCAAACTTTGTTCTTGCTCTCCCCATTCAACTCACTTTATATCCCAAAGAATGACAAAGGCCACAATCTGACACAGGCTTCACAGTAAGTCTTAGTTCCTGATGAAAGAAAACTTTCTAGGTAGAATGCTGTGACAGCTCTCTCGAATGCTGCTCTTTACCTAGTTGGCACTGCTTTTCACTTCACCTGCAAAGAAGTAAGCTAGCCAGAAGTAGTAGCTCACGGGCCTTTGCATGCTTGCAGCCATTTCTTCCAACAGAAAATGAGTTGCATTAAGAGACAGGTAAGGAGCAATACCATGCTTTTGTCTTCTCCACTGTGTGGTATAAGGAGGGGTTCTAGATTACAGGACTGAGCCATCCCTATCTGTAAGCAATGTGTAGTTCAAACTCCTATCCAATGAGAATTGTTGTCACTGTGTGGCTTTACAAAGCCCGTCAATAGCCTCTGATAACACTCTCAGGTCCTGGAACTTACCATGTATGACAGGTCTTGGTGCTTCTGTGGCAGCAGCTATCACACACCCCTAGCTGTAAAAAGATTTTAAATTTGTTCCACCTATAATTATTTTAAAAGGAGGGGAAGTGGCACAATGGGAGCACAAAGCTATGCCGCCCACATGGAAATGTGGCTTTAAACAACCAAGGCGCTGTAATTGCGTGATGCCAGCGGCTGTGCAAAGCTGCCTATCACCATGACAGTATGTTGTCACTATCGTTAAGTCGTAAGAACAATGTGCACAGGAACATCCATAATGTGAAATTTACCAGTAATTCTGTGTGCATTTTCTTTAATGAAGAAAGAAGTACTCTTCTATGCAAGACATTATTCCTGTTTACTGTACATGAAGCCCAATGATACTTGCTGCTCACGTCATTTCATTTTTTTCTGCACAACTCTCTTGGTTTAGTCTGTAACTCTTAATCTATCTAAACTTTTATCCTTTCAGAGATGTTGAAATTCTACCAGTATACACACACATGCACACCTCAGAAATCTAAACAAAAGATCCTGCAGGTGGTATGTGCACATAATAATCAATCCTTTCATAGTACATACTTACGGCTTTGATTCCACTTTACTGCATTCTAGGGAATCCTGGTGTTTGCAATTGGTGAGGCAACAGAGTTTTGTGGCTGAGAATTCTGAACACTCCTCCCTAAACTACAAATCTCAAAATTCCACAGGATGGAACCATGATAGAACCCAAGGCCATGATACCCAAAAGACTATGGCAATAGTAGTCCACAGTGAAGGGGAAGAAGGAATGGCTCAGCCTCTCCTCCAAGCTTCTACATTGGCATCCTTCTTCAAAACTAGCTACAAGCAATGTTACGCATACAAAATGATGGGGCTATTTGCAGTTTGGAGAGTTGAAGCATGCCTACTAAGCATGCATATCAATGAGAACAGAGTTTCTATGATTAATTAATTTGTTTTCAAGCAAAGATGCAAGCTCAAAAGGACCTTCAGGCCATAACAAGTTAAATATATGATTATAGAACTGCCAACATTCTTTTCTCCATATGCAAAAATATCAGTGCAACATGATTTGAAATCCATGCAAAATTTAGAACTGTAGGCAGAATGCAAAGTGGAATATAAATAACACCTGAAAGGGCTTTCACATAAATAGGAAGATTAGCAGAAAACAAGGTAACCCTTTAATTGCAGTTGACCTATTTGGTGTAATTCAAAACATTTTAAAAATAGTTTTGGAAATTAAGAGTTCTAATCAGTCCTATTTTAATTCAAAGATATAGTAATATGTCACCTATGCTAGCATTAATGTGCTAACAGAAATGGCATACTTGAAAATCAAGCTGGAATTCTAATTTACCTGACAGTACATTGTGTATTATTATAATTTTACCTTTTTTGCATTCTTTGAAGGAGTCAGATCTGTCATAAATAAATTTCTCCGTTTAATAAACTGTACTTCTCCAAACTGCACAGTCTTCTATTATTTAATATAGTTTTGGATGATTAGATAACAGTGCTTAATGGTATATAATCATGCAACAAGTTGAGACCAAAGGCTTGAAAACAAGCTAGACTCACTAGACCACTCTGACTGGGTCTCCTCATTGAGATTTGGATTGGGGCTCACCTCCATCTCAAATTTCCACCTCTCTCAGAGATGTTACTAGCTCAGCAGAATAAACAGGTATCTAGTTAACACCTACATGTTTTCCATATAAAGCAATATCAATTCTACAAGAAGAATCTGGAAAAGGGTGGTTGACTGAATCCCTCTCCCCACATTGCAGTCCAGTCTAAAGAAAATCTTATGTTCTGTTTTCCCCTTACTGCTAATTTATAGAAAATGATTTTACTTAAACCTTTTTAGAAATATTATCACATTGCCATCCTGTATTCCATGAAAATCATTCTTTTCTGCTAACCGAATGAAGAGCTTTGTGCCAAAAAACCAAAAACCTAGACTGCCAAGTTTCTAGATAAATTAACTTTTCTTTCTATTAAAAAAGCATATGCAAAATGCTACTAATAAAACTCTGGAAGTGTTATATAATCTCACTGATTTGTTTCTGTATCTTTTTGTGCCTTTTAAGCCCTCAAACTAATACTATATTTATACAATTTAACAAATTATTAAATGCCCATTGATACCTATTCAAAATGGGTATCAAAGAATATGACTCAACTGTTTTAAATGAGTTTTATCTCCATGTTTTATCCCTACATAATTTCTGGACAAGATCCAAAAAACACAAAACTACTGCCACTAAGGGTACTTTAGACTTCTTGTTGCTCTTAATTTGTTTCATTTTTGAATGACATGCTTCTGAAGCACCAGGGAATTTCAAAAGCTGTTTGTGATACAACACAGAAGCCTGTTGTTCAAAGAATGAGTGAAGACCCTCTCTGTGACCACTACGGAGTTTTTGGGATCACATGCTACCATGTGTACTCATTCTGTTGAGTCCATCATACTTCTTTGTATATGACCACAAAATATACCCAGACAGTACGCTTCCACCACTAGTTGAACCAACTGGGTTGTGTCTCAGATTACTCCAGTCTTTTCTTTTTAAAACAACAACAACAATCTTTCATTTAATTTAGGATGCTCCAATCATGGTAAAGGAATAGCCTCCCGATTTTTCAATTACACATGAATTTATTCACACAAATGGAGCTAAGTGAACCACCTGCAACAACATGATTCATTTAGTCTGCACCTGATTTACTGCAACTGTGGAATGAATGGCAAGAATAAAAACCAAAATGAAAAGAACTACAAGGACTATGGTGCATGCACTCTCTTTAAAAACAGGTTTGCACAGAGCTAATAATCTTTTTTAGCATGACAGGAAAGAAGTAAAATGCTTGCAAAAGAGCTGAAGTAACTCAGCTTAAATATGCTATTTGTTTGGGTAGAAGCAACTTCCCTGACTGCTAGAATTACAATGTTAGTGGAAACAGTATGATCTGTCAGTGAAAGTAGTTGTGATTATCAAATATATACTCCAGGAAGACACTATGCAAAAATAAGATAATTTTTAAACAGTGCATTTTCTGACATAGCATTACATTCATTTGTCAATGTTTAGGTTTACCTCATCAAACAGGACCTCTAAGAGTACTAGCTAGCACTACTTATGCTATCAAGACCTGATCTTGCTCCCAGGAATTAGGATAACAAATCCAGCAGGGAACAAAAACAAGCTTATCATATGAGCGAGAAATATACAGAGGGGCAATCTCATAGATGTGCTGTCTCTACAACCATACTTGTACGATCACCTGCCTCATCCAGGCAAAGTAAATGCACAGAGAATCTGAGCATTAAATGTGAGGTTTGTGGATTAAGCAGTGGTGAGACTATGACAACATGAGATCCTACAATGTACTTCCTCCTCATTATATTAGACAGTGGAGTAGGGTAGACATGATCATGGAATACCCCCTGACTGGAACCAGTTTTGCAGGTAATTCCACTGAGTTGGACAAATCCCTTTCCATTACATCAAGTTATCTATGAAGTTTTCCTCTTCTCTCTCCAAATCTACCTAGCAAAAGACATTAAGAACCAGATACTGGTTTTCCATAACATCTCCACGTCTTCAGGTAACATTGCCCTAGTTTTTAAAAGGGAGAGAAAATGTGGAATTTTCCTCCCAGCTTAGATGAATGTAAAGAATGAGAGACAGTGTGCTGCCTCATCACCAACTTTCACTGAAATCATGGCAAGAGGACATATATCTACATAGGAACACATGTACACAATCACACAAAGCTGCAGCTCTTTCTTTCTCTTAGAAAAAACACATTAGGTCCCCCACCCCCTCACAGAACAGATCTTATAAAAGATATGTAAAATAAAAGGAACAATACTCATAAAATAGCTATTACTATGGCAAAGCTTTTGTCAATAAGCCTCCAGAACTTTAAAAGAAGAAAATGGCTTCACAAAATGGTAGTCCAAGTTGCCACAGTGTGGACACTGCTGAACGTTGCTGTATTCTGAGAAATACTGCATTCCAATACGTACATCTATAACAGGTTTCCCACAATGTTTACAGTTCAGTCGAGCCTGTAAAAAAAAGGAAGGGGTAGAAAGATTTTGTTAAAAACCAGCATTTGCTTCCATTGGGGATGTTGTGAGTTTTCCGGGCTGTATGGCCATGTTCCAGAAGCATTCTCTCCTGACATTTTGCCCACATCTTTGGAAGGCATCCTCAACCTCTGAGGATGCCTGCCATAGATGTGGGTGAACGTCAGGAGAGAATGCTTCTGGAACATGGCCATACAGCCCAGAAAACTCACAACAACCCAGTGATTTCAGCCATGAAAGCCTTCGACAATATTTGCATCCATTTTTTATCAAACGACTTTGTTTAGTAATTTATTAATAAGATAATAATGGCAGGAAAAATATCCATGGAACTTCATGTTTTGCAATTGTGAATGCATAGCTGAGTAAAAGAACATGTATAATTAGCATATTTGCGTTGTCTTCAAGATTAATAGATTTCTCATTCATTGATTCATTCACTCATTCCAAAGATCTGAAGCAACAAACTGGAAAGGACTAGTTGAGGTCTTCTCATGTTCTGTCATTACTTTTAAACAATTGGTTTGCACATGTTACTTCCTGATTTTTTTAAAGAGACTTCTCTGTGACATTAGGAGGACCTCTGGGCCACAAAAAGAGCCCCTAAAGGGCCACATGTGACATGTAAGCTGTATTTTGCCCACCCAGTCCAGTCCTTTAATGACCAATCCCTAGGCATTATTACACCCCCTTCTCTTGTGGAGGTTGCCACGTATATGTCTGCTAAAATGCGCATTGGTTCATACCTTCAGGTGAACAAATCTAAAATGAGGATGACCCCTGCAGGCACAGTCCCTTCCCTAGGTGCATTTAAGTCAGCAGAAACTGAAGGAGTAAAGGTATTTGTAGTCATTAATAAATGGACAAGAACAAACTGACCCTTATTCCTGGCCTTCCACAACTCTGAAAGGAACATCATCAATGACAACAGCTGGTCAAGTGAAGTAACCAATTATTCCTTGTTATTTATTATTTGACATAGGGCCCAGGCTGTGGCGCAGGCTGGAGAGCAAGCCAGCTGCAACCAGCTGCAATGAATCACTCTGACCAGGAGATCATGAGTTCAAGGTCCGCTCGGAGCCTATGTTTGTCTTGTCTTTGTTCTATGTTAAAAGGCATTGAATGTTTGCCTATATGTGTAATGTGATCTGCCCTGAGTCCCCTTCGGGGTGAGAAGGGCGGAATATAAATGCTGTAAATAAATAAATAAATAAAATGTTTCATGGGCCATAAGTTACTGTCAGATACTAGCCTTTAAAAGGTGGCCAGGAATTATAAACTGCCCATTCCAATGAAGTGATTTGCAAAAGGATTTAATATTACATCCCTTCCATTCAAATTCCTATGTGTGGCTCACAATACCCTCAGATCTGAAAAACGACCTTGAAAATGCTCCCATTCTCAGATTACAGGGTCAAAGACCTCTTGATTCCAGCTATGAGCCTAATCCAGTTTCATGAGCCTGTTTAGGATTTAGAATAAGATATATTTTGACTTACCCTTTCCTATTAGTTAGTGAGCGGCCTTGGTGGACACACCAAGATATATACAGTAGCAGTATTTCTCAATAGCTGAGAAACCACAAAGCATGCCAGAAAAATACTGTTGGGCAATTTCAATTGCCCAATATCCCTGTATATTGTTACTTAAAATATTTTATGCTACACATCATAATGTTGGCCATAATAGTTATTTTAAAAGAATATAGATCTGTTTTTATTTATAAATTATTTAAAGTATTTGTATCCTTTTTTCATTAAAAAATTCCGTAAAGCTGTTTGGAAGAAAATGCAATAAAATGAACGGTTAAAAACTGACAAGAGGATAATAAAACAATGATGTAGCAGTAAAATATTCCATTAAACCATATGGGGAATTGGTAAGTACCCAGGACAATAACAAGCAATTCTGAGGGATAGGAGAGTAAACATCCAACACAATGAATTATCTAAACGGGGAGATAATTCCACATTGTGGGTGCTATGACCAAGAAGAGCTTCCTCTGTACTGTGACTAAATTTCAATTGGCTGTAGTTCAATAGTCAGGCTTCCTGCTCTAGGTTACATATGTAAGAGAAAGCAGTATCTTCAATAACCCAGTTAATTAAGTATGAATATTTTGGGCACTGGTGCCAGATGGTGCTGGATGTACACGTTCAGGTATTCTTGCATGAGGCTATTCACTATGGTTTCAGGTTTTTTTTGAGAAAGATGGCCTCAATCAACCTAGGCAAGAAAATAGGGAGCATATTTTTGAGGGATCCTTCAGAAGCTTCTGGATTTTAACACTTTTTTGGGGAGGGGGGTTGGAGGTTGGAGTCAGAAACACAACACTATTTAATAACAATACAAATTTAGATGTCTGACAACACACCTAAATATCTGGCATATGAATCCTTCCATTTTCCCACCTAGCATGTATATTCTCCCTATTTGGGGGAAGGGAATACTTTCCAGAAATAAACATGCAAAACATGGTCTTTCACTTCCTTACAATTTTACCACATAGCACAAGTGGTATATTCAAAATCAAATATTGTACTCACTTCAGTTGGAATGCTTATTCTAATTCTTCCTAAAACCTGATTCTGACAATGAAATGGTTGGGCTGCTGTGAGTTTTCCGGGCTGTAAGGCCATGTTCCAGAAGTATTCTCTCCTGACGTTTCGTCTACATCTATGGCAGGCATCCTCAGAGGTTGTGAGGTCTATTGGAAACTAGGCAAGTGGGGTTTATTTATCTGAAAGAGTTCATCTTTCTTCCTACTCCATTATGATTTAGTCTACAGTGACAATGTCCAGTTTCATGTGTCCACTAGCATCTATCCAGAGTATCAGAGAGAGGGCTGTCCTATCCCTGACATCCTCCAGCTACATGTGCCAAGGATTGAGCTCCAGATATAGGAGTTGGGGCATAGACTTCCTCCATCAAATTCCACCTCTCCAAGAACATTCAAGCTCCTGGACTAACAACTGATGGCTCCTAATTTTAAAACAGAACTGGGCAGTGTTTTCAACTTAATTTTTTCACATTTTGAAATATCTGCATTTGCATAATGTACACAAGAAGATATCCTGAAAATGGGACTCAAGTCTGAAATGCTCAGACTGTATATATGTTTAATGAGATTTTATCAGTAGGTTTTTCAAAATGCATACAATGCCAAGTTTCTACCATGAAGCCTCTCAAAAACAAACATGACATCCAAAATTGTTTCCTTTAGCCAACTTCTGAATTGAGTCTATAAACCAATAGTAATCGAAACTAATTTGGCATCGTCTTTCATAATACTAACCTGACAACATGGAGATGCTGCTAGAATGTCATAAGTGTACATGGTTCCCAGTTGATGCCAGCTTCCATCCCATCGAGATTTGCACTTTATACAGATAATTTTGTGAACCCCTTCTAAACAGTCTACACAAACAGCATAGAGATGCATAAGTCTTCCTGTGGAGAATAAAATAGAAAGAATTGTAAGAAGAAAGATGGTACCTGTATTTATATTAGGTTATAAATAGGAGAACACTGTTACACCTTAGTACATTTACATATTTGATTAGGACAAAAAACAAGAACTAAAGTCTATGTTCAGCGTGCATAATATTCACAGCCATTTCCTATCAAGTGCCAGGAATTGTTAACGGAGGCAGTCTGCTTTTTCAGGCTTACTCTTCTGGCTCATCCTTTTCCCCAAACTGCAGCCAGCCTGAAATTCCTACAGCCAAATGTTCAGACCTATTTTTGCTCAGCCTTTTTTTAGATGCATCCTTATTGTTCCAGATTTTGAGAGATGGAAGTAACACGGGCCTGTTTTCAAGAAATTGGGCTTTGTCAAACTTGTGGTATACCGAATCAGATCGGTGCTACACAAGTACCATAACAATTTCTGTAAATGATATCTAAGAGAAAGACAAAAAGGTGGCTATGCCACCTTATTGTTTCTGAATTCACAGATCACCTGGTCGAACTCCATCCACTGCCAGTGGTTCCCAACAAACTGCCCCTGACGGTATGTGGCCTATAACAGAAGAAGTCTGCTCATCCTTATTGAGTGTAATGTCCACACTCTAAACCAAGACTGATCTTAATGTTAGTAGAAACAAGCTAGCTTCATCAACTATGGTCTGATGTTGTCTTGTTTACTAATCACATTTAATAAAACTACTGTAATTTGCTAGGTGCAAATGGCACAGCTCCAGTTGCTCAATGATTGCTTTAAACTATAGGTTTTTAATGGTTTTAATAGTTTTAGCTGTTTGTTTTTAATAATTTTGATGGGACTCAGGGCGGATACCAAGTAATATAATTTTGAAAACTGAATAATATAATTTTAACCTTTAAAAACTAAAGGTTTACATTTTGGATCATGTGATTTTAAAGTTTATATTAGGTGGTTTTAATTCTATGTCCTTATGTCTAAATATTGCTTTATCTTATGTTTAATCATTTTTTTGTTTTTAATGTATAGCTATATGTTTCTTGTTTAAATTTTATGATTTGGTTTTATATGTATTTTAGGCATTGAATTTTGCCATTTTTATGTTGTAAATCGCTTTGAGTCCCCATGGGGTGAGAAAAGTGGTATATAAATACAGAAAATAAATAAATAAATAAATAAATAAATAAATAAATAAATAAATAGCTCTGGATATTAGGTGTAGGTGCGTGCGTGTGCATGCGTGCATGCATGCCTTTTAAGTTCTCCTGTCAGCTTATGGTGATCCCATAAAGTTCATAGGACTTAAATACTCTAAAGGTACCAGAACTTATCTGGTCTTGAAAGTTAGGCAGACTCAGCCATGGATAGTACAGTTGAGTCTCACTTATCCAAAATAAACGAGCCGGCAGAACGTTGGGATAAGTGAATATGTTGGATAATAAGGAGAGATTAAGGAAAAACCTATTAAACATCAAATTAGATTATGATTTTACAAATGAAGCACCAAAACATCATGTTAGACAACAAATTTGACAGAAAAAGTAGTTCAATACGCAGTAATGCTATGTAGTAATTACTGTATTTACGAATTTAGCACCAAAATATCATGATGTATTGAAAACATTGACTACAAAAATGCGTTGGATAATCCAGAACATTGGATAAGTGAATGTTGGATAAGTGAGACTCTACTGTACTTAGATGGGAGTTCTGGATAGCAGATCAATAATGCAGAAATTACACTACTTTTCTGCTGAAATAAAATATTAATGTATCATAATGATTTCTGCAAAATCTTAAGACTTTCATGGTGTTCTACTTGTAACTACATTCTGATATAGAGTTCCAGTTATCCAACATAAACGGGCGGGCCCAATGTTGGATAACTGAAATTGACGGATAATACGGAGGCCCTATTCAAGCCCCAGGCATGGCAAGGAGGGAAGGGAGAGAGAGCTCAAGAGAAGAGGGGGGAGGAGGAGCGCTTTTCTCTCCCTTGGCAGGAAGGGAGCTCGAGAGAAGAGCTTTTCTCTCCCTCGGCAGGGAGTTTGAGAGAAGAGGGCGAGGGAGGAGAGCTTTTCTCTCCCTCTTCCTCCAGCTGCCCCAGGAAGATGCGAAGAAGGAGGAGGAGGCAGAGGGGGAGACAGACGCTGCGTCAGAGGCAGCCATGCGCATGGCGGCTCCGGGCCCTTTTCCACACGAAGCCCGCCTCGCCGCCCACCCCTAGGAATAGCTGGTGGGAGCCTTCGAGCTACTCAAAGGTAAACAAGGAAGGCGCGGGGGGGGGGGGGTGAGATAGAGAGAGAGAGAAATTTTCCATTAAAGCTTCCTTCTGAGCCTGCCTCCCTCCAGGCACCTTCCTGCGGCCTCAGTTTCAAAGTTTCTCAAATAGCGCCTCTCAAGTTTGCCCTTCCCTCCTCCACCCTCCTCCATGCATGGGGTGCAAAAGTCCCTTCCCTCTTTGCCACGCCCCCCGGAGTGTGTCGGATAATGCGGTGTGTTGGATAAACGGAAGTCGGATAACCGGAACTCTACTGTATTCACAAACACTAAATCATGAAAAATCTTAAAGGATTTACAACAGTCATAATGATACATTCAGAAACACTATTTTATTTAAGCTACGTATAATTTATTTATCACCTACAGTAGATGATCCTCACATATGCACACAGCCTGTGAAACCTTTTCTGGTTGTTGATTTTACTTTCTCTTTTTTTTACCTGAATGTTCTTTCCCCTAAATCCTCAGACTAGATGTAGGTATGGTCTTTTGAGACAATCATATGTTAAGATCAACAGAAAATATGCATGACATTGTCTTTCTGCATAAAATTGGCCTAGTAACAGGAGCCTTAAATACAGCATGATAATTTGAGAAATGAAACAGGACTGATAAGCATCCATTACCTTGAAGATGACATGGAACATCATATTCAATTTCATCATGTCTTGATGGACTAAGAAACAGGGTTCCATCCACCAATGGAAACTGTTCAAATACTGGCAGTGCTCTGTGGCATAATGCACAGTTGACAACATTTCGGTGACTAGCACTGAGTGCCGCAAGAATGAATTTCCGAAGGTCTTCTCCTTGACCCACTTGGGCATCATCTTCCATCCGAACGTGAAAAGTGTTCAGTTTATGCCGGGGTATGTGAGTAAGGAGTTCAGACAGATCAAGCCTTCTCAGAAATTGTACAGGGGCATCAAAATGTCCTGATCTGAGTGCTTGTAGTCCACCTGTCCCATAATCAAAGTGAGCATTTCTGAACATGCCACTATTGGCCATGTTTTTCCTGTGAGGTTCTAGGTGAATGGCATTCTTCAAAAATTCTCCTAAGTATCGTGAAGAGCGAGGCCCACTGAAATGTGTAGGGGCAAGGACTGAGTAACCTGCTGGAGGGGACTGACCAGGAGAGCCACAGGGAGAACGGATAGCATAGCTACTGCTGGCACTGCTTTTCTCTTGAGAGTTCTGCCTGTCCATCGAATGCCGCCGTTGGATATCATGATTCAAACCTTTCTGTGGTTTGTTGGCAGGCCGACACTTTTTTACATCTTCTAAAGACTCTGACGTTGATCTTCCACTGCTCTTTTCTGAAATAGATTTTTTCTTCTTTTCATCTTGCATTCGTTTTACCTGGTACCAATCAGTGTCTTTCTTCAAGTGGCCTTGCCCACATCGGCAGGAGCAGAAACGAAAAGCAAGATCATATCCCTTCTTGGTCCACATATTTTGTCGACATTGTTTCTCATTCCAGCTCCTTGCTCTCCCAATGCAGTTAAACTGGGCCAAAATACTGCTCTCCCATTCATAAAAACACTGAAGGTGCATCCAAGTGCTGTAGGGACAATGTTCATTGTTGCACACCACTTTCTGGTAATCATCCTTTTCTAGGTCGACAGGCCGTCCAAAGCTACATATCAGAGGTGTAGCACAAGGTGCTTCTGTGGAGCACAAAACAGAGAAACAGATCAGTAATATGACATACAAGTAAATACTTGCACATTTTTATTTTACTAATGAAATTGTTTGGTCAGACCAGTTAATTCTAAACATATGCCGATCCTATTCCTACTCTATGAATTGCAGAATGTGCAATGATAAAACATGAGTATGCATATACAGTGTGTCATTTGATGGAAGTCTATAGCAAGCCATTTATGCATGGAACTATAAATGCATTCCTGTTAGAAATTTGCAACATCATAAACCAACATACAATTGTGCAGTTTGGAACTGCAGAGCTGCACTCCGGTTTTATTTCCAGAAGAAGAATGCTAACACAGTTGTACACTCCAAAAGTAAAAAGTAAAAATCCAACGACATGGGTAGGAAGTATAACGACATAGTTTTGTTATTATACTCCCTACCCAGGGAAGCCAGAATAGCCCCCTCCCTGCTATCCTTCCAACAGCAGGCTAAAACCTTTTTATTCATTGAATCATAGAATTGGAAGAGACCTCATGGACTATATCCAGTCCAACCTCCTGCACGAAGCAGGAAAATCGCATTCAAAGCACCCCCAAAAGATGGCCATCCAGCCTCTGTTTAAAAGCCTCCAAAGAAGGAGCTCCACCACACTCCAGGGCAGAGAGTTCCTCTGCTGAACCTCTCTATTCAGACAGGCTTTTAAAGGAGGTTTTTAAGATCATGTCAGGGGCTGCAGTGGTTTGGTATGTTTTTGTGGATTTAATCTGAATTGTTTTTAATACTAATCATGTTTAATATTGTTTTAATATTTGTATATTTTACATTATATTGTAATACTTTTAATGTTAGTCACTTTTAGTCTCCTTATGGAGAGAAAAGGCAGGATATAAATAAACAGGAGGAGGAGAAGGGGGAGGAGGGGGAGGAGGAGGAATATTTGCTATTTGCTGAAGGCACAGAAGAATCCTTCCCACTTCTATTCAAATTTAATGCAATCCACTTCCACATATGGCATTTTCCTAACACTCCAAGATGGCTACTGCTCTTTATATCCATCAGAAGCAACACAATGTAACTGAATTCTTGGTTTGTGAGAACATGACAGTGGGGAACATCCACAAGAGACTGAAGAAGGTATATGGAGATGACACTGTCAATCGCAGTACTGTTAGTTGCTGGGCGCAGAGGTGAAAAAGGACATGTCAATATTCAGGATGCTGCACAAAGTGGCACACTGCACAAACAACTGACAATGTGAAGCGTGTGAACAACATGGTTATGGCTGATAGACACGTAACTGTTAAAGAAATGTCACTCCAACAGGGCATTGGGGAAGCACGTATGTACAGAATACTTAAAGCTGCAGTTGAAGGTCTCTGCAAAGTGGGCCCCAAGGAAGTTGACAGATGCACACAATAAAACCCAAAAATTCATATGCAGCAAACTCCTGGCCCTGTATAAGAATGATGGAAAGAAATTTCTTTCAAGAATCACAATGGGAGATGCAATGTGGTTCAACATGGTTGAACCAGAGACGCTGCATATAGATTTTTGGGTTTCATTAAATTTGAATTGAAGCAGGAGGATTCTTCTATGCAAATAGCAAATATGTAGAATAAAATTTGAATTTTTAAAACATGTTGTGCATTACTTTTTGGAATGACCCTCATACCATTGGGATCATGGCACAAGCAGCTAGGCTATTTCACAACAGTCATAATTGCAACAATATAATGTTTCACAGGACAGGATGCCTTTGTACAATGACAGTACAATGGGAAGATGACAGTGGCTCCCAACATACCCACAGGACACTGTGGGAAATGCCAGAGTGGGAAGGCACTGATAATCCAGAATGAAGGGCAATGGAAAATCATGGGTACCCTGAGCCCAGGTGCAAACATGTTCTTACCCTTTGCAGTACCCTATTATTTGGCAGGAGCCCATGTTGCACAACAGGAAATTCTGTACAGTGCCCAACTGTATATCACTGCAATTCGTTACAGTAGTTGCATATTGTGTCAGCGACATAGTTTTGTCATTATAAAGTTACCCATTACTACCTGTGGTGTGGGATCTGGGACTTTATAATAATAATAATAATAATAACAATAATAATAATAATGAAACTTTATTTATACCCCGCCACCATCTCCGCAACGGGGACTCGGGGCGGCTTACATGGGGCCATGCCCAGAACAGTACAATATAGCAAAATATAAAAACAACATATCATAATACAATTAAACAATACAATAAATAATCATGTACAGTGCAACACTATATATATATATATATATATATATATATATATATATATATATATATATAAATAAACAGGGCGGGCCGCATGAGACACTTAGTTAAAACTTGGGGTGAGAAAAGGATAAGAATACAACCACGGAGAACAGGGACATAAGATAGAAAAACAATCTAGAGGATAGATGTTGGGGGGAGTAACAAAAGAAGTGTGTAATAGTTACTCTCCGAAAGCACATCGGAAAAGCCAGGTTTTTAAATCTTTCCTGAAGGCTAAAAGAGTGGGGGCTTGCCTGATTTCGATGGGCAGTGAGTTCCAAGGACTTTGCTTTATCTTTTATAGTGCCTAGGTCTGCGTGGACAACATTAGGGAGTCAGACTCGTCATAAATTGCAACATCAAAAATGAACAGTTAGGAAAAAAATAAAACCAGAAATTACTGTTACACCCACTTTTTCTTGGGCAGAGAGGGCTGGGAGGATTGAGGAATATTTTGTACAAACTGTCTTTCTTCAGAAATGGCAAATGAACTTTTCTGAGAAAAGGAATTACAGGCAGAGATGGGGAGGCTCAGAAAGATGCCAGATGAACTGAAGAACAGAACAAATGTCCTTGGAGGCCACATATAGCCTTTGGAAAAATTTCTTTCATTTTTTTCAAAGTTCCAGAAGGCATACAGGTATATTGCTCAGTACGTTTTCATCAAGACATCAAGACTATGTTTAACTTTGCCTTCCTCTTTACACTTTTAGCTCCTTGCAATTAGCTAGATATAGAAGCCAAACTCCTACATCAGGAGGTGTAATATCACACTCCACCCATGCAATTCTGTGTCCTTCTTTGCTCCAGCAACACTCAAGCCCTGGGTGGAGCAACTGCTACTGCTTGCCAGTTGGGAAAAATGGAAGAACCAGCTAATCTTGGTTTAAAGGGAAGTGTGCTCACAGACTGAATACACCCACCTTTTCCTTCCACTCACAGCCCCAGACCCAACACACCATTCGTCTCTGTAGAATCACATCTCCCCCCTCCCCTCCCCAAATCTGGAAAGCTTGTCAGATGCTGCATGAAAGTTTTGGATTGAGTGCAAAGGCTAGAGAATAGCTCCCTGCACCCCATTCAAAAAGAGAGATGTGCGTGCATAGGCCACACCTAATTGCATGTTTGCATGTCACCCAGGATCTGCTTTTCATACAAAAGCTTTTCCAATGCTCTACTTACAGAATACGCACTTGACCTGTTAGTACAGTCTGCTCTGTTCACCAGAATGCCTTTGAAATTGAAAAGGAATGAGAGGCTGCTGTGGAAAAAGGGGCCGTGGATGTCTCCTTTTTAACCCCAGTTAAATGTGGATGTCTGTGCCCCACACCACTGGAGAATCATAATGTTTAGCCAGTATTGCACCATCTGACATCCGCCAGGAAGTAGCAGACAATAATGAAAGGACCAAGGCAGTGACATCTCCGGCCCATCTCCTGTTCGGATATCAGCCAACACCTTACATCAAAAAATGGTTTTCTAAGATCTTCAGAGATACTCGCAGGAACCCCTTAGCAAGCAAGAGTCCAAAAGTGGCAGGCTAAAACCCAGAAGCTCAAACCATGGCCGATGCTGAATGAGACTCTCTCCTGGGCACACAGAAGACTGGGAGACTTGGAAGGTGCTGAACAGACTGCACTCTGGCACCATGAAATGAAGAGCCAACCTTAAAAAATGGGGCCACAAAGTGGAGTCCACGACATGCAAGTGTGGAGAAAAGCAAACAACAGACTACCTACTACAATGCAGTCTGAGCCCTGCCACATGCACAGTGGAAGACCTTCTTATAGCAACATCAGAGGCACTCCAAGTGGCCAGCTACTAGTCAAAGGACATTTAGTATAATCCCAAGTGTTTAACTTTATTTATGTTTTAAAATGCATTACAACTGTACCCTCGGTCACTTCTGACATGATAAATAAATAACCCCAGTTTTAAAAACCCATACCTCAATCTCAACTATAAGTTAAAATATTATTTTCATCTATTTAATCCAGTCGTACCAACATGATGACTTCCAAGACTGTTAATCTTCTCCTCCCATCATCCCTACCAACATGGATGGGGATGACATGAATTGAGGCCAACTCATGTAGAGAATGCCAGAATCGGAAAGGCACTTATAACCATAAAAAATAATTTAACATGTTTTATATAAGCTGCTTATATGTCAGGAATTCTCTGACCTGATCCTTTTGGGCCCCTTCTATACTGCCCTTTATCCCAGGATCTGATCTCAGATTATCTGATTTAAACTGGATTATATGAATCTCCACTGCAAGATAATCTGGGATAAGCAGATATTCTGGGATCAAATCCTGGCACAGTGTTGAAAAGGCCTTGGATAGTCCCAACTAGAAGAAACAAACTCACGCAATCAACTGTTGAAAAATGAATCAACATGTAAGTTCATCCCATTGAATGGGTCAACTGTAGTTACAATTAACATCAGAATTCTGTATATTTTAAAAGAAACCCCTCACAATACCCCTTTAAAAACACATCTTAGAAAACCCACTTTTTTATACTACAACTCCTGGAAGCTCCCAAATGGTGTGCTTAGTGACCATGATGACTGAGCAATTCTGAAAGTTGTTACAGTCTAAGAAATAATTATTCCCATCTTAGAAGAAGCAGGCCATAATCTAAACATTTTTATTATAAAACCAAAATTAAGAAGGGCATAATCAAACTCATATTAATATGAGTATGCACTGAAGAAGTTATTAAATTAAGTCGTCATATGGATCAAATCCAACTACACAGAACATTAAACTGTGTGCAGATGCAGCTAAGGAAAGCCAAGCTAGTATGTGAAGATCTTTCCAAGCTTTCCATTTTAAAAATGCTTTGCATTCCTGTGTTTTAAATTTCCCATGGCCTTTAACACACTTGAAGAACTTCAATCGGCTAACCTCTTTGACGTAAAAACATGTGTTCTAATTAGCACCGAATCACAACATTAAAAACGTCAACAAGCTTTCAGAAACTGCACTTCCTGATATGAAAAAGTGGTACCTTTACAAAGACTAATAGATAGGAGGAAATAAATTTGGTTGAACATCTAGAATAAGAACACAATGTGACCTAACTCCCAATCCCACATCAGAAGAAACTAAAACATACAAGTGTCCAAGGAAAAGAAGTGTTCAGAGAGAATATTTCTTTTTACAAAGTTTCCAAAATGAATAGGTTGCAAGAGCTTTAACCAATTTATTAGATTTATAGCTGGTTTAATTTTACAGATTAATAAAAAGAAACATCCTGAAAGAAAATATAACTGTCTTTTCACTATGCAGGGGTCATAGCAAGCATACATACAGAAAACATATTGCTTCCTGTTAAATGAATGATTTTTCTTGCAATTTATCTAACCAGTTTTTAGAAGACATCACACTAAAAATAATCTACAATATTTTTTAAAAAAAATTAATTGGTCACATTTAATCTTAAACAAATATATGTTGCAGCCCTATTATCAACTTACTGCAATCATATGGTCTAGAAATTCATGATAAAACGCATTCAATATATCACATAGCTGTTCTAGTCTCTACCTAAAATAGTTATGTTTTAGCACAGACTTCTTAGGGCTCTTCAAATTATTTGTCCTCCTTGTTTCCCTTCCTTTCCTCCTAAAGATATACACTTCGCCTCCAAAATGGAAACCATAGGAAAGGTGTAAGCCGGTCATAGAAAAAAGATCACCTTTAGACTCATTGTATTTATGCAAAGCTCACCTGACCTGCATATTTTATTTGACATAGGTATATTGTCAGTTTTGGTCTAAAAAGTTTGCTGAAACATTATGAACTGCTCTTATTCTCTACTTTTTTCTTGTATTGTAGGAACATATCCCTATTCTTTGCATGTTATTTCTGCTTCTGGTACCAAGTTTTCTATTAAAGAAGCAATGTTGAGAAACATATTTACTTGTTAACTCAGCTATACTGGTATCTCTATTCTAGTACCTACAAAAACCAGTTAACACCATACAATGAAATTCAGACAATATGACAAAACAGGAAACCTCAGGAAGAACTTTACCTTGCTGTGTAGATACAACATGCACATTGCTCAGTTGCTTCTGTCTGCAACTGGAAGTGACCAAACAAATCACAGAGCTTTGCTCAGCTTGTCCAAACACAGCAATCTGTCAGGTTTCCTGCAGATCAACAAGATTTCTTGTGTCTCTGCATCCTAGTGTATTATGCATCTGTGGCCATAGCATGCCCACAAGCTCACAAAATAGCCATAACCTAATTAAAGGTAGTTAAAATATACCAGTCTAAATAGATAATACACAATTTTATAATGTGCAACAATGGAGCTTTTAGTGACTACAATATACACAAATAATATTTTACAACGTGAATATTAGAAAAACCCATTTCAATTGGAATGGCTCCAAGATATCATAAGTTTAAATGACTTGGTATTTCTAATTTACTTTGCGTGGATATGTGTATGCGCACCATCTAGTCACCTGTTGACTTATGGTGACCCCAGGGCACAGCTAGAGTAGGACCTTTAAAAATACATTGCCACTACTGTTCCAAAGCATATGTGTGGATACACACCTACTCCAAAGATAGTCAGTTACCTTTACTGTTGCAGTTTTTTTAAAACATAAGCCTATGCTCTCATGTTTCTCAAACACAGAGGAGCAACTAAACTTAAACATTTCCATCCTGCCCTGTATTTTAACAAATCACAGGATGGCATACTATACAGGTAAAATCAGTATCAAAAATACTAAAGCAGTTGAAAACAATACAAATAATTAAATAATGCTTTAAACAATTAAAAACATATTAAACACATTGCCAACTTTAAAATAGGTTTTTAAACCCCTGTGCAAAGCATTAAAATAAACTAGTGAGGCTCAGAGGAGTTAATGGATTGAGAATAGCCATGTTTTTACTTGGCATCTAAATGAAATCATTGTCAGTACTGGTTGGGCCTCCAAGGTGAAGGCGTTCCACAACTGGGGTGCCACAGCTGAGAAGACTTCTCTCCCTATGGCCTCAGACAGTATACTGACCTCACTGGCAAAAGAGCCCCCATCAGACTTCAGTCCTTGGGCAGAAACATATAGGGACAGAAGACCCTTAAAGTATTTAGGGCTTAGTTATCAGAAGCACCTGAATTCAGACTAGAGATGCACTGACAGCCAGTGCAAGGGCTGGCGTTATATGATATCTATATGGTATTCCATACACCCAGACCTCTGTATACAGCCAGTTTAGTGCTTTGAGTGCTGGACTGGGATGCCAGAAGACTAGAGCTCAAACTTCTACTCAGCCATGGGAACCCACCAGGTAACTTTGAGAAAGTTACTGCCTCTCAGCCTTATCCTCTGAATAATGTGTGCCAAGAAAATCACAAAATAGCTTCACCTTGGGGTTGGCATGTGCCACAAACAACTTGGAAGGCACTCAACAGGAAGAACAACATTCTAGTCATCAACTAAGCTGCCGCATTTTCCACTAGCTGCAGTTGCTGAGTCAGCTTCAAGGGCAGGCCCACACAGCCGTCTATAGTATACTACTCTAATCGGGAGTGTCACCATGCTTTGCCCCCAATATTTCTTAAGGCAATGGTTCTCAACCTGGGGTCCCCAGATGTTTTGGCCCTTCAACTTCCAAAAATCCTAACAGCTGGTAAACTAGCTGGGATTTCTGGGAGCTGTAGGCAAAAAACATCTGGGGACCCCAGGTTGAGAACCACTGCCTTGGGGAATTCAAAAACTATTCTGCTCCCTAAAATGGAAAGCAACACCCTCTCATGCCCTTGGATGTGCTACTGGCTGCATTTGAGGGACTTTAAGACAGCCTTATCACTTTTTGTAGCCTCATCAACATGGTGAGATAGGCTTATTTCGGATGTCAACTCTAAAACACAGGGTTCATCCAAACGAGTGATTTGTGCAACCAATTCTCAACATTTCTTGATATTTCTCCATCCAGAAATTACTGATTTTTTTTAAAGCCCCAACAAAAAGGTGGCACGTTTTGATTAATTTGCACACCTCTTGCTTCTGACATGGGTTGGGACATAAGAAACGTGCATTGGGGTAATCTTGCTTCAAGAAAACAAACATAAGAATAGCACCATTACTTTTTCCAGCATATGCACAGCAGCCAACCTGAGGAAACCTTCCATTTGTTCCCCACTCCCTTTTCAATCTTGAACTTTCATCCCAAATGTAAACTGGTATCTGTGTGTGTGTCATCTTTTCATGCATATGAGTGTACAGTACAACCCCTGTATTAATAACACCAATACTTTTGGTTTAATTTATCCCACTCCAACAAAATATGCACTCTCTAAGTATTGCCTATGTCCTCGAACATGATTATTTGGTATTATTGGGCAGGAAGTTCTTTATATCGATATGATTCATTATTAGCCGCATTTTCACACACGCACCTCAAGTCTGAGGACAAGTCTCCTGCAGCAGAACTGCATTAACACTGAAGTTCTAAAAAGTTAGGGGTGGGGGTTAAAACATTAAAAGAAGGCATTTCGGAAGGGAGCAAGAGAAAAAAGAAATATTGCAAGTATGGAAGCATCCTGAAACTGTAACTTTTATTTTAAAGCAAAGCATAAGAAAAAAAGTACCATAATCTCCCAACACATTTACTCCATATGAAGATATAATGGTTACTACAGTTAAGGACTCAAACCATAGTTGATCTTTCAAAGCAACAAATGGGAAGACCATGGTTTGAATCTAATTGTGCTTTTATTTTCTGCCATTTCAGCTTTCAGCTTCAAAAGAGCACTTGTATTTGCACTGTTGCGTGTAGAAGCAGTTACAGACAGTACCATGAACATAACATTTTAAAGATGGTGTATCATGCTCTCGGAGCCCCCGGTGGCTGAGCTGCTGAACTTGCTGACCGAAAGGTCAGTGGTTCAAATCCAGGGAGCGGGGTGAGCTCCTGCTGTTAGCCCCAGCTTCTGCCAACCAAGACATTTGAAAACATGCAAATCTGAGTAGATCAATAGGTACCGCTCTGGCTGGAAGGTAACGGCAATCCATGCAGTCATGTTGGCCACATGACCTTGGAAGTGTCTATGGACAGCTCCGGCTCTTCGGCTTAGAAATTGAGATGAGCATCAAGCCTCAGAGTAGACTTAATGTCAGGGGAAAACCTTTACCTTTAATATCATGCTCTCTTGTCCTAAAAAAATTAAAATGGGAAGGAAAGAAAATTCTTTCACATCCAAAAATTCAGTCATATTTGGCTCTCTGAACATTATTTATTTATATTAAGTTTTGCCTAATTTTCATATCATGAAATCAGCACTAAGAGCTGTCCTGCTGAGGCATAACAGAGTCAAAGGATTCCTAAAGGAGATACATAGGCCTAAATACAATTGATAGTCCTATCCTATCTAGAGTAAGCCCATGAAATTTAATAAGATTTATATAAGTGCTGACTTGATGTTTGGTAACTGATTCAATGGTCTACTTTAGTTAGCACCAGTTGGATTTGATTTATAAAAAGATCCATTACCGGCACGGCAAAATTTAGAATGTTGTAAAGTAACTACTGACCTATGTAAGGCAAGCCTTGCAAATCAGGATTTGTTTTCCTGACAAGCCATATGAATGGACTCTACATATCTGGGATATGTAACATTTTGCAAGGTTGATTTATGTTAAATACAAACTTCACTTTCTGTGCAACAACTATGAAATGCTACAGTATGAAAGAATCTGTATATGTGCTTTTGGCCCAACGTTTTCTGAGAGCCAATCTAAACATGCGGGTATAGTCTTCTTAGGCAGGGTTATCATACATCCTTTTACTTGACAACCATGACAGTCATCACTACAAAGCAGTCAGTTGGTAAATATGTCCTCTTTTTTCTTTTCAAAATATTATCTTAAGATTTTATACCATTTCAGAATGCAATCGATATGGATATCAAGTCAAGATGCTATCTTTCCATATGCTGGGTGCTTATAAATTAGAGACAGTGTCAAAATTCAGTATCTTCCTACTTTGAGACACTGCAAGTATTGTGTCACAAACTTGTGACAACTTCAAGTATGTATTAACAAATAAAACATGGGAAAGTCTCTTCAAACAAAAGGAGAGAAATCACACTACAGTTTTGTTCTATCTAGAATAATAGAAGAGCCCACAAGGACCATTCAGTCTAACCCCATTCTGCCAGGCAGAAATACACAACCAAAGCACTCCCAACGGAGGGCCATCCAGTCTCTCTGTTGAAAAACCTCCAGAGAAGGAGGCAGCAGGCTCCAATGTAGGACAGCTCCTGCCATCAGGAAGTTTAATATTTAGGTGGAATCTATTTTAAAGGCACCCAACATACTTTTAAAGGAAAGCCAACTCTATCTAAAATATTCATAATTTTAACCAAGTTTGTTTAACGGTTATATTAAATATAATTTTCTATTTATACTTTTTTTCCACTTAGTGTATGTATGTATGTGCATATACACACACATGTATGTGTCTGTCTGTCTGTCTGTGTGTGTGTGTGCGCATGAGTGTGTGTCTTTTCCCGTTTTCCCTCTACTCAGCCCAAGGTAATGTACACATGATTCTGCCTTCAACTCATCCTTATAAAAATCCATGAAGTATCTCAAACTGAGAGTGTAAAGCTGATGAGGAGCAAAGAGCCTGGATCTCCTAAGTCCCAGTGTACCACAGGCATAAACAATTATGTTTCATTAAAATTTAAATGTGTGGAACAACAAGAGTGGCATAATACAGAAACTCATGTCTCAAGCTTGAGGCTGTCCTCCATATCACAACAGCATCCAGAGCAAGCCTAATTTTGAAAACTAAGCAGGATCAGATTTAGTTGGTACATTTATGGTATACTACCAAGTAAGAAGGGTCTAAATACCCTGAAGGCACCAGATCCTGTCTGATCTTGGAAGTTGCTGAGTCAGCCCTGGTTAGTACTTAGATGGGAGAGCACTAATGAATATCAGGTGCTATAGCCTATATTTCAGAAGAAAGAAATGGAAAAACCTTATGAAATTAATGGTGTCACTGTAAGTTGATAGGTAGGTTAAAGGCCTATATGCACTAAGTAATAACAGGGGTCTCTAGGTAGAGATAGGAAACAATACTGTCTAAAACTTTAGAGAACTACCACCATTGAGAAGTGACAACACTGGACTGGGCAGACAAACAACCTCATTGAATATAAGGCAACTTTTATGTTCTTTCAACTTAAACAGGATGACCCTTGTCCATAAAAGAAAATAACAATCCAGAAACTCCAATCTTCTAGCTGTTCCTAACTTGCCATTTTTGTCAAGTACAATACAATCCCACATCACAAAGAGGCTACAGTAACCTTCTGCAACATAGTACTCAAAAGATGTATTGAACTACAAGCATCTCCAGCTTTGTGGAGAGTCAGAATTACAGATCAGCAGTTACGAATAACACTGGTTTAAGAAAGGGTGGGCTGTAGTTATAGTAACACTGCCTATGTCAGGGGTCCCCAAACTTTTTAAGCAGAGGGCCGGTCCAAAATCCTTCAGACTGTTGAGGGGCCGAATTATCATTTGAAAAAAAATTCAAACAAATTCCTATGCATACTACACATGTCTTATTTGTAGTGCAACAACAACAACAACGAAAGAATACAATATTTAAAAATGAAAACAATTTTAATCAACATAAACCTATTAGGATTTCAATGGAAGGTGTGGGCCTGCTACTGGCCAATGAGATAGTCAAGTTAATTAGGGTTGTTGTTGTTGTTGTTGTTGTTGTGTGCCTTCAAGTCATGTCAGACTTTGGCTGAGCCTAAGTCTAAAATTAATTATCTATTTACTGCATTTATTTACTACATTTATATCCCACCCTTCTCACCCCGAAGGGGACTCAGAGCAGCTGTATGTACATACAATATATTATATTATTAGCATAACACAATATTAGCATTATATATTACTATATTGAACGATACCACTATACTATTATATAATATGTAATATACAACATATAATTAATATTATTATATGGTATTACTATTAGTATTATATTGTATAACATAATATTATTATCAATATTATATGTATATACAATATATTATATTATTAAAACTGATATAAAAATATTATATTATAAAACTGAGGGCGGGGGCCAGGTAAATGACCTTGGAGGGCCGCATCCGGCCCCCGGGCCTTAGTTTGGGGACCACTGGCCTATGTCATTGTAACCATGTTGTTGAAAAGTCCTCTGAGGAGCATGCAGGACCAGCATGTTCTTAATCAGTATCTTGGGGTAACATTAGGCATGCTGCAGTTTTCAACATGAAGTGATAATTTGCAGAGGTGAGTAAGCCTCAAAGATCCTGCACAGTAGATAGGGGAAAACTCCTTCACTTCACAAATATGTTTTCTTTTAACACTATTAGTGAATCAGTGATTGTGGTTAGCAATTCATTGGTAAATGTGTATGGGTAAATTATTTGCTAGCCTCATTAACATTGAAGCACAATGGGTTAAACCCTTGTGCCAGCAGGACAGCTAACCGACAGGTCAGCAACTGGAATCCAGGAAGAGCGGGTGAGTTCCCTCTGTCAGCTCCAGCTCTCCATGCGGGGACATGAGAGAAGCCTCCCACAAGGATTATAAAACATCAAAACATCTGGGCATCCCCTGGGCTATGTCCTTGCTGACGGCCAATTCTCTCACACCGGAAGCGACTTGCAGTTTCTCAAGTCCCTCCTGATACAAAAAAAAAAAAACATTGACAGTTCTTTATGTAAAGAATTCAGAATAATACACATACAGGAAGTCCTGAGTTGCAAACCTCTGACTTACAAATAGCTCATAGTTAATAACGGGGGTGAGACAACATGAAGTGAGAGAAATCTATCCCGAGGAAGGGAAATTCACCCTTGAAAGAGTTATCATGGGGGAAAGTGTCTCCTCTGAAGCTTTCTCAGCAATCCTTGTTTCCACAACAAGCCAAATTTTTCAAAATCCAATATCACAGGGACAGAAAGTGAGGTGAAATTGTTTGAACAGGGGCACAGATAGCAAAACAAACAGCACCACCTTACCTATGCTATCCAAATCTTTTAAAAAATTGTTATTTTTGACTGGAGTTAACACTTTAAAAATTTACCTATTCCAACTTACATACAAATTTAACTTATGAACAAACCTACAGAATCTAGCTTGTTTGTAATTTGGGGACTGCCTATATGTGTTTTGAAAATAAAAAGTACTTTAAAATTAAGGTGAATGTGCATGACATTATGTCTGTACAAAGACAGACCATGTCTGTCATGAGGCTAAGGTTAACAGCATGTTTGAGCTCATCAGTCAATTCAAAAGGGCTGTCACCAAATTTCACATTACCTATAATATACATATTTTTGTAAACATGGCACTGGCCCAAAAGTATATACATCACTATGTATAATTCTCCCTTAGCATTTTCAATCAGTCTTTGAAAATGTGAATAAATGAAATTAAAGCCTAGAAAAGTTGAGGTTTGTAGCCAAAGCATGGTGGTGTTGTTATTCAGTGTAGCAACTCCTAATATCCCATAACATTTAAAAAAATCTTCTGCAGAAATATATTAGGTATTATCTATAATCTCCATACTGAAAAAGTCTAGAGAACTAATTGTTTGCAGCCTCTTTTTATATCTCTCTTTCTCTCAGAATGTGGAATCTGTGTCTCCCTCAATGTTAAAGGAGTACAATACCTATGCTCCATGATACAGTGAGTCAGATTAATAATACTTTCAGTACATCAGCTTCTGGGGGTCCATACATTGCTTACCTGTCTTAGAACATGCAAATTGGAAATGTCAGTATTCCAGCAAGTGCCCTTGTGAATTACACAATTGCTGTGATGACTGCCTGATATTCTCTAGAATAGGAATGGGGAAAGTAAAAAACTGTAAGTTACATGGAGTACCTGGACCCCCTTTTTTGGCATTTCTAAACCTCCAGCTCCCCTCTCTTACATTTGCATAGTGTTTTCTGGCTCCTTTCTGCATAGAAAGCAAAGAACTAAATAAGTCATTTTCACGTATTCTTAATCTAGTGAGAGCTACACGGTAATTTTCCAAAACAAGGGAGGACACTACAGTTATTTATAATTTTTGTAAAATAATCTGAGTTGTTAAAGAGTGGAGGGCCCTCAAACAGTATGGCTCAGTCAGAAATTCAGTTTCCATGGTAAATACTAGACTTTGGTTGTTGTTTTTTAATAGGGCTGTACAGAACCTCATGGGCCACACAATTTCAAATGCTGCTCTGTGTCACATCTGCCCCTATCTTGAGTCAGACCACTAAAGCATTAGCTATCCAACAAATGGCAGCAGTTCTCCAATATGTCTGGACTGTATCAGGCCCACCCATAGGTTATTTTTCTATAAACATATAGAAAATAAGAGGGGTGAAAAGAGTACGGATAACAAGAGAGATTGCACTGTATCATAAGATAAAGATTGGGGGCAGGGGAACATACTTTCAAACACAGATACTATAGACACCTCTAATTTTAAGTTACAAAAGAGGAGCAAATCCTCCTGCTGCTGCCTTTCTTTCCCTCCTGCCACTATTTTTTGGACCATCCCAGTCTGTAGAAGAGGAATCAGGAACATATGCTTGCAGAGATACAAAAATAGTTATCCTTACAGACTTGCAGCATCAGACCTCATCTAAATGTGCTGAACATCAGAACACACATCCTAAATTTAGTACAAACTATCAGATTGCTTTATTTCATCAGTAGTGGGCAATTTGCTGAAAGTTATTCCTGGTGACTGTAGAATTTAAGATTCTTGCTCTTATTTTTTAAAAATACATTTGTGAACTAAAGATAATTATTTTTGAATGACACTACTATACTTTACAGAAGTTGACAGAAAAAGAACATGAATTCTTCCCGTTTCTGAAAAACCATTACAATTTAATCAAAGTATTTTAACTATGCTATTCAACAAGGAACAGAAGAAACTTTTACAGGTAAAAAAAAATTACACCAAGTAATTCCTAAACATTATTTAGGGGTAACATATTTATTTATGCTGAGTTATTTTCATACAGATTCAGACAGCTTTCACTGAAACGACTTGAAGGCACACAACAACAATCCTAATTTACTTGACTATCTCATTAGCCAAAAGCAGACCCACACTTACCACTGAAATAGTAGTAATTTTATGATGGTAAAATTGGTCTTCATTTTAAATATTGGATTGTTCTCTCTCTCTTTCTCTCGCACTATAAATAAGATATGTGCAATCTGCATAGGAATTTATCTTATGGAGTTTTTTTTTTTCAACTACAGTCCACTCCTCCAACAGTCTTAGAGACCGTGAACTGGCCCTCTGTTTAAAAGGTTTGAGGACCGCTACCATGGATAATAGTAAAGCCTATATTTTGACTATACTTGGATCAAAAGCAAACCATAGAATTGCACTGGAAGACTTACAGAAGCCTACAAACATTTCCGGTGAAGCACAGATAGTTTTTGAAGCATAATGAAGTGAACCCGTGGATATCAAATCCATGAATAGAAGGGAGCATACTGCATTATCCCAATTTATTTTTTAAAATCCACTGTTATTATATTCTTGCACATTGTCTGGCACTATGTTTATAAATGGTCTCTACATTATTTTTAAAAACTGAAGTATCACAATTATAATAATCATTTATATCCCACTTTTATCCTAATCCACGAATAGACAGCTTACAAAAGTTTTTTTATCGTGTCATAAATGGCTCACTTCTGGTGAGAGAATTGGCCGTCTACAGAGATGTTGCCCAGGGGACACCCAGATATGTTAGTTAGAGATTAAAACAGATACAGCTTAACATTTAAAATCATACAAAAGTGAAAAATATAATTAAATTAATTACATAATTAAAAGTTATAGTGATTAAAAGGGGGGAGAAACACACAGTACATCACATTCTAAAAGGCCTTTTTGTCTGAACAAGCAGCCCTCCAAGACCTTCTGAAACACAAATATCCTCCTCTGCCTTGGAATGGATACAGAGAAGTGACCAAACTTCCATGTCTGGGAGCAGCACAAAGCAAATCATCTCCTGTGTTCCCAACAGAGGATCTGAAGGTGATGGGGCAGAGAGAAGGGCTTCTCCAGACAACTCTCAGAAAACTGGTGGGCTCAAAAGTAGAGATTCAGTTCTTTAAAAAAAAAGCCCTGAACTTTAAAGAACTTTATAAGTAATGACCACCACTTTGAATTGTGCCTAGAAAGAGATCTCCACCTAGAATAAATGAGATACATAGTTCTGCTAGACCAGTGGTTCCCAACCTGTGATCCGTGGAACACCAGTGGTCTGCAAGAACTAAAATATGGTCTGTGGCCTCACTGTTACTACTAGGGATAATAACACAGCCCAACAAAAAAGAATTTCTTGGTGTCTTCGTTTTTAGACCTGTTCCTGGGGGTTTTTGGGGTGCTGATTCATAAAATTTCATTGGATAGACCACATCAGCTCTAGATTATTAAATATGGTTTTCTGTGGGCAAGCAGATGGCAACTACTGGATGGCATATGTTCTGTATCAGAAACTAGAGCTGATGTGGTCTATCCAGTGCAATTTTCTGAATCAGAACCCCAAATAACCAAACCAAATCTAAAGTTGGCCAAAAACTGATTTGTAACCCTTTTGAGGTTGAAGAGTGGTCCATGGTCAAGTGGTCCCTGGTCAAAAAAAGGTTGGGAACCACTGTGCTAGGCAGATTAGAATCACTGGCACTCCAGCAAAGCACATTTCAGAGTACATGGCTGCATAAATGCTAGCCACTCAATATGTAGTGATGAATAGCTATTCTGTGCCCATACAAGTGAGGGAAGTAGACAAGCTCCTTTCAGAAGCTGCCCTACCTTATGTCAGACCATCAGCTGTCCAACAAATGACAGCAGCACTCCAAAGCATCTGGATTATCTGATCAACTTTTCATTCAAATAAAATGTTTTGGCAGCTACAAGCCCTACTGTCACAGAGAACAGTGATAAACATTTCTATGGATTACATTGCAAAGGGACACTGTAGCACTTTTTGGGACTAACACAGAGAAAGAAGATTGTAGCACAAGCTTTCACAGTTGGAGCCTGCATCCTCAGATGCTTCTATTGGTCTCAAAGGTGCCACAATATGGCTGATCCAGACTAACACAGCTATGGCTTTGAATTATATATTATACTCAGCCCTCCGTATTCATGGATTCTGCATCCACAGCTTGAAAAAAATTAATTCCAAAAGCAAGCCTTGATTTTAACATTTTATGTTAGGGACACCATTTTACAATGTCATTGTACATAATGGGACTTGAGCATCCACAGATGTTGGTATCGATGGGGGTCCTGAAATCAAAACTCAGTGGATACCAAGAGCCCACTGTACATATTTAGTACATGTTTAGTCCACTCACTATGGCTGCAATCCTAAACATGCATGGATTATGTGTTTTTAGTTAGCTAATCTGACGGGGCTTTCAGAATTATCTAACTTATTGGAGTATAAAGATAACTAAGGGTACTTCTACACTGTAAAATTAATGCAGTCTGACACTACTTTAATTGATAGCTTAATGCTATAGAATCATGAGAGTTGGGAGTTTTACAAGGTCTTCAGTCTTCTCTGTCAGTGAATCCTGGTGCATCACCAAACTACAATTTTCAGATTTCATAGCATTGAGCTATGGCAGTTAAAGTTGTGACAAAATATATTGTGGGTGCACCCCTGGGCAAGGCGTGTTGTCGTTCAACTGCCACACTTTCAGTTCCTCATGGGCACATTACCAAAAAAAAAAAAAAAGGAGACAAGGAGCAGAAACAAAACCTCTTTCAAAAGGCTCTGAAAGCCTACAAAGCCCTCTGAAGCCTGTGAGTTCTGCCACTTGCCACCAACCTCAAGAAATCTTGCCAAAGGGACACAGTACCTAGACAGTACCTAGTCATCATCCCACTCTATTCTACTTTGGTCAGACCTCACCCTAAACTAACAATATGTCCAGTTCTGGGCATTGAAATTCAAGAAGGGTATTGACAAGGTGGCTTAGAAAAGGGCAACCAAAATAATCAAAGATTTGGAATACAATTCCTATGAAGAATTCACTTCCAATGTCATGTGGCGGCTTTAAAAAAGCCAGTGGGATTTTGGCCTGCATAAATAGAAGTATAATGTCTAGATCCAAGGAAGTCATACTACCCCTCTATTCCGCCTTGGTCAGACCACACCTGGAATACTGTGTCCAATTCTGGACACTACAATTGAAGGAAGATGTTGACAAGCTGGAAGGTGTACAGAGGAGGGCGACTAAAATGATTAAGGATCTGGAGAACAAGCCCTATGAGGAACAGCTTAAAGATCTGGGCATGTTTAGCCTGCAGAAGAGAAGGCTAAGAGGAGACATGATGAGGGTCATGTATCAATATGTAAGGGGGAGTTATAGGGAGGAGGGAGAAAGCTTGTTTTTTGCTGCCCTGGAGACTAGGATGCAAAACAATGGCTTCGAAGATTCCACCTCAACATTAGGAAGAACTTCCTAACTGTGAGAGCTGTCCAGCAGTGGAACTCTCTGCCCTGGAGAGTGGTAGAGACTCCTTCTTTGGAGGCTTTTAAGCAGAAACTGGATGGCCATCTATTGGGGGTGCTTTGAATGCAATTCTCCTGCTTCTTGGCAGAATGGGTTTGCACTGGATGGCCCATAAGGTCTCTTCCAACTCTAGGATTCTATGATTCTATGACAGTGGTTCTCAACCTGGGGTTCCCAGATATTTTTGGCCTTCAACTCCTAGAACTCCTAGCAGATGGTAAACTGGCTGGGATTTCTGGGTGTTGTAGGCCAAAAACATCTGGGGACCCTAGGTTGAGAACCACTGTCCTATGAGGAGCAGCTTAGGGAGCTGGATCTGTTTAGCTTGGAGGAAAGAAGGCTGAGAGGAAAGGGCATGAAAGCCATATTAAAATATTTGAAAGAATGTCAAATTGTTTTCTGTGGCTCTGGAGGCTAGGACATGGAGCAATGGATTCAAATGGCAGGCAAAGAGATCCCACCTAAAAATCAGAAAGAATAGCCTAAAGGTGAGACCTGTTGGGCAGTGGGAGCCTTACTCCTTCTCTGGGGGGTTTTAAGCAGAGGCTGAGTGACTCTCTGCTGGGAGTGCTTTGATTACACAGGCAGGGTCTCTTCCAGCTCTAGCAACACCAGGTCAGACTACACAGAGAAGCCATTGGAATCCACAAGTATGTGGACAATTTCAACAGAAAGGAGGAAAACCATGAAAATGAACAAAATCTGGCCACCAGTATTTTAAAAAACTCTAAAATTAGGACAGTAAAATAAAGAACAACACTCTGAAAACAGGGGAATTCCAGACAAGAAACAATCAAGGCCGGCTAACACCTCCTAACGAAGGAAACGCCCAGGCAGGAATCAGCCAGGCCTTGAAGCTGCAGGGCTTTTCAATGCTAATCAAGGTGATTAATTGCAACATTCACACTTGCCCCTAACAGACAAGAGTTCTTTCTCCTACCCTGGACTTCCAGATATATAAATCTCACTTGCCTAGTTTTCAATATACCTCACAATCTCTGGTGGCTGCCATAGATATGGACGAAACGGCAGGAAAGAATGCTTCTGGAACATGGCCATACAGCCCGGAAAACTCACAGCAACCCAGTGATTCCGGCCATGAAAGCCTTCGACAACACAAAGTACTGTAATCCCACCTAAACATCAGGAAGAAGAGCCTAAAGGTGAGAACTGTTGGGCGGTGAAGTATGCTTCCCGGGAGCGTTATGGAGCCTGGATTGTCGAAGGCTTTCATGGGCGAAAGTCAGGAGAAAATGCTCATGGAACATAGCCATACAGTCCGGAAAACTCACAGCAACCCAGAACCTCATCATACTAGAGCTTGGATCCACTTTAAATCCGCTTTAGGGAGGGGGCTTTACAAGCTCAGCCAGACAAGTCCTGGGTCTCACCAAACCACAAACCCCAGAATTCTGCAGGAGGCAGAAACCGGATTTAAAGTGGATTCATGCTCTAGTGTAGGCATGGGCATACTTGAGCCCTCCGGGTGTTTTGGACTCCAACTCCCACAATTCCTAACAGCCTACCGGCTGTTAGGAATTGTGGGAGTTGGAGTCCAAAACACCCGGAGGGCCCAAGTTTGCCCATGCCTGCTTAAGTGTGTAGAGGCAGCCAGTTATGGAGTCTCCTTCTCTGGGGGTTTCAAAGCAGAGGCTGGGTGGCTCTCTGCTGGGAGTGCTTTGATTACACAGGCGCTTTGGCCTGGCAGGGTCCCTTCCAACTCTGTGCCTGTCCAGTAGAGACAATGCCAGAGTTCGGGGCTTTGGGATGACGCGGCGAGGCCCAGAGAAGAGGCGAGGCCCTGGCACAAGTGCGATGCCCACGCTTAGTGAGCCCTGAGCCAGGGCGAGAGAGAGACAGATGCAAGGCTCCCTCTCCCGTGACCCACGGCCTGGAGCCACGGCGCTGTGCAGAGGTACCCCGTGGCTCCAGGCCTGCCTGGCTGCTTCGGAAGGAACTCCCTTACCGTGCTTGGACTCTGCCGACGCCGCCGCCGAGGAGCCCGGGGCAGCCACGGCCGACACTGCCGCCGACGACGCACCCGAGCCTCCTCCTCCTCCTCCCCCGGCCGCTGCCGCCGCTGTCCCAGTGTTTGGCGCCGCCGCCGAGGCCGCTACGCCGCTGCCGCTGCCACTGCCGCTGCCGCCGCCTCCTCCCGCCGCACCCAGGGCTCCATTTTCCTGCTCGTCCCCGCTGCTGTTGGCGCGCTTGTTCTTCTTGCCCTTGCTGCTCTTCTGGTTCGGCATCGCCTCCGACGGAAGAGGAGGAAGACACTGGCTTGGAGGCTGCTGCTGGGGAAGCTCCTTTATTTGAGGCGGTGGGGAAGGAGATCTTATTGCCGCTCCATTGTCAGGCGGAAAAGAAGAGAGCTGGCTGGCCCTGCTGCTGCTGCTACTGCTGCTGCGTTCAAAGCACAGGCGCGCACTTGGCAGGCGGGCGGGGGCGCGCACGCGGTTGAGAAGGGCGAGCCAGGCGAAAGGCGTGCCGGGCTTGTTTTGATTCCGCCGCTGCTGCTGCTGCTTTCTCCTCCTCCTCCTCTTTCTCCTCCTCTCTCGCGCCTTGGTGACAGAGGAAAGCCCAGGAAGGAAGCGGAGGAAGGCGGGCAAAAGGAGAAGGAGGAGAAGAAGGCCAAGGCGCGGGAGGCGGACATCCACTGGAGCAGGCCTGGGCAAACTTGGGCCCTCCCTCCAGGGGTTTAGGACTCCAACTCCCACTATTCCTAACAGCCTCAGGCCCCTTCCTGTTCCTCCTCAGCCACTTAAGGGAGGGCCCAAGTTTGCCCATGCCTGCACTGGAGGATGAAGGCTCCAGGACTGCCACTTCTCCATGCTGTGGAATCTGTTGGGGATTGTGGATGATAGATAGAAGCTCTTAGGTGTGCCCAGGAGCTCAGAGTCACCCTGCAGAATGATGCACCACTCAGCTTTGCAGAACAAATAACACAGGAACTTTTACTCAGTCCAAGAGATCAACAGAACAATGGTTTTTATAATAGTCCCTCTGATTGCTTACAGAAATCAGCAGTCGTAAGCAGTCCTTTCAGAGTCCATAAATCAGCTTCAGTGAAGATCAGCAGTAAACAAGGCCTCAAAAGCGTTGTCGAAGGCTTTCATGGCCGGGATCAAAGGGTTGTTGTATGTTTTCCGGGCTGTATGGCCATGTTCCAGAAGTATTCTCTCCTGACGTTTCACCCACATCTATGGCAGGCATCCTCAGAGGTTGTGAGGTATGGAGAAATTAAGCAAGGAAGGTTTATATATATCTGTGGAAAGTCCAGGGTGTGAGAAGAACTCTTTGTCAGTTGGAAAGCCAGTGTGAATGTTGCTTAACCTTCCTTGCTTAATTTCTCCGTGCACTTGGCTTGGAAACTTTTTTGGGCTACAGTTCCTAGGTTTCTGCAACCAGAATTGGTAATCAATTTAAAGATGGCTTTTTTTCTGTATTTGGTACAGCCTCATCGGAAAGGATGCGTTGATCAGTTGATTACACCACTGCTTATAATAATATAATAATAATAACTTTATTTTTATACCCCGCCCCATCTCCCCGAAGGGACTCAGGGCGGCTTACATGGGGCCTTGCCCGATACAACAATCAAATATCAATCACAAAGCCATAACACAATTAACCCAATAAAAACATCAACTTCTTCTTAAACTGTGAGTCCCAACCTCAGATAGGGTCCCCTTAGATCAATATTAGCATCCTGAAAACTTTGATAACAGTAAACGTTTGCTGAACATCGCCAAATGGCTATTTTAGACATTTACACAAATCTGTTGTTTACACTGGACTCCAGCTGTATTTCATGAAATGTTTCAGCTGTACTTCATAAGATACTTCAGTTGTACTTCATAAAAAGGAAAACCAGCCTGTTTAGCAAGCCTTGCAAATGCTGATTTGTTATGAGTTAATGTCTGATTTTTAGCCCTATTTTATAAACCTATATACCTGGGGTCATGTAAAAAGTGCAAATGTTTAAGAAGCCCTGGATTACACAACCAGCCAACAATGATGAGAGGAAAGACTGAAGGGGTGCATTGAATGATTTTTTGTATATGATGGTTTCACAGTAACATTATAAATCATAGAGTCTTATCCATAAATTAACATTATTATGATCTTCTGCTGTTCCTTAGAGCTTTCTTAATGAAATTTTAGCAGATCTTAGAACCAAAATGAAGTTTAAATTGTACAAAGAAAAAAAGACATTAAGCATGAGGTTTGAAAATGATAGTGGTATTCAATGTGACTCTGAAATGCAGCAACTTACAGACTTCTAATTTTTGTTGTTTCATTGCATAGAGGCACTCCAGAGACTACCTGTCTGTCCATAAGGCTACTAGCAATGAAAAAAATAAAAGACCACATGCACAGGCAGAACACAAACATCACACATAGCAGCTAAAACAAAATGTTCCAGACAACTGTTTCTCCCAAGGGAATTTAATGGATTTACCCTATATTCTCATCACTTGCTCCCTGCTCTCCAGACAGTCTCCTTATTTACTACCACAAGTTTTCTACTAGTGAGATTCAACTCAGCAAAATCTGAAATCAAGCTATAGTTATTTATGGAGTTTTTAAAATCACTCACAAACCTTGATAGCATGAAGCTCTTTGTAGGAGAATGATGACTAATGCATGACCAATGCTATAACTGCAGGTGTTTACAATCAAACTTTTCCAATATTTGGTTGGTTTTTTTTAAAAAAAACTGCATCACAATTGTCATTCTTGTGGTGTGTATTTATCAAAGACAGCTGTGTATGATGCATTACAGATGGTGAATCTTTTGACATATCTTCAGGTCCCTATGAGGATAATATCCTTACCCTCATTCATTCCTTTCCCCATTACTTCTCTCTTCTTTCTTTTCTTGCCAGACCATTTTGATTTTGAAAAATATAAATAGTCTTATGTGTTAGGGAAGGGAGAGAGAGAAATGGGGGAAAGGATGTTGAGGGAGGATAGCTTTAACCATCTGCCTCCTCAAAGAGCAATTCTAGTTTGCATTCAGTTTTCTTTGCACGTGGGGAGAAGAGAGTAAGGGTGTAATCATGTTTCTTCCTGTCAGCTCAAGCAAGAACAATTATAGCTTGCATTGGCTTCTGTGTTGTTCCTTATCAATAACTTTGGCCATCTTGACCACACTCTGATGTTGCTTGGCTATCAGTTCTTATTGTTAGAGAGTAATCTATGTATTCTTAGCACGAGATTGTACTGTCTGTTGTGATGCTTATGGTAGTCATCAACCATACCCAACTGCTAACTAAGGCTGGATCTACACTGCCGTATATCCCAGTATCTGAACTCAGATTATCTGCTTATCTCAGATCATCTGGCAGTGTAGACTCATATAATCCAGTTGAAATCTGATAATCTGGGATCAGATCCTGGGATATAGGGCAGTGAAGATCCAGTCTTAATCTTTGCTTCTTTCTTGTTGGCTGGCAGGCTTCCCTTCTACACAACTAAGGGTCATGGTGGGAAATGCTTAGCCTTCTCTTGCACATTTATCCTGTCAATCTGACATTATGATCTATAGCAGCATTTCTCAAGCTGGGGGTCGGGACCCCTGGGGGGTGTGCGAAAGGGGTGTCAGAGGTTTCTTATGGTCTTAGGAACCCCTTTGCAGGTGAACTATAAATCCCAGCAACTACGACTCTCAAATATCAAGGTCTATTATCCTCAAACTCCACCACTGTTCAAATTTGAGCATATTGAGTATTTGTGCCAAGTTTGGTCAAGATCCAACATCGTTTGAGTCCACAGTGCTCTCTAGATGTAGGCGAACCACAACTCCATAACTCAACGTCAATGCCCACCAAACCCTTGCAGTATTTTCTGTTGGTAATGGAAGTTCTGTGTGCCAAGTTTGGTTCAATTTCATTGTTGGTGGAGTTCAGAATGCTCTTTGTTTGTAGGATAATTATAAATCCTAGCAACTACAACTCCCAAATTACAAAATCAATCCCCCCAACCCCACCAGTATTCAAATTTGGGCACATTGGGTATTTGTGCCAAATTTGGTCCAGTGAATGAAAATACATCCTACATATCAGATATTTACATTAATTCATAACAGTATCAAAATTACAGTTATGAAGTAGCAACAAAAATCATTTTATGGTTGGGAGTCGCCACAACATGAGGAACTGTATTAAGGGGTCATGGCATTAGAAAGGTTGAGAACCACTTTATAACCCCCAACCACATGATCAGCCTAATACAATGGGTGTGATGGGTGAGGGCAATGGGAATTGTAGTACAACACATGTGGAAGGTACTAGATCAGAAGAGGATACAACACCAAGTGTGCATGGTGAGGTCGTTATTGTCCTGTCTAACCTGTTTGGGCACCAACGACTCTAAGCAAAATAAGTAATGTTAAATGTAAATTATTTTATATTAATGGAATTTTTCTGATAACAGCTCTTGCCTATAAGGTATCATAATTATGAGGTATGTTTACACATGCATAATGTTTAGTAACAGGCTGCAAGTGAATCCTGGGGCCTGTGATGACTCATGGGCCATGTAGTCCCGTTCCCAGCACTGTTGAGACAGATGAAGAGGAAAACTTAGGTTTCCCACCGTTTCAGCCAGAATTGGAGCTTTTTCAGCCAGAATTGGAGCCCTTGCACCTGCAGGAGATTTGCCTTCCAGAAGTCTGCCAAACAAGCCTTGAGCCGAAATCTCCCCCATTTTCTCGCCGTGATTATTATAAACAACAGAAAGGCGCTCAGGAGGCGTCTCGCAGGAGCGCTAGGATTGCTGCCAGGCATTCAGCTGATTAAGCCTGCTTCCCATGGGAAACTTTAGGGAGTCATGCATCTGGACACAGAGAAGGGCTTTCGGTTCTGGTTCCCCAGAGAATTGTTCTTTGGCGGGAAAACGAGACCCTATTTAGGTGTTTTGCCCACGTAGGAATCTTGCGGAGTCAATTCGTCAGCTTCGGGAGTAGGTTGTGTGTGGACTGCGCTACTCCCGCGTCCAAGTCCTTTGCTCCCGTTTCCAGCCTTGCCTTGCTTCCCAGGACCTTGCCTTGCTTCCCAGGACCTTGCCTTGCTTCACGGACCTTGCCTTGCTCCACGGACCTTGCCTTGCCTTCCGGACCTCGCCACGTATTTGCCACGGATCCTGTTCTTGCTCCTCGTTTCTTGTTGCCTTGAATTAAGCCTAGTGTTCCAAGAATCAAGTTTACTTCCTAGCCTTGCTTAAGCTTCATGGACTAAAGGACCTTGTCATCTCCCCTCACTTTGCTTGGCAAAGTGAGTGTTTCGGTTACTGGATTACAACTTTGGACCTTAATATTTCATATTGGACATTGTTTCTTTGGACTAATTTTGACCTTTCCTGAAAGGTCTACTTCTGGACTATTTTCTACACTTGTTTTTATTAACTTTATATATTTCCACAATAAAGATATTAGATAGATTCTGGCCTCTGTGTATGGTTATTGGTGCTCTGCAGCCTGGGTCCTGACAGGGCCCATTCACAATGCATCCGCTATTTCATTTTAATTGCCATGGCTCTATTTTATGGGATCCTAAGGTTTATAGTTTGGTGAGGCACTACAGGTTGAGAATGCTAAATGCCCTTCCCAAAACTGCAAAACCTCAGAATCCATATGATGGAACCAAGACAATTAAAATTGAATAATAGTGCTATAACTGCAGAGGTATAGCCTACCACCTGTCCAGAGACAACAGAATATGAAGCAGAAACATACCCTGTATCATTTCACACTACATTTTGATGTTCTGCTTGGTAATATAACATTAAAATGCCCTCAAGGAGAATATTAGCTCAGTAGGGATAAAGTTGTATGGCCTAAATATCTTAAAGGTACCAGATACCATTTGATGGTGGAAGCTAAATTGATTAGTATGCCAATACCAGCTGATGTAGGCTGTATTTCAAGGGAAAGAACTGGCAAAACTACTTCTGAGGATTCCTTGCTTAAGAAAATCCTATGAAATTCATAGACAACAGGCAACTTGAAGGCACATAGGCATAAAGCAGAACTATGAAAATGGCTTTCCCTCAACTAGTTTGTTGAGTTTAACAGGAATTTACATAGGATAATGTCCAAAGACAGCAGTCCTACCCATATTCTCAAATGATACAGCACACACTGAAGTGGTATGGTAAAACTCCAATGTGCTGCATGCGTCAACACCTTAAAACAACCATTACTAATCAGACCATTTTCCTTTTCTATCATTGCCCTACTCTTCAAAGCAATATTCTTCAAAGGAAGCAAACTGCAGTTCCATCTGCTTGTGTGAATCAGCCTTGGGAGAGCAAATATGACTTTCTGGTCCCCACCCACCTCAAAAAACCAAAACAAAACATGAATTTCCAGTATTCAATTGCAGCATTCCAGTCATCAAAGAAAAATCCCAGTGTTGCTCAGACTTGTGTTTTATTAAAATGTATCCTTTTTGAGCCAGATTCTGCAGGTGCAAATGTGCAAAATCTCTTGAGTCAAAACTATTTTTCACACAGAATAAGATAAGTGAAAATGATTTTCAGATTTGTATTTATTTACTAATGAAATGGCTTGATTTTAAGGCTCTTCTCATGCTTTTACAGAAGACTGATACAGAGGAAAAATAGAAAAAGCAGGAAAAAATACAAGGACATTAATGAGCTGGAATGTGTCCAAAGGAAGGCAATCAAAATGGTAAAAGGTCTGGAAACCAAGCCCTACAAGAAACAGGAGCATTTTGACATCACTTTAATAGCCATGGCTCATTGCTATGCAATCATGGGAGATGTAGTTTTCACATTCTCTGCTAAAGAGCACTGGTGCCTCATGAAACTATAAATCCCAAGATTCCATAGCATTTTTTTTTCGTGTCAGGAGCAACTTGAGAAACTGCAAGTCGCTTCTAGTGTGAGAGAATTGGCCGTCTCCAAGGACATTGCCTAGGGGACACCCGGGTGTTTTGATGTTTTTACAATCCTTGTGGGAAACTTCTCTCATGGAGCTGAAGCTGATAGAGGGAGCTCATCCGCACTCTCCACGGATTGGATTCAAACTGGTAACCTTCAGGTCAGCAACCCAACCTTCAAGTCATCAGTCCTGCCAGCACTAGGGTTTAATCCACTACGCCACCGGCGGCTCCATAGCATTAAACCATGGCAATTAAAGTCGTGTCACACTGCATTAATTCTACAGTGCAGATGCATCCTTAGAAGGACAATCCTCCCAACACTTCAGTCATGCAAAATGAAACCATTTTGATACTAATTTGTTCTCCTGGCCTCACTCTTGAGAAACCTTAGATCTTTGTATCGTACCACAACTTCTCTGAAGTGTTGCCATGCAAAAAGAAATTAAATGTATCAGACCGTTGTGCATTTTTGAAGCTTCACATGTGAAGTTTCTATTAAATATCAGATACACTCTCGCCTTTGTTCTGTTTTATGTCTTCATTTTGCCTGGAGCAATTGTTACTAGAAGAAAAATAAAAGCAAGAAAAAGGCACATTCATGCATACAGGAATAAATGCAGTCATCTGATTATGAGAAACTGTAAACATAACAAAAATTATAAAGGAAACTCGTGTTTTCCATCATTTGCAACAAGTCAAATTGGTTTAAAACGCAATTCCTGAGACCAAAATAAGGTTCTTATATCATTTTATTGTGATCAATTCACAAAATAATTTCAAAAAGGTTTCCCAAAGAAAAACATTTTCTTTTTGTTAGAAAGATAGGAAAATACACCTTCATGCAAACATGCATTGGTCTGATAGAACTTTGTATAGTCTTTTAGCCGGCGAACGGTGGGGAAAGCAATAATGTTATGGAGCTAAGGAGATTCTAGCTAAATTAATTCTGCAGTAACAATATATCAACATTGTCATGAACTCCTTGCAAAAGCAGTTCTCCAGGATAACTAACAATCTTCCTTCGTTTTGCAGCTTTCAGAGTCCCCACTAAAGCTTCAAAAAGATTGGCACACTTTTCATCAGCAAAGAGTACTCCAAACTTCACACTCAACGTCCCATCAGGATCTAGGCAAAAGAAAGGATTTCAACAGAGTCACATACCAACATTTTGGTTCCAATAGGCACTTGGAAATGAGTGGAGACTTTACATGTTTCCTGTAGTTTTCATTCTAAAAATATGCTTTAAAAAATTCTTTTTGTTACCAGTTTTCAAATTTTGAATTAACTGCCTCCATACCATGTTCCTGAATATTATAAACCAACTTACGAAGTGAGTTCATGTGAAATATCATAGACACATGTTGCATATCAACAATTATTTATCTGGAATCATATTATGCATTAATAATATCAAAATTCAACATCATTCAGGTCCAACTCAGATCAGCCCTATCCATTGGCAGATATCTACCAAGAAGAGAGCAATAAAATGATAGTATTGTCCTCAGATAAGAATTCTACCCAATTAAGATTTTCCTTCAGTCCCTATATTTTTAACAATGTTAAATGAGACAATGAAAATCAGTCTCACCTGGATCTCTTATATAACATTTGTGTTGTTCACATTCCCTTGATAATGTTGTCTGTACCTTTTCTTTGGATGCCTATACTATGGCTGGACCTACACTGCCCTGTACCCCAGGATCTGGTTCCAGATTATCTTCTTATCCTAGATTATCTGGCAGTGTAGACTCATATAATCTAGTTCAAAACAGATAATCTAGGGCCAGATACTAGGATATAGGGCAGTGTAGATCCAGCCTATATTTCCAAATGCTCAAACGAAGTTTAAAATTACTGCAATACTAGGAATTTTGAAGGATAATTTTGTTTGACATGGGACATAGAGATAGGCCTGCCAGATCAGGAGATTTCAGGGCCAAAACCTAAGGATGGATCTACACTGCCATATAAACCAGATTATCAAAGCAGATAATCCATATTATCTGCTTTGGACTGGACTATATGAGGCTGAGTGCACACTGCCATATAAAATCCAGATTATCTGCTTTGCATTGGATTATACAGCAATGCAGACTCATAATCCAGTTCAAAGCAGACATGGATTATTTGATTTGATAATCTGGATTATATGGCAGTGTAGATTCAGCTTCATATAATCCAGTTCAAAGCAGATCATCTGGATTTTATATAGCAGTATTAGGCCCCATCTACGCTGGTTTACTGGGGCTACCTAACACATAAAATCCAAATTAGACCTAGGGATGACTTATTGTGATAGTCTAAGGAACTGACTCTGGTGATGTTATTAAGCATGATACATTTACTATCAACCATTGCTGCAGAGTATAGTGTTCAAGCATAAACATTAACAAAATATATATGCACACATATTTCAAATAAAAATGGCATTCAAATAAAAAACACCAAGTTTAAATTTGGAGCATGAAGGACATTTTTGTTTAGCATGGGACATAGAGATAGGTGTGTGCACGCAAGTATGCACGCCAGTAAGGTAGCTCTCTCACCTGTGAGGACTGGAGAAAAAAAAACAAGCCCTGAGATATAGGATCAGTCTCTGAGTTCCAGCAACCCTAATGGTGTTACAGATATACAATACACATTTTAATTAAAGGGCTGAGTTAAACATTCACATTGCAGCAACTAGATCACAAACTACAGTCACTGCAAATAAACTGGCTTCCAGACCTATTTCTATCTATATTGCAACCTGTGTGTTTGAATATTTTGTCAGTTTGCTGAATACTTGTTGCTAATTCATACTAGTACTAGCAAAGTGAAAAGTTTGGCGACAGTCTATTTTGGTGTTTATTTGTGATCACACATTAGGTTAGGTTTTCTTCCAAGAGACAGGATCTATTTTTATTCAACCATTAATTGTTAAGTGCTTACTTTTGGTCCCCAGTCGCTGAATTTCTTCCACTAAAAGGCTGATTTCATGTTCAACGTTCATTGTTGCCTGCAAATGAATTGAATGAATACATTAATTGAATTTGTTATAGCTTGTTCCATTTAGTTCTCTTTCATGTCTACACCGCACCAATTGGTTATTAAATAAGCATCAATTTTACACATCAGTAAGAAAAGTGTGGTACTACATGACATTGCAGTGTCACTAGGATTGGTGTCACTCCTGGTGTCAGCCCTATGGAACTCTTCCTATACCATACCATATTACAATAGTGTGATTAAAATACAAGAAAAAGTCACATATATAATGTTACGAGTCAGACGCCAGCCAATATAAACAACTCAGTTTATTGCAAAAACAACACAAAGGAGCCTAAGAAACAACCAAAAGGGGGCTCAAAACACTTTCTCTTCAGTGTGAGGTAACAATGTCCAAAAAGAACTCAAAAGACCCAAATTTGGGATATAATCTGAATTATCCTGGGAAATAATCCAGATTAAAACAAACTTAGTTGAAAAGGCTGGAAACTCTCTCCACCTGCTGGTTGAAGCTAAACAAACACATGAAAGCTACCAGCAGTAACCCACAGTGACCAACGGTCACACAATTTTATTTATTTATTTATTTACAGCATTTATATTCCGCCCTTCTCACCCCGAAGGGGACTCAGAGTGGATCACATTACACATATAGGCAAACATTCAATGCCTTTTAACATAGAACAAAGACAAACAAACATAGGCTCCGAGCGGGCCTCGAACTCATGACCTCCTAGTCAGAGTGATTCATTGCAGTGATTCACTGCAGCTGCTCTCCAGCCTGCGCCACAGCCCGAGCCCCAAAATGTTGCTAAAGCAAAACCATGTTGTAAAGGAGAAGTCACAGCTGCCACGTCCAGTCCGCATCGTTAGGGAGAAGTCACAGGCGTCGAGTTCCAGCCCAAGTCATCAGGGAGAAGTCACAGTCACCGAATTCCAGTCCAGGTCATCAGGAAGAAGTCAGTCACTGAATTCCAAGGTAAACACAAAGAGCCAAAGTGACGGAGGCAAGCCGGCAGCTAATGTATAAAACACAAGACAATCCAGCGCAAACCCACACAATGCCAGCTCCCATTGCCACTAAAAACCCAGGTTAACACTTACGTCCCAAAGCAGTCTTCCAAACACGTCTTCTGAAACAGAGATCCCGAAAAGCGCCCAACAAAACACCTTGCCAATTGCAAAGTTACATTAGCAACAAACTTACTTTTATCTACAAGTCCTCCTCTGAACTTGAGCCAGCCAATGCCTCATCCACAGCTGGTTTCTGCAAATCCTCATCAGAGCTAGTCACCCAATGCCCCACCTCCAGCTGCAGCCCTTCTATGATCTCTCCAGCCAGACCACCTTCTATCCAAACCCATAACTCCCCAGGATCCATCTGTATCTTCTCCGTGCCATTCCTCAAATGTACCACTGCTTGTGGGCTCCTCAAGAATCTCCCGTATCTCCTGAACCTTAGTCCAATCCATCACCTCACTCCCAGAGTCTGACATCCCATCTTCCTGACTCCCAGTCCCACAATCCGCTTCAAAACTCTCAAAGGTATCATCATCAGAGGGCTCCATAAGTATTTCCCAGATTCTCTTCCTTTGTTGCTCCTCATCAGTCTTGCTCATGAGCAGTTTTCCTGCCTCTTCTAATTCAACTAGTAGGATCTCTACTTGAAGACTCCATCACAACATATAATCTATTTAATTAGTTCACATTGACTGAGTAAATTTCCAGCAAATATCTCTTTAATACACACACACACACACACACACACACACACTGAAATGCTGAGTGTATCCACACAACACAGTTATGACTGTTTAATACCACTTTGTCATTGTGCCATCCTATGGACTCCTGAAACGTGTAGGTTAGGGAAGACCTTACATTTGTCAGCTAGGGCCCTTACAGACAGGCCCTATATCCCAGGATCTGATTCCAGGTTTTCTGCTTTAAGCTGGATTATGTGAGTCCGCACTGCCAGATCATCTGTGATGAACAGAAAACCTGGGATCAGATCCTGGGGCATAGGGCTTCTAGATAGATTCTCAGTACCTCAACAAACTAGAAAACTCAGTATTCAATAGGGTGGAATCTGGGCAGTTAAATGGTATCAAACTGCTGAAATTGTGTAGATATACTCTCACTCTCTTTTTCATTGGATTTAATTTGAATATGTCCAGTTTCTTTGCCTTTTGTTTAGTAAAGGCGCAAATAATCCAACTTTTAACAAAGAAACATAATGGTACCATAGCACCACAACAATGCATGCCAGGACACAGTCACCTCTTTAGAAAGTGCTGGGACAAAGGACAACATATTATCAGCAAAGTTGTCATAGTTTACAAGCTGCAGCAATTCACTTCCTTTCCAACAAATACTAGATGAAATTATTGCTTATGTTTAAGAATGGGACAGGAGGTACTAAGTCTGATGTAAACATGAACGGTTCCCACTTTCTTTCAAAAAGGATTCAGAAAGCATGCAACACTAACACAGTCATGAAACATATCAGTAAACACTGATCAGTTGAAACCTTGTCATTGACTGTATGGTGAGGGGAGTTCTACGTCTGAGGTGCCTAGATCAAGAATGGTATTCCGATCGTTGCATATCATATCTCTAGAATAGTGGTTCCCAACCTTTGGGCCTCCAGGTGTTTTGGATTTCAGCTCCCACCGTTCCTAACAGCTGGTAAACTGGCTGGGATTTCTGGGAGTTGAAGTCCAAAACACCTGGAGGCCCAAAGGTTGGGAACCACTGCTCTAGAAGATGCAGATTTGTCATGGGGGTATCCCCAGTAAATAATATGTAGGCAGGTAGATAAGGGAGAAGGTACATCAATAAATTTCTAGATACTAGCCAACACAAGCAGAGCACTTTCAATAGACCTCTGAAGTGTATCAATACTAGTGACTAGGTTGTCTAAATATAAATAAACAGAATTTATAATAAGCATAGATTACAAACAGGAAGTGGCTATTAACCAGTTTGCATTCCACTGAAATACAAATGAAAATGTGTTACTCTGTTAATTTATTATCCACATTCATAAATTGTATGATGTACACATTTCCATCTTTATGAAGGACCAATGACTCAAAAGACAGGGGTTTATTTGGGGGGGGGGGGGATCTCATTCAGAAAAAAATCTCTCTGCTCCTCTAACAGGGCATTGATGGACCTCTGTCAACCATCACTATAAGGCAATCAACTTTCTAAAAACTAATGTATTGTGCTGCTCAGCCTATTTGTATATTCACTCTGGACATGAATAGGGTTAGCAAAATCCATAGAATGCTACATTAGAAGAAACCCAGAAACTTTTTTAAGACAAGAAAAAATACCGCCATGTTGATCATTCATATATATATATATCTCCACTCAGAAGTAATTTCGATAGGCTTTGGATAAACATGTAGAGAAGAAACACAAGAGAGAGAGATGATTGTTATATGCAAAGAAATGGAAGAAAAGAGGTATACCATCTTAGGAAGATTATATAATGAAAATGTTGAAAATGTGCATTTCAGTGCTTTCTCTGTATATGGAAGCATGCAGACTATTTCAACAGAAAGAAGGAAACCACGGAGATGAATGAGATCTGGCTACCAGTATTAAAAAAAACTCTAAAATCAGGACAGTAAATAAAGAACAACACTCAAAAAACAGGGGAATTCAAGACAGGAAACAATCAAAGCCAGCTAACACCTCCTAACAAAGGATTCCCTCAGGCAGGAATAAGCCAGGCCTTGAAGCTGCAAGGCTTTTCAATGCTAATCAAGGCGATTAATTGCAAAACTCACACTTGCCTCCAACAGACAAGCATAATTTCTCCCACCCTGGACCTTCCACAGATATATACACCTCCCTTGCCTAGTTTCCAATATACCTCACAACCTCACAGGATGCCTGCCATAGATGTGGGCGAAATGTCAGTTGAGAATGCTTCTGGAACATGGCCATACAGCCCAGAAAACTCACAGCCATCCTATTAATTGGTTTTTGCAAGAAATAGGTGAAGAGAAATGAATTGTGGAGTTTGAGAAGTGGTCGCTCAAATTAATGAGAAGGAGGTGAGATGTATCTGGGAAGGTAGGATGTATCATTATTTAGATAATACAAACTTTTACAAGAAATAGGTTCCATGGGATTCAGTTTGGTTTACATCCAACCCACGTAGGAATGCAGTTTAAAACTTCTGGATTCTAGATACATACTGTATTTAGAATGTAAATACATTTACACACACAAGGAAGAAACATGTTCCTCAAAATATCAGAGGGATTGGGAGTGGTAGGTATCTAAATCTGCTCTCTTCTTACTGCAGGTGCAAGAGTTAAAAGATCTGAAACAAAGCAGGCATCCAATACCTGTTGACACGTGTGAATGTTGGCCCTGATACTGGATGCTGATGCATCTTTCCATATAAGTAACTACTGCCAAGCCGGCAAAAACAAGCGCTTGTCCATAAAATTTCCCAAATTGCAATTTGCTTTATGAGAAAGTTGGTGAATGGCTATACTTTGGTAATTGCATTCTGTGTTTTGTAAGCATCCCAAATAAGGTAATTTGTTGCTGCAAAGAGAAGGAACTGCAGAGTGATGAGTAACTTCCTTCCTGGTAGTTGTACAGACACACGCAGCCTCATTTGGACTTCTGTGTTGCAGACAATGCAAAGAGCTTCATGAAAGCCATGATCTGGTTGCACTGGTTTGTTTGCATGTTTCTTCCAACTAGGGATCCATCTTTCCCCTGTTCCATTTCTTCTGGCAAGATTGACAAAACAGCTTTTGTGTCCTGTCAAGAACTCCCACACCACACATTTTTCCTTGCACCCGAACAAGAGAGAGAGAAAAAAAGAACGGAGAAAGGGCAGGAGGAAATGGGTGGGTAGGACAGCAATGTGCATGTCAGGGTCCATCTACACTAGAGAATTAATGCAGTTTGACACCTATTTATCTGCTGTGGCTCAATGCCATGGGATCATGGGGGTTGTAAGTTTCATGAGGGGGCACCACTCTGGCAGAGAAGCCCAAAAGTTCTTATTAATCTACAACTCCCGTAACTCCATAGCCCTGAGCCAAGACAGTTAAAGTGGAACCAAACTATATTCGTTCTACAGTGTAGATGCATTCTCAGAGAGATAATCGCAGGCAGGATGTGTGACATCAAGTCCTGGAAGTGGAGGAAATCTGGAGGGAAGAGATGGCAACAGGGAAAGACCAACTGGTGGCCTGGAGACAATTGCAGGGACAGAGAAAAGCCCAGAGCAAGACGAGAAAAGGCCAAGGACTGACTTGGCAAGGCAGCCTGCCTGACCTCCAGCTTTCATACCACCATCCACATGTGTGTTTGGAAGGAGGAAGTCCCATTGTTTCCCTCAGACTTTGAATCCAATAAATAGGCTTAGGCTTAAAGGGAATCCCTGGCAGCGACCTAACATTATTTTTTGCTGCTAGGACAAGGAGATCAGGCTGGATTATTACTGTACATGAAGCCATAAAGGGAAGCTGTGATCCTGGAGTCTGCCCGAGACAAACTTCCTCACCAGCCTCTAGGAGGGATGTACCACTCACATCATTATCATAATTGGTAATAATTGTCGTGATTTAAGGATCTGCTGAATAATAATGAGGTCTATATAATTCATGGAATGGGCATGGATCTAGAAATGGGGGCAGAAGGGGCTTGACCCTCCCCCTCCTATGATCGGGAAGAATTGGGCCATCCGTACTCCTGTGAGCTCAGCCTCCTTGGGAATTAGCAGCCAGACATGTACCAGATAAGCAGGCAATGAAAAATGTGGAGACAGCAAGCCCTCCTATAAATGCTATAAAGGCACCAGATCCTGCCTGATGTTAGAAGCTAAGCAGGGGAAGCTTTGATTGGTACTCGGATGGGAGATCACTAAGGAATACCAGGTGCTTGAGACTATATTTCAGAGGATGGAACTGCCACAACCACCTCTAAGGGTTCCACACCTAAGAAAACCCTATGAAATTAATGGGGTACTGGAAATAACTGCACCTAGTCTCTGGGCACATATCCCTTTGGAAATAAACTGCAATCATAACCTTATTGAAAAGGTAAAAATGATGTCACATCTTTTTGGTAAATGTGAATCTCCATGAACATGTGGAGACCACCTTTTGAAAACCACTAGTCAAAAAAGCATGAGCTTGTTAGAAAACAACTCTTTGAACAAGTGAAAAGCATTCATGTAATGGCACACAGGTAACTCAGCTGTTAAACTGAAGAACTATGTCTTTGAACTTCCAAGGAAAAAGACATGCCACTACAAAACATTTGGTTAGCAGAGGATGGTTTTTTGTTTGTTTGTTTGTTTTTTGAAGTTGAAATTGCAGTTGCCCAAAAGATATACACTCCCTTGGAACCTTTTACTGTCTCATCACACCAGAGCATGAATCCACTTTAAATCCGGTTTCTGCCTCCTGCAAAATTCTGGGGTTTGTAGTGACCTAGGACCTGTCTGGCTGAGCGGTTTAGAGCTCCCTCCTAAAGTGGATCTACGCTCTAGTGTGATGAGGTCCTCTGTTAAAATAGACCTACAAGCCACTCTAAACACCTTTGCAGAAGCATACGAGAAGCTCGGCCTCTCATTGAACATCGAGAAAACCAAAGTGCTCTTCCAACAGACACCAGCTAATCCCTCTGCCATACCAGGAATACAACTTAAAGGTGTAACATTAGAAAATGCTGACCATTTCCGCTACCTTGGCAGCCACCTCTCCACAAAAGTCAACATCGACACTGAAATACAACACCTCCTGAGCTCTGCGAGTGCAGCATTTTTCAGAATGAAGCAGAGAGTGTTTAATTATCGGGACATCCGTAGAGATACCAAGGTGCTTGTTTACAAAGCCACTGTCGTCCCAACCCTGCTCTATGCCTGCAAAACGTGGACGGTCTACAGATGTCACACTCAACTCCTAGAGCGTTTCCATCAGCATTGCCTCAGAAAAATCCTGAAAATCTCTTTGGAAGACAGGCAGACAAATGTCAGCGTGCTGGAAGAAGCAAAGACCACCAGCATTGAAGACCACCTCGAACTACGAGGGATCGCCTAAGTAAGTACAAGTGTTAAAATATGCATTGAGAGATAAAAAAACAAACTATTCTTTGAAAAATAACATATCTTGTTTACTCGCAAACATCTTGTTTTGATTCACCATACAGGCACATTTCTTATTAAAGTTCAATTATAGATAGGATGTAGTTCTGTGTTGAGTACACAGGGCATCATTCCTAATCAATAGTCCATAGTCTTTAGGTATAGTTGTACTCACTGAAGTCCATAAGTCATACTTCTGTATTGAAGTCCAAAACACACATCCACTTTACAACAGACATCTACTTCCAGTGAGGTGTTCAGAAAACACACCCATCTCCAATGAGGTGGTAAGCAGACTGAATACAAAATGGAGTTCTGAGTCTGAACATGCTCAGTACTTCTATAACCCCTCCCATAATGAAGAGGTACGGTCAAACTGGCAAATCAACATACACTTAGAATACTGGTTAGCAAACATATACATTAACAAATAAATAGAGAAAGGCTGAGGAGGTTGTTATTTCACTGTGAACCACCCTGTGGGGTTGCGAAGGGCGGTATATAAATACAGCAAATAAATAAATAATATTTCCAACATGGGGTTGCCATAAACCGAAAGGCGACTTGGAGGCACATATATGCACTGGCATCTGTCCTGTGCTACACATGGAGGGTACATCTTGTGCTCATGAAAACCTGCTATTTTACGATATTGCGATGATATTGAGGGAAAGTCATTTATCCTCCCTGTGCAAATAGTTGGAACTAGGTAAAAGTAGAGAAAACCTTGAGAGTGACAATTGCAGGGAGCTTCTCTGCCTTATAACTGCCTTGCCTTGAATTCCATTTTAGGGGTAGGGGGCGATATATATTCAATCAATCCCTTAAATTGCTCTGAAGAAGAGGGAATGCAGCAAGGCGCTACTACCTGTAACCTTCTCGTGTGGCAGACATTACCTGCTGAAATCCCTTTCCCGCACTACAAAGGTAGGGGAGCTGTTTCCAGTTTCCAACCCTCAAACAGTTCCGGAGTTCCTTCCGGTGGCTCACCTTCCTTCTTGCGACACATGGACGCCGGTACGACTCTGGGTAGAATGAATGCCATTTCACAGCAGTTTAACTTCCACGGCTCAATGGTGTGAAATGGCATTCATTGCACCGTGTAGTAGAAGCACCCTCTCTGGCTGTCTCCTTTTGGAGAGGGAAAGAGAATGGAAGAAGAGGGAAGGGCACTTCGCACCCTTTCTGGCTCCAGGGTGGAGGAGCAACAGGGCGGCATCCTTTGGAGAGGCGCCTCCTCGCCGGGCTCCCTTCTCCTTTTCCTGGAGAAGCCAAGGCGTTGCAAAGCCAGCCAGCCAGCCAGCCAGCTAGCTAGCCGGGCACGCGCGCAACCCAGGCGGGCGCGCCCCCGCCGCCTGCCTCCCTGCCTGCCCCAAACCTCGTGCCTCACCTTCTCTGCTTGTTCACCTTCTCGTGCTTCGGATCGGAGCCGGGAGGAAAGCGCAAGGAGGACGCGAGCGCAGGAAAGAGGCGGAAAGGCGCTTCCCTCCCCTCCGAAAAGGTCGCGAGGAACCGGCTCCTGGGTGCCGCCCACATCAATGGGGAGAGAGCGGGAAGGGGGGGGGGGTGGAGAGAGAAGGGGAGGGGGCTGAGGCGGTGCGGGGTTCTGTGAGCAGGATCCGGATCCCAACCGGCCTCTGGTTGGGCAGCGCTGGGCTGGGAGAGGGGCTGGGTCCCTGCACCAGCCTCGTGTTCCCGGTTGCGGGAATTCTCCCACCCACCCGAGCCCACAAAACTTTGGGACTTTCCACCAGGCAGCGCGGCTGTGAGTCACCCAGGGGAGGCCATTCGTGCGGCAACCGGCAAGACACGCGTGCTCCACCGCGGGTGGTTTTCTACACACAGGGCACGTCGTCTAGGCGCTGCAGAGCAGGACGGGCACAGGCTTAGGCTTCCGTTTGGAATAATCCCCAATTGGAAGGGACACTAAGGGCCATCCAGTCCAACCCTTTACCATGCTGGAACATAATCAAAGCACGGCCAACAGATGGCCATCCGGAGAGGCCATGCTTGGAGAGGTGAGGGCTACCACATGCACCCTAGACCCCTGCCCATCCTGGCTGGTGAGAGAAGCCAGAGGGGGATTGACCGAGTGGGTGAAGGTGGTGGTGAATGCCTCCCTTCGGGAAGACATATTTCCAGTGAGCCTGAAATTGGCTGTGATCAAACACTGTTGAAAAAGCCATCACTGGACCCCACTCAATTGGACAACTATTGGCCTATTTCCAATCTCCCCTTTTTGGGCAAGGTCGTGGAACATGGAACTCCAGGCATTCTTGGTAGACACTGATTATCTAGATCTGGTGCAGTCTGGCTTCAGGCCAGGGCATGGTACCGAGACAGTCTTGGTCACCTTAGTCGATGATATACACCAGGAACTGGACGGGGGAGTGTGTCCCTGCTGGTTCTGCTGGACCTCTCAGCAGCATTCAATACTGTCGATCACGGTATCCTTCTGGGACGCCTTGCCGGGATGGGTCTTGCAGTGGCTCCAGTCCTTCCTGGAGGGTCGTTCCCAGATGGTGTCACTGAGGGACACCTGCTCGGCCCCACAACCATTGACTTTTGGGGTCCTGCAGGGTTCAGTACTGTCCCCCATGTTGTTTAACATATACATGAAACTGCTGGGAGAGATCATCCAGAGTTTCGGGGTGCGGTGTCATCCCTACACAGATGATGTCCAACTCTGTCACTCCTTCCCACCTGTCACTAAGGAGGCTGTCCAGGTCCTGAACCAATGCTTCGCTGCTGTATAGGACTGGATGAGGGCGAACAAATTGAAATTGAATCCAGACAAGACAGAGGTCCTCCTGGTCAGTCGTAAGGCTGAACAGGGTATAGGGTTACAGCGTGTGTTGAACGGGGTCGCACTCCCCCTGAAGACACAGGTTTGCAGTCTGGTTGTTCTCCTCGACTCATCGCTGAGCCTGGAGCCCCAGGTTTCAGCGGTAGCCAGGGGAGCATTCCCACAACTGAGACGGCACCTGTACCTTGGGAAGTGTGACTTGGCCACGGTGGTCCACGCTCTGGTTACATCCCGTTTGGATTACTGCAACGCGCTCTATGTGGGGTTGCCTTTGAAGATGGCCCGGAAGCTCCAATTAGTACAACAGGCAGCAGCCAGATTAATAACTGGAGCGGCATACAGGGAGCGTACAACCCCCCTGCTAAGCTAGCTCCACTCATTGCTGATATGCTACCGAGCCCAATTCAAAGTGCTGGTTTTGAACTATGAAGCCCTGAATGGTTCTGGCCCAAGTTACTTGTCCAAACGTATCTCCTCCTATGAGCTGAGAAGAACCTTAAGATCATCTGGAGAGGCCATGCTCTCGGTCCTACTGCCTCGCAAGCGCGGCTGGTGGGAACGAGGACAGGGCCTTCTCGGTGGTGACTCCCTGGTGTGGAACGCCCTCCCTAGAAACACTCGGCAAGCCCTGACCTTGTTGGGCTTTATGAAAGCTGTAAAGACATGGCTGTGTGCCCAGGCGTTTAGCGAATAAGTACTCAAGTCAACATGGTTCTTATTAAGGTTTTTGCGTGAGGCTTTGGAAAAATGGATTTAATTATATATATGTTTTAAGTTTTATATTGCATTTTAAACTGTATTATTAATTGTTTATATGTACTGTAATGTTTTTTATAATTATGTTTTTGGGCATTAAATTTTGCCAATTGTAAGCCACCCTGAGTCCCCTCAGGTGAGAAGGGTGGGGTATAAATGCTGTAAATAAATAAATAAAATAGAGTAGCACCATTACTTCCCTTGATCAAGACACTAGAATCCTACTGATGCAGCCTAGAATCATATTGGCCTTTCTAGCTGCCACATCATACTGTTGAGTCATGTTCAGCTTGTGGTCTACTAAGATTTCTACATCCCTTTTACATGTACCCCCATCCTACATCTGTGCATTTCACTGTTATTACTGAAGTATAATATTGTACATTTCTCCCTGCTGAAATTCATTTTGTTAGTTCTGGCCCAACTGTCTAAACTACTAAGGTCATTATGATCCTGTCCTCTGGGGTATTAACTGTCCCACGCAATTTGGTGTTTTATGCGAATTTGATGAGCATGTGTTCTATTATGTCATTCAGGTCATTGATAATGATGTTGAATAGCACTGAGCACAGGACAGAACCCCACTGGTCATGTCTCTCCAGGATGAAGGAGAAGGAGCTGCTATTGGTAAGCACCCTTTGTGTTCAGACAGTTAACCAGTTCCCAATCCAGCTAATAGAAGCATTGTCTAGCCCACATTTTATTAACTTCTTTGTGCTATTGTCACAGAGAACCTTGTTGAAGGCCTGACTGAAATCAAGATATGCTACATCCATAGCATTCCCTTCATCTACCAAGCTTGTAACTCTTATCAGAAAAAGAGATGAGGTTCATCTGGCATGACTTGCTTTTGAGAAACCTGTGTTCAGTTTTGTGAGTATGGTGTGCCTTTCTAAGTGCTTATAGATGGTCTGTTTAATTATCTGCTCTATAATCTTTCCTGGTATTGATGTCAGGCTGACATACAAAGGTCATCACACAAAGAACCTGATGTTGTTATTCTATCAAAGCATAGCGGTACAGAGATCATGTCTAAGAGGGTGTAGGGCATCCGTTGAATCCCATTCAAATTGTATGACAATATTCAAAGTCTCTGAAATTGCATAAATGCCCAGTTCTATCTATGTGGCCATATACATATAAGCTACTAGTTGCTCATTGAATGGCAAAGCTTTTAAATCATTCAAATGTATTGTGCAATGATGAAGAAACAAAGGAAGGAATCATGAGCACATAACCCAAAGTGTAGATTTTACTCTAATTTGCCCCATTTCACTAATTTGTTAATTTGCTTCTTTAAAAAAAACTATATTTTATCATGATCTTAGGACTTGTCTATATACAATATTTCATCACATAATAGTCGCCCCCACATAATAGTTGCACCCTCACTTTTTAGGTGGCAAAATTGTAATTTTTGCATTCCTCACACAATAGTCACAGAGCTTTTTGGGGCTGATTCTCCCGTCCTCCCTACCTCCAAAGGCAAAGCAGGTGTAAAAAGCTCTGGAGCTCTGCTCTTCCCTCCTTCCTTCCTTCTTCCTTCCTTCTTCCTTCCTTCTTCCTCCTTCTTCCAAATAACTCCATTTTAGATTTTGTAAACTGCCTTTCATTTGGAGAAAGGAAGGAAGGAGGGGGGAATCTTCCCTCCTCCTTCCTCTGAGGCAAGGAAGTTTAAACAAACAGACAAACAGACAGACAGACTAACAGAAATTGAGCTGTTTGTTGGATGCTATATCCTTCCTCTCTTCCTCCTGTCATGAAGGTAATTTATTATTAAAAAAACAAACAAACCAGAGAATCAAAAACAATTTTATTGCATAATAATCACACACCCCTTTTAAATTAAAATAGGGATGAAAATGCAACTATTGTGCCATGAAATACGGTAGTTTTCAAGGATACTAATGCAGTGCTTTGGGAACAATAAATAAAGTCAAAAGTGAAGAAGCAGGCACCACATTTCTTTTAAAAATATTTCTAGCATTTTGTTAAATATGTTTCCTTTATAAACATAAGCAGAGAAGGAAGAGGGAAATTGGCCTTCATTTACTCCTAGCATAGTTAACTTGTAAACTAAATTTCTCATCCTCTATATAATCTAGTAAACAATGTATATTGTCCAGGATGCCAGCCAGCTTTAATCAATATGGTCAAGGCTTACGGTGATGACACAAGAGGCAATGAATAACTTTGGAGATCTGTACATACATTTAAAAAGTAGTCACTGCTATTGCTGGACATAATAACACATGGCAAGAAGAAATCTTACAAACGGTTTATTAGAATGAAAATGCAGCAAGAGCAAGGGCAGCAACTCAGTGTTACAGCATGTGGTTTCCACACAAGGAAGTCCAGTTTCAGTTCTTGGCATCTTCAGGTAGGGATGCCAAGGGACCCACAGTGGCATAATGGGTTAAATCCTTGTGCCAGCTGAACTGCTGACCTGAAGGTTACTGGTTCTAATCTGCCAGATTGGGTGAGCTCCCATCTGTCACCTCTAGCTTGCAAGGACATGAGAGAAGCCTCCCAGCTAACACATCCGGGCATCCCCTGGGCAATGACTCTGTAGATGGTCAATTCTCTCACACCAGAAATGACTTGCAGTATGTTCTCAAGTCGCTTCTGACAGGATAAAGAAATCTTCAGGTAAATACAGGAACCTAAAGAGAAAATGCTGATCCATACTTGCTAGATGAACCAAGCATTTGGTTTGATATAAGACACCTCTTACGTTCTTTGTTTGTTCATTATAATTCCTTGTATACATGAACAGGTATCAACAACTTGTTGCAATGCTATAAATGTCTTTGCAAGATTTGCCACCATGCCCTTGACCTTTTCATATTTAGCTGTGTTGCAACCTGAAATTGAAATAAAATTAATTGTTATTACTTGGTGATACACTAAATCAGAGGTCCCCAAACTAAGGCCCGGGGGCCGGATGCGGCCCTCCATGATCATTTACCTGGCCCCTGCCCTCAGTTTTATAATATAATATTTTTATATCAGTTTTAATAATATAATATATTGTATATACCTATAATATTGATAATAATATTATGTTATACAATATAATAATAATAATACCATATAATATTAATTATATGTTATATATTACATATAATATTACAGTATAGTGGTATAGTTCAATATAGTAATATATAATGCTAATATTGTGCTATGCTAATAATATAATATATTGTATGTACATACAGCTGCTCTGAGTCCCCTTCAGGGTGAGAAGGGTGGGATATAAATGTAGTAAATAAATGCAGTAAATAAATAATTAATTTTAGACTTAGGCTCAGCCAAAGTCTGAAATGACTTGAAGGCACACAACAACAATTCTAATTAACTTGACTATCTCATTGACCAGAAGCAGGCCCACACTTTCCATTGAAATCCTGATAGGTTTATGTTGGTTAAAATTGTTTTTGTTTTAAAATATTGTATTGTTCTTTCATTGTTGTTGTTGCTGTTTTACACTACAAAAAAAAAGACATGTGCAGTATGCATAGGAATTTTTTTTCAAATGATAATTCAGCCCCTCAACAGCCTGAAGGATTGTGGACTGGCCCTCTGCTTCAAAAGTTTGAGGACCCCTGCACTAAATGCTCAACACAACGAAAGTGCTAAATACTTTTTTTTATTATGGCACAAAAATAAAGTGGCATTTCTTTGTTTCATAGGTATTCATTCCCTTTCTGTGTCATATCTAATAAACCTCTGGTGTATCCAAAGCATGTCATTGAATGGAGTCTATTCATATGCAATTCCAATCTCACATGGTTGCAGATTAAATATATCTATTTCTGGAATGCTGCAGGGTTTGTTGGGGATCGTATCTAAATGAAGAGGATCATGACTAAGACTAAGAAGCTATAATAACAATGCTAGACTATAATTGTACAGAAAGAGTGACCTGGATTAAGTTATTTCAAAACTCAAAAGTTATGAAAAGCACCTGGGGCCAAATACAGGGCAATTCCAAAGGTAAGCCAGTTTTAATCCATAAGGGACAAGGTCTGGAATAAAGATTTTCCTCCCAAAAGGCACTGACCCTAAATACCTATCAGAAGTAACACTCGAGGGATTTGAAAACAGTATCCTGAATGTTTTAGAAATCCTCAACTTTATGTCTTCAAGAGTCTAAGACAGGATTTAGGAGTTGTTTACAAACTTGATAGACAGACCTAGAGCAATTTTGTCATGAGGAATGTGCTAAAGCTGCAAGATGAGATGTACAAAACCTGTTAGGGACATCCTTGAAATATGTCGATCTGTAATTGTTGGCAAAAATGCTTCTATATATGTGTATGTGTCATCATAGAATCATAGAATAGTAGAGTTGGAAGAGACCTCATGGGCCATCCAGTCCAACCCCCTGCTAAGAAGCAGGAAATCGCATTCAAAGCACCCCCGACAGATGGCCATCCAGCCTCTGCTTAAAAGCCTCCAAAGAAGGAGCCTCCACCACGGCCCGGGGGAGAGAGTTCCACTGTCGAACAGCCCTCACAGTGAGGAAGTTCTTCCTGATGTTCAGGTGGAATCTCCTTTCCTGTAGTTTGAAGCCATTGTTCCGTGTCCTAGTCTGCAGGGCAGCAGAAAACAAGCTTGCTCCCTCCTCCCTATGACTTCCCTTCACGTATTTGTACATGGCTATCAAGTCTCCTCTCAACCTTCTCTTCTGCAGGCTAAACATGCCCAGCTCTTTAAGCCGCTCCTCATAGGGCTTGTTCTCCAGACCCTTAATCATTTTAGTCACCCTTCTCTGGACGCTTTCCAGCTTGTCAACATCTCCCTTCAACTGTGGTGCCCAAAATTGGACACAGTATTCCAGGTGTGGTCTGACCAAGGCAGAATAGAGGGAGAGCATGACTTCCCTGGATCTAGACGCTATACCCCTATTGATGCAGGCCAGAATCCCGTTGGCTTTTTTAGCTGCCGCATCACATTGTTGGCTCATGTTTAAGTTGTTGTCCACGAGGACTCCAAGGTCTTTTTCGCACACACTGCTGTCAAGCCAGGCGTCCCCCATTCTGTATCTTTGATTTCCATTTTTTCTGCCGAAGTGAAGTATCTTGCATTTGTCCCTGTTGAACTTCATTTTGTTAGTTTCGGCCCATCTCTCTAGTCTGTCAAGATCGTTTTGAATTCTGCTCCTGTCTTCTGGAGTGTTAGCTATCCCTCCCAGTTTTGTGTTGTCTGCAAACTTGATGATCATGCCTTCTAACCCTTCGTCTAGGTCGTTAATAAAGATGTTGAACAGAACCGGGCCCAGGACGGAGCCCTGCGGCACTCCACTTGTCACCACTTTCCAAGATGAAGACGAGGCATTGGTGAGCACCCTTTGGGTTCGTTCGCTTAGCCAATTACAGATCCACCTAACCGTAGTTTTGTCTAGCCCACATTTTACTAGTTTGTTTGCCAGAAGGTCGTGGGGGACTTTGTCGAAGGCCTTACTGAAATCCAGGTACGCTACATCCACAGCATTCCCTGTATCAACCCAACTCGTAACTCTATCGAAAAAAGAGATCAGATTAGTCTGGCATGACTTGTTTTTGGTAAATCCATGTTGACTATTAGCAATGACCGCATTTGTTTCTAAGTGTTCGCAGACCACTTCCTTAATGATCTTTTCCAGAATCTTGCCTGGTATCGATGTGAGGCTGACCGGACGGTAATTGTTTGGGTCATTCTTTTTTCCCTTCTTGAAGATAGGGACCACATTCGCCCTCCTCCTATCTTCTGGGACTTCCGTTCTCCAAGAACTCTCGAAGATAATTGCCTGCTCATTTACAGCAACCCTATGAATTCAAATTGCCTGCTCATGAATTCAAATTGCCTGCTCATTTACAGCAACCCTATGAATTCCATAGGATTTCTTAAAGCAAGTTATCCAGAACCCTAGTAATTTCATTCTGTTTGCAAACAGTGTTTAAAGACCTAGGAAGAGTTAGATTCCATTATGGATAAAGTCACTGAAGTAATCAAGATTTTCCATATCATGGTGCAATCATTAACCAAAATGGGAGACTGCAGTCAGGAAATCGGAAGAAGACTAGGACTCAGAAAGGCAACTGTGTAAACATATAATTGAACACTAGAGTTAGGGTTGTTCATGCCACCATATTTTCCATTTCTATGTGTAGCTGGGAAATCTGGATAGTGAAAAAAGTGGATAGAAAAAAGTCTACTCATTTGAGGTAGTGCTGGAGAAGAGGTCTGTGGATACTGTGTACTGCTAAAAAGACAAATAAGTGGGCCCTGGTATAAATCGAGTCTGAACTCTTGCTAGACAAGATGACTAAACTGAGGCTGTTGCTCTTTGGCTATATCATGACACATCAGAAAATATAAGGATGTGTGTCATCCTTAAGGGTTCAAGGAAGTAGAAATGAGAAAGATTGCATTTCAGGTGTACAAACTCAATTAGGGAAACCATGGCCAAGTTTACAAGATTTGAACAGGACTGTTGATATTAAAGTGACTCGGAGATCTCTCATTCATAGGACTGTCATAAGTCAAAATTGACTGAAAAGCATCTAACACACTACTAAGATACAAGTTTCACTGAATTTAGTGGGACTTTTTTTCCAGGTGTTTCTTGGATTGCAGACAATATGACTATAATCCTGTAGCAAAGGTATCTTCAAAAGGAGATAAATAAGTATGAACATAAATAATTTCAAAAAGTAATAAAATTAGAACTCGGCAATACCCCCCCCCCCCATTTTTAAAAATAATAATACACAAATTGACTATGGCAAGTGATGGATTGCATTTCTTATGCAAGAGGGAAAGATCCTAGGAACATTGCTGTCATTATGTGCCTTCTAGTTAATTCCATATGCTTACCCTATCATAAGTTTTCTTGGCAAGATTTATTCAGAGATGGTTTTGCAATTGCCTTCCTCTTACGCTGAGAGATTGAAAAACGCTAGTCTAGATGCTCAGCTACAACACCTACTAGCTCTCCTTAGGAACATACCAATGTACATTTCTAATATCTTATGTGGCATAATGCGCTTTTATAGAAAGATAATTATGGCATGGAGTACCATGTCTATTTTGGCTCACTTAAATATAGTATCACATAATTAAAATATATTTTACAATAGAACAGAATGGGGGCTAAGTTGGTAGACTGGTTATGTCTATTGTGAAACACTATTACACATTTGAACGAGTGTGGATTTTATAATGCATCAAAAATGATGTTAGAGCAGACATTCTGTCTTACCTCTTCTTTACTTACAAGCTTTTTGTAAGGATAATATTAAATAACTGACATCTAAGTTACCCATTCTTGGCTCAATGAAGAAATGGTAGAATTAAAACTGTAATTGTTGCTCATTAATAATAATAATAAATATCTGCTTATTTTCCAGGTTTGTACTGTATTTTAAAGAAGATTTTGGCAAAATTTGTTTTCTGGCATGCCTTATACCAAGGTCCAAAAAGGATTTTAAAAACTACAGAGTTCAAGCTTGAGTTTGTATGAAGAACCTGGGGGGACAGGGATGCACCATTCTACACTAGAATTAATGCAGTTCAATACCACTTTGACTGCCCTGTCTTAGTGCTACGGAATCATGGGAACTGTAGTTTGGGAATACACAGTCACTAAATAGCAATTCCCAGGATTCCATAGCATTGAACTAGGCCAGTCAAAATGATGTCAAACTGCATTAATTCCACAGAGCAGATGCCCTTTAGGTAAATTTAATTATAATGAAATATGTCATGTAGAATTTAATTTTTCAAGATCATGACATCAATTCACAAAAGAGATATTGACCATTCTTAATTATGGTAGGTTTTCAAATGGAATTAAACCAGTAGCCTGACCAGAAGAAGACTAATAAAAAACAAACAAACAAGCACTTACAGCCTGAACCTAGTAATGTAATCTGAGAAATTCTGTTTCATTCAATATGTCTTACTGATACATGTGCACAAATAATTTTATTACCTTTTCCAGCAACTGTTACAAAAGTCAAAGCACACTGTCCATCAAAGAGAAAACAATATTCTCAAACTAATGGCCCCTCTATTGGTAGGAATCCAGAAACTGCAAGATTTTAAAATCTTATTTGCTGTCAGTTTGGTTTTTACTTATGGTGACCCTATGAAGGAGACCTTCAAGAGAGTCCTTAGAAGCCCTGTTCATGTGAGTATACAGTGTAATGTATTTTTTATGTTCTCAAATAAGAGTGCATCATACTATTGGCTGCTATTATATATCCAAGCGGCATGATACTTCTGTTTTTCTTAGAGGCATACATTTTCTTAGAGGCATTTCCTGGATTTGTAATGCATACCTAGGAAGTGGAGAGAAAACAAGAGGAAGCCACTATTTTGCAATATAGGTCCACAACAAAATGAAAAGTTCTTATTTTTTACATTCTTCAACTAAACCTTAACATCAAGCTTATCCTGCAAAATGATTTCATTGAATAGGTAAGAAGGGTAAGAAGGAGGCCAGGCAATATTTACAGACCATCTCCTGTTTGAAAATACAATTTTTCATCAAATGATATACAAATGGATCTAGGAACCAATCTCTGTAGGTAAACATTCATGAAATACGTATTGATGCCATCAAATATACCATATTGCTCCATATCTTCAAGTCTCATTGGCAATACCCTTCTACTGATGGTCATACTGCTATTGAAATAGTACTGTACTATCATATCTAGGAAGGTATGCTCTGTGAGGGCAAACAACTTGATAACCAGTACAGTTTTGGGATAAACTACGGCTAGAAATGTATGCAAATTTCCTGGGAGTAAAATCCACTAAAAGATATTACAGTAGACTCTCTGGGCCCTTCTACACAGCCATATAATCCAGAACATCAAGGCAGATAATCCACTTTATCTGTTTGAACTGGTTTATATGAGTCCACACTGCCATATAATCCAAGTCAAAGCAGATAATGTGGATTTTATTTGGCAGTGTAGAAGGCACCTAAGTCACTAGAGAGTTTATGGTATGAACGTATGATACAGCATCAAGTATAGTATTACCTAGGTGCATTTGTAATAGTTGCTCTCAAACAACTAGATACTACATTTATCCAGCATCAACCAATCCCCATGGGTGCTGGTTAACTGAGGGCCCTTCCACACTACCCCTATATACCAACATCCAATCCCAGATTATCTGTTTATCCCAGCAATGGGGACTCATATATTATCGTTTAAAGAAGATAATCTGGATACAAGGCAGTGCAGAAGGGCCCCGAGAATCTACTGTATTTTTGATTAAATATGTGTTATGTCTGCAAATCTAAACTGGGTAATAGGATCATAGTATCAAACAGGCATCGTGAATATTTCAACCACCCACATAATTGTCTCTTCGTGTCCCTACTCATATAGGAAGGCTGGGAATATGCTAAACAGTATAGAATATGCTTTAATCCCAAACTGTAATCCTTCTAAGAGAACAGTGTACAATTTCTTACATTCTCATACAGCTATAAATGGATATGTACCTTAATCCTATTGCTGCATTAGAAACTGTTGGCTCTCTAGGTGTGGTTTAATTCTAACTACCAGTAGTTCTATTCAACATAGCCAACAGTGGGAGATATATGGGAAGTAATATGGAGGTAGGATTGCCAAATCTCCAGACCTGTTGCTGCGGCCCCTTCTACATTGCTATATAATCCAGATTATCAAATCAGATAATGCACATTATCTGCTTTGAACTGAATTATATAAATCCACACTGCCATACAATCCAGTTCAAAGAGGATAATATGGATTTTATATGGCATTGTAGAAAGGGCCAAAGTCTCTGGTTTTGCTGGGCTCAGCTCCAGGCAAGAGGAAAGGGGTGTGTGCAAATTTCCTGCTCAGCTACAATTTGCAACACTCCATTGATTTCTTGCTATAACTTGCAAAGATCTGTGTGTGTGTATATGTGTGTGTGTGTGTGTGTTTAATTAGCTTCCTCTTTTCCTCCCAGTCATTACTGCACTACAACACACCCTTCACTGCTCTCTGCATCTACTAGGATAGTGCTTTTCAAACTGTGCGTCACGACACATTCGTGCAGAGCTTTCCAACCATTTCATGTTGGTGACACGTTTGTCAGACATGCATCATTTTGCAACAGTTTTATTCAGTTTTATTAGCAAACCAGAGGTTAACTAACCCCTTATAAGTGATACACATATATGAATTGTATTAACAAAATGTATGAGGACACAGCATATCTAATGAAAACATTTCATTTATATTTTAAACATGTATAATTTGTAAGATAACATGAATTCCCAAGATTTTTATGAGTAACAATATGTAAATATGTGCAAGATTTTTTTAATGTATTGTATAACACAAATAAAATAACTACTTTAATGAGATGTATGAGATTAATAAGCTGAACACAGCTTTTGAATATTTGGTGGAATATGAGGTAAATATACTTGCACTTCATTATCAAGCATTTTAAAGCAACACACTAATATGTCGAGATACACAGCTCTACATTAGAGTGTTGCCTTCAGTGTGTAGGTGTGCTGTGCAAACATAACAAGAAATCTCTTAGTCTATGTGAAATAGTCAATAAATCATATATTTTAAAATACATAAATGAAAGGTTTTCATGAGATATGTTGTCCCCATAAATTTTGTTATTGCAATGTATGTATGTGCCTGTATCTCTTATAAGGGGTTAGTTTAATCTCTGCTTTGCTAGTAAAACAGAATTACTGTGTTGCAAAAAGATGCATGTCTAAAAAACACTACACTGTAATACATTTTAATAATGCTATCATTCCACTTTAACCATCATGTCAACTTTTGTGGAAATCTGGGGTTTATATTTAGTTATTCATAAGAACCCTGTCAAGGACAGAACGCCACAAGATTCAAAGTAACAGAGTTTATTAGATTACAGAACTCAAAAATGCCCGTAAAACACAAGGGCCAGGCAGTTTTTGCCTTTAGGAGCAAAAAGGGGCAAAAGTAAATGTTCAAAAGATAAACCGGATTAAACCGGAGTTTAATCCGGGTAAAAACAAACTGCTTGCTTCAGCCTGGGTATAAACGAAACGAAAGCCAAGGAACAAAAGATACAAAGAATGCAACTAATTGGCAGCAGATTCCTCTCTGCTGCCAACACTGTGCTTAGAGTAACTTGCGTCGCTCCCCCACACACACAGCAGACAGGATCTCCAACACGAGTAAATCAGCCAAGGATTGTAGCAGTTGAGTAGACCAGTTCCGTTCCGTAGATCAAAGCCAGAAGCAGACGTTTGTAGTTTTTCCAAGTCCAAGAAGGGGGGAAGACAAGCCGTGGTCAGTTCAGTCCGAGTTCTCAAAGCAGGAGATGGCGTCCGTCAAGAAGACGACGGAGGGTCAAGCTAATAAGAGTAAGCACAGGTTTGCACAAACAAATGCCCACACAATCCCTCCCGCCGTCTGACCCTGGATTCCAATCAACTTACGTCACAGCACAGGAAAGCACACAAGTCTTCAGGGAAGCGTCCCACACACACACGGATCCCAAGCGTTTGCCCAGATTACCTTGCCCAACGCAATTTGCAATTGCTCCCAAGCCCCATTTTATGCCAGTTACAAATCTTCATCACTGTCAGCTGTCCTCCTTAACCCGGGCGTTTCCTCATCACTTTCCTCGTCAGAGCTGGAACACCTCTGACTACGCCCAACAGCATCTCCAGCTGTGGATCCCGTCCCATCCCTCCAGCTAAACCATGGGTCTAATCCTGAAGGTCCCCATTCATCTTCTGTCCCATCATGGCCAGTGGCACCCACTTCCTCTCTTACCCGAGTCCAATCCATCTCATCCTCCTCTGAGCTAACCAGCCCCTCCTCCATTCTCTCCGTAAACCCTTCGAAAGACTCCTCGTCAGATGGTGCTGCAAATATGTCTCGCAGTCTTTTTCTCTCTCGCTCCTCGAGAGTATCTGACTCTCGAGGAGTCTTACGCCCACGTCTGTCAGTAACAGAGCCATGAGGCTCAATCATAACACTATCCCCTCTCACAAAGGCCTCCTCCCCCGATGGCGGAGAAGTGGCAGTGATACCCTCCGCTATAGCACCACGACGACTAGAGGTATCAAGTTTCAACAGCGAACGATGAAAGACTGGATGGACCTTTAAACTAGACGGTAAACGCAAACGAAACGCAACAGAAGAAATCTTTTTAACGATAGGAAAGGGACCCAAATACCGAGGCGCAAACTTTCCCCCAGCCTGTTTAATATGTTTGGAAGATAACCACACCAAATCCCCTTCTTCCAACTCCTCCCCTGCCTGCCTGTGGCGGTCAGCCTGAGTCTTCTGCGTTGCCTTAGCTTCCAACAGTAAGCGACGGGCAACATCATGCAATGCAGCCATTTCCGAAGAGCGGTACACAGGGTCCGAAGAGACCACATTGGTCGACGGCGCCACACCTCCCCGTGGGTGAAAACCATAAGTTAGCTCAAATGGCGTATGCTGACTAGACGTGTGCACCGCATTGTTGTAAGCAAATTCCGCCACCGGTAACCACTTTACCCAAGCCGTGGGTTGATCTAAACAAAAACAACGCAGATACTGCTCTAAGAGCCCATTAACCCGTTCCGACTGTCCATCCGTTTGCGGATGGAAAGCTGAAGACACGTTTAACTTAGTCCCCAAACACTCATGGAAGTGTTTCCAAAAGCGTGACACAAATTGCGGAGCCCTATCTGAAATAATCACCTCGGGTGCTCCGTGCAAACGATAGATGTGCTTTGTAAATAGTAAGGCCAACGTAGGGGCCGCCGGAATGGTTGAACAAGGAATAAAATGAGCCAGTTTACTAAATAAATCCACCACCACCCAAATACAAGTATAACCCCCAGACTTAGGCAAATCTGAAATAAAATCCATGGAAATGATTTGCCATGGCCTCTCCGGAACAGGTAAAGACGATAACAACCCTCTAGGGCGCCCAACAGGCGTCTTACTCTGCTGACAAACGGCGCAGCTGTCACAAAAGCGCAGAATGTCTTGCCGCATCTTTGGCCACCAGTAGCTCCTGGTGATAAGCTGTACGGTCTTGAACCTGCCAAAGTGCCCAGCCATGGGTTCGTCATGGTGGGCTCTAATCACCTCCAACCTGAGGGTCCCTACTGGTACGTAAACCTGCCCCCTACGCACCAATACCCCGTCTTGATCCTGGAGATGCGGCAGTATGGTACGGTTACCTGCAGAGAGCAGCATCAGTTGCTCCTGAGTCCACACATCATCCTTCTGAGCCTCAAGGATCTGGTCATGTAACCCAAGCTCATTATCTACAACACACAGAGAGGCAGTAGGCAAGATGGTCTGACATACTACCTGCTCATTGGTCTTAAATTCCGGCTTGCGGGATAAAGCATCGGCCCGCAAGTTTGCCTTCCCCTCCACGAACTGCACCTTGAAGTTAAACCTGGAGAAAAACAAAGCCCAGCGGATTTGACGCTGGTTTAACTTCTTTGCTGTTTGCAAGTGCTCTAAGTTCTTGTGATCAGATCTGACCACGATCTGGTGCCGTGCCCCTTCAAGCCAGTGCCGCCACACCTCAAACGCCACCTTAATCGCCAACAACTCCTTCTCCCATATGGTATAGTTCTGCTCGAAGGGTGTTAGTTGCCGCGAGTAAAATCCACAGGGACGCAAGGTCCCTGAGGAATCCTTCTGAGACAATACAGCCCCCAACGCGTAGCTAGAAGCGTCCGCTTCTACCACGAACGGTCTGTCAACATCAGGATGGGTTAGTATGTTGTCCGATTGAAAACTAGACTTTAGTTGTAGAAACGCCTCGTGAGCTTCCCGCCCCCACACAAATGGCTGTTTCTTGCGCAGAAGCTGCGTCAAAGGTACCGTGAGCTTTGCAAAATTCGGAATAAACTCCCGGTAGTAATTAGCGAAACCCAAGAACCTTTGTACATCCTTCTTAGTCTTCAGCTCCTGCCATGAGTTGACGGCGTCAACCTTATGTGGGTCCATTTTAAGTTCCCTACCTGACACTACATGACCTAGGAACTCCACTTCAGGCACATGAAAGACGCACTTGGAAGCCTTGGCGAAAAGCCCATTAGCCCGCAGTCGGTGCAGAACCTGCTTGACATGTTGACGATGTTCTTTCTCGTCCTTAGAAAAAATCAAGATATCATCCAAATAAATCACTAAAAATTGGTCAATTAGGTCCCTGAACACATCGTTCATGAACCTCTGGAATACCGCAGGAGCATTACAAAGCCCAAAAGGCATGACTCGGAACTCGTGGCATCCGAAACACGTGTTAAATGCCGTCTTCCATTCATCCCCTTCCCGTATACGGATTAAGTTATAGGCCCCCCGCAGGTCAAGCTTGGTAAAGACCTTAGCCCCTTGCACCCTTGATAACAGTTCCGAGATTAAAGGCAGCGGGTACCTATCCCGAATGGTGTATTTGTTTAGGATCCGATAATCGCAGACCAACCTAAGTTCCCCAGTCTTTTTGGCTACAAAGAATACCGGTGCCGCAGTTGGAGAACTAGATGGGCGAATAAACCCCTTGGCTAAATTTTCATCTAGAAACTCCCGCAAAGCTTGCCTTTCCGGTACAGTCAAGGCATACAGCCTCCCTGCTGGCAGTTTCGCACCTTCTGCCAACTTGATGGCGCAATCATATGGCCTGTGCGGTGGTAATTTGTCCGCTTCTCTTTTACAAAATACATCAGAGAACTCCCCATACTCAGCAGGCACTCCCTCCATATCAGAATGAGTAACATTTAGAGTGCAACAATCCTGCCTCTTTAAGATCACTTTACGTGTTGCCCAATCTACTTGTGGGTTTACTACAGCTAGCCAATCCATCCCCAGGATCACATCATATCTAGGCAAGCTCGTAATATCCCACACAAACGTTCCCGTTACTCCCTGCACCTCCCACGTTACTGCTGAGGTTTCATGGTTAACCACCCCAGTCTCCAGCAGTCTCCCATCTGCTCCTTCCACCCACACGTCGCATGCCTTGCGCACTCTAGGAATGCCATGCTTCTTAGCAAACTCAATATCTACATAGGAGACCGTAGCCCCTGAGTCCAGCAGTGCCAAAGTAGAAACAAGTTCCCTTCCCCCAACAGATAATGTAATGGGTACGAAAACATGCTTCCTCCCCTCAGTTGACTGCTTGAGGAGCCCTAGTGCGTTGGACTCACGTCGCACTAGGGCTGGCCTTTTCCCGAAAGCTGGGAAGGTTTCACATTACAATTTTTGGCAAAATGCCCAGCATTCCCACAGTACAAACACAAGCCCAGCTGCCTCCTACGGCTCTTTTCCTCTGTAGACAGCTTTTTAAAGACCCCAAGCTCCATGGGCTCTTCCCCCATCACCACAGGTGTCCTGGTTACATGCATGGGTGGCGCACACATTGCTTTTGAGTGTTTACGAGCCTCGAACCTTGCGTCTAAACGCAGCACCTTAGCTACTAAGGCGTCCCAGCTTTCAGCCGGCTCCAAGCGTGCTAATTCATCCTGGAGCATATCACTTAACCCGGCAGTAAATAAAAGCATGAATGCATTTTCCCCCCAATCCAGCTGGTGGCGATACAGGTTAAACTTATTTAAGTAATCCAAAACAGTCCCCTTTCCCTGTTTCAACCGATACAGAGCCCACCCAGCGTTCTCCGTGCGGAGAGGATCCCCAAAAGTATCAGTTAACAACTTTTTGAAATTATTCAAATTGTCCTTGACTGGGTCATTTCCCAAAATTAAATTAGTGGCCCATTGTCCTGCGGGACCGGTCAACAAACTCAAAATAAAGGCCACCTTGCTAGTGTCTGTAGGAAAAGCATGAGCACTGAGCTGAGAAAAATAAAGCTCCACTTGTGCCAAAAAGGTTGGCAACTTGCACCTGGTTCCGTCAAAGCGTTCAGGAGTCAAAACATGTCCTTTCACAGCCTGAGCTGTTTGGATAACGGTAAAAGCCGTTTGCAATTGGTCTACTTTGGCCCTTAACTCATCCATCGTCTTCCTGACGGGTTTATTGCTGCAATAAACTTTTTATGGGCGTTGGGCAATCTGTCAAGGACAGAACGCCACAAGATTCAAAGTAACAGAGTTTATTAGATTACAGAACTCAAAAATGCCCGTAAAACACAAGGGCCAGGCAGTTTTTGCCTTTAGGAGCAAAAAGGGGCAAAAGTAAATGTTCAAAAGATAAACCGGATTAAACCGGAGTTTAATCCGGGTAAAAACAAACTGCTTGCTTCAGCCTGGGTATAAACGAAACGAAAGCCAAGGAACAAAAGATACAAAGAATGCAACTAATTGGCAGCAGATTCCTCTCTGCTGCCAACACTGTGCTTAGAGTAACTTGCGTCGCTCCCCCACACACACAGCAGACAGGATCTCCAACACGAGTAAATCAGCCAAGGATTGTAGCAGTTGAGTAGACCAGTTCCGTTCCGTAGATCAAAGCCAGAAGCAGACGTTTGTAGTTTTTCCAAGTCCAAGAAGGGGGGAAGACAAGCCGTGGTCAGTTCAGTCCGAGTTCTCAAAGCAGGAGATGGCGTCCGTCAAGAAGACGACGGAGGGTCAAGCTAATAAGAGTAAGCACAGGTTTGCACAAACAAATGCCCACACAATCCCTCCCGCCGTCTGACCCTGGATTCCAATCAACTTACGTCACAGCACAGGAAAGCACACAAGTCTTCAGGGAAGCGTCCCACACACACACGGATCCCAAGCGTTTGCCCAGATTACCTTGCCCAACGCAATTTGCAATTGCTCCCAAGCCCCATTTTATGCCAGTTACAAATCTTCATCACTGTCAGCTGTCCTCCTTAACCCGGGCGTTTCCTCATCACTTTCCTCGTCAGAGCTGGAACACCTCTGACTACGCCCAACAGCATCTCCAGCTGTGGATCCCGTCCCATCCCTCCAGCTAAACCATGGGTCTAATCCTGAAGGTCCCCATTCATCTTCTGTCCCATCATGGCCAGTGGCACCCACTTCCTCTCTTACCCGAGTCCAATCCATCTCATCCTCCTCTGAGCTAACCAGCCCCTCCTCCATTCTCTCCGTAAACCCTTCGAAAGACTCCTCGTCAGATGGTGCTGCAAATATGTCTCGCAGTCTTTTTCTCTCTCGCTCCTCGAGAGTATCTGACTCTCGAGGAGTCTTACGCCCACGTCTGTCAGTAACAGAGCCATGAGGCTCAATCATAACAAACCCTCTGGCCAATATTTCTAAATGCACCTCCCTAAACATCTATGGAATGTGGCCAGGGCAGTTAAAGTGGAATAATAGCACTATAACTGTGTAGGGTGTATAAGTGGACTACATTAAATATTCCTTATCCCTAAATGAGAAAAAATAATCCCTTCATCTCACCTTGATCAAGGTATGATTATTTTGAGTTGCTGTGAGTTTTCTGGGCTGTATTTCCTGACGTTTCACCCACATCTATGGCAGGCATCCACAGAGGTTTTGAGGTCTGTTGGAAACTAGACAAGTGGGGTTTATATATCTGTGGAATGTCCAGGGTGGGAGAAAAAGCTCTTGTCTGTTGGAGGCAAGTGTGAATGTTGCAATTGACCACCTTGATTATGTTGGAGATAGCAACCTTCTCAAGCCTCTTATATTTAATGTTTCACCTGTTTTATAATGTGTCGGTTTATTTCCTAATGTGTATGTCTTCTTTGGTTTGCAATTTTCTTAGCTCTATGTACTTAAAGCAGTGGGAGGGGCTGCAGACCATGTGACTAGTTCAGTGACTGTTTAGAATGTTCAGTTTTAAAAGGATGACAATTAAAAGACAGTTGAGGCTTGAGTCTGTTTGAGCGCAGATGCCAGTATTAGAACTTAAAAGTCAGTTGAGGCTTGAGTTTCTTTGGAAGGAGACTGTTATAAAAGGGAACTATACAGAGCAATATAGTTTTTTAAGAAACTGTTAACGATTATAAGATACAAACTGAAATGTTTTAAAGTTTAACCTGACAAGAAATGTACCTGTATATTTAAATACATGAAGTTATGAGTAAAACAAACATGTTATTTTAAAAAGAAGTCTACTTGAATCTTTGTCTGCTGAGGGCATTGAACAGGAACAAGATATTTACACTTCCATGACCCAATAAACTGAAGGAACACTCCTGAGACTCTGCTACCGAATAGGTTATGATCCTTCAAGGAATGCGGTTCAAGCTGCTGGCTTGAAACCATTGTGTGCCTGTTCCCAGAATCCTCTAAACCAAACTCTGGCTGGCTTGGGACAGTAGTTTCCTCTAACTCCAGCTGCATAGGAATCTTAAGCCCAAACCCAGAGTCCTTTGACAAGTCAGGTGCAGGAACTATCGCAGAGTCAGGAGCCCAACCTCAGGCTCCCCCGACAGCTCAGATGCAGGCTGGGTTACAACACCATGAACAAGACGAAGTATCCTTTAGAAAACCCATCTTGGCCAATATCTTTTATGAGAAGCCATCAACATGACGCAAAAGCAGACAAACTTGAATACAGTCCTTTTTATATATAGCTGGCGCGCCTGGGTGTTTGCACACTTTTTCGTGACCCTAATAAAGGCCACATTGGACACTGTTTCCTCGCAAGGCGTGGCTCTGAGTGTGTTTTAACGAACTCTAACTGAAGGGGCAAAGACGCTCCGGTACTCCTACGATCTCACTGAAGGCAGGAGCCCCCTTGGTGAAGAGGGCAAGGTTAGGAAAGACACCAAAAGTTGAATCTTCAAACTGCAGAAGCTGTTTATTGCAAGCTTAGCAATAACGACAAAAATGCATAAAGGAATGCAATGAAAGGTTTTGTCACAACCTGAAAATGAGTTGCAAGGCTTTTTATCACTATTACAAAAAGTAGAAAACATATTCTTATTGGTTTTCAAATATCAATCATCTCTTTGGGTTAACAACTGATTACGTCACAAGCATCTTTATTAACACACATTTTATTGGTTTTTTCTGTTCTAACAAGCAAAAGCAACATAACAATGGCCTTTTCATGTTTTCTGACCCTGAGCTCTGCACCTGCAGGCCAGTCTTATCTACTTCTGTTGCAAGCATAAGTCCAAAATGGCTGGGAAACTTAGGGAGTACTATCTAACCTGTTATGTCCTGATGTTCTGTTATCCTTGGAATACCCTTTCTGCAGCAACTTTTTCCAAACATCAGTTTTCTTTCAAACATAGGTGTCACATAGGCCCTTTGCAAATTAGGTCAAATAGCAGTAAATCAGGACATATGGGATTTATAGTCATTGGAAGTATCTGCCCAATATCTTTTATGGGAAGACATCAACATGATGCAAAAGCAGACAAACTCGAATACAGTCCTTTTTATATATAGTTGGTGCGCCTGGACGCTCGCATGCTTTTTTTGTGACCCTAGTAAAGGCCACATTGGACACTGTTTCCTCACGAGGTGTGGCTGAGTGTGTTTTAACAGACTCTAATAATGCTTAACTTAAAGGGCTGAAGTTCACCAGAGAGTGAGTGCAGGCGCTTCCACACAGCCATATAATCTAGAACATCAAGGCAGAAAATCCTACCATATCTGCTTTGAAGTGGGATATCTGAGTCCACACTGCCATATATTCCACTTCAAAGCAGATAATGTGGGGTTTATTCAGCTGTGTGGAAGGGGCCAAAGACACATTTGGGAGACCACCAGCCTTCCTAGCTGAAGGAGAACTGCACTCTCCCTCCTAGCCAATAGGAGGCGGCAAAGGAATTTCCCTGCACCAATCATTCAGCCGCCCCCATGGGGGCGGGGGCAGAGAAAGAAGAGAAAAGCGTGACTGAAATTTCGACGTCATCCTCGCTTTGCATCCGGGTCTTCCGGCTGAGTTTTCCAGAGACACCTCAAACCTCAGGAAAACCGGTGTGCGACTTCGGGAGTGGGCGCTTTGGTGGGGGAGGGAGGAGGAAGGGGCGTGGCCGTAGGAGACGTACAGAAACTTTATTAGAATTCACACACATACAGAGAGAGACGCTTCCGCCCGCGCGCACGGCCACGCCCCTTCCCCCCCGTACTACTGTTGTAGGTTGTGGCGCTTCCTTCTTTCCTTCCTTCCCTGTGCCCGTCTAATAAACCTTTCCAACAGTTCCTTCAGGAAGGAGGGCGGGCAAGCTGCGCGAGATCAACAAGCAGCAGCTGAGGCGGCGCGAGAGGCGGCGCAGGCGCACTCTTGCGGAAGGCCTCACTCTTACACACGCCCCCCCTCCCCCCCTAGCGGCGCCACAAACTGCTTTCGCTCGAGCCGCCACCGGCGCGAGGCGGCGCGGCGGTGGCGGCGCGCGCCTGAGTGAGCGAGCGAGCGACAGAGTGAGTTGCGCGCGCAGCCCCGCCTCACCGTCCCTTCTCTACAAACCCGGGCCAGCCCAGCCAGGCGCAGGAGGGTTAAAGATGGAGGGTCTGACCCTGAGCGAAACGGAGCAGCGCTACTATTGCGACCTCTTCGCCTACTGCGACACCGAGAGCACGAAGAAAATCGCCTCCAACGGGCGGGTCCTGGAGCTCTTCCGCGCCGCTCAACTGCCCAACGAGGTCGTCATGCAGGTAAGCCTTTTTATTTACCTCAGCAGAAGAAAGTGGGGCGAGGAGGGGGACGAACGGAGGAGATGGGGGCACCCCAAGGTGAGCCGCTTCCCTCGCCCCCGAAGGCCGAAGCTTCGCTGTCGCCCAGTCCCCGACTTCACTCGACGCCCACTTTGGGCCTCTCTTGCCTGGACGCGACTTCGGGGGCTTTCTAGCCCAGGAGGGGTTGGTGCCGGGCTGCTGCGCGGTGGACATCAGCCCTGAAACGGGACCCGAGAGGGGAGCAGCGCCGAGTCTTCTTTTCTGCGCCCATAACAGCCTGGGGACCTCATCACACTAGAGCTTGGATTCACTTTAAATCCACTTTAGGGAGGGGGCGTTAAACAGCTCAGCCAGACAGGACTTGGGCCTCACCAAACTACAATCCCCAGAATTCTGCTGGAGGCAAAAACCGGATTTAAAGTGGATTTATGCACTAGTGCAGGCATGGGCAAACTTCGGCCCTCCGGGTGTTTTGGACTACAACTCCCACAATTCCTAACAACCCGGAGGGCTGAAGTTTGCCCATGCCTGCCCTATCACTCAATGCACCCACTTTTCAAGAATTTTGCATCTTTAAATACAAATATTTTGAGGTTGCTTTATAAAAATAAAGTCAACCCTTTATTATCTTTGTGTGTAAACGTAATTGGGAATTTGAACTTCCAAACGACCCAGGGGCCCTTCCACACAGCCATATAACCCAGAAAAATCCCACAATATCTACTTTGAACTGGGATAACTGGGTCCACGCTGCCATTTATTCCAGTTCAAAGTAGATATTATGGGATTTCCTGCTTTCATATTCTGGGTTATGTGGCTGTGTGAAAGGACCCCAAGAAAAAACTGTGGGTGAACTATTAGAAATGCATATCACAAAAGTTATATATAGTTAATGACCAAAGTTATCATAACTAGAAGTAATAGAACTTTTAGTATAAATCTGTATGAACAATCGGAGTGAAGGATGTATAGATCCAAGGGAAATATATATATATATAAAAAACAGCTAGCACAAGGGGGAATATGACTGGATATTTGAGGGGAATGTTTGATGTGCAGTATTTCAGGTTGTCTGACCATGGCAGATCTGGGGGAAATACTAAAAAAAAAAACCCAGCACAAGGGGGAATAAGACTGGGTATTTGAGGGGAAGCGGGATATTCCATCTTTGATTTGCTATTTTAGAGTTCATTTGGGTACTCCCATGGAATAACATTATTTTGAAAATGTTACTCTGACCAAGGGATAAAATGAAGTGCAAGTATACCCCCCCCCCCCCTTTACAAAATGGATGTGTTCCTAGGCATTACTTCTTTAGAGGGAAATTTGGTCCTGGAACAAGGCAGAAACAACACAGAAATAAGTTTCTTGCGCCATAAAAAAAAGAAGAGCATTTCATCTGCTTTCAGCAAACTTTTCATCCAAAACTAAAAGTTGCACATGTTAAATCAGTATTTCCTACCAGGTCCCTCAGAACTAAAATATTGTTCTCACAAACCCCTGAGGCAACAGGGGTGTCGGGAGAGGCTGACTACCCACAAAAGGTGCAACAACAACCCTCCTGACTGCTGCTTCTCCTTCCTCCTTCTAAGCATAGCTGTTCCATGTGGCACTTGTAAGCAGAGATGTCTTGATGTCTTAGTTTTTAGTCCTGTTCCTGGGTTTATTTGGGGTGCTGATTCAGAAATTGCATTGGATAGAATACATCAGCTCTGGATTGTTAAGTATGATTTTCTGTGGGCAAGCAGATGGCAACTACTGGATGGCATGTGTTCTGAAACTAGAGCTGATGTGGTCTAACCAATTCATAACTTTTTGGTACTAATGTTGGAGAGTGGTCCCTGGTTAAAAAAAAAAAAAGGTTGGGAACCACTGTTTTAAATTAAGGAACCTGGTCAGGTGCTTCTTCTATAAGTAAAAAGTAGTATTTTGATCCTTGTAGAGACCAGTTTGAAAGCTTCTTTTAGGGATTTTCCCCTCTTTTACCAGCCTCCATTTTTCTTACGATTTCCATTTTGGTACCTAAACTTATCAATCTGTGCTCTTTAAAACATGTTTGGGAATGACTGGTGAGGCAGACTTATCTGCTTTCCCCTTTACTCTCTGGTTAGCCTTCAGCTATGCTCAGTAAGGGATTCTGGAGGCAGCTGCTGTTTCCTTGATGTGCAGTAGGGAGGAGCAGCTGCACAGTGGAATCAATCCTATTCTCTCCCAGCTCAAGCTTTATTGCATTGTTTACTACAATAGAGTCTCACTTATCCAACATTCGCTTATCCAACGTTCTGGATTATCCAACGCATTTTTGTAGTCAATGTTTTCAATACATCGTGATATTTTGGTGCTCAATTTGTAAATACAGTAATTACCACATAGCATTACTGTGTATTGAACTACTTTTTCTGTCAAATTTGGTGTATAACATGATGTTTGGGTGCTTAATTTGTAAAATCATAACCTAATTTGATGTTTAATAGGCTTTTCCTTAATCTCTCCTTATTATCGAAAATATTCGCTTATCCAACATTCTGTTGGCCCGTTTATGTTGGATAAGTGAGACTCAACTGTACATACATTCTGTGTAATCCAATAGCCCTTCTTCACCATCTTCTTAATGATGATTCTGCTAAAGAAACGCCCAGGTACATAGAGCATAAAAAATAAATGGGGCCTGGGTGGGCATTAAAAGACTCTTTGCCATGCCAGGGCTATTCTTTGCCATAGGTTTTGTTAATTGAGGTATGCTTGTGAAGAGGTGCTTTGTTGTGCTTTTGCCCATTTGAATTAATCTAATAGCAATATGCTTGTTTCCTGTTCAGTCAGATTTGTTGTATTGCTATATCTGCAATTCAGTTGCAAGAAGACAGCAAGGATATGTGTGCATATACAGGAAATATTACTTGATTAGCATTAGAATATTGGATCCAAAATTATATCAGTTAAATGTGAATGGCTGAACCCAGTTAAATGTTTTATCATTAGTGTATCTTTGCATACTTCTCATACAATCTTTTTTTGATACATGAAAAGGGCTAGAAAACAGAAATAGCAGGATCATGAGGGAAAAAAACTGAATTCTAGCTCATGGGTATGGTTGGGACATGAGAGTTCTGCTACCTTGTTTTAACATATTATAAGTCTGAGCCATGTGCTAAGAAGTTATTGCCAGAAATGTACAAAGAAGCTATGCAAAGACTTAAAGTACTTTGTATAATGTGGACATGACCTTGAATCAAGACATAATTGAAGTTCATTTGAAAGATAATTTTCTCGCAGATTACATTATGTTTTTACTTATGGACACAACTGTTGTTATGTCCAAGGGCAGTCAGTACCCATTTACAGTTGATACCCACAATTACTATAGATTGTAAAAAGGGCACGTTTTCCTCAATATTAGAATTTTCAGCTCATTAAGGTGCTCAGGTATATTGTCTCCTTTTGTAAATGTGGTAAACTGAAAGTTTAAGTAATGTAAATGGTTTATATCAAGAAAGTTAAACTCTTAGTACCTGGCCCTGTTCGCCATTACTCTTTGTAAACTTTATATGTTAGGGATAATAATTGTTTTAGGTGTTGAGGAATTCCGAGGCCATGTTTTCTAGAGTAACTGCCACTAAAAGATAACATCTACTTAATGTGTTGCTCAGTAATGGGAAGACTGTCAGACAAAAGATTTCATGTGGCTCACCACTGTCCTAACATGCATATACCCTATTTACTCAAATCTAATGCTCACCTTTTTTGACTAAATGGGCTTGCTAAAATTAGGGTGCATATTAGATTAGCATATTATGGTAATCTTAAGATGGATCTATACTACCACATAAAATACAGATTATCTGCTTGAACTGAATTATATGACAGTGTAGAAGGGACCTTAGTGGTGAGTCAAAACAAAAGGGGAAGCTGCACCCAGAGCTATTTGAGGAATGTCATCTCAAATGTAAATGTCATGGCTCAATGCTACGCAATCCTGGAATTTGTAGTTTAGTAAGATATCAGCATTCTTTGACAGAGAAGGCTAAGGACCTTGTAAAACTAAAACCTCCATGACTCTATAATATTGAGCCAGGGCAGTTACAGTGGATATATTCTACAACATAGATCTACCCCAAGGTTTCCCTTTCTGTTGCTGGAAGCTTTGGTGCTCTTAACACTTTTGTTGTTAAAGACGGAATTCTAAGCAGGCAGTAACTTTATTGGCCAAATTAAAAAGGCTGCACTTTTTGCCATTGCACATTACATTCGGCAGCACATACTTTTTTTTGTTGGTTTCCGGGGTTTGAAAATTGAGGTGCGTATTACATTAAATGGCTTATTAGATTCAAGTAGATATGAGTACGTAATACATTAACATGTTTTAAATTAATACTGTTACATTTTAGTGGCTGGTGATTGATCATGGGGTAGCTGATGAGAAAAGAGTGTTGAAATAAGTCACACATTTTAATTCTATGCCTCTTTTGTCCTCATCAATATCTTTCTCTTTTGTAACCTATATATTCATAGATCTCTCTAAATGTGAAAGCTATTGTCACTTTATTCACCAGTATTTATTGGAAAGAAAAAAATACAACTGGTTACAGTGAGCCTCACTCTAAACATGTACTTATGGTCAGTGTAGCTGGGGCCTCAGTTTTATTTATTTATTTATTTACAGTATTTATATTCCGCCCTTCTCACCCTGAAGGGGACTCAGGGCGGATCACCTTATATACATATAGGGCAAACATTCAATGCCCATATACACATAGAACCAAGACAGACTCAGAGGCAATTTAACCTTCTCCTGAGGGGATGTTCAATTCTGGCCACAGGGGGGAGCAGCTGCTTCATCATCCACTGTGATGGCACTTCCTCATTCCAACGTCGTAAATTAGTTAAATTTGCCTCACCACTTTATAAGTGGTACCTTATTCCCTACTTGATGGATGCAACTATCTTTCGGGTTGCTAGGTCAGCAACGAGCAGGGGCTATTTTTTATTTTTTAATTGACGGGTGCTCACCCCGCCACGGGCTGGCCTCGAACCTCATGGCCTCATGGTCAGAGTGATTTATTGCAGCAGACTGCTCACCAGCCTGCGCCACAACCCGGCCCCTTGAGTGCATAAGCAGGAAACTGGAGAAAGAGGAAGAAAAATATGCATGGGCATTTGTCTTCATATGCAGTTAGGAACCAATAATAGAAACCTTCTTAAATTGCTGCTGGTAAAGAAGGTGAGGATATTCTCAGAGTTCAACAGCTGGTGATTTGAAGCCTGGTGTGATTGACATTACTGGAGTCATGATGAAAAAACTCTACACATTACAGCAAATTGTAAAATGGCATATAGTATATTTTTATAGCTCTGTGTTTATAATGAAAACTCTGGTAGATGAGTCCTGATAAGTTAAAAAATCCTTATTTAAACTCTTGTTTTGAACCATAATTTGGACAGTTTTTAAAGAAAATTGTGTGATTAAGAGAAAGAAGAGAATGAATGAGTGCATCTAGTACAATTTATAGTTAGAAATGCTGGATCATATTTAGCTGTTATTAATTGAACTGGAACGTATTGAGCAATATATGAACAACACAGGATGGTTAATGCAGTTATTGGTATACTTAGGCGATCTCTCGTAGCTTGAGGAGGATTGTCTTCCATCACCGGTGTCTTGGGAGTATGTTCTTACGTGGCTGAAGAGACCTATTCTTGATCTGCATGTTCTCCCGCAGTGAGGACATTGGTTTCCAGATAGAAGGTGGTCCCGGTCAGAGTTAGCTTGACGGGCCTTCCTCTTGGCACGTTTCTCCCTTAAGCCCTCCATTCGTGCCTCTTCGAACTCCGCAGCACTGCTGGTCACTGCTGACCTTCAATTAGAACGCTCAAGGGCCAGGGCTTCCCAGTTCTCAGTGTCTATGCCACAGTTTTTAAGGTTGGCTTTAAGCACATCTTTAAATCTTTTTTACTGCCCACCGACATTACGTTTTCCATTCTTGAGTTCGGAATAGAGTAGCTGCTTTGGGAGACGGTGATCGGGCATTCGGACAACGTGGCCAGTCCAGCAGAGTTGATGGCGTAGGAGTATCACTTCAATGCTGGTAGTCTTTGCTTCTTCCAGCACGCTGACATTTGTCCGCCTGTCTTCCCAAGAGATTTGCAGGATTTTTCTGAGGCAACGCTGATGGAAACGCTCTAGGAGTTGAGTGTGACGTCTGTAGACCGTCCACGTTTCGCAGGCGTAGAGCAGGGGTGGGAGGACAATGGCTTTGTAAACAAGCACCTTGGTATCTCTACGGATGTTCCGATCATCAAACACTCTCTGCTTCATTCTGAAAAATGCTGCACTCGCAGAGCTCAGGCGGTGTTGTATTTCAGTGTCGATGTTGACTTTTGTGGAGAGGTGGCTGCCAAGGTAGCGGAAATGGTCAACGTTTTCTAATGTGACACCATTAAGTTGTATTCCTGGTATGGCAGAGGGATTAGCTGGTGCCTGTTGGAAGAGCACTTTGGTTTTCTCGATGTTCAATGAGAGGCTGAGCTTCTCATATGCTTCTGCGAAGGTGTTTAAAGTGGCTTCTTCTGAGTGCGCACAGACTACATTGTCATCGGCATATTGGAGTTCTATAACAGATGTTGTAGTGACCTTGGTTTTGGCTCTCAGTCTGCTGAGGTTAAATAGCTTGCCCTCTGTATGATAGATGATTTCCACACCAGTGGGAAGCTTCCCACCAACAATGTGAAGTATCATAGTGATGAAGATGGAAAATAAGGTAGGGGCAATAACACACCCCTGCTTGACACCTGATTCCACCTTAAATGGGTCACTTTGGGAGCCGTTGCTGTCCAAGACTGTTGCCATCATGTCATCATGGAGGAGCTGCAGGATGTTCACAAATTTGTCAGGGCACCCGATTTTTTGGAGGATGGTCCAGAGAGCACTGCGATTCACTGTGTCGAATGCCTTTGCAAGGTCATTGAATGCCATGTACAGAGGTAGGTTTTGTTCCCTGCATTTTTCTTGGAGCTATCGTGCAGTGAAGATCATGTCCACTGTTCTTCTGGAGGGACGGAAGCCATTCTGGGATTCTGGGAGGGTGTCTTCTGAGATAGGGAGAAGGCGGTTTGCAAGGATTCTTGCGAGAATTTTCCCAGCGGAGGTTAGAAGGGAGATACCACGATAGTTCCCGCAGTCTGTTCTGTCCCATTTCTTGAAAAGGGTGATGATGGTGGCATCCTTGTAGTCTGCTGGGATTTTCTCGGTCACCCACACTTTTTCAATGAGCTGGTGGAGTTTTATCAGCTCAGGTCCACCCTCTTTGAAGATTTCAGCAGGGATCCCATCAGGTCGGCTGGCTTTGTTGTTTTTTTTGTTGGCTGATGGCATTGCTGACTTCTTCCAAACTAGGTAGTGCTACAAGCTCATCCCTGGTTTGTTGTTGCGGGATTTGTGAGAGGGTCTCTTCGGCCACATTGGAGCTGCGATTCAGCAGGTTCTGGTAGTGCTCTTTCCAACGTAGTGCAATTGATGTTTTGTCCTTCAGAATTTTGGTTCCATCTGATGAGCGTAGAGGCTGTATGCCATGGTTTCTTGGTCCGTAGATGATCTTTGTGGCTTTGAAAAATCCCTGAGCGTCATGGGTATCTGCAAGGTGTTGGATTTCTTCAGCCTTCTTTGTCCACCAGATGTTCTTGAATTCTCTGGTCCTTCTTTGGACCTCAGCTTTTGCACTGGCATAGATCTTTTTCTTGGCAGCACAGTTGGTGTCTCTCTGCCATGTTTGGAAGGCTTTCCTTTTCTTATCAATTAGCTGTTGGATCTCTTTGTCGTTATCATCAAACCAGTCTTGATGTTTCTTAGTTTGGTATCCAATGGTTTCTTCGCAGGCTGTGATGATGGAGGTCTTCAGTTTGTTCCAATGTTCCTCAACATTTTCGGGGTGTTCTGTGGGTAGATGATCCTTGAGTGTTGTTTGGAGAAGGGCTCGTTTGGAGGGCTCCTGAAGGGCTTGGGTGTTCATTTTGCGCCTTGTTTTTCTTCCTTGGAGTCTGCGTTTGGGGACGATCTTGATAGCCATCGTGGATCGGATTAACCTGTGGTCCGTCCAGCAGTCATCAGCACCTGTCATGGCTCTTGTGAGAAGCACATCGCGGCGGTCTCTGGCACGTGTGATAACATAGTCCAAGAGGTGCCAATGCTTTGACCTAGGGTGCTTCCATGATGTCTTGAGCTTGTTTTTCTGGCGGAAGAGCGTGTTGGTGATGACAAGGTTGTGCCCTCCGCATTTGGTGAGAAGCAAGATGCCATTTGAGTTGCTGTTTCCGACCCCGTCTTTTCCTATGATCCCTGGCCACAGGTCGGAGTCCCTTCCGACTCTTGCATTAAAGTCCCCCAGGAGGATGATTTTGTCCTCCTTAGGTATCTCCAATAGGACAGTGTCCAGCTGACAATAAAAATTTTCCTTGATGTCTTCGTCAGCATCTAGTGTTGGTGCATATGATGGTTGTCTGTTGGTTTTTGGCAAGGTTAATTCGGAGGGTTGAGAGTCGTTCGTTGATGCCAGTGGGTTATTGGTATAATATTTCAATGACTGCTTCTCAAGCATTGTCAGTCGATGTTAATACACACCTACATTTCAAAAGGAACTTAGAACTATTATATAGTACTATACCTGTCTATCACTATATGTCTTTAAATATTGATTGGGAATGTGTGGCCTTCCCAACATTTTTGTACTGCAGCTCCTATAAACCTTCAACATTAGTTATTATTGTCATTTGAGTATTTCAGTTGAATAAAATCTGAGAGTTCTATATTCTCAGCCCTACCTAAAGGGACCATCATTGCTTTTGATAGTGGAAAAGATAGATCAAGGAATACAAGAGATTGTCATCTACTGGGATATCTCTGGTAATTTGGGAGTATTTTATGTGGATGCCCTGTATTTAACAATGAAAATCACTATCCTTAAAATTATGCTGATGAAATGAAGAAAGCTACTGGGAATAACTTTTTATGTAGAGGGACTGTTGGCTTTATTCAGTTGCCTGTCTAATTGTAGGTCAATGTGTTTTGCTCTTAAGTTCTAGCTTAGATCATTGGATCTCAAATGTCTTGTTAAAAACATCAAATTAGTGGGTTTCTAATTTTTAGCATAGCTTATTAGCATAAAGGTCTTACAAGAATGGGAAATTGATGTAGTTAAGAGGTACTAACCACCATTTAATATTTATTTACAGAGAATTATAGTATCAGTATAGTTTTACTTTCAATCAGTCAATATTAGAAGTAGATTGTAGATGGAACCTGTTCAGGCTAATGTATTTCACCTGCTTAATATGATGACATCTGCATCTGCCTATTTCGATGTCCATTGCTTTTGTATCTGTTCAGTAGTCCATAACTTAAGCAGATTTTTTCCTCAGAGCTATATGCAAACACAAAAGATGGATACCTTCTTTTAGTAAAAAGTGACATTTTGTGTTCAAAAAAGGAAACCAGTCTTTTTATTTTTGCAGGAGAGAACAGGATTGTGTGCAGGTCCAAATGGTCAGGAATTGGCCATCAGACTACCATACCTTGTTTCCCCAAAAATAAGACATCCCCTGAAAATAAGACCTAGTAGAGGTTTTGCTGAATTGATAAATATAAGGTCTTCCCTGAAAATAAGACCTAGCAAAGTTTGTGTTTGGAAGCATGCCCGTCAAACAGAACACCAGAGCATGCAGGATTGGTAAATGTATGTACCATAGACTGTTGTACATGGAAATAATGGTAGTAAAAAGAAATTCTTGATAGGATTCACAGTTTGTCTGGTTATGCTGGTTTGGGATGACAACTACTGTACAGTATTCAATAAATGTGAATTCTTCTTCATGGAATAAAATAAGACCTAGCACATCTTTGGGAGCAAAAAATAATATAAGACACTGTCTTATTTTCGGGGAAACATGGTAGTTGCATAGCCCGCATGATACTACGGTATGATTTTGGGACCTCTTTGTGCAGCATCAAGGCTAGAGATCCACTGTTACTTGGATCCTTGATTGCGAAGGATGCTATCCTTATAGTCAGTTAAGAGCTACTCTGCTGGGAGGTTACTTGCATTTCCATTCTCACAGAGCATTCATTGGCTTTGTGATATGTGCATTCTGAAATGTAGACTATGTTTTCTGTACTTTTATTAAAAAAAATACGCACAAAATATGTATACATAATGTTAAAACAGTCCTATTTCTGCTTATAATGCTGCAAATTGTTCAAACAAATGATAATTTGTTAGTTTTTGCAGCATCACAGACACCATTTTCTGCTCTATTACATTTATCTTATGATACTATGTATAGCAGTGATTTTCTGTGTTTATATTGAAAAGACAATAATTATGTCGAGTCACTATATTGACCAAAATTATGCCACATGTACCAGAATAGAGCAGGGCACCTTAGCTGTGAGAATGGTCTGCAGCATTGAGTTCATGCATACAAATTGGTTTGTCCATCTCAAACATACTTGGCTACTTACAATAACTAAAAGTATGATTTTGTATAACATTCAATTATATCTTCTTTCTATTTTCCCAGTTTGCTAAAGGCAGATTTCTTTCTATATGAATAAAGCTGAACAAACTGTTTTGCATATTTAGATTGTTAGAGTAGCAAGGCAAATATACTCTGAATACCAGTTCTAGCTTGGTACAGCTTAGTGATCTCTTAAAATGAGAACGTGTTTTTGTTCTGCATATTAGAATGAAAATGTTTGTTATTGTAGAGGAAGGGCAAAATTAAAAGATTAAGATTTGAAAAGGTGCATTAAATTTGCATAATCAATCAAATTCCTGTATTTTCTATTGACAGAAAAATGTTGATACCACAAATAATTAGTGATAGATATCAAAATAGTACAATCACATTAGTTGCCATAATAATTGTGATGATGTTTTTATAATAGTACAGGGAAATTAAGAGATAACCACTAGAGAGGAGTCTGGGACATTTTTTGCCTATTCTAAAGTGTTGTTAGGGTGGGATAATGAATAAATAATGAGTACATCTGTGATTTTCTAATGTAGTTATACTTATAACGAGAATGTTAAGTATATATAGCATACAGTGAAAATTTGTTCACATTTCTTGTAGATGCACATACTACCATTTTGTTGTACTAGTTTTTTTAAAAAAATATATTGGACACTGTAATATGCTTTTAGAATTGACTGCTTTTCATGTACAGAAACATTGACACTGTCATGCAATATAAGACGATCTATGAAAAAAACTAGTGGAAAATATTTGTTTTCTTGCAGAACGTGTCAGTTGACAAATTATCCACTTTCACAGCATTAGATCTGATTTTTGAGTCATTCGTTGGTTTATTAGAAGAGTTAACACAATACCAGTTTTTATTTGCAGATGAAATCTCATGTTAGATGCTTTTTCTTTAGATCATGGAACTTTGTGGTGCAACAAGACTTGGATACTTTGGAAGAAGCCAGTTCTACATTGCTCTGAAACTAGTTGCAGTGGCTCAGTCTGGGTTCCCACTGCGGATGGAAAGCTTAAATTCTGGTAAGCCTTGAAATAGGTATTGAAATATACTTGTTTGGATTACTAAAAATGCTGCTGTTGTATGATTCTTCATACCATTGGCTTTATTCCTTAATGGAATCTATAACAGCTTCTTTTATGTGATTGTTTCTGCTGTTCCTACAACCTAAGGCAACTCTGTTCTGAAGCACCAATGAAGCTAACTTAAGAGTAGAACATAACTGTAACTCTTGCAACTCCTACCCTGTTTCCCCGAAAATAAGACATCCCCAGAAAATAAGACCTAGTAGAGGTTTTGCTGAATTGCTAAATATAAGGCCTCCTCCGAAAGTAAGACCTAGTAAAGTTTTTGTTTGGAAGCATGCAGGATCGGTAAATGTACATACCATAGATTGTTGTACATGGAAATAAAGGTAGTAACAAGAAATAATAATACAATAGAGTCTCACTTATCCAAGATAAACAGGCTGGCAGAATGTTGGATAAGTGAATATGTTGGATAATAAGGAGGCATTAAGGAAAAGCCTATTAAACATCAAATTAGGTTATGATTTTACAAATGAAGCACCAAAACATCATGCTATACAACAAATTTGACAGAAAAAGTACTTCAATACACAGTAATGTTACGTAGTAATTACTGTATTTACGAATTTAGCACCAAAATATCACGATGTATTGAAAACATTGACTACAAAAATGCGTTGGATAATCCAGAACGTTGGATAAGTGAATGTTGGATAAGTGAGACTCTACCGTAATAACTTTATTCTTGTATCCCACCTCCATCTCCCAGAAGGGACTCAGGGCAGCTTGCACAGGGATAAGCCCAACAACAACAGAAATTTACATACGAACAGAAATTTAAAACAGTAATTTTAAAACAGTATAGCAATAAAATAGAATATAGAAATTCTTGAAAGGATTCACAGTTTGGTTATGCTGTTTTGTGATGACAACTACTGTACAGTAGATAATAAATTTTCATTTTTAAAAATTCAACCATAAATGTGAATTCTTCTTTGTGGAAATATAAGACATCCCCTGAAAATAAAACCTAGCACATCTTTGGGAGCAAAAATTAATATAAGACACTGGCTTATTTTCGGGGAAACAGGGTAGCTCACCAACGCCTACAATTTTGAAGCCACATATATCAAGCTATATACTGTGCTTCCCATAAATTTGGATGCATATTAAAAAACATATGGGTACAAAGTGGGTGTTCAATATCAGCTGGGGGCTGGTTTCAGGACATCCAGTAGATGTCATAACTTGTGGACATTCAAGTCCCATTATATACAGTAGAGTTGTAAAATGTTGTCTCTTATGTAAAAATTGTGGGGGGGAATATTTTCAAGCCATAGACAACTGAATCTGTGGATGCAATATCCTTGGATACAAAAGGCTAACTGTACTTTGGGAGCACTGAGTTGTCACCCACAGGTACAGGGAAAATAATGGGAAATTTTGAATTTTGATAGAATTTTTCATATTCCAGGGACTGCAGTCTGTGTTCATTTTTCTGGAGTGATTGGGAAAGCACAGCCCTCCAAGCTTTTTTGAGGAGCTGTTGCAGCCCCTTATTCTTTCACAGTTGCCCACCCCCCTGGTCTTGCCAAATTGTGATCCAATATGTCTAGAGCACCTGGTGGCACAGTGTGTTAAAGCGCTGAGCTGCTGAACTTGCGGACCAAAAGGTCCCAGGTTCAAATCCTGGGAGTAGAATGAGCGACTGCTGTTAGCCCCAGCTCCTGCCAACCTAGCAGTTCGAAAACATGCAAAATATGAGTAGATTAATAGGTACCGCTCTGGCGGGAAGGTAACGGTGCTCCATGCAGTCATGCTAGCCACATGACCTTGAAGATGTCCATGGACAACACTGGCTCTTCGGCTTAGAAATGGAGATGAGCACCAACCCCCAGAGTCGGTCATGACTGGACTTAACGTCAGGGGAAAACCTTACCTTTACTTTGTCCAGAAACCAAGGATGCAGAAGTCTAAATGAGGTCACCATTATTGTCTATAACTTTCACAATTAATTTACAGCCCCTTTAAAAAAACAAATGAAGTATGTAATCACCGTTGGGACTACTGAGCTTCCCACCATAATCTGTGCTAGAATTTGCTGGAATTGAGTAAATGTTTAACTAATTATAAATAAAGCCTCGTGGACATTATATTGCAGTGTCACCTGGACTGTTCCTCTTGAAAATAAACCAAACTCAAATAACAGGGTAAACATAAATTTGGATAAAATATCTACAGATACAAGTGAGATGTTTTACACCATCAGCTTGTGCTTTTGTGAGATCTATAGTAACTAGAGTTTTCCCTTGCTAAGGAGTTTACAGTTTTCTGAGAAAATTCCATTACTGATCATATCACTAGTTTGGATTCTGGGTTGGAAATTACATTTCCTGAAATCTGGGGTGAAGAATGAAGATAATCAAGCAATTTGTAACTTTAAAAAATTAAAATAATCATGTGCATTTTTATTTTTAACAGTTAAAGACCTTCCTCTGCCCAGATTTGTCATGTCAAAGAATGAACAGGAATTGAGGCATTCATATTCTTCAGATGCTGATAACCCATCCTCCTATTCAGGTGCAATTCCTCCCCCACCAGGCAGAATACAAGTTAAAAAAGGCTCTGTGAGCCATGATGTAGTCCAGCAACGTTCAACAACAGATCAACAGGTAATGAAATATAAAGTCTTGCACTTGAATATTCACTTGTCATGTGTATCTCTTAGTAGGAATTTCAAAGTATTTCATGCCGTTGCAGTTAACTTACAATTAACTATCTTGAGAAGTATTGGTTAGCACTTTCTAGTGTATCGTAAGTGTGAGTCTAAAATCCTGGCTATTTATAGAATGTGGGTGATACAATGGACCCTTGGTATATTCTGGGATTTGGTTCCAGGACACCCCCACCATCCTCAACCAGCACCACCCTGGATAACAAAATTATATATAATTACATAGTAAATTGGTATTCCCTATATATTCCCCCTACAACAAAAGTACAAACCCCAGAACCTAGAAATTTGGCAGCACAATCCACCATCCTTGCCCCTAGGTTCCGACAACAAAAAGAAAAGAAAAATAAAGTCCTAATTAGAGGGAGAGGAATAATTGTTTTTAGCCAATTGCTGCCAGTTAGAAGGCTAAGCTCCACCCACTTGGTCTCCTAGCAACCCACTCTGCCCAGGGGACAGGCAGAATTAGGCCTCTTCCACACTGCCTATAAAATACAGATTATCAGATTTTAACTGGATTATATGGCAGTGTAGACTCAAGGCCCTTCCACACAGCTATATAACCCATTTAGAATCTTGTATTATCTGCTTTGAACTGGATTATCTTGACTCCACACTGCCATATAATCCACTTCAGTGTGCATTTTATCCAGCTGTGTAGAAGGGGCCTCATATAATCCAGTTCTAAGCAGATGATATAAGATTATAAATATACAGTACAGTCTCACTTATCCAACATAAACAGGCCAGCAGAAGGTTGGATAAGTGAATATGTTGGATAATAAGAAGGGATTCAGGAAAAGCCGATTAAACATCAAATTAGGTAATCATTATACAAATTAAGCACCAAAACATCATGTTATACAACAAATTTGACAGAAAAAGTAGTTCCACGCACAGTAATGCTATGTAGTAATTACTGTATTTACAAATTTACCACCAAAATATCACAATGAATTTAAAACCCTGACTACAAAAACATTGACTACTAAAAGGCAGACTGCGTTGGATAATCCAGAACATCCAGAATGTTGGATAAGTGAGATTCTACTGTAATATGAAATAATTACTGTGGTAGAATAATACAGAACAATATAATCTCTAAAACCAAGACAGTAAATAAAGAGCAACACTCTGAAAGCAGGGAAATTGGGAATTCCAGAAAGGAAATAATCAGGGCCAGCTAACACCTCCCAAGAAAGGATTCCTCCAGAAAGGAAGCTGAGAAGGGAGTGAAGCAGTGTGTATTACCAAAGACATTATTATTACTATCATTGCTATTATTATTATAATTATTATTATGTTGCTGTGAACCCTGAAAATGAATACAATTGAGCTCCAAGTATTCAAAAACACTAAAATCAGAATATATAAAAACATATATACACAGGGACCACCAAACGCAGCGCCCAAACATGAGTCAAAGAACATGAAAGGCACAACCAGAGAAATTGGCCATAGCAGAGCACCTGTTGACCCAACCTGGACACAGTATATTATTTGAGAACACAGAAATGCTTGACCACCCCAACAACTATCATGTCAGACTACACAGAGAAGCCATTGAAATTCACAGGCATATGGACAACTTCAACAGAAAGGAGGAAACCATGAAAATGAACAAAATCTGGCTACCAGTATTAAAAAACTCAAAAATCAGAACAGTAAATAAGAAACAACACTCTGAGACATGGGAACTAGGGGAAGCTAACAAAGGATGCCCCCAGGCAGAAAGCAGCAAGTAGATGAAGCAATTCAATGCAAATTGGGGTGATTAACTGCAACATTCACGCTGGCCTCCAACTGACAAGAGTTCTTCCCTCACCCTGGACGTCCCACAGATATATATAAACCTTCCTTGCTGAGTTTCTCCATACCTCACAACCTCTGAGGATGCCTGCCATAGATGTGGGCGAAACGTCAGGAGAGAATATTTCTAGAACATGGCCATACATCCCAGAAAACATTCAACAACCCTATATAAAAATTACTGTGGTATAATAAAACAGAACAATATAATCTCTAAAATCAGAACACTAAATAAAGAACAACACTCTGAAAACAGGGGAATTCCACACAGGAAACAATCAGGGCCAGCTCCAAACAAAAAATTCACTCAGGGAGGAAGCAGCCAGGCTTTAAAGCTGCAAGGCCATTACATGCTAATCATTTTGCCTAATTGCAGCATTCATACTTGCCTCCAACAGGCAAAAACAAAACAATTAGAAATATTGTATATTCACAAGCTTTAGGAAATAATATCCCCTGATGCCGCAGCATGTTAAAGCACTGAGCTGCTGAACTTCTGGACCGAAAGGTCGCAGGTTTGAATTAGAGGAGCGGAGAGAGCCCCCACTGTTAGCCCCAGCTTCTGCCAACCCTAAAGTTCAAAAACATGCAAATGAGAGTAGATGAATAGGTACTGCTCTGGCGGGAAGGTACCGGTGCTCCATGCAGTCATGCCACATGACCTTGGAGGAGTTTACAGACAACGCCGGCTCTTCGGCTTAGAAATGGAGATGAGCGCCAACCCCCAGAACCAGACACGACTGGACTTAATGTCAGGGGAAAACCTTTACCCTTTACCTTAACTACCACCAATTCCTCAATACTTTATTTCCCATACCACCATACTTCGCCACAGCAACGCGTGGCCGGGCACAGCTAGTACTATATAGATCTTTTCATGCTAAAAGTGAAACTGTATGATGAAATGTGAAGTTCTCAACATAACTTGGTACTGTCCTAGGTAGAAATTGGAAGAAATCTTACTCCTATTTGGGAAATAATAGCAGAAGTGGTTTTTCAAGAAACATATGAGGGTTGAATGAAAAGTAATGCCTCCACCTTCGTTACTTGGATTTGGATGGGAATATTTTAATAAATCAAATGCAGAATAATCCTTAGAATGTGCTCTTTAACTACCACTATTCGCTTTTTCACATAATCACCAGACAATTGGATACATTTCTGCCAATGATAAACAAGTTTTCTGAAGCCGTCGCGGAAGAAGTTGACACTGTTTCCGCAACCAGCGTCTCACAGTAACAGTACCCATCGTGCACAGATCTTCCAATAGCCAAGCAAAGCAATAACATGACCCACACGTTCTTGTGAAATGCCCATTATGCTTGAAATTTCTCTCTGAGTGATACGACGATTGTCCTGAATCAATCTGTCAACCTTTTGCTTGTGAAACTCAATGGTTGCTGTCACAGGACGTCCAACTCTTAGTTTATCACACAAGTCAGATATTCCTACCTCAACATCTTTAAACTTATTCGCCCAATGACGCAGAGTACTCACATCAACACAATCACCATAAACAGCTTGTATTCTCTGATGAATCTCCTTTGGGGTGACACCTTCTGCTGTTAAGAATTCAATGACTGCACATTGCTTAAGTCGCATTGACCGACCATCTACGCAGGGTTCCATACATCGCACAACACAACTGTTCAATGCTAAGGCTTCTTGCCAAATGGAACTGTAGAGGAGAGTCTACTGAACAAGCCAGTACCTGCTGCATACCAGTACTGCCATCTGTTGAGGAGTTATGAAGGCATTACTTTTCATTCAACCCTCGTAAAATAGCTTTTAATAAATAATTGAAGTTGCAGCAAGTAATAAAGATGGAAGTAGGTGAATAGGGATGGGCCAACTATTTATTTAAATATTTCTATCAAGTGTGTCAGAAGAACTCAAGGCAGGTTCCAGACAGCAAAAGGAATCATACTATTTATTTAAAAAAACTGTTTCAATGCTCTTACACCTTTCATTACACTTTCACAAACCCACAGTCTAATCAGACAATGGTCCCTCAATCTCAAACGCTTTCATGGGAAGTTTAACCTTGGCTCTGTAATGTGCACTAGTCAGACCTCTGAAGAGGAGGCATTCCACAACTGCAGTTTTACAGCACAGTTGTCTTACAAACGAATAACTGGGGCTGATACTTCTTCGGGTATTGTGGTTACTGCCTGCCTGGGGTTTCTAGTCTTTGTCAGAATTCAGATTGGATTCTAAAGGGAAAATGTCTTCCTCAATATTGAAAAATAAGTTGGTGTTTTTGAACTCACTCGCAGGCTTGTTCTGGATCTTGTCATATATCTGGCTATGTCAATATGAGTAACAATCCAATTTTTCTCCTAGTCTTCCATGACTATCTGGTGCTATATCTGCTTATTCATATCTCTGCTTCGTCTCCTTTCATTTACTCTTCTTTCTTCTGCTTTCTTTCCAGATTTAGGGAATGCAAGATTATTTAGTTTTCCAAATATTAGATCTGTGTCCAAGGAGCAGAGAATGTAAGGGTGTGGAAGAGAGCCAAGGGGTAGGGAGATAGTTGAAAGTAGCAAATGTAACAAATTTGGAAAAAAAATATGTTCCTGGTTTGAAAGTGTTGTTCTTGTTTAATGTGCGGTACTTACTTTGAAAGTACAGTAGAGTCGCACTTATCCAACATAAACGGGCCAGCAGAATGTTGGATAAGCGAAAATGTTGGATAATAAGGAAGGATTAAGGAAAAGCCTATTAAATGTCAAATTACATTATGATTTTACAAACAAAGCACCAAAACATCATGTTTTACAACAAATTGACAGAAAAAGCAGTTCAATACACAACAACATTATGTAGTAATTACTGTATTTACGAATTTAGCACCAAAATATTGCAATGCATTGAAAACATTGACTACAGAAACATTGGCTACTAACAAATTGACTACAAATAAAGATAGAATTGCATAAAATTAACTTCCAGTAACAATATCGTCAAAAATTAAATCTGTAAAAAATTCACTCCTTGCTGTCTAGTGAAATAGCTATGTATCTGGGCAGGAGACAGACTGCATTGGATAATCCAGAATGTTGGATAAGCGAATGTTGGATAAGTGAGACTCTACTGTAGTTGTTTTACTCCAGAAACTTTGTTTCTGTGGCTGCCAATATGTCGAATTGGTTGGGACTCAGTGAGATGTTCATTGAAAAACTACAGGATGTTCCGCAGAAAAAATATTTGCAGTTTAATAAACTTGATAGAACCAATTAGGAAATGACATTTATAACCCAGGAACAACAATCGTGATACATAGAGTTGTTTTCTGCAATGAACTTTAAGCTGATGGAGAACTTTTGGAGTTGGATTAGGCTATTAATGTTTTGATATTTGGTCATTTCTCATTATTATTTGTGGAATGATCTGAACTTTTTGTCTTGCATATGTAGCACTTCCTTTCAAGCATTTGTTCTTGAAATTATGTTGATTTCTAGACACCAACAGTTGATAAAACAAACAAAAAACCTTGTTCACCTTAAAGTCTAAGTAGTTTTATTTAACATATACTTTTCATGGCCACTTCCTAAGGGAGTATCTACACTGAAGAATTTATTACAGTTTGACACCATTCGACTCTGGAACTGCCTGTGCAGGAAAGCCAGAATGGAAGCTAGAATGCCCCCCTCCCTGCTGTCTTTTCAGTGGTAGCTAGAACTTTTTATGCAGGTAGGCCTTTAAAGAAGAAGGTTTAAAAATTAAGTCCGGGACTGCTGTGCTTTTTTAATTTTAAATATATTTTCATGGTTTTTAATTGAATTTTAATATAGTAGAGTCTCACTTATCCAAGCTAAACGGGCCGGCAGAAGCTTGGATAAGCGAATATCTTGGATAATAAGGAGGGATTAAGGAAAAGCCTATTAAACATCAAATTAGGTTATGATTTTACAAATTAAGCACCAAAACATCATGTTATACAACAAATTTGACAGAAAAAGTAGTTCAATACGCAGTAATGTTATGTTGTAATTACTGTATTTATGAATTTAGCACCACAATATTACGATATATTGAAAACATTGACTACAAAAATGGCTTGGATAATCCAGAAGCTTGGATAAGTGAAGCTTGGATAAGTGAGACTCTACTGTACCACTAATATTTAATTCTGTTTTAATGTTTGTATATTTGCATATTTTAAACTGTACTAGCTGTGCCCAGCCACGCGTTGCTGTGGCGAAGTATGGTGGTATGGGAAATAAAGTATTGAGGAATTGGTGGTAGTTAAGGTAAAGGATAAAGGTTTTCCCCTGACATTAAGTCCAGTCATGTCTGACTCTGGGGGTTGGCGCTCATCTCCATTTCTAAGCCAAAGAGCTGGCATTGTCCGTAGACTCCTCCAAGGTCATGTGGGATGGCTGCATGGAGCGGCGTTACCTTCCCGCCGGAGCAGTACCTATTGATGCACTCACATTTGCATGTTTTTGAACTTCTGGGTTGGCAGAAGCTGGGGCTAACAGTGAGGGCTCACTCTGGTCCCCCAATTCAAACCTGCGGCCTTTCGGTCCAGAAATTCAGCAGCTCAGTGCTTTAACGCTGCACCATCAGGGATATTATTTCCTAAAGGTTGTGAATATACAATATTTCTGATTGGGGTTTTTTTTGTCTGTTGGAGGCAAGTATGAATGCTGCAATTAGGGAAAATGATTAGGATGTAATGGCCTTGCAGCTTTAAAGCCTGTCTGTTTCCTCCCTGAGTGAATTTTTTGTTGGGAGGTGTTAGCTGGCTCTGATTGTTTCCTGTCTGGAATTCCCTTGTTTTCATAATGGTGTTGTTTGCAATATTTTATGTGCTTCTACTGTCTGTGGCCCTGAGAAAACAGAGGATTTGCCAGACTTTGATGATGGGAATACTTTGTTGGGATGTGTTAGCTGGCCCTGATTGTTTCCTGTGTGGAATTCCCATTTTCAGAGTGTTGTTCTTTATTTAGTGTTCTGATTTTAGAGATTGTATTGTTCTGTTTTATTATATCACATTAATTTTTATATATTCTGATTTTAGTGTTTTTGAATACTTGGAGCCAGATTGTATTCATTTTCATGGTTGACTGCAACACAACAATAATAATAATAATAATAATAATAATAATAATAATAATAATAATAATAATAATAATAATAATGACTTTGATAATACACAGTGCTTCACTCCCTTCTCAGCTTCCTTTCTGGGAGGTGTTAGCTGGCCCTGATTGTTTCCTTTGTGGAATTTCCAATTTCCCTGCTTTCAGAGTGTTGCTCTTTATTTACTGTCCTGGTTTTAGAAATTATATTGTTCTGCATTATTCTATCCCAGTAATTATTTCATATTAACATAGAATCTCACTTATCCAACATTCGCTTATACAATGTTCTGGATTATCCAACGCAGTCTGCCTTCTCATAATCAATGTTTTTGTAGTCAGTGTTTTAAATTCATTGTGATATTTTGGTGGTAAATTTGTAAATACAGTACAGTAGAGTCTCACTTATCCAACATAAATGGGCAGGCAGAATGTTGGATAAGCGAATATGTTGGATAATAAGGAGGCATTAAGGAAAAGCCTATTAAACATCAAATTAGGTTATGATTTTACAAATGAAGCACCAAAACATCATGTTAGACAACAAATTTGGCAGAAAAAGTAGTTCAATACGCAGTAATGCTATGTGGTAATTACTGTATTTATGAATTTAGCACCAAAATATCACGATATATTGAAAACATTGACTACAAAAATGCATTGGATAATCCAGAACGTTGGATAAGCGAGTGTTGGATAAGTGAGACTCTACTGTAATTACTACATAGCATTACTGCACATGGAACTACTTTTTCTGTCAAATTTGTTGTATAACATGATGTTTTGGTGCTTAATTTGTGTAACGATTACCTAATTTGATGTTTAATCGGCTTTTCCTGAGTCCCTTCTTATTATCCAACATATTCACTTATCCTGCCAGCCTGTTTATGTTGGATAAGTGAGACTCTACTGTATATTGATAATCTTATATTATCTGCTTAGAACTGGATTATATGAGGCCCCTTCTTCACAGCTGTATAAAATGCACACTGAAGTGGATTATATGGTAGTGTGGAGTCAAGATAATCCAGTGCAAAGCAGATAATATAAGATTATAAATGAGTTATATAGCTGTGTGGAAGGGCCTTGCGTCTACACTGCCATATAATCCAGTGCAAATTAGATAATCTGTGGATGAGGCCTGAGGCCTAATTCTGCCTGTCCCCTGGGCTGAGTTGGTTGCTAGGAGACCAAGTGGGCAGAGATTAGTCCTCTAACTGGCAGCAATTGGATAAAAACAATTGTTCCTTTCCCTCTAATTAGGACTTTATTTTTCTTTTCTTTTTGTTGTATCAATCTAGAAGCGTGGATGATGGGTTGTGTTGTCAAATTTCGAGGTTGGAGGGCCTGTAGTTTTGTTGGTCGCCGTGATGCCATCACTCATTTATATATATAGATTGAAGTGCCTGAGTCTCCTTGTAGAGAGAATAAGTGGGATGATGATGATGATGATGATGATGATGATAATAATAATAATAATCTGCCATGTTTCAATGCTGTAGAAAGATGGGAATTGTAGTTTGGTGAGATACTTGCACTTTTTGGCAGCAACAGCGAAAGACTTTGTAAAACTACTACTCTCATAATTGTATAGCATTGATCGATGGCAGTTAAATTGATGTCAAATTGCATTAATTCTACAGTGTAGATGTCCTCTAGGTTTTTAAATGCATGGCACTAGTGCAAGTAGTGAGATATATATAGGCATGAGTTTTAAGAAGCAGAATATTGTCTACAAAAGCTTATGTTAAATAAGCTTTAAGGTGTTACCAAACTTTTATTAGTTGTTTTGCTCTGGAAATGGTTGTGTGTTTAAAACAACTGGATATTCATTGCTACGGGTTTTACGTTTAGTATTGTAAATGTATTTGCCTAGGAAATTTTTATGTACAAAGTTGGCCAAATTTCATTTTTCTTAGTGTAAATGTAGTTACTTCTTTTAGCCAGGTTTTGTAAAAGTAGGTGTGAAAGGCATTCTACTCATTTATGTTTATTGAAAAACACATCACATTTTGAGGAAAAAGTTGTCAGAAGATATAATTTTTGTCAGCAAGTCCTAAAATTAGGAGTAAAAAGCTATTATATGAGTAAATAGGAAACCAGTTAACTAAGACTTCATAGCTACAGATCCAACCAAAATAATTAATCCCAAGTGTGTGATTTATATGTATAAATCTGCATTTCACATGGTAATGTTTTTCATATTAGCTTGTTCTTGAAAAGTACTTCTTAGACACAGTGATTCATCTGCAGACTGAGATTTCAGATCTTCAAAATCAATATAGACTGCTTCAGATTTATTCATGTAAAGCGCCTAAGAGTTCATTAGATACTTTCATAAATTATGCATAATGTTGGTATCCTTTTCGTTTTTGCTGTAGTTTATCTTTCCCCACTTCTCAGTTGTGAAATCATGCAAAAACTTATCTTTGGCTAAAGATTTCCATCCATTCCTTTTTGTGTTTATTTTTTAATTCCATCTAGATCTCTTTGAAGTAATTGGCTGAAATTTTAATCAGGGCAGGAAGCTTAGCTGTGCTCTGTTTAGTAAGTGAAAGGAAGATTACTTCTGTGCAGTTATTCCAAGCATGTTCACTCTGAAATGAGATTCATAGATTTCAGTTGGATTTGCTGCTTAATAAAAGTATTATAGTTGAAGTTTCTTTCATTTCTGCAAATCTGCCATGTGCAGGTGATTTCTGTGTAGCATGGGTGCCTTTCACCAGCATCTCCTGATTTGCCTGTTTTGAATATTAGCTTTCTTCAGTGTGGAATGGAACAGACAGAATTTGAATTGGTGCCACTTTTACAGAATATGTCCAGAACCTTGAAGTAATCCAGTAAAATCAATGACATTATTTGAATGTCTTTTTACAGTAACTAGGGCATAACAGTCCTATTGCATAATAACAAAAAAGCTGTTAGCATTATTATGTTCAACATAATGAGTTATTGTTCATGCCTTCCAAATATGTTTTGGGGACCCAAGACAATTTCTTCAATGTTTAGCTTTAAGAAAACAAAACAAAAAAAACATTTCAAAAAAAAAAACCAGCAGCAAAGGTTACTCATAAAACAGGAATATCTAAAAACACTGATCTGGGTTAACATGGCTATGTCTTTAAATTCAAGTAAAATATTAGTTCTTTAGAAAAAAGTAACTTTGCATATTAGCTTTTGAAAACAGTGGTCCATGTTCTGATTTTATGTCTGTGGACTAAAAGAATCCAGTTGACTATGTAGCAATACTGATGAAGGGAACTCTTTTCGCTAAATAGAATGCTCATGGTAGGATCAGAATTTTTGGCCTCCTCCTTTCACTTCTGCCTTCTCTAGCACTGAAAATCTCTTCTGGTGTGTTTGTCAATTTTCCCCCAATTCTTTTCTGCTTCTGCAAAGCAGACCTGCCAGAAGAAACCATCTGTTAAATACTGTGCCTTTTAGCCCCAGGATCTTGAATGGTATGGGTGGTGGTGGTGGTGGTGGGGGGAATACAAACTATTCATGTATTGTAATATTGCAAAATGCCTAATGGAACATTTGAAGAGAATATGCCACAGATTTTAAGGAAATCAGCAAATCAGTTTGTTCCACAACTATACTTCCCTATAATGTCCTTCTGAAGATTGTGAAACAAAGCAGCCATGAAATCTGAAGTAACTTTAAAAAAAAAGAATTTGGAAATATTTATTGGGACTAGTAAAATATCACAAAATTGGTACACAATTGGTCTGAACTTACAAGTTCATAACTCTAAAGAAGGGGTGTCGAAGTCATTTTCGTCAAGCCACATTAGCCTTATGGTTGCATTCAAAGGATGGAGAACCCATGAATACTATAATAAATGATACAACCCCCCCCCCCTCAAATTTCTTATGAATTGGATTCTAATCATATACTGTAAGTGAAAATCTATGGAAAATTACAAGAATTAGATTGTAATTCTCGACATTGTCTTTTAGTTATAGTCAACCTTCATCAAATAACTAGAGCCCCCAGATGGCGTAGTGGACTAAGTGACTTGAAGGTTGGGTTGCTGACCTGAAAGCTGCCAGGTTCGAATCCCACCTGGGGAGAGTGTGGATGAGCTCCCTCTATCAGCTCCAGCTCCATGCAGGGACATGAGAGAAGCCTCCCACAAGGATGGTAAAAACATCAAAACATCCGGGCGTCCCCTGGGCAACGTCCTTGCAGACGGCCAATTCTCTCACTCCAGAAGCAACTCCGGTTGCTCCTGACACGAAAAAAAAAATCAAATAACTGCATGAAAATGTTTCAATGTACTCAGACATTGTTTATTTTACAGTTTATATTTTAAAATCATACTTAACTTTAAATTATTGCAATTATTCTTCGATACAGTGTTTTTAGACAAAAAAAATTGCATAAAGAGTCCCTTTGTTTCATTAGGAATCAACATCTCCAGTAGTTTCACCCCAGCAGTCCCCACCAACCTCTCCACATACATGGCGGAAGCACAGCCGACATCCCAGTGGTGGAAATAATGAGCGACCTCTTGCTGGACCAGGGCCTTTTTGGACTCCCTTTTGTGAAGCACAAGCAGGTATAAATAAATGTCTTGCATTAAATTTTAATGTTCCTCAGATTGTGGAACCCTGAGACAGTGAGCCCTTGGTATCCTCTTGGGTTTGGTTCCAGTGCATCATGTGGATACCGAAATCCATGGATGCTCAATGATTTAGTAAAATGTTGTCCCTTAAAACTAGCTATGCCCGGCCACGTGTTGCTGTGGCTTATGGGAATGCTTTGTTAGCCAGGTGGAATAGTAGTGAATAGCCTTGCAGCCTCAAAGCCTGGCTGTTTTCTTCATATGTGAATCCTTGTTTGGTGAGCTGGAATACAAAGGAGTAGGCTTGCTGCTTGGAAGGCTTGGATACTTGCATTCTAGGGGAATGGCTTTTTGGGCTGCTAGAATTGCAAAGAATAGCCTCACTACTTCAAAGTCTGGCTGCTTGCTACCTAGGGGAATCTTTGGTTGTTCAGCTTCAATAGTACAGAGTGGTATCGCTGCTTCAAAGCCTGGTGGTTGCCTTCTATCAAGGCTAATCCTTTGTTGGTCTCGTTAAATTGCACTGAATAGCCTTGTAGCTTCAATGCCTGACTGTATTTATACCTAGGGGAATCCTTGTTTGGCGAGCTGGAGTAGCACCCTCAATCAAAGAGCTGCTTAGAAGCTTGGCTATTTCCTTTGTTTGGCCACCTTGAATTGCACTGAATAGTCTTGCAGCTTAAAAGCCTGGCCACTTTCTACATAGGGCATCCTTGCTAGGCCAGATTGAATGGGACGGAGTAGCCTCGTGGCTTTAAAGCCTGGGAGTTTTCTACCTTGTAGAATCTTTGGTTGTCCAGGTTGAATAGCACTGAATAGTCTCAGTGTGGCGAGTATGAATGCTGCAATTAGTCACCTTGATTAGCATTTAATGGCCTTGCAGCTTCAAAGCCTGGCTGCTTTGTTCCTGGGGAATCCTGATTGTTTCCTTTCTGGAATTTCAAATTTCCCTGTTTTCAGAGTGTTGCTCTTTATTTACTGTCCTGATTTTAGAGATTATATTGTTCTGTATTATTATACCACAGTAATTATTATATATTATATTATAATCGTATATTATCTGCTTATAACTGGATTATATGAGGCCCCTTCTACACAGGTGTATAAAATTCACACTGAACTGGATTTTTTGGCAGTGTGGACAAGATAATTCACTTCAAAGCAGATACTATGGATTATGTGCCTTGGCATTCTGGGTTATAAAGCTGTGTGGAAGGGCCTTAAGTCTACACTGCCATATAATCCAGTTCAAATCAGATAATCTGTATTTTATAGACAGTTTGGATGAGGCCTAAGTGCACTCTGCATGTCCCCTGGGTGCCATTTTGGCTGAGGGAGTCATTAGGATACGAAGGCGGCAGGGCCTAAAGGCAGCAGGGCCTACCTTTCTAACTGTCAGCCAGAGGGAAAAAGGCTTTTCCTCATCCTCTGTAATTTGGACTTTTTTTCTAGGTTTTTTTTTAATTGAAAGACACAGATTGTATGACTATGTCTTTTGTGGCCAAATTTGGTGTGATTTGGTTCAGTGGTTTTGTTGTTTACTCCATGGGAAAAACGCACATTACAATTGTATAGATAGATAGATAGATAGATAGATAGATGGCAAGATCAAAGTTTGCTATTTGGAAGAAAAAAAACATTTTCAAGGCGTAGATAGTTGGATCTGTGGTTGCAGAATACAGAGGACTGACTATAACAGAGACTTGTTATAATGTGTTCCCAAAGGCTTTCATGGCTGGAATCACTGGGTTGTTGTGTGTTTTCCGGGCTGTATGGCCATGTTCCAGAAGCATTATCTCCTGATGTTTTGCCCACATCTGTGGCAGGCATCCTCAGAGGTTGTGAGGTATATTGGAAACTAAGCAAGGGAGGTTTATATATCTGTGGAAGGTCCAGGGTGGGAGAAAGAACTCTTGTCTGTCAGAGGCCAGCGTGAATGTTGTAATTAATCAGCTTGATTAGCATTAGTGGCATTGCCAGCTTCAAGGCCTGGCTTCTTCCTGCCTGTGGGAATCCTTTATTCAGAGATGCTAGTTGGCCTTGATTGATTCATGTCTGGAATTCCTCTGTTTTCAGAGTGCTATTTACTCTTCTGATTTTAGAGTTTTTTTAATACTGGTAGCCAGATTTTGTTCATTTTCACGGTTTCCTCCTTTTTGTTGAAATTGTCCACATGCTTGTGGATTTCATTGGCTTCTCTGTGTAGTCTGACATGGTGGTTGTTAGAGTGGTCCAGCATTTCTGTGTTCTCAAATAGTATGCTGTGTCCAGGTTGGTTCATCAAGTGCTCTGCTATGGCTGACTTCTCTGGTTGAATTATTCTGCAGTGCCTTTCATGTTTCTTGATTCATGTTTGGGCGCTACATTTGGTGGTCCCTTTGTAGACATGTCCCTAGCTGCATGGTATACGGTAGACTCCTGCAGAGACCTATTATTTCCAATATATGTAGTAATACACAAAATCTCTAGTGAGAAGTTTGTATCTGAATACTATTGTGGTCTATCCAAGTGTGTATTGATATTAGACCAGGGTACAAAAAGACAGGAAAGCTTGGAGAAGAGAATGAGGTTGGGGGAAATGGAAGGAAAAAGGAATAGAGGTCAACCAAGGGCAAGACGTATGGATAGTATCCTTGAAGTGACTGGCTTGACCTTGAAGGAGCTGGGGGTGGCAACCGCCGATAGAGAGCTCTGACAACAAACCATAAAAAGACGCTTAGCTCCTACACAGACCAAGCTTCTAGAATAATTGTCTCTATAATCACATAAATCTTTAATGCTATACCAATTCCCTTCAATTTTAAAATAACATTTAAATATAAAATGGGGAACAAGACTTGAAGCTTATCGCCTGACAGAACATGTTAAACAGTTTCTGGTCATGCCATTTCAAAGAAATGTCATGGTGCATTTGTATATGTCTAGGAAAAGTGTTTCAAGGCATACTTTTCTTGAATAGGTTGTGTGTAAATCTTCAAAATGAACTGTGTTCTGATTTTCAGGCTCCTGTAATGCTAGTGATCCAATGTGGTCTGGCCATTCACCACCACCACATCAAGAAACCTGGGTCAGTTTTGCAGATAACACACCAACCAGTACTATTTTAGCCATGCATCCTGCTTCTGTCCAGGTGTGACATTTTATTGGTATTTTTTTATTTGCTTCATTCTGGTCATTTTCATATTGTTGCCAAAGATTCATGCCATGACTCTGAATGTGAATCTGTTTGAGACTGATTTCTTACATATTCTTGTCTATCTAAAATATAACAGTGAATAAATGTCACTAAAGATTCTTGGTAAAGGAATTGTTATATTAAAAAACATTTGCAAATTCAAGCTTTCAGCTTTTTTGTGCTTAATTTTTCAAACTGCTCTTTGCATATTTTTTTCATAACTTTCTGTTGCCTACATTAATGTTGCCATCTCTGTCTATTTGTATAAATGTTCAGAATATTTTATTTAAAGCACTACCCACTAGCACTGACCAGAGCGCATCTAAAACTACTTTAACAAATAACAGTTGTTTCTTTTCATAGGCAAAAATATAGAAAATTATAGGCCACTGATGAATTTAGGTAATGCTGAAGAACAATCTTTCATTACAGGATCAGACAACAGTACGAACTGTAGCATCAGCTACAACAACAAATGAAATTCGTAGGCAGTCAAGTAGTTATGATGATCCCTGGAAAATAACAGATGAACAAAGGCAGTATTACGTAAATCAGTTTAAAACCATTCAGCCTGATCTAAATGGATATATCCCAGGTGAGTTCTTTAGAAACACATGTTGTAACAGGTATAACAGACACTCATATTCGTTTTCTACTGGTAGGGAGAATGGGTTGATTTCTTGAAATTCCACAAGGGGAGTTCCATTCACTTGAGAGCTCTCATCATCCACCATCGCTTTGGTGGAGTTGCTTTGATTCACCTTTTTCCCTGCAGCTACATATGTCTGAAAAATTATTGAATAGGATTGAAGGACTCAATCCTTGAATAGCAAGGAAGGCTACAGAGAGAAAGGGAGAATTGCCATTCACCTTCTGTTTGCAGTAGACTCTGCTAGATCAAATCACTTTCTGAGAATAGAAGGAATCTTTATGTTCATGGAAAGGCACCATAGGAGCCACACTTCTGTTTTTGTGGGTGTTAAAAATAAATTTAGAATTTTGTGATGAGTACTACACTCAAATTTTGGGGCAGAATATGACTCCTAAAACATTAGAGGGAAAATAATAATCCCAGTTTACTGTATCTTTTTAAAATCCTTAAGACTATAATTCTAAAATAAAAGTTGAATATTACTGTTTTAATATTTTCAGGATCTGCAGCTAAAGAATTTTTTACAAAATCAAAACTTCCTATTCTTGAACTTTCGCACATTTGGTAAGTGTGAAATATTAGGTTGGGGTAGATGCTTTAAGAATTACATTTGTGGAGTAGAAATGCCTAGTGAGAGAGATCTTTTTATCATTTGCATTAAAACATCATTCAGTGTCAGTGATACTTGGAAACTTAAAACTATTCCCATTATAATCAAACAGTAACTTCTGTTTGAATAGTCCTTGAACAAAATCTGATACTTTGATTGCCCTGACGTCAGGTATAAAACGCAGTGTTTTGTAACCAATTGTTTATGGGAGGCTTGCATGAAGTAACTAACAATCTGGATTCACACTCTCTTCCATAAAAGATATTACATTTTGTACTATTTTCAAACAAGTTTCTACACTAAAAACAAAACTATTCAATATATTAAACTGCGATATGGTGCTACTTTTCTAGCATTCAAATAATCTTTGCTTGACCTTGTTGTTGCATATGCTAGCATTTACCCATATTGTGCCTGTATGTACAGTGGCCTCCTCATTATTTGAATAGCACGAATAACCATTACATTCACCATTACATGAATTATCTATCTCCATACCAGTCCAGACACAAGGGGTCATGTGATCTTGAGTTCTTTACCTTCTCTCCTCCTCTCAATTTAAAAAATACTGTTTTGCCACCATGACTTTCAGGTGTCTTCCTTGGTTTTCCAAACTTATTCCTCATTTTCCTCTCTGAAGAACAAACAAAAAGATAAGCCTAGGAGAAAACACTATCTCCCGGAACTAAATTCAACATTCAATTTATGGTCAAAATCAGTTTTTATCACGTGGAAGAACAAAGAGGAATAGAACATCAGTAAAGGAAAGGTGCTTTACAGATTATTTTTCCTATTGTGTCACTAAACCATACGAAAAGTCCCCAAATTTACCATATCTCCAGCACCAAGAGTTGCATGGGACTCATTACATTGTTTCCACAAGATTTTTTTCCTTCTTAAGCCATCTCAACATCCAGATTTCCAAAGGAGCCACAGTGGTCCAAGGGTTAAACCTTTGTGCCAGCTGAACTGCTGACCTGACGGTTGCCTGTTCAAATCCGCGAGATGGGGTGAGCTCCAGTCTGTAACCTCTAGCTTGCAAGGACATGAGAGAAGCCTCCCAACTACCACATCTGGACGTCTCCTGGGCAACATCTCTGTAGACGGCCAATTGTCTAACACCAGAAGCTACTTGCAGTATGTTTTCAAGTTGTTTCTGACACAAAAAAAATTCCAGATTTTCAGACAAGACTTTAAGCCATGGAAGTATAGGAAAGCATACATTCTGCAATGCTGTTTCTCAAAGCAGGTAATCACCTGTATGGTCTGATCAACCTCAGCGGTTATTTATAGTCATCATAATTGAAATGACCTTTGACCATCATGGTGAAAAATATTGTGCCCTTGAATTTTCCATAGGGATTGGATGCAGGGCTGCTCTTTTAATCTCCGGGAGCAAGAAGAGTACAGAATCAATTTCCCCTCCCCTTCTTCTCCCTTGAAAAAGCCCCCCTTTTAATGAAGAGTCTTAAGGGCAATACACTCCAGTAAGACACAAGAAAAGCCCCTTCTTCTGTGGATAGAAGGATGTCTTCTACCATTTGGTCTTGTTTCTCCAGGTGTTCTAAAAGATTCTTTGAGATCCTGCTCCACAGAAAGCCCAAAATTATGAAACGGAAGAGATGTAATTAGAGGGATAAATGCCACCTTCAAAGCCCTCTCCTACTTCTTGTAGGGCAAACTAAAATAGTGATTTACTCAAAAAGGAAAAGTTCAAGGAAGAAACCTCACAAAGATTAAAGTTTTCATCTGGAATGCTCCAAAAATGATCATCTTAAATTGGTCAACCCTTCATCCTCAGACTGAAAATGCATGGCACATCCCTGGTAGTTTTCACAGTTATTCATATGTGGGGGGGGGGGGGGGGCATCCTGCACAAAGAGTCAACTTATACGACTTACCCAAAAGCAGGCAATCACCATTGTGAGAACCTTGTGGCATTTCATAATGGCCAATAGTCTCTTGCTTTAAAAAGTACCTAGACTGATGATGAGAATTGCACATCCCTACAGGTGTTCTTGGACTGTACCATCAGAAGACTTATCCACCTAATTGACAGGGAGGAATTCTGTGCACTAAAGTTGAATAATAAAAGTGGTGGATCACACAATTCTTGGTGAACAGACCGACAGATTCTGGAACCAGCCCATTAGATCTCTATGGTTTCTTCATTTTTAACAGACACGCTGAGGCATTTTTCACTGGGACCAGAACCATGTCATCTAGAGTACTGGCCAGAGAGAATATTTGGCATTGCCCTTGGGTTCTAGGTAGAAAGTCTTCCAGGTAGAATGACTTTTTAGTCATTCCCTCAACGATATCTACTTAGGACAAGAGAAGAAAAACAGGAAGATAATATGACTTGTTATTGAGTTCAGGAGCTGTGAGAGCAACGTCATCTAGCCCTTGTGTGCTAGAGTGTGATAGTTCTTTGCAAGTTTAGGTAATTAAACCAATATTTCCTCATATAAATATTTGCTGTATACTAAAACAGCAACAACATCACAGAATGCCAATATGTCTTTCTTAGGGAAAAAGGTGATCAAATTTCCCACTGATGCATCCACAAGATTGCATTTTGCTCCTCTGAATGAATGTGCCTTTGATCCAGCGGAGAGTCCTGCTAGCAGAATGGGAAGGGAGGTGATTTTTTTACCATTCCCTCTTCCTTTTTAACCCCCCCCCCCCCCACACACACACACACACACCTCAATTTGTTGGAGCCAGTTTTCAGAAGGCACAGGACTTTATAGGAACTGTTTTTAAAACACCTTTTCCCTTCTACATACCCTGAGCTGTGTTCCGATCTCTTTATCCAAGCTATTATATTTTAGAATCAATGCCACACTCTGTAATGGTTTTCCTTATTGGTTATTTTTTAAAAAAGGCTTATCTCCATTAAAAATTTTCAAATACTGTACAATATTTGAAGGATAGCTAGAGTAACATAAAACATTATTTTCAAAATGTTTAAAAATGATAATTTTATGTCTTTTCAGGGAGCTCTCTGATTTTGACAAAGATGGCGCATTAACACTGGATGAGTTCTGTGCTGCTTTCCATCTCGTAGTTGCTAGGAAGAATGGATATGACTTGCCTGAGAAATTACCTGAAAGTTTAATGCCCAAGCTGATTGATTTGGAGGACTCTACAGGTATTTTTCTTCTCAAACATTTAGTTATTTAAATTTTGTTTAAAATTATATATAATAATAATAATAATAATAATAATTTTATTTTTGTACCCCGCCACCATCTCCCCAGAGGGACTCGGGGCAGCTTACAGATATAAAACCAACATACAATAATATCGAATACAAAAACACAGAAATAAATTTAAAAGGCATTAAAAATCACAATCATTATAAAACACTTGAGAAACATAGCAGTAAAAACATAAAATGAGAGCTGGGCAAAGTGCACTGAGTGGAACTTGTAAACAAGAAGGAAGTTAAGGTGCTACAAGGTCATGGGAAGAGCCTTAGACTGGGGTGAACACTGAGGCTATGTCAGGGAGTTAACCAAGAGGTACAACTGGTCAGAAGAACCCACTAGTACCTGTATACAGTGGGCGGAACTTCTTCAAAGGCCTTAAATATATTATATTTAAGATGTACTTCTTTAAAATATGCCACTTTTAATGTAGGTCTTCTTACTATATTTTATGAAACATAGTATTTCTCAGTTTTACAACCCTGCTACAGGCATTTGAGGGAATAAAAAATCTCTCATATGTTAGTCCATGTTTTTCTTTTTTCTATGTAAATAATGCATGTTCAGAATACCCGCAGAGGAATTTAAGATTAGAATATTGGAGGTAGTCAGAATTTGTTTTATGCACTGGCCCTTTCCATCTGCTGTGCACATGGAACCAGTTATATAGAGTTTTGGCAACCTCTGTAAAAATTAGTCCTGTAAATCCATATTTGAGCTTTAAAAATGAATGGAAAGTTTGTCAGCCTCTTTGAATGAAGTGTCATGAATCAGTTTTACAAGAGACCAGTTATTCCACATTCTTAATATGAACCTGCATGTCTAGTATTACTGTTTTGGATAAATGATTAAAAATATAATGGAAGTAAGAACATTTAGATTATATAAACTTGCACATGTAATATCTCACGATAGCAGTTTCCTTCCTGCAATAAATGGTTGTATTATTTGAATGCTGTAGATGAGCAATTTCTAGGGAGTTTGATTTGTGAGAACTCTCATTGTAGCTTCTGGAATTGGTTGCACTTCTATGTAGTGTTGTCCTGACACTCTTTCACTGTGGAGGAAGAGAGAGAAAAACTGGATTCATCTGATCTTCCTGGTATTTGTATTTTGAAGCAAAGCAGTATGAAAATATAAGCAGAAATTGTACTTAGTACTTGGCATGCAATTGGTCATACAAGCTGTTTTATTTTTGTAGCAATCCGAACTGAAGATTAAAAAGGAATTGAGTACTTGATTGTACTTTTTAAAAAATGAAATGTGAAACATATGTAATCTATATGATATAAGAACCTGCAGAAGAAAATACTACACTTCGATGGTTGATAAACAAAATATGTTCTAGAAGTTTGAGATGCTTTAGAACAGAATTCCAAGAACAGTTGTTGAAAATGGGCAGCCCCCATAATCTCTGTAATAGTGTTGTTTGAGACACTCAGACCTTTCTAGATTTCAGCCAAGGCTATACCCTTTTTCATGAGCTATGACTTGGAAATAAGTATCTGGCGTTCCATTTTCTGTAGCATTTAGCATTGTTATGAAATACATGTCAATGAAATACAAAGTCGAATAGGTAAGAATATTAACTGTTGGGAAAGCATTTTAAATCAAGTGTTAGTTTCCTTGTCTTCCATAACTTTGAAAGGGTATCTTATTTGCTTTATGTAGTGAGTTGGATCCTTTGTTCTTATTTCCTGCCACACCCTTTTGTTCCCCATGCTAAACTTCTTCTGATAGTTGAGGGATCTCTTGGAATAGTATATGGTGGAGCAAAGTGAACTGTTGGGAAAAGGGAAGTTGAGGCAACTTGGTGAGGTTGCCTTATGCTAGAAGACAGCTCTAGATGAAACACAGTAAATGTAAATAAACATTTTGTTTTAACTAACAGATTTTTGTAGTTATTATAGGAGGTTGGTGCATGAGCAAATCATGGTGAATAATGACATTCATTCAAAATTGTAAGACATTAATATGCCGTTCTGCTTTGCATTCATAGTGGTTCCTGTCTCAGAAGTGGGAGATCAGTCTGGTGACATAGTTTATGCAGCTTCACCGGCTGAAGCACCTCCAAGCAAATCGCCATCAATGCCATCACTAAATCAAGCATGGCCTGAACTGAATCAAAGCAGTGAGGTTAGCAAAATAGTTTTATCATTTGCTAGAAATTTCTTATTTTAAAAGTTTATGCATGGCATAATGTAGCTTAAATTCTATAACATCTGGATTGTCTTCTTCATTTTGAGGTTTCACTGGAGTAACTATTAAGATATCTATATCAGGTGTGAACAGCTGTGCAGCAGCTAATTTTTGCCCCTGAATCTATCTGGAGGCTGCACCAATATAACTCATTAGAAGTGATGTCATGTCACTTCTGGTCTCCTTTTTCAGCTGGAAAAAAAACTAAGACAGTTTTGGGTTTTGATGGGTGGGAGGGGGAAAGCACTGTTTTGCAGTTGTTTTGGTTTTATAGTTTGAACTCTTTGAGAATTTAAAATCACTTGGAAATTGGCTTGAAAATGTGGTGGAAAATGCTTGGAAAGCTTTGGGGGAGCCACGAAAGTGAAGTTCAGGGCACACTTTCTGTTCCCTGATTCATAATCTTGTTTCCAAGACATAATATCTAGGGAATATTTGGGATTGTCAACATTTCCTCAATTATATCTTTTTGGTTTTGGTTGTCTCTGTGATTCACATAATTGGAGGGAAGGTGTCTTGTGCTGCATTGAGTCACAAGTTGAATCTTCTAGATCTGGGTGATTTCAGCAGGAACTCTACCCCCACTTTCACATTGTGTTTCTTCTCCTTGAGTCCTTCTCATTCCTTGTGTGATCAGCATCGGGAGAACGTACTTGATATTATGCTGTTCAGAGCCAGCTTTTTTCCTTCTGTAAATATATTGTATATTATTTTTTAACAATGTAATTCGTGCTCTTTTGTTTTTTGTTGTTGGCATAGTTTTCAAATCTGCATCTTGTACCCCATGGACCTTTTTCATACTGTGCACCGGCTGTGAGATAATTTCAAAAGTTTGCTTTATAAGGGCATCACAAAATAACATCTTAAGAATCATCAGCTGAAGTTGATACTGGTTATTTAGGTAGAGATTCAGTTGAATTAGTTGTGAAAACCTTTTACCAAACACTGATCTCTCTATTTTGAAGGAAACATCAACTATACCAGTTTCCAAAGGGATGGTACCCCAGACATTTTTGGTTCAATTTTGTAAACTAGTTAGGTTTTAGCAACATCCAAGCTATCTTCAGACTTGATATCTTCTTGTCAGGATCCAGGGCTCTGCCAGTATGCAGTGGTTAGCCAAAAAACCCGTCTTGTGTCAAAACTGTTTTATTTAATTTACTTAAACACTTGGCTGTTTCAAGTTCTGGGTTCAAAACCAACCAACCATCATCAATAATATAATAATAAATATTTATTTGTACCCCACATTTCTCCCCAAAGCAGCTTACAACATGTTAAAAACGATACAAGTCCCAACAATCAGCATATATACCACACAAACCATCTATAAAATAAAACAACTATGGGACATGACACTTCTGCCTCCACATTTTTACTAATACATATAAATTCATTAATTTCGGACAACACCTCTAGATAAACATCTAGAAAAGGAATGAGGATTCATCATGTATTGTTCCTCGGGAACCTCAACACTTTCAGTTTGCTAATTTTGATGTCCATCTCAGAAATAAGATGATTTACAGACATTCCCATAATTTATGCATATGCTTTATACATATACATACCGGTATGAATAAGTTTGGCACAATCTGACTCTGGACCCTTCAGCGCCCAAGGAATCAGACTGAAGATACTCCCCATACACCTAATACTCAAAGTTTCTTTCTAAAGCAGGAGAGTTGTCACCCTATTGTAGATGTCATTCTACACTAGCTACCTATTAGTACTCAGAGTAACATTTGCAACATGGTTATTTTCATTAACTCTATATTGTTCAGGATCAAGGCAATAGATATGGATATCCCTCAAGAGGGTTTCATGTCCCTCTTCAGGTCAGAAAAAGTGTTGATGGATGGTGCAGTCCAGCTTAATGAGGGGCATACCTTTTCATCAGTCATCAATTGCATTTACGTAATAATAATTTTATTTATTTCTTACCCTCCTCTCCTCACTGCCGAGGCATGTTACACCATTGCTTAAAACACATAATCAAAACACTATCCTTTAAAAACACGCCATAGATTACACATATTAAAGCTGCTGCTGCTGTCGCATAGTCGTTTCCGACTTTGTGACTTCATGGACCAATGCACGCCAGAGCTCCCTGTTGGCCGTCGCCGCCCCCAGTTCCTTCAAGGTCAAACCAGTCACTTCAAGGATACCATCCATCCATCTCACCCTTGGTCGGCCTCTTTTCCTTTTTCCTTCCATTTTCCCCAGCATCGTTATCTTTTCCAAGATTTCCTGTCTTCTCATGAGGTGGCCAAAATACTTCATCTTTGCCTCTAATGTCCTTCCCTCCAGTGAGCAGCTGGGCATTATTTCCTGGATGATGGACTGGTTGGATCTTCTTGCAGTCCAAGGCACTCTCAGGATTTTCCTCCAGCACCACAGTTCAAAAGCGTCCATCTTCCTTCGCTCAGCCTTTTTGTATTAAATATTAAATATTTGAATATTAAAGCATATTTCCATAAAATTAAAATACACAAAACAAAAATTAGACAAAGAAGTTTAAAAATTGTCATTAAAACTGTCTGGGTAGGCCTGCTGGAAGAGATAGGTTTTCACTCGTCTTAAATTCCCACAGCTGATCTAGCTGTCATAGCTCTACAAGCAGGGTGTTCCACAGTCATGGGGTGTCAGATAAAAAGATCCATGAATGGCAGTTGCCTGTTGGGTTCTGGCAGGCTGGAGCAGATGCCCCCCCAGAGGACCCCAGTGTTCAGGGCGGATTGTATGGGAGAAGGTGATCCTGTAGGTAATCTGAGCCCAAACCATGTAAGGCTTTAAAGGTCAATACCAACTAATTGCCCAGAAACTAATTGCACCCAGTGGAGTGACTTTAGGATAGGGGTGATATGCTCACTCCTGGGTGTTACTGTAACCAATCTGGTTGCTGTATTTTGAACCAGCTGGTGTTTCCTATCTTGGTACAAATGTGGATCGCATTGCAGAAGTCCAACCTTGAGGTTACCAGCATGTTCAAATAGCAACAGACAATGCAACAGCAATGTTCTGTGCAAACAACAAGGGGGTACAAGATTCAAAAAATTACCATATCTGCCTCTGGACCTGTAAAAATCGTTCATCACTTGGTACATTACTCTTAATAAAAATCATCTAAGAAGGGAACATGCTAGCACTCATTCAAAATATGCAAGAGACTCAGTTATTTTTTGACATAATGTTTTCAAGTGAGTCAGTAATAGGTTTGCTTGTAGCAAAGCAAAAATAGAAAGCAGTTGGGAAGTCTGGTAGCATGGCAGAAGTAGGACCTATTTCAAGGAAGTACACTTCTTGCATTCATAATAATTGTGTTGGTACTACCAGCCCTTGCTCACAACTCTCCTCACACATTCCATTTATTGTTATTTTTGCTTTCTGAATGATATGGAACTTTTCACATAGATAGCAGGCAGAGTCCAGGGACCTTTTTCACAGAGCAGACAGATTTCACTGTAAATGCCAGAGTGGCATCTTGTGGAATTCTAGGATTTGCCTGTCAGGCAGGGACATTTTTAGAAATCTCAGCTAAGGAGCAAAGTACAAATCTAATGAATCTTTTGGATGTAGTCATATCATTAAAGTAGAATCATAGTGCTATGATTGTGTAATGCCCCCTGAATCCCTTACTAAGTATGAATGACAGCAAAATAGAAAATGGGAGAATAGATAAGACCCCAGCATTTTACAAAAATTTTAAGTTCGACCATCAACACTCCACCATGTTGCCTAAGTCATCAGAGGGAGCTCCTCCCCCGCCCAACTGCCACTCTGGGCCAGAGTGAAGGGGGCCAGGAAGACATCATTCCACCATGTCGCCTAAGTCATCAGAGGGAGCCCCTTCCCCGCCCAAGGACTGTCTGCCACTCTGGGCTAGAGGGAAGAAGGGGGCCAGGAAGACATCATTCCACCATGTCGCCCAAGTCATCAGAGGGAGCCCCTTCCCCGCCCAAGGACTGATGGCCACTCTGGGCCAGAGAGACCCCATTCCATCATGTCACTTAAGTCATAAGAGGGAGCCCCTCCCCCGCCCAAGGATGAACTGCCACTCTGGGCCAGAGTGAAGAAGGGGGCCAGGAAGACATCATTCCATCATGTCGCCTAAGTCATCAGAGGGAGCCCCTTCCCCGCCCAAGGACTAACTGCTACTCTGGGCCAGAGTGAAGAAGGGGGCCAGGAAGACATCATTCCAACATGTTGCCTAAGTCATCAGAGGGAGCCCCTTCCCCGCCCAAGGACTAACTGCCACTCTGGGCCAGAGTGAAGAAGGGGGCCAGGAAGATGACATTCCACCATGTCGCCGAAGTCATGAAAGGGAACCCCTCCCCCGCCCAAGGTCTAACTGCCACTCTAGGCCAGAGAGATATCATTCCATCATGTTGCCTAAGTCATCAGAGGGAGCCCCTTCCCCACCCAAGGACTATCTGCCACTCTGGACCAGAGTGAAGAAGGGGGCCAGGAAGACATCATTCCACCATGTCGCCTAAGTCATCAAAGGGAACCCCTCCCACGCCCAAGGACTAACTACCACTCTGGACCAGAGAGACATCATTCCATCATGTTGCCTAAGTCATCAGAGGGAGCCCCTTCCCCGCCCAAGGACTAACTGCCACTCTGGGCCAGAGTGAAGAAGGGGGCCAGGAAGACATCATTCCAACATGTCGCCTAAGTCATCAGAGGGAGCCCCTTCCCCGCCCAAGGACTAACTGCCACTCTGGGCCAGAGTGAAGAAGGGGGCCAGGAAGACATCATTCCAACATGTCGCCTAAGTCATCAGAGGGAGCCCCTTCCCCGCCCAAGGACTATCTGCCACTCTGGGCCAGAGTGAAGAAGGGGGCCAGGACAACATCATTCCACCATGTCGCCTAAGTCATCAAATGGAACCCTTCCCGCACCCAAGGACTAACTGCCACTCTGGGCCAGAGTGAAGAAGGGGGCCAGGAAGACATCATTCCACCATGTCGCCAAAGTTATCAGAGGTAGCCCCTTCCCCGCCCAAGGACTAACTGCCACTCTGGGCCAGAGTGAAGAAGGGGGCCAGGAAGACATCATTCCAACATGTCGCCTAAGTCATCAGAGGGAGCCCCTTCCCCGCCCAAGGACTAACTGCCACTCTGGGCCAGAGTGAAGAAGGGGGCCAGGAAGACATCATTCCACCATGTCGCCTAAGTCATCAGAGGGAGCCCCTTCCCCGCCCAAGGACTAACTGCCACTCTGGGCCAGAGTGAAGAAGGGGGCCAGGAAGACATCATTCCAACATGTCGCCTAAGTCATCAGAGGGAGCCCCTTCCCCGCCCAAGGACTAACTGCCACTCTGGGCCAGAGTGAAGAAGGGGGCCAGGACAACATCATTCCACCATGTCGCCTAAGTCATCAAATGGAACCCTTCCCGCACCCAAGGACTAACTGCCACTCTGGGCCAGAGTGAAGAAGGGGGCCAGGAAGACATCATTCCACCATGTTGCCAAAGTCATCAGAGGGAGCCCCTTCCCCGCCCAAGGACTAACTGCCACTCTGGGCCAGAGTGAAGAAGGGGGCCAGGACAACATCATTCCACCATGTCGCCTAAGTCATCAAAGGGAACCCCTCCCCCGCCCAAGGTCTAACTGCCACTCTAGGCCAGAGAGATATCATTCCATCATGTTGCCTAAGTCATCAGAGGGAGCCCCTCCCCCGCCCAAAGACTAACTGCCACTCTGGGCCAGAGTGAAGAAGGGGGCCAGGAAGACATCATTCCAACATGTCGCCTAAGTCATCAGAGGGAGCCCATCCCCCGCCCAAGGACTAACTGCCACTTTGGGCCAGAGTGAAGAAGGGGGCCAGGAAGAGATCATTACATGTCACCTGAGTCATCAGAGGGAGCCCCTCCCCCGCCCAAAAACTAACTGCCACTCTGGGCCACAGAGACATCATTCCATCATGTCACCTAAGTCATCAGAGGGAGCCTCTTCCCCGCCGAAGGACTAACTGCCACTCTGTACTAGAGTGAAGAAGGGGGTCAGGAAGACATCACTCAACTGTGTCTCCTGAGTCAATATAACAACATCATAATATATAATACTCATATTATGATATACTAATAATATAATATATTGTATATATATATAATATTGATAACAATATTATAATGTAATACAATATAATAATACACTATTATAATTGTGTTTTTATATTACATGTAATATTACTAATAATATTACAATATAATGTTATAATACAATATAGTAATATATAATGCTTATATTGTGCTATGTTAATAATATAATATATTATATGTAAATATAACTTGTAAGCCGCCCTGAGTCCCCATCGGGGGGAGAAGAGCTGGATATAAATGTTGTTAATAAATAAATAAATAAATAAATAAACATGAAAATCGCAAGAAAAGTGAAAGCTCATGAAAGAAAATTTCATCCCTCTGTGCGTTTTAGTAGAAACCTTCAAGTAGTCTTTATAAGGTTCCAGATATTTTAATTTACTCATACAAGCCATACCTAACTTGGTTATTGCTTTTCGTAACCTCATATTAGTTTTGTATAAAATATTTGCTGAAAAGTGTTTCTCACTCTGATACAAAAATGTACGTAATACCCAGTAATACATTTACTTCATTAACTGAGATATACTTGCCTTATCCCATAAGAATATCTTCCTTGCTATTATTTTTGCACAAAGGACAGGTGAATTGACCGAATAGTCCGTGGACCCTTCCTCCTCAGTATTTCATAAGGATAAGGTGATATTCAAACTAGACTGGTTATTTCCCAGTTCCCTTTGGAGCAATATCATATGTTCACTACATTCATACAAAGTCATTATTTTCTGGGCAAAGCTCTTCATTATCTGGATGTCAGAAGAGCATTGACTTTTTTGTAGTTGGACAGCACCTTCTAGAACAGTGGTTTTCAACCTGGGGTCCCCAGATGTTTTTGGCCTTCAATTTCTAGAAATCCCAGCCAATTTACCAGCTGTTATGATTTCTGGGAGTTGAAAGCCAAAAAACATCTGGGAACCCCAGGTTGAGAACCACTGTTCTGGAACATAGTGCCTTTTTGAATATTCAGGTTGTCAAAAGAGAACACCCTGACTCTTCAAAGAGGATATTGACATGGGTTGTAGAAGCCATTCAGCTCAGTTACCAATTAGATAGGTTACCAAACCTGTGAAGATTGTACTGTTTCCAGAAGTGTCAGAGCAGTGACATGATCACTGCCATCTACCTTAATTTCTTACCACCATATGAATGTGAAATTGAAAACTCATGCCACTTTTGGTTGGTTGATATTGTCCTCAGTTGTGATGTGATATTCAACACACCTATGAGTTGCTATCCAGTCACTTACTTGTTTGTTTGTTTGTTTTTTAATAAATTTTTATTGAGTATTTTGTGCACAGTTCAGTAAAAGAATAGGAGGAAATAGAAAAGAGGAGAAAAAAAAGAAAAGAAAGGGAGGGAGGGCAGGGATTGATGGTGAAGAGTAGGGGGGGGGGGGTAGGGGGAATTTTTTTCCAGTCTTCCATCCTCATCACTTCGGTGTAATTTGCTATTGCTACAATTCTTCCTGTCGTACTGGGTAGATTTTTATTTCCTTTTCCTGGTGTACCGAACAAAGTTTGTTAATCTAAATACTTTTTTGATTAGTTAATTCCTATTCCTTTGTTGCTTGTATTCTATGTAACTTGACCAATCTGTGCGTTTCATTGGTCGCCCGTTATGTTGTTTAATCATAAATGTTAATGCATCCATATCGTGTATTTCATCCATTTTTGCGATCCACTCTTCTATGCTTGGTGTAGCTTGTATTTTCCAATATTTTGCCAATAGAATTCTCGCTGCTGTTGACAGATAAGTAAACAGTATGTCTTCATTTCTATTGAACTTCGTGTCTTTGTCGGTTATTCCTAGGAGGTAATGTTCTGGTTTTAAAGGGAAAAGGTGATCCTGTCACTTACTTGTTTGAGTGACAAAGACAAAGAGCAAGAAAAAATTGCTGTCTATAACTGGTTCTTTGAGCGGTCATCTTTAAACTCACACAATCCACTTTCCTCCATTTCTTTCCATATTTGTGCTTTTTTCTTTAGCATTGGACTCAGAATTGAGGAAAGGCTCACTTTTATGTAATTAATGAGCGGGTGGGGGGCAGTGTTCCTGCTAAAATTGCCCAATGCTAGAATGTTCCATTCGTGGCTCTTTGCAGATGCAAGCCCTCCTCCATTGTGCAAGTTGACCAGGTGAAGAACCAGTTACAGGTAAGCAACCTATTCTTGATACCTCTTCTTTTCCCTCCATTGATCTTTAAAGGTGAGCTATTTTATTATGTTTTAAATCCAAGACTTCGTCAAAAAGTTAGTGTGTGCGTGTTGACTGCGGTGAAGATCAGAATTTGGGAAAGGGCACTAGATTGCCTAACCCTAAAAAGTATGTGGACTTTTTGCATTGTTCTAATATAGACAAACTACAGTTTAAGCACACATCTTATTTAATAGATAATTACTTAATCAAAATCTTTACTCAGTATGTAAGAAAAACACTCTATGAAAGTCACATCAGATATTTGAACAAACCTCTTTGAACTACAAATTTAGATTGGATTGTATGTTTACTATACATATCTTATTAAAAGGTTATTCAAAATTATGGTTGCTGGGTTTGCATAATCATAATTGCACAAGTGGTATTCCTTAGTGTTGCCAATTTAAAAGGATTTATTTTTAAAGTAGATTTTTAATCTATTATTTGAGATCCTGTTGAAGAATTCTAATGTTTTTAAATCAGTGAATACAGTAGAGTCTTGCTTATCCAAAATAAATGTTGGATAAGTGAAAATGTTGGAAAATAAGGATAGATTAAGGAAAAGCCTATTAAACATCAAACTACGTTATGCTTTTACAAATTAAGCACCAAAACATGTTTTACAACAAATCGCCAAAAAAATCATTTCAATACACAGTAAGGTTATGTAGTAATTACTTTATTTACGAATTTAGCACTAAAACATTTCAATGTATTGAAAACATTGACTTAAAAAAACTGACTACTAAAAGGCAGACTGTGTTGGATAATACAGAACGTTGGATAAGTGAAGTTTGGATAAGCGAGACTCTACTGTATTTATTGTGCTAGCCAAAAGGCCATGACAAAGAGTTATAAAATGTACAAAACAGAACATTCAAGATAAAAAGGTTATCAAACTCATTCAAAAAGTTCTTTAAATATTTTATATTGAAGCTTTATCAAGTTTTTCTAGTGTGGTAAATATTTATGTCGAATATAAGAGCAAAATAAATATTTCTCTAGGTTGTGTATACTGTATACCTTGAAGTATAATGCAATTTAAACTTCAAGTAACAATTTACTTAAGTAAAATTATTGGCAGGAGGTCACTAGCAACATACCATTTTAAAATTCCTAAAAGAGAGTAATTAATGATTACGAAAAGATTTTGGCTTTGTTTTTCAGGGCAGTTTTCAGTAGTATTTCTAATTAATGCTAATTTCAAAACAATAGCAATTAATTTGTAAACCTCTCTGAATTACCAGTAACATTAGATATTTTCTAAGTAGAATGATCAGCCTCAAACAAAGACCAAATAATACAGTACATATTAAATGCCAGTACTCGATTAAGCTAGAGACAGGTTTATTGTGAGGAATAGAACAATATTTGCGTTTGTCTTGCTTTTTAAAGGAGCAAGATAAAATACATCAGCTTTCACTTTGCCATAGAAAAATTATTCATGTTCTTTCATTTTGACACTGAGAGATGAGAAGACACAAATAGGCAGAATCACACTGGGGTTATAGTACTGTATGTAGTCATGGAGTTGAATAAATAGGCAAGAATTTGATGTTGGCCAGGATCAACCACAGAGCAATACATATGGCAAAAACAGCACCTCACAATAGAGTTCTCACTGCGTTTGTAGGAAGTGAACTTATGACTCCCAAGATCCTTGTTTGATTTTTGGAAATTACTGATATAACCCCCAAGCACCTGTGAGCAGGAAACATCAATAGGAAGTTCTAAGACTGAAATACCAGATGTATTAGGCATTATTTTTAGAATGGCTATACTGGTTGTCACATATGGAGAATAGTAATCTAAAAAACTTTTACAGGTGTTTTGGGTATATTGTGCAGGATCTAATAATCTTTTAGATTTATGCACAGGAATTGTGCTGGCACAGTAGAGCTCTTTTAACTTCTTAAACTGCTTTGAAGCCCCCTGCATATACCATGGGAACTGCTGAGAAAATTCAGAACTAAAAGTTCTTCAGGTTACAGTGATCTAATTCCACAAATTTTGGTATTTTGGTATTTACTGTATATATTTAACGTTTGGAGCATTTCATGGGTATTGGCATTACATGATTTATTAACATGGCAGATTCTGTTCTGTTCCTGGGAATATTTGTTCTCATTGTAGCAAATACTTAATTTTTAGACTCTTACTAATGTCAGATTTCCATGCGGAAATTTTCTACTTTGTATTAATCTACCTAAAATGTCTCTCATACACTATCCTAGCTATTTGTGAACTGTTAATCCCAAATAGCTGTTCCTGTAGTTAGGTCCTGCTCACATGGCTAGTCAGTCAAACATTCTCCTAGCCTTGTAGCAGCTGTTGATGGGTAAGCAATGGGTTTGTTGCTGTTGTTGTTTTGATTTGGCTAATAATTACTTACCATTCCACTAACTGAAACATAGTAACATTTCTTTTCTGAGGATATAATCTAACTTTCTAATCTTAAACAAAATTTTAATTGCTTTGATGCCAAATTAATTGCTGTTGTGTCACTTGGGGAGGAGGAATTTAGCACAAAAAACTTACTTGGCAGTTATATTTTATGATAGAGTATATCTTGTAGCTTGTTGAAATTATTGCTAAAACAGATTTCCTTATCGATTTACAGAGTTTGAAGTGCTAATCTTTTTGCATTGTTTCAATTATAAATTAAGTATTCCTATGTCTGCATAAGATGTATTCAGATTAAAAGCATTTTCAAGAATTGCTTTCAAAAGTCAGATGATTCTCTTAATGCTTTCGTAATATACAATTTTAAAATCCAGTATTTTGTAAGGAAAACATAGAGCTAATTCTACATTTATGTTGTGATATGTAGAAAACTCAAAAAATAATAGCATCATCAAAATACTCATATTTCCATTTTTTTGGCTTGATTATATTGATAAAATCACATGTTTTATGACTTTTGCTCATTTGGTAAACCCCTATAATACTTGAGACAGCTGAAGTCGCTTTTGAAAAAACGAAAACTTGTTTCAAGTATGCCTTAAAATTTGGGTATTGGCAATTTTTGGAAAGTCAACAACAGCTAGTGCAACCTCTAAACAGCTAAATTTTCTTTAGAGAACCTTCATTCTTTCTCTCACGCTGACTTGTCTTTCCTCTATCTGTTCAGCAGTGGGAGACATTTAGTGAACGCTCCTCAAGCTCACAAACCCTGACCCAATTTGATTCTAACATTGCACCAGCTGATCCTGTAAGTCAATCACTTAGCTTGCTTGATTTGAAATTAATTTTATTAACTCTGAATTTTAATTAATTGTGTTTTGCCTGTTAATGCATGGTTCTACAGCGCTTGATGGATAATGATGGCAATCCTGATTATCTTAATTTGACTTAAAATTGACTGGAAGAGTCTTGTATTTGTACACTACTTCATATAAAAAGTGTCCATGATTTTATATTGTACATCTATGCAAGAATGGAAGAACTTGTGGAGCATTTTCACTGCAGCATGTCACAAAATTCTTATTAATTCACCATTTGCGACAAATATGTACTCTTTAATAGCAACAAAATAGTTCTGAGGCTCATCAGCTGCCTTGCATTGAAAAGGGGTTGATAGTTGAGAAATATGGTGACTTGCAAAAAGATTTTTGAAAAAGCAACTCACAGTGCTATTTTGGATAATTTTCTGCCTGAAAACTGTGGCAAACCACATACATACACAACCCCCCTGTCTAGAAACATGGAGGATTCTTCCTCCCAAACCTCAGCCATATCCCCATGTCGTATTTGGCTGTGAATTGGTTGAAACTGATGACCTGACTTGCCTGGACAAGTGAGTGGGCTGATGGGGAAAAGGTACACAAATGTGAAATTGTCCCTTAACCCACCCACACACATATACACTCCCCCCCCCCAGTGGTTTTGAAAGATGTGCCCAAATATTTAGAAGTGACAATAAATAGTTTGCTAGTTCCTCCGGTGATCTTGAAGAAACTGACATGGATTTTCCATATCATTAAATAAAGTTTCCTTGCCATACAATAATTACAGTTTGTAACATTCTAGTCCGGTGGCTGTTAATGTACTCTAAATTTCAGTATATTTACCTACCTCACAACCCTGAGAAATTCTTTAGAAAGTCATAATGTGTATAGACTACTAATGAATGTTTCAAATATTTGCTTAGCAATGACTGCTTTCTTTGGTCTGATGTTCTGCACCATCCTAAACAGGTTTTCAAATTATGGTATTGTGCTTCTTTACAAGCAATGTACACTCCAAAGTTATCAAAAATATGAATATGGGCAACTGGAGCAAGAGATCATATGAACAAATAAGATACTGGAGTAAAATGAGTGCACACTCAGCAGCACACTAATATTGCTGATTTTCTTACATTGAACGAATAAATCTGCATAAGACCCCAACTTACATTCACTTGAATGTGCATAAAGCCTCTATACAATCAGGAATCCTGCTGTGTTAGAGTTACCAGTTACACATATTACTCAGATTTAAATGCACATTAATTACAACTGTCTAAATCCTCTCCAGGAAATCTGGTATTACATGATAGCATTAGCTCACACGTCCCTCATTTTTATAGTCTTAGTAAAACCAAGGCGTATGGGTGAATAGCAGTAAGAACTTCATCACACCATGATGCAACCTAAACACACATTCTGGTATTACCATAAATAAATTCACCATGTTGAATAAAGAATGACTGTATTCTGCATTTGGGGAAGACAAGGGTTGCATCTACATTGTAGAATTAATGCAGGTTGACATCACCTTAACTACCATGGCACAATACTATAAAATCCTGGGAGTTGTGGTTTTATATGGTCTGTAACCTCTGCCAAAGTGTGCTGGAGCCTGATAAAACTAGTAACTCCCAGGATTCCATAGTATAGAACCATGACAATGAAAGTGTTGACAAACTGCATTAATTCGACAGTGTAGATGTCCCCATAATCAGATAAAATGAGAAATGTAAAGCGCTCCTAGAAAATGCATAATGACTATTTACGAGGGTTATCCAGAAAGTTCATTACGTTTTGGAATTAAAAATAAACAAAGTATAGGAGAAAACATGTACCATATTCAGTTGAAAGCCAGACCCAAATACTAGTTCTCAGCATAGTCCCCACTGAAATCTAGGTAGTTATCATAGCGATAAAAGTGTTTGAAAAGCCCTCCTTCCCCCCCCCCCTCCCCAAGATTCCCGCCTGGCTTGCGTCCTGAACCAGGCTGGCTTCCCTTCCCTCAGCTGTCAAGTGGTGCGCTCAGCTTTCCACACAATCTTCCTGGATCGCTCTTTTGTTTTGCAGTTGCTTGCAAGGAAGGTTTTTTGGGACAGGAAAGGTGTGCTTCTTGCAAAACCTTAGAAGAGCACCTTCCTTGCTCCGTGGAGCACATTTTGAGAACCACTGATACAGAAGAATCCATGTATATGACTTTACAGAGAATGGCAGTAAAAGTGCTTGTCCCCACTGACTCATAGTCTAGTAACACACAAGCAACACAGAAACATAGAAAGGAGTGCAAGACAGAAAAGAAGCTGTGGTGGCATGGTATACTTGGAGTGGGTCAATCTTGCTGACATTGTATTCGTGATTTCAGCTTTCAACTTAGCTTAGAAAGTTTTCTTTAAACTAAATGGATTTTATCTCTCTATGTTGTAGGATACTGCTATTGTTCATCCTGTTCCTATTCGGATGACTCCAAGCAAAATTCACATGCAAGAAATGGAGCTTAAAAGAACTGGAAATGGTAAGCAGCAGTTATTTTTCTGATCTCTGTCTCAAACTAGCAGTAAAGGCTGGAAGGGAAGATGGAGAACTCCTCTTCATCAATACTTATAGCCCAGCCTTCCGCACTAGATGCCTCAAGCTAAAAACTATAAACCAAGAAAATCTCAGTTTTTTGCTCTTTCCTATGCATACCAATTAAAGTGCAACCTTTAAATACCTTGAGAAAACAATCACTTTCATTTCAATGGCTGCAATGAAAATATGCTTGGGTCTCAACAAGCTTTGCGAATTTGCAATCTAATTTTAGTGAATATTAATTTTTAAAACTATTTCACCATAAAGTAATTGAAACAAGATTAAAAATTGTTCACATATTCTTAAAAATCCAAACATAGAAAAATCACTTTAAAAAAACTCATTCTTAGAGCATTCAATAAATGAATCCAGTTTGTCCTCATACCAGATTTCTTTTGACTCATGTATTGCTTTAGTTAAATCATGAACTCCTTGACGTACTCAAACTGATTGTCCTCTTAGAACCAAATTAGAAATCTTTCATAATCCTAGAGTTGGAAGAAACTACAGGGGCCGGCCAGCCCGTTTTATTTCATGAATTGGTATGTGATGCTTATTTAATAGGGATGTAATCTGAAAGTATCAAACTGAATTATTTTTTCCATCATGCTGTTAGCGAAATACAAAAAATTAACATAAATCCAGTGTTGTTCTAGTACTCAACCACTACCCAGTTTCCCCTAAAATAAGACATCCCCAGAAAATAAGACCTAGTAGAAGTTTTGCTGAATTGCTAAATATAAGGCCTCCCCCGAAAGTAAGACCTAGCAAGGTTTTTGTTTGGAAGCATGACCGCCAAACAGAACACCAGAGCATGCAGGATCGGTAAATATACGTATCATAGAGTGTTGTACATGGAAATAATGGTAGTAACAAGAAATTCTTGATAAGATTCACAGTTTGTCTGGTTATGCTGGTTTGTGATGACAACTACTGTACAGTATATAATAAATGTTCAATTTTTGTTCAACAATAAATGTGAATTCTTCTTCATGGAAAAATAAGACATCCCCTGAAAATAAGACCTAGAGCATCTCTGGGAGCAAAAATTAATATAAGACACTGTCTTATTTTCAGGGAAACACGGAAGTGCCATAGAACTTTCTATCCCTCCTCACTACAGCCTTCTAAGTAATGACAATGCTGGTTTCAGAAACGTTTCCAAAACCTTTAGAATAGGTTTGTTGATGAAAAGGAGCTCACTGGATGATAGAGGTTTGCCCCTCCCCAGTTCTGCTTATAAAACAGTTCAGCTGAACTATTGGCAAGTGATTATTGATATCTAATTATCTTTTCAGGTTTCATAACCACAGCTATATACCGTGATACAGAACTTTATATTTCAATTCAGATAGACAATTGTTCATGTAATTTGCTTTTTTCTGTAAGTTTTAGTTAACCACTGGTTACTGTGCAGATATTATAAGAAAGTGCTGATTTGAGAGTAGAATTTAAAGCTTCTCTCACAGTCCCAGATGTTAAAAGATCAGTATGGCAGCTGCTGAATCTGAGCCTCATTCACATTATGCTAAATATTGCTTAGCATTATGCCTTAGTCAGACCACTGTTTGTTTGTTTTTTTACCTAACTTTAACAGGCTTGTTTAGAGGTGAAAATTTCAGGTGGAGGGATTGACTGGGGGAACGGTGATAATTTAAATAACATTAGGAAACAATAGTACATGTAAAGTTCAAAAACATGGGAGAGGTTAGCCTGTCGTGTATAGTGAATGAGTATACTGACATGGATATTTGAATGAAATATCTATACACATAATAAAAGTGAAATCCTGTATGTGTGTATGTGGCATGCATGTCCACTCACACAGACAGCCTTCGGCCTGGCTATAGGCTATAGTTCCCAGTGCTTGAGGAGCCACCAAGTCACTCCCTCCCAGGAAATTGCATGTTACAGTGAGCACATCTTATTGTTCCTTTCCCTGTCTATTTGCATGACCCTGCCCACTGCCTCCCTTAACCCTTTCCTACCCTTTCCTTTGGCACACAGCCAACAAAGGAATTGATCAGCAACTGAACATACTAGAGAGATAGGTTTGGGGATAATTCACCATGACTCATATGAGTTATAGGGACTGGGATGCATAGTTCACTTGCAGTCTAAGAGCAATTTAAACCCTATCAACGATGGACCTGGAACTAACTTGGCATACAGACCCAACATGGCCAAATGTGCATATTGGTGGGGTTTGGGAGTGATTGACCTTGACACCCAGGAGTTATAGTTCACCCGTATTCAGAGAATACTGAACCCATCTGATAAGGGATTTGGACCAAACTTGGTACACAAATTCAACATGTCCAACTGGGAATACTGGTGGACTTGGGAGGTGATTGAACTTTATTTCTGGGAGTTATAATTCACCTGTGTTCCATGAGACCTCTGAACCCTACCAATGACGGACCTGGACCAAACTTGGCACACAGACCCAACACTGCCAATTTTGCATACTAGTGGGGTGATTGACCTTGGCATCAGAGAGTTATAGTTCACCCGTATTCAGAGAAGACTGAACCCAGCAGATGACAGATCTTGACCAAACTTGGCACACTGACCCAACATGGCCAACTGTGCATACTGACGGGGTTTGATGAGGATTGACCCAAAATTTTTGGGAATTGTAGTTCACCCACATCCTTATACATTTTCTAATGGGAGCAGTCATAAAAAAAATAAAAGCAAATACTAAGTTTTTAAAAGATATAATGTAACATATGACCAAACTGATACTACTTAACACCTAAAAACAAACAATGCCCTTTTCAAGTAACCTGACCACTGCCAGGTACCCAAGCTAGTATCTGTATAAAAATAAGAAGTGTGACTTTCATGCCATTGTTCTATTGCCTATGGTGATGTCTGTACTAATCCCTTAGAATGCTTAGGAATGAAAAAGCTTGAACAGAAGTCATGATTACCTAAAACAGGTTTTCTGTCTTCCCCTTCCCATTGCAGTCCTCTGAAGATCTTCTCAAGAGAATATGTGGCAGACTACAAGTGGGTAGATACTCAGAACTCACACAGAAACAGAATAGTGACATAGTATTCAAGCCACATCAAATAGAATTTTAAATTTCTCTGTGCTAGAATTTCAGAATTAGCTGAAACTTCCAATCACAAGAAACCTAGATAAACTTATTGCTGCATATTAACTATACCTTTTATTCTTTTTTAGATCACACAAATCCCACCAGCCCTTTACTTGTGAAGTCACCTGACATTGCAGAAGAAAATAAAATGAATGCATCTGTAAAATTTGTAGGAGGAAGTACAGTTGGCAAGTATCATGTTTTCTTTCCCACAAAAATGTCAGTCATTCCAATTCACTGAAATTTTCAGTAGCTGCAACTCAGTACTAACCTGGCTGTTCTAGTTTATGGTTCCATTAAAAATAGCCTATGATACTTAACCAGGGGCATACTTTTAACGTTCTTGTTTTTGGTTCTGTGGCTGAACTTTTCACCCAAGCTAATCAGAGTTGGAAATTTTGTCCCATGAAATAAGAGACAATATTGCTGGAAATATTTTCTAGATATTGTTTGCATCTCTAATGCTCTCTTAGTGCTTTTTTATTCTTCCAGTAGGTTAACTTGGAATTACTGGATACTGATCATAAGAATACAGAGCGCATTTTAAAAGTTTTTGAAATGAAAATGGTTGCGGTGATATATGTGGGACTAGATTAATTTTAGGCATATGTTTGTAACGAAACCTGTTTTGCTGACTTTGCATCAGTTATGTCCATCAAAGGCTACTTGTTGATAAACTTGTACACTTTACAGTTCTGCAGAATAATCAAGTTGTGGTTAATAAACACGATATGTGAGGTTTTATTTTTCTTATATCAACAGATGGTTATAGCAGCTCAGATTCCTTTACTTCAGACCCAGAACATATTGGAAGCACTGTAACTAGACAACGGTAATTAGTTGCTTTCTTTTTAGAATGTTGAATGAGCATTCTTCCCTGAACCCTATCCTGCAACCTAAAATAAAGTTTAATCTAATACTTCCTCTCTTTGTATTGTGACAAGTCAAGGAATTGCATAGTTTTGAAGGGAGTGTGTTGCCAAATAATACAGTTTTAATGTCCATCTGGTTGATTAAGGCAAGCATGGTTAGATATCTTTGGTAATGAAAAGGGGAGCATTTGAAGTCCAAAACACCTGGATGGCTGAAGTTTGCCCATGCCTGATCTAGAGTCCTGGAAATACATGTGTTAAAATAAACTTCTAGCCTTTAGCTTGGTGAGCTAAAGTTGTAGGTGGACATTGGCAATACTGTTATTTTAAAACAATACTTTTGTTTAAAAATTGTATTATTCTGATTTTATGTAATATGTGTTGACAGGGGTTGTTGTATAATTTTATGTGACCTCTGTTATACTTTTGTACTGTTTTTACCTGTTGTATATTATATGTGTTCCCTGGAGTACCTTGTAAGCTGTGCCAAGTCCCTTCGGTAAGATGGTGGCGAGATATAAATAAATTATTATTATTATTATTTGAAACACAACAAGATGAGTCCACAGCAGACACTCTGCTGGCTGTTGAATTGAATCACACGTCGGACACTTCCGAAGTGCCTAGGATTGTGTGATATATCGGCGAATAATGCAAGCAGATCCCAGTAAGGTGGCCTTCTGCAGCTGGCAGATGGTAATTTTGTCAGCGCCAATTGTGTTTAAGTGCAGGCCAAGGCCTTTAGGCACTGCACCCAGTGTGCCAATCACCGCTGGAACCACCTTAACTGGCTTGTGCCAGAGTCTTTGTAGTTTGATCTTTAAATCCTCATATCGTGTTAACTTTTCCAGTTGTTTCTCCTCAATCCTTCCATCACCTGGGATTGTGACATCGATAATCCATACTTTGTCTTTTAACACGATCGTGAGGTCAGGAGTATTGTGCTCCTAAACCCTGTCTGTCTGAATTCGGAAGTCCCAGAGTAGCTTGACATGCTCATTCTCTGTAACTTTTTCCGGCTTGTGATCCCACCAGTTCTTTGTCGCAGGCAGATGGTATTTGTGGCACAAGTTCCAATAAATCATTTGAGCAACGGTGTTATGCCTCTGCTTGTAGTCTGTCTGTGCGATCTTGCAGCAGCTGAGGACGTGATCTATTGTTTCATCTGCTTCCTTGCAGAGTCTACATTTAGGATCTGTTGTTGACTTTTCAATTTTGGCTTTGATGGCATTGGTTCTAATGGCTTGTTCTTGGGCTGCCAGAATCAGGCCCTCCGTCTCCTTTTTCAAAGTTCTATTTGTGAGCCACAGCCATGTTTTTTCTTTGTCAGTTTGACTTTCGATTTTTCTTAGGAACTGTCCATGGAGAGCCTTCTTTTGCCAATTTTCTCTTCTGCTCTGGATTGTGTTTTTACGGTATTCACTCTTTGTATTTTGAACTTGAAGCAGTTTACTACTGTTGACTTCCCTCAATGTTGGTTCTTGACTGCCTTTCACATAATCTGCCAGGCATGTTTCTCTTCCTCTGCCGTTTGTTTCACTTGCAGAAGCCCTCTGCCTCCTGATTTTCTGGGCAGGTAAAGTCTGTCGACATCATTACGCGGGTATAATGAGTAGTGGATTGTCATCAGTTTTCTTGTCTTTCTGTCCAGATCATCTAGCTCTGCTTGTGTCCAGTTCACAATTCCAGCAGTGTATCTAATGATGGGGATGGCCCAGGTGTTGATAGCCTTGATCATATTTCCGCCATTTAATTTGCTCTTCAAAACCTTTCTGACTCTTTGAATATATTCTTTGCTGACCACATTTTTCACGTGCCCATGCTAGATATTTTCCAACTGTAGTATGCCCAGATATTTATAGGCTTCAGGCTGATTGCACTTTATGGTTTGTCCATTTGGCATCTCTATGCCCTTGCTGTGAGTCATTTTCCCTTTCTTTAATGCCACTGTGGCACATTTGTCTAGGCTGAACTCCATACTAATGTCAGTGCTAAAGATGATGATGATGATGATTATGATTATGATTATTATTATTATAGATGAAAAGTCTGGAATTCAAATGAAAGCTGTGATAGTTCAAATTTATTTTGCAGTAGTGCTAAGGAATATAGTGCTAAGGATAGTGGATTGTCATACAGAAGTAGACATCCTCATTGTAGTATAGGTGGTTATCAGCTCAACATAATGCTTTCTGGTTGCTTTAGAGACCTTCTGAGTTATTAGTTGCAATAGAATTGCTGTAGTTCTATTTTTTTTTCCAGGTCACATTCAGGGACATCTCCAGACAGTGTTGCGCCGCCGCCGCCACCACCACCAAGGCCTCATCCCTCACACTCTCGGTCATCATCTTTAGATATGAACAGGACTTTCACAATTACTCCAGGTAAGTGTAGTTCATATTCTTATATAAGATTTGATGTGTATTTTGTATGACTGTATATTCAGAAATGCCTATATTGTTTCAATACTCCGTATAGAATTATTTATTTTGTCAAGTATATATACACCAACTTCCAGAAAGAACACTTTGTGAATTGGTTGAAATTGGCTTAGGCTAAGAAAACTGATGCCATAGTAGGTTTCATGTTCAGAATGCAACAAGCCTTTTAAAAATAATTTTTATGACAAGAAGCTAACATGGCAGGATTTCAAAGGCATGCTGGAAAATACTTGAACTGTTCATTTTGTTAATTTAGAAGACAATCCTCCAATTTTAGAGAATTTTAGGTTTTAGCATTCATGAGTTATGTAGAGTTATGTAGAGTGAAATGTTAAACAATAAAAAGTTATTCAAAGACTTTTCTAATTGCAGCTCAGTCCTGATTATGTTTTCTCAGTTCTTCAGTTACAGTGACATTGTAAATATTCTTACCCTAACAATTGCCCTCCCAGCAGTGGTAAAGCATCGTAACAGGTACAGGTAAAAATATATATACTTTTAAAAAAAACTTTGAATAGTATAGGGAAGGGTTAAGACCCCTGTGGTGTTTGCTTTACTGTCTGTGCTCCTGTTCAAAGGATTTCACCTCACTTTCTGTCCCTGTCATCATTGGATTTTCAAAAATGTGGCTTATTGTAGAAACAAGGATTGATGAGAAAGCTTCAGTGGAAACACCTTTTCCCCACAATAACTCTTTCAGTAGTGAATTTCCCTTCCTAGCAGTAGATTTCTCTCACTTCCTGTTGTTTCACTCCCATTCTTTTTTTTAAATTAATTTTTATTGAGAGGTTTTCGAGCAACTCCATACATTTGTTGTATGTATGTTGTTTCACTCCCATTCTTAACTATGAGTTGTTTGTAAATCAGATGTTTTAACTCGGGGACTATATGTTGCTTTTACAGAAGATTGCAGAGTACTCAAGATAATGTGGTTGGAAATCTTCACATGATGTAATGTATAAAGGGATTTCAGAGTCCAGTAATCCAGATGCCCTGATTATAGAATGGTGTTTTTGTTATTATTTCTTCAATTTCCCATTAGCTTCAGTGAAAGTTTACGCACTAATAGGCATGCATAGGATTGTTTCCTGTGTAGTCTAAATTGTGTTGTTGTTAATTCGTTCAATCGTTTCCGACTCTTCATGACTTCATCGATCAGTCCACGCCAGAGCTTCCTGTTGGCCATCGCCGCCCCCAGTTCCTTCAAGGTCAAGCCAATCACTTCAAGGATACCATCCATCCATCTTGCCCTTTGTCGGCTTCTCTTCCTTTTTCCTTCCATTTTCCCAGGCATCATGATCTTTTCCAAGCTTTCCTGTCTTCTCATTATGTGGTCAAAGTACTTCATCTTTGCCTCTAATATCCTTCCCTCCAGTGAGCAGCTGGGCATTATTTCCTGGAGGATGGACTGGTTGGATCTTCTTGCGGTCCAAGGCACTCTCAGGATTTTCCTCCAACACCACAGTTCAAAAGCATCTATCTCCCTTTGCGCAGCCTTCCTTTTGGTCCAGCTCTCGCATCCATAGGTTACTATGGGGAATACCATTGCTTTAACTATGCGGACCTTCGTTGCCAGTGTGATGTCTCTGCTCTTCACTATTTTATTGAGGTTGGCCATTGCTCTCCTCCCAAGCAGTAAACATCTTTTGATTTCCTGGCTGCAGTCTGCCTCTGCAGTGATCTTTGCACCTAGAAATATAAAGTTTGTCACTGGCTCCACGTTTTCTCCCTCTATTTGCCAGTTAGCAATCAGTCTGGTTGCCATAATCTTGGTTTTCTTGATGTTTAACTACAACCCAGCACTTTAACTGCACTTTCTTCTTTCACCTTGGCCATAAGGCTCCTCAGCTCCTCCTCACTTTCAGCCATCAGTGGTATCATCTGCGTATCTAAGGTTGTTAATGTAGTCTAGATTACACTAGTTTAATCTGCAGAGCAGAGATAGGCAAGCACCAGAGTGGGAAAAACTCAAAGATCTGTATTTCTTACCACTTCCCTATGCTGGGGAAGTTCTTTTCTAGCCTTTGGGGCTCAGGTTTTTTAACTCATTGATAAACATTGTGTCTCACTTATTGTGCTTTGAATATTCTAAATATGATTGATTTTTCATATTTCAAGTTCTAATAGAATGTTATAGAATGACTTACACTAATAGAATGACTTACAGTCTTTAAAAGTTACTAATATTGCAGTTTTCAATTTTTTTTTCTAAAATGAAGTTTTTCAGCGGAGAAGCAAACAGAAGGGTATCTAGTTTTTTCACCCCATTGCCTTAGTGTTTCCAGAAATTGTTCACCTAATTGTTGTCTAAATTGCACTGTCTTTCAGGTCAACAGCAGACTGGAGTGATTGCCTATCCCCCTGCAGTGCCTCCAAGACCTCTGCCCTCACAGGTATACTTTCTGTAGACTTCTTTTCAAAATTATAGCTTCATGGTATCTATTTATGGTGTTCTTGTCATTGTTGTGTTGCTGCCAGAGGTGCTTCTACCAAGTCTTTGGCTCCTCCCTTTCCCAAGTAATGAATGAATTATTTGTGCTTTGCCTCTCACCTTTTTCTGTTGTAGGCTGGAGGTCATGTTCATCGTTCAGCAGATGCTGAAGGTATAACAACTCATGCCAGTACCTCACCTCAACAAATCCCAGAACAGCCAAACTTTGCAGATTTTAGCCATTTTGAGGTTTTTGCAGCATCGAGTGTAAATGAAGAAGAGGATGAAGAACCTGAGAAACACCCTGAAGTTTTGCAGGTTAGTAATCATTATATACAAGTATCTTTTGACTGTTATTTGCTATGATAGCAAGACACAATTAAATGTCATGATTATATGATAGCTGCCCTGAGCGCCGCCCCCCGGAGTGAGAAGGGTGGGATACAAAAGTATGAATAAATAAATAAATAAATATCCTTTCAAAAGAGCAGTGGAGCACTATCAATTGATTGGTAGTGCAAGATGTTACTGTAACAAACAGACTGGGTTGAAACTGCTCTATGATTGACTGCAATAGCTTGGGTTGTCCATTAAGATACTGGACTTTTAAAACCTACCAATCCAGATACAATACTACAAACTATTCCTACATATCCCTGTAATGAAAAAAACCTAGTTTTTTAAATCCAAACCAACCAGTAAATATTTAACCCTGAGCACAGATTCAAGTAAACATTTCTGTTTTAAAATGATTATTCTGCCAGATTATTGAAGTTTCAGAATTGCTGAAATTTTCCTGGTAGGAATCAGACACCATTATGAAGTATTTTTTGTTTTTAGTACCTGAGTTATAGAGCAGATGGATTGAGCAATGTAATCTCATATTCACATGAATATGTATGTACAGAATCCGGAAGATATACTATTCAACTACAACGTTTATTATTGCACATTGTTATAATGGATTGGAAAAATGGTTTTGTGGTCACAAAATGGCACCAAGTTGATAAAAGATCCAATGAAGCATTTATGTTCCAACTCATGGTCTCTATTAATTAAGTTTTAAAAATCCAGTGTCTCAATAAAAATCTGGTTTGCAAGCATGTGCATGACAACAAGGAAAAAATGTATTTTAAGGCACATATTCCAAAAACATTCCATTCTCTGGCGCACACGGAGGCAGTTTACAAATACTTAGAATACGTTAATACTGGAACAGAATTATGATGAAGTATAATCATCAAGAGAAAGGTATTTTTCACTTTGCGGGGGGGGGGGGAGGGAATGCAAAAAGGACAGTGCCAACTTTCAGTAGACTGGTCCAGAACTCATTCAGAGTGCTTTTCCTAAGTGTCCTTGTCTTTGAGCCCTAGTCAGTGAGGTCAGTGTACAAGAAGGCCAGGTATCATAGCGGGAAGGCTAATTTTAGGTATTCATGGGTAATTATTGAATCAGATGAAAATGAACTGGAAGTGCAGATGGTATAAAAGATGTATTGTATTCTAAACAAATACAACAACTAAAAAAATTAGACAGTACTGTGTGGATATAAGGTCTAAATGCTGTTATAATAGAATCAATTAAAATTACCTCCCCAGCAGCATACCCCTCATCTTTCCCCAAATGCCTGATTGCACAGAAAAGTCTTTACTTGCTTGCGGAAGGCAGCTACCACATAGAGTGCATGAAAGTAATCTAATCATTTATGGAATTCTTTTCTAGTTAGGCTTTTTCATACTTTATCATTTTAATGCAGTGCATTTTAATGCTTTTGAACTTGGGTCCCAGGTGGTAGCTCTACAATCCCTGAACATTGGCCATGTTGATTTAGGTTTCTGGGATTTAAAGTTGTGACATCTAAAGACCCAGGTTTGGGACCCTGATATTGTAGAGGTTATTTTTATAAATGAGTTTTGTCTTATTTCGTGAACTTCATTGGAAGTTTTTCCTGAGATAGATAGATAGAGATAGATAGATAAAGATTAATAGATAGATGTAGATAGATATTCCTAGATGAAATTGATTTAGCCATTCACTATACCAAGCATCCTTAAACTGCGGCCCTTCAGCTGTTTGGGCCTCGGAAACTCAGAAGCCAGAGCCGACTTATTCAATGGTCAGGAATTCTGGGAGTTGCAGACCCAAACAGCTGGAGGGCTGCATTTAGAGGATGCCTGTATTATACATTGGTTATATATGTCCCTGCTAAATATATAAATAACCAAGGTATAGTGAGTGATCAAATCAACTTCATCTAAGAATAATTACAGCTGTTTTATTAATTCAAAGAAGTCTCCCATAATAGTATAAAAAAACATCATTGTACTCTTGCCTTATGGCTGCTTTGGTTGTGCCATCTAGTTAAATGCAAGTATTTAGTCCTAATTGAATTTAAAAATATGGGCTCAATCCTTCTGTAAACCTGAAACGCATTTTGAAGCATTTCTTGTTTGACATAATTATTTGTTTCCAGGCAGAAAAGCCCTCTGATTCCACAGGACCTCTTAGAGTTGCCAAAACAGAAGGAAGAGTTGAGGATAAAGCCGTTTCAAGTACCCCAGCCAATGTGGTATGTAAAATCTATATTTCCCATGTGAACTTAGTTTAAAATACATTGACAGTCATCTTGAAAGGTGTCACTGTGAAAGTTCAAATCATTACACTTAAGTAGAGAACTTTTTATAATTACATGGCTTGAATGCTGAACTAGGACTCTGGCAGACCAGGGCTTGAATTCCTGCTCAGCCATAGAAACCAGCTGGGTTACTTTAGGCAAGTCACACTGTCAGACTTTGAGGTAAATGCTTCTGAACAAATCTTGCTGAGAAATCCCTATAATAGGTTTACCATAAATTGAAAACGGCATGAAGTCACACAACAACAGAAAAGGTATGCTTACTGCAATACAGTGGGGGGAGAGGTATTTAGCCAGATTCTCCCACTTAAAAAGATGAGCGAGGCCTGTAATTGACATTATAGGTAGACCTCAACTATGAGAGACAACATGAGAAAACACATCCAGAAAATCACATTGTCTGGTTTTTCATAAATTTATTTGCAAATTATGGTGGAAAATAAGTATTTAGTTACTTACAAACAAGCAAGATTTCTGGATCTCACAGACCTGTAACTTCTTCAAAAGGCTCCTCTGTCCTCCAACTGTAGTAATGGCACCTATTTGAACTACCATTAGTAACACACTACGCTGCCAGGGACTCAGATCCTGCAGTGCCAGACATGTCCCCCTGCTTAAGTCAGTATATGTCCGGGCCTGACTGAACTTTGCTAGAGACCATTTGGATGATCCAGAAGAGTATTGGAAGAATGCCATATGGTCAGATGAAACCAAAGTAGAACTGTTTGGCAGAAACACAACTCATCGTGTTTGGAGGAAAAAGAATGCTGAGTTGCATCCAAAGAACACCCATACCTATTGTGAAGCGTGGGGGTGGCAACGTCATGCTTTGGGGCTGTTCTCTGCAAAGGGATCAGGGTGACTGATCCGTACAGATGAAAGAATGTATGGGGCCATGTATCGTGAGATTTTGAGTTCAAACCTCCTTCCATCAGCAAGGACACTGAAGATGAAAGTGGCTGGGTCTTACAGCATGACAATGATCCCAAGCACACCGCCAGGGCAACGAAGGAGTGGCTTCGTACGAAGCATTTCAAGGTCCTGTAGTGGCCTAGCCAGTCTCCAGATCTCAACCCTATAGAAAACCTTTGAAGGGAGTTGAAAGTCCGTGTTGCCCAGCGACAGCCCCAAAACATCACTGCTCTTGAGAAGATCTGCATGGCAGAATGGGCCAACATACCAACAACAGTGTGTGTCAACCTTGTGAGGACTTACAGAAAACGTTTGACCTCTGTCATTGCCAATAAAGGATATATAACAAAGTATTGAGTTGAACTTTTGTTATGGACCAAATACTTATTTTCCACCATAATTTGCAAATAAATTTGTGAAAAATCAGACAATGTGATTTTCTGGATGTGTTTTCTCATGTTGTCTCTCATAGTTGAGGTCTCTATCTGTGATGTCACTTACAAGCCTCTCTCATCTTTTTAAGTGGGAGAACTTATACAATTGGTATCTGACTAAATACTTTTTCCCCACTGTATATGCTACTAAGCAGGGCAATTGTCAGGAAATGTTTACACGTCACTGAAATTATTCCAATCTGCATATTAAAGACAACCATGAGCAAATTTCCTGAAATAACACTTATGAAAGGCATGACAGATTTATTCCTTTTTTTACTCAAGAAGCAGCTGTTTCTTCTTTTTTTAAGTACCATAAGAGAAGCTTTCTTTAGTGAAAGCTAGGAGCATGTCTACTTTGTTAACTGAGGTATAGCTGTATCTATATTATTTAAATTTTAGAAGTAATTTATATTAAACATTTTGCACGTTTTAAAGTCATAAATTAAGTTGTTGCAAAGAACTCTTAATATTTTCTTAGAATGATCATTGTAGTCCAACTACACCTATTTGTTACCTGTGTTAAAATATGTAAAGTAAAAGTTTGTCTCCTCGGTTAATGGTTCTCGAACTCCCTAGAACCTCCACCTGAAATATGGGAGCTATTTTAGTTGTTATATAAGACCATTTCCAGGGTTATCCTATTCATGTTTCCTCAGTAAAATGGCAAAGCACCTTTATGACCAAGAGACTTATATGAGATTTTTTTTAAAAAAAATACCATTAGAGAAGCTTTCTTTAATGAAAGAAAAGTTTTCCTTTAGAAAAAATAATAATTGCCACAGTATAGTTGTTTGTAATCTACAAGCCAGCAGCTGTTCTTTCAGAATTCAAGTCTTAGAGGAGTATGGCTCTATGAATGGTTTATTTATCTAATATTGTGGGTTACCGATTGTTTTATTTTTATGATTTATATTTCTATTTTCATGTATAAGCTTCCTTGAGTATAATTTTATCACATAAAATGTAGGATGTAATTTTTTAAAATGCTGTGGGTGAATTAGAATGGTGCACTCTGGATGATGTGCTGGTTGACTTCCATGATTTAGTACTTCTACTCTTATTTTATAAAAACCTTGACTACTTTGTAAAATTACGAATAATTCCATTAAGATGTGTCTCAGATGACAGGATTTGTTGATGGCTCAGTCTCCCCATTGTTGAACAATGAACATTTGTATATGAACTTGTCTATGTTGTGTTGACTTGCAGCTCATATTTATTATGTAGTTTGCCATCTGTGTGTAATATATACAGATCCTTCCTTTGGATCTTGTTGTTTAACTTCAAATCTTTTCGCTTTGGTACACACCGATATTCTGCCACATTCAGTTTGCTTTCCTTTTCTTATTAGCATTTTGGGTGTAGCTCTCCTTGATTCCTTTAATAACTAGGAAAGAGAATGAGTTAACAACCGAACTTTGACATCCATATACACCAGGGGCAAACTTTGTCACCATCCTGTTGTGACATGCTGATTCTCAACATTGTCACAACTTTCTCTGAGGCATCATTAAGATGAACATGTGCAATTTGCAATATTTGTTTATCCCCTTTCAAGCCAAGTAAATTACAATATTTATTTACAACTAAATTACAAACTACAAAAGCAATATACATAACAAAATATGTAGACTATACTGATGTCCCTTTTAAGGTTTTCATGCCACTAATTAAATCTTAATAACAAGCTGATAACATTTTTGATATGTATTTTAATTAGAGAAAGGGTTCTTAAGCAATCCTCTCACGGAGTTTATCTTGGTAAGTTTAATATAAGTCAAAGGAACCTGTGTGCTCTCTATCAGCATATTTTAAGGGGTGAGAAACTGATTCCCAATTATAATTACAACTTCATGTGTAAATCGAGGCTGGATTTTGGTGTCAAGATTCTGAATTTTGCTATTACCCATAAAAGACTGAGGACAAAAGTTAGGGGCAGGTAACAGATATTTTCCTCCTTTAAAAAACAGGGACATACTTTACTTAGGAAGAGCTAAAGAGAAGAGGATCCATTTGAAGGGTTGTAATTCAGGTTGGGAGGTTACATTGCATTCATTATTTTAAAATAACTACCTCTATATAAATATAATGAAGGGGAAATGAGAATGCAGCCTGAAAAAAGAGAAGAGGGAGAAGAGTAAAAAAAAAAAAAAAGCAACCTAGCTCTATTAGGAACCCAGAGCAACAGGAAGTAATGATTTGGCTGTGATGTGTGTCACATATGGGAGGAGGCAGGGTATCAGCTCTAGAAGGTTCTGAATGAGATTTCAGTGCCGGCGTGAAACCCATTTGTGTGAGATCAGATGACCACTTTATACATGGTCTAAATACCTAATATCCCATAGAAGAAAAACTTCACATTTTATACATGGGGCATTACATTTAAATCAGACAATCGCTAATTCTACCCTTTCCTTGGTGCCTTCCAGACAGCTTGAACAACTATTCCCATCAACTACAGCTAATACGGCCAATAATAAAGCTTCATAGGAACTGAAATCTCAATATATATAGAGGCACCAAGATAAGAAGACTAGTGCTATTGTCAGAAAATTTGAAATTTATTCATTATCAGATATTTATATTTGTTTGTTTGTTTATTGAATTTATATCCTGCTTTTCTCCTGCTTATAGACGTAAATTCCAATAAATTAAAATAGTTTAAAATTAGCTAAAAGGCTATATTAGTTAAAACAGTTAAACAGCAGAGAGTTCAAAACAGTTTCCGTTCAATTATTTAAATATGTACAGTATAGAAATACACCACACCACTTTCAGCATTGTTCTGATATGTGATTAAAAATCAAATAAAGCCCTGCCTAAGATCTTAGCATGACAGCAGACAGAGGGCCAACTGGGCCTTCCATGCACATCTCCCACTTCTAGCCACCATAAACCTATGCAGGTTTGTGTATCACTTCAAGGGGGCTTACTCCCAATTGAGACTGAATATTTATGGTAAGCCTTTAGCATCCTTCTAGTGAAATCACAGTATATTGACACTTTCCAGATTTACAAAATTCCATTGGAAAAGCCATGACTCACAGCAGAGCCATTTTATGAGTCCAATTTATCATTCTTGTTAGTGGATTATGAAAATCAATTATTTGTTTTATTAACTATTAGTATATAAAATAAACCTTGGTTGTGATTAATTGTACTGGGCCATGTTGATGACTGGTTAATTTATTATAGTATGTATTATTGAACTGTCTATTCTTTCAGGGCAAAGGCACCACCCCTCTAGCACCACCACCAAAGCCTATACGTAGAAGGCCAAAATCAGAGGATGAACTGAAACCAGAAGCTGAGGAGCATGCACAGAAAACAGGTGTCATAGCTGCTGTTCTTGCTTCACAGCCATCTATTCCTAGGTAACACAAGTCGAGAACCTCTGATACTGAGACATTTTCATTTTAAATAACAAACCTATCTATTAAATAGCTTTAAGGAGAAATGCAAATAGTCTGATGCTTTAATTGTTGAATTGCTAAGTGAAGGTGGTGTAAATAAGTGTGAATCCAAAATTCAAAGAAACAAATGAAAAGTATAGTGTTTATCTGTAAAGGCAGACAAAAATCTTCATTTTAAATCTTAATAACTAAAAGCACACTGCATCTGATTTTAATTGAAAATGCCATTTATTCCATCACATTTATCACATTTCTTTTAAGCAAGGCTGCATAGACTGAGCAGGAGAATTTGGTACTGACAGCTTCATAGGGAACTGCACAGGCTACTTCTATAACAGGAGCAGTGGCTTCAATTCCAAAATGCTACTCTTGCTGGATTTCTTATCATGCCCTCTTTTGCTTCATAATCACTTTTAAGCTAATAAATATCACACTTCTTGGAAAACAGAAATTTTGGGAACCAGATAAATTATATAGAAGCATACATCCAGCACAGTGTACTGGTTTGAGTATTGGACTAGAATCCTAGGAGGATATGGTTCAGATTTCTACTCAGCCATAGAAATCTGCTGGGTGACCTTGAGTAAATCGCATGCTCTGAGCCTCAGAGGAAGGCAAGAGCAAATTCCCTCAGAAAAAATCTTGCCAAAATAAAAAAGAAGCTCTGTAACAGGTTGAACTTTGGGTGGCCATAAGATCAAAACAATTTGAAAGCCCAATGGTACATTAAGCATATGACAGCAGTTCAGTTGAATCTAAGCTAGCAGGTTTTACTGAGACAAACACTGCCTGGCCATTTGCTAGAAAAGGATGTACAGTCAGAACACAGAGTTTTGTCCTTGCTACAAAAAGTTTCAAAATAAGAAAATTTCAAAATAGTACAGTAGTGGCTGTACATTTAAGTGTAACTGTATAGATGGTAGCTATTGGAAAAAAATATGCCAGTACTATAACATCCATCTGTGTGTGCATGCATGAATGTCTTTATTTACCACCTTGCAACTAAATATATATTAAGAAGGATCAAGGAATTGAATATTAACTGATTTCAGGAAAATTTAAGCTATTTAGCAGTCTCTAAAAACTATTTCTTGAAATATCTCCTCAGATCAGTGGGAAAGGACAAGAAGGCTATTCAGGCATCAATCAGACGCAATAAGGAGACTAATACTGTGTTGGCCAGACTGAATAGTGAATTGCAGCAGCAATTAAAGGTAACGTTTACCTTTGCATTAGGGACTCTGTACAACCATGCAATTATCTTCAGAGCCAAATCTTTTGTTCATATGTTTTTGAAGGTATTAGAGTTGATCATTTTTTCTTAACGTTTTAGCGATTCTGCTTCTGCTTCTTTGATATAGCTAATATGTCTGCATTGGTTGTTTAAGTTTGCCAGATGTCCAGTCTTTGAAATCTCCCTTGCCACTCTTTAAAATCTCTCTTGCCACTCTTTATGATACTCAGTGCATACTTTCTTTCCCCCTTAAAATTTAGCAACAAACAATTGTGCTAGATTTATTTGATTTCTTTACAAAAAGATCTCCAATGTGGCTTGTATAAAACAATGAAAATGTATCAAGAATGCAATGGGGTATATGCGTATATAACAGACTTCAAGCTAGCATGTTCATCATTGCATCTAAAAGGGGATTATTGTTTTTCAGAATAGCATTTTGCATTGTAATATGTAATGGACAAATCTTTCTGTTGTAGGATGTTCTTGAAGAGAGAATTTCACTGGAAGTTCAACTGGAACAACTTCGACCTTTCTCTCACTTATAAGCCAATTGCCGTTAACTGTGAACTAATTAACTCTGAAAGGGGAAATTGGGCAAAAAGGCCCTATCAAAAGCCCATATGTTCAGCTCAGTGCACTCTTAACATTTTTTTGTGATTGTTTTGTCCTCTGTCCACAGTTGTATTTAAGTAACTTTTCTAATTTTAATACAAAGGATGGAATACGTGTTTCCTTGAATGTTCTATATATTGGCACTGCCAACCTTCCCATTTTGGGGGAGGGACATACTTTTTAAGTTGGAGCAAGGTTTCTACAACTTCCGTGGCCTATAATCCCAAAACTGGAATTGATTACCTTATGGATTTTTCTATATTTCATGTCAAAAATCATGAATAAAAACATCCCAGATATCCAAAGGAATATCTGTCTTTAACGTTGAAGCACATAGATTTATCATAAAGAAAGATCTTTTACAATGCTATGATTGTGTAAGAGAAGATTAACGGTTGTGGTCATTAATCCTCTCAAATACCACATTTTTCCAACTTTGCAATCTTGGAATTTCAAGCCACTTGCCATCTTGAACAACCCTTCACCTTCCAAGTGCCACACAAGTTTAAACTACCTTGCCATACCAAATGAATTCGGCTGTCCTTTCCCGTTCATGTATTTCATATGTGACCACAGCTTGACAGTTGTTAAATATTTTCATTCATGACCCAAATTTTGCAGTGTGCACAAAAGTGCATCCCTTCTGTGAAAAGATTGGGTGTTAATCCCAGTCGTGGACATTTCCTGAACACCACCTGTAGTTGCATGCTTTGCACATTGCTCTTTATTAACTGACACATATGCCAGACTTTACTGTAACATACTCTATGGTCAAGAAATGTGTCAGTACCTCAACTCTTCTTTCCCAGCCTTTTCTCTCACAAATCTATTTTTTTTTCTTTTTAAAGGGTTGGGTGATCATTCTCCTAATGTCTCTAAGCCATATTTTTCTGGCTTGCAGACAGGTTTCATTACTAACACAAAAAATTTCCTGAGTGTATCCTGCTATTCAGGTTGATGTACTGTATTAGGATTTGTTGTATATTGTATAATACACACCTTTTGATCTCATATGTAAATTTGCATTAATGCTGACTAACAGCAGATATTCTATTTAATGGCTTATTCTGGCTGTGGGATCATAGATGTTAAAATGCATGGATGTATCTCAGCAGAATCAGAAATAGCAATTGTGTGATTTTTACACCAATAAAACAGCACAATATTTTAATTTGAGTGAATTGTTTTAATAAAACAACACCACAAGACTTCCTAAACCAAATGGTTTCCTGGGGAACAAGAATCTTTCTCTTCCCTTTTTTAATAAGCTGACCATGATAGAGTGGACCCCTTTCAGGAGAAGTATCTACACATGTTACTCAGATATTTTATTGCCTTCCTTTAGACCAGTGGTTCTCAACCTGTGGTTCCCCAGATGTTTTGTCCTTAAACTCCCAGAAATCCTAACAGCTGGTAACTGGCTGGGATTTCTGGGAGTTGTAGACCAAAACACCCACAGATTGGGAACCACTGCTTTAGACAATGGAGGATCCTAAAGACTTTCCAGATGTTTATGGACTACTGCAGCTAATTTCTTGTTCTTGGTTCTGGTGGCCAAAAAGCATTTGGAAAGCCACATGCCTATCCCTGCATTCATTTCTGTTCCTGTAGTAACTTCTTCATGGCAAGTAGACATGAGAAATGGAGGCACTCCAAAACAAATTTATTAAGAGTTCATGAAGCCATCATTTAGCACTCTCATCATCCTACACCTCTTGCATTGGGGATTTTGTGAATGATAAAAGAAACATTAGAAACATTGTATTCAACTGGCTAGTTAAACACCATGAAATCTGTCCTCTAGTGTTGGAAACTATTAATTATGCTGTTTTAGAAGGAACTCAGATTAGAAAATAAAAATATTATGTGCTTCCTGGTAGATAAACCCTTAGTAGTACTTTGATCTTTGGTATCTTCCGCAAATGAGCATTGGCACTAAATCTGTATTTCGTACTGTTCCAAATTCTACCACTACCCCACCCTCCAAGAAAGCTAGAAAATAAAGTTCAAAGTTTTTTTTACCATAGAGTTGAAAAAATTGAAGATCTACATCACTGTTGGTAGAGAATCAATTACTTGCAATCATTTGTGTTTTTACAGTAAATTGCTGAACAAAGGTTAATAAAATGATCATACTCTTCTGTACTCGTGGAAGTAATGAGCAACTAATCAATCTGGGTAAAGTTAGTAAACATTCTCTTCTATACTGCAAGTAATTGCCTTTTGTAGTGAGGAAAGCCATGTGAACTTGTCATCTTCCTCGGTACAACAAATCCATTGCTGCCTGGGCCCTTGCAGACGAAAAGCATTCTTGATATCTGTAAAAATAATTTTTATTGATATTCAAGATTATTAATTTGAGCTGTTTTCAAATATTTTCGATCACCCATACTACAAATTATGTAGCAACATGCATAATTATTATATTGAAGAGTTGATGTTTGTACTGGTCCCTTACATCACAGATAATCCTATTTTGAATTTGTTTGGGAAATAGTGAGATATGAAAAGCAAATTTAAAAGTGCCAATTGCCAATGCATTACATTATGTTGGTATAACAAAACAGATAAGGATGGTTATATGGCAGTGTCACCATGTTTACAGTACTATAATTGAAACTAATTTCTTGTCTAAATAGATAGCTTGTTAGATATTAAAGATGACAATGTTTAAGGAAATGGATGAGTGTCATTTAAAAAAAGATCTAGAAAGTCCAGATAATCAAGCAATTTTTGAAAAAATATATCAGGTGAAATTAGTAAGAAAGAAGTTAAACCTGATGGTGATTAAAATATGGAGAGGATGCTGAGGAATTGGAAATCGTAGTGAGAAGGATGTGGATGAATCTCAAACTCTAATAACAGTTTCTGAGATGGACTGGAATGACTCTACTCTCAGAGAAAAAGAACAATGCTGAAATTTGAAAAAGATATGGAGAAATCAGCTGAAATCAAGCAATTTAATATCAGAGAGACAAGGATGGCTTTGGAAAACGATGTTGAGACCAAAGTTTTTTACAACAAAGAATAAATTGTGATCTTGTATGAATAATAACCCTTTATTGACATTTTGTAGAAAATAAGTATATTGATTGGCAAGCTTTGATTTTGATTATTAGTAGGAAGATTCAACAAAGAGAAGGATAGTAACTATGAAAGGTGAGATGATTATAAATTGATTATATGTTTAAATAATTGCTGAACAAAACATGGGAAGTCACTTTTATTTTCATTTTGTTTTCTTTTTCTTTGTAGTTTGTTTCTTTTTCTCATTCTTTATTCAATATTGTTCATTTCGTGTATTTTAAAAATCTTAAATAAAATATTAAAATGTTTTTTTAAAAAAAAATTAGCCTTGCCCCATATGAAAAGGACACCCAGATGTTGTTGTGATGGGTAGGAAGCAAATTCTGCTCTTCCAGTTTGCAGATCCATCTACATCATCATAGTTTAAATGCAATGCTTAAACTTGTTCCTATATCTACCTCACCCCATTTTAGATTTAATAAAAGGCAACAGAACACTAGTATATTCATACTCCTAGTTTGGTATCATTAGGAAATTTCTAGAAGTCTTTGTATAATTTCTCTCTAAATTTTATTTTACCAATGTATATACTTGAATTGGTTGTTGATCAACTAGGCCAAGACACACAATGTTTAACTCATGGGTTTGAAGTTGTGCTTCTTCTGTTCTCTTTGCTTTAAATAACTACATTGTTCAGTTTTCAATAAAGCATGAGATACTGTTAGAATGCTATTTGTACAGTCCCATACATATATTATTACAATGCTGTACACATTACAACAATCACAATCAGCACTGAAAATCAGATCGTTTTCTGTACCCATAGGGGGAAACATCCCCCATTCTCTGGTTTTAATCCATGCCTCACTTAGGCAATCAAAAGAAAGCCATGTGAGTGCATGTTCAGTAAAGAAAAGATGGCTGGAATCCACAGGAGTTTATTACTTCTATGTCTCTAAGAAATTTGGGCTTCCATTTAATCCCCCAAGGTTTTTGAACCAGAATAGCTAATGGCTAGAAGTTCTAGCCATTAGAAGACTATAATGACACCTGAGGACTCAAAATTGGGGAGCTTTGGTTCAAACGCATTCTGGATTTCATATGAATAAGGTGTTTAATGTGGTCATCTGATAATTTTTCAAAAATCTTTTTGTCCACAGTAGGTGGATTTTAGCTAGTTAGATGTCAAGGGAAATGTATGCTATTTCCATGCTGCATTATTAATAATTTTAACCAAACGTATTTTCTTAAGGAAATCATTGGAGAGAGTACTCAACATTTGCATAAATTTAGAACAATAATGGCATACATTTAGAATCTGGGATATCATCCACAAGGAGTTGATGAAGTGTTACCGCTGTCAAGAACTGATGCGTTGTTGTTGAGATCCGTTCAAAAGGTTTGTATGAGATGCTGCGTTGTGTAATGACAAGAATGTCGTTGAAAAGGAAAAGGCTAAGATCATGTGTGTGTTCATAGAGCCTGTAAGCAATAAAAGCAAAAGATCAGTCTTTCCAATTATCCTATATAGTAAAGTGATTTTTAAAAAATCTATCCTGCCTTTCTCTCAATGACAGAATCCAAGGCAGTTTTTGTCTTGAGACTTCTGAGAACCTATAAAATAGATTGTTAATCGATGATGGTACAACTCTATATAGAGAGAGGGAGAGGGAGAGAGTAGAATCGTAATATATACATATACAGAAGAATATGCAATAAAAATACCTACACTTTACCAAAAATGGTTACAGGTTGAGCATCCTTTATCTGAAATTCTCAAATTTAGATTGTTACAAAATCCAAAATTGTCTACATGGGTGACTGAGATACCTTTGCTCTCTGATAATTTAATACATAAATTTTGTTTCATGCACAAAATTATTAAATACTGTATAAAATTACCATCAGGCTATATGTATAAGGTGTTTATGAAACATACATGAATTTTATGTTTAGATTTCGTCCTAAGTCCAAGACATCTATCTCATTATGTACATACATGCAAGTATTTCAAATCTGAAAAAATTGGAAATCCAAATCATGTTGAATAAGGGATACTCATCCTGTTACTTCAATGTGCTACTATTTCTTTCTTTATTTTATTAACAGTAATGTAAACATGTTTTAGATTAAGGCAAATATATAGCTGCATTTTAGGAATAGGTAAACCTGATAAAAGTCTAGTATTAGTTATCTAGAAAGAATTATTAAAGCCTTCCTAGAATGATGCAGAAACAATGAGGATACATTCATTATATAATCCTAGCCCCAAAAATGAATTATACAATATCATTTTTCTGTATTACTAATAAGACATAATTTACCCAAGCCTGTTTGAAGAAGGAAAAGTAAACAACAGAACAACCACTGAATGGCTGGATCCATTATAGTAATTGTAAAGCCATATACAAAATATCAGTGGCTAATGAACTATCCTGCTATAGTGTTAGACCAAACTGCAAAAAGCAAATTAGTATCAATTCCCTCACAATGATTCACAATAAGGTATTTACCTGTATGGTACAGCAACTCTCTCAGAACAGCACTTTAGCTGGGCTACGTCTTGGGTTCTGATTAGTGACCTACTGGCTTTCAGTAACTTCTGTGAGTTAAACATTGAGTTATTAAACTTTATGCCAACCAAGTTCAGTTCTTTCCCATGTAGCTTGCATTTAATTGCTCCCTCTTGATCAGATTTCTAAAGTATTTAAATACCATAAGAATGTGATGCATTTTTAACATGTTCTAAAGTCTTGCTATATAGGCATATTTCAATTAACAAAGTTTCTGACAAAGAAACTCCTTTGAATGCCTATCCAGTGTCTTCCCTTTTCTTCCTTAATTTATATATACATTGAGAATATCAATGCTGAGTGGGTAACAAAAGCGGGCTGGAAAAACACAAAATTTCGATGTTGAGTTACAGAAGCATATATATATATATAGCAAACAATGCAATAAACTTGAGCAAGAAATTACTCTGGTTGCAGCAGTATGCCTCCAATAAAAGTTTGAATTGGGAAAGAATGGATTCTCCACTAGCCAATCTTACTGTGGCTTGCCTTCAACAAGCAAGCTTTCCCTACAATCCCTTAGTCAGCGTATGTAAACAGCGAAAGAAAATATAAAAGCACGTACGCCTGTCTCATCAGCTATTCCCTTGCCCCATTCCATTAAAGAAGAATAGATCTACAGTATATGTTTGGTCACTAAAACAACATATAAGAAAAATGGAAACAGGTAAAAGAAAAAGTCATCTCTGGATGCAATTTGGATCTTTGAACAAATGTTTATTTGTTCAAGGCTTACCTGAAAGAAGTGTTTCTTTTCACATGTGTGTACTGCTAGTTTTAATTACAAGTTTGCAGAAATATGTTGGACTGATCTTTTTTGTGACCTATCCCTATTCATTCCGTGTTATTTGTACCTCTGGTACCAACTGTTCTACCAAAGAAGGAAAGCCTAACATACCTACTTTATTAACAGAGACATGGCTGTATCTACATTTTACATTTTTAAAATCATTTCTATTAATATTTTTGCACACTTTTAGGTAATAAAACTACTTGGTGCAAAGACCTCTGATATTTTCTTGGAATGATCATTATAATCCAACTACAGTTATTTGTTACCTATGTTAAAATACGTAAAGTTAGTCAGAACTAGCTAATGCCTTTGTTTGAATCACTGAAATGGTCCAAAACACACTCTTCCATTATTTACTTTTATACTTAGACTTGCCTGTCTTATATTTTGTCAGGTGAGTATCAGCCTTTAACACAGATGTGTGTGTTTTCATATACTCATATGTGTTAATACTATGTGTTGCATTTTTCTGAACAACCTTCTTCATTAAATAGATTTATTTTTTCCATTTATTTGCAAATAAATATAAATAATTTTGGGCAACTTATTCTTTCTTGGTTACATAAACACCACAAATTTCCTCCATGCTACAATTACTATGAACCATTAATGGACAACTGAAGTCCTTAAGATGTTGTTGGACTGGAAGTCCCAACAATCATGGCCAATGAAAAAAATAATGAGCACTCCAGTAGAAGACAACATAGGGCCATCCTGGATACAGAGAATTTTCCAACTTACTGGACATCCTTGGATGAGTCTTTGTGTACTTAATAGTTGGTCATTTCTGTTCACGTTTAGCTTGAGCTAGAAATTTAAACAATGTAAGAGATTGCAAATTTTCCATGAATAAAGAAAGGATCTAATTTTTTTTATCCAAAGCACATCTAGGTAAGTACATTAATAGTCACTTTGTTTTTAGGAAGTTATAAAAGAAAGTGCATTATAACATGAGAGATTACCTGCTAAACAAAAGATAGATTTTACTTTATTGTAAAATACAAGGACTAGAATTTAGGTTGGAACCTCCATGGGCTTATGTGTCCCTTAAAGATCTGGCTTTTCAGTCACTTTAAAGCCCCTGTCATGAATTACTTTAAAGTCCCAAAGTCACGTTACACAGGCTTTCAATGTGAGAAGGCAAGATAAGAAAAGATGTCGCAACCATCCCCACAGCCAAATGTACACTGATCACAGTGCTGAGGTTCATGGGGGTCCTGAATGCCTATATGAGTTGACTTCAATGGGGGCTGTATAAGATTCACCATAGCTTAAGGCCCACATGCAGCTCTTTATACTACACTAAGGGAATGTTGAATTCAGGCCATTGTGTCACTGGTGTATCTTTGCTATACTGCTTTCTATCCTCCAATGTATGCTATCATATAACCAACGCAACATACATGTGCAGAGTTATATTAGTCTGAAAACACACACCAACATGAAATCCATGCATAAGTTATTAAACTGTTGATCAGTGTTTTAATAGAAGGGCATTTTAGTTGGTGAACTATGCAAAAACTGATAACTGTTTGGAAAGAATATATCAAATGAAGGACTGGAGTCTAGATCCAATTGTTATTCCCAAATCTCCCAAATCTCCGGGAATTTAGGGAGTCAATGTAAACTCCATTGATTCAGTGAGTCTACATTTTTGGGATTAACAGTAGAATTTAAGCCTATATATGCATGATGTTTTGGTTTAGTATAGGAGTAGGTCTTCATGGAAACATGGTTTAATTCTTGTTTAGTCCTAGAAGTCCAGTGGGTGACCTTGACTAAGTTACATTTGCTTAGCATCAGAGAAAGACAATGGCAAATCTCTAAACAAATTTGCCAAGGAAACTGTGTGATAGGAGTCAACTTAACGGCATATAATATTAAAACAATTTGATAATTTTCCTGAAAACAATGATCCTGTAAAGTGTTCAGCACATAATTTCATTTAACATTACTCTGGAATGTGAAGAGAGAGATTAAATATTAAATCTGCACACAGTGGCTCTAATCCAAACTTGTTGAGAAGGCCACAATTAGTTTTAAAACTATTTTGGGAGATTTAATCATATGTATCTTATGTTGAGTACAGTTTGTCTTCATGAATCTTGTAAGGTTTTCATATTAAAAGGAATGTAATGGACTGACCTGATCTACATAATCCTTGCATCTTTTCATTTGACTAGTTGCAGCTATCAAGTCTTCCCGGTCAGTGTGTCCTGCAGGAGTGTGAACACTCAGAGCATACAGGAGAGTGATGTATTCTTCAATCCTCTTAGAAGGGCACAATAGGAGTTCTTGTAGACTGCATATTATATACAAACATCATGTTTTAATTACACAAGCAGCTAGGTATATTCCATGTTTTATGTTAAGACTGGTCAAAACAAATATGGTCAGAGGCTTATGTTAAAAGATATGCCAAACTATACTCCAGATTCTACTTTTCAATACATCAGCTGCAATCCAACAGTCCCTCAGCATGGCATAACTATTCTCAGGTGGAGATATGCCATGCAAGTGCTGTGCGGGCCCTATGCAGAACAGCAGCACTGTGCAAAACAGGCCAATGACTGGTTGATGCTCAGCAATGTGTAATTGACTGACCTGATCTACAGGTCAGTCCATAACCTCAATATGCCACATGCAATAGTAATGTTCGGTATCCTGTATACACAATTCTGTTTCCACAACTGTCAACAGAATATGTCTCTCAATGATTAATTATAATGAACAATTCATTCTATAGGTATAGCACAAGTTATGCATATATTGTTAATTAACAGGATGCCAGCCACAATTTCTTTAATCTGACATCCCTAATGTGGATTCTGCTACTGTGGAAGTTACCAAGCTTCCTCAAGTTTGGGCACATATTTTATGCTTCATCCCAACCAACAAACTGATTATTGTAACATTGTCATGGTGAACTATAAGGAGTCACAGCATAGCAAATTTAACTGTAGGACTAGAGACAGGGAACATTAGGTTGGGTGGATGGTTGGTCCTAACTTTTCATCACCACAAGAACCTGGGGCTGTCAGGGATGAGATTACCCCTTGACAGCATTGAGTCCATAGCTGAGGTGGAACTTAGAGCATCATTGACTACCATTGGTCAGGACCTGACTCACCCCTCCCTTCTTGTATTTCATGTGTTTAGAGTAGGAAGAACTGCTGTCAATACACAGATTGAGAGAAACACCTAAAATATAGAAAGTTAACATAAAGAACAGCTTGGCCTCATTTCTAGGATGCCATCCTTTTACTTTCATGCATCAGGATTCTGTAGAACACAACTTCTAAGGACCTCATTACACTTACCAATTTAATCGTCCTAGGATGCTTGCCAGCCAATTGAGGGACAGATTGGCACGTAGCCCATCACATGACATCCTAGGACACTTCCTCATCAACACGGGAAGGCTCCTGTGTTGTTCTGGCTCCAATGGAGCCAATACACTTCTGCTCCAGTGTGATGGGGGAAGCGTTGCTACGCTTGCTGGCAAAATAGCATGGCAGGCGGGTGTGATAAGGTTCTAAGACTATCCACAAGTTTTGTTACAATATCGGAGAGACTCTAATGGAGCCCATTTTTTCAGGTGGCGGAGTATCAGAATCCCCAAATAAAATTCTGGATAAAAATTTGGAAAATCTGTACAAAAGGTAAATCTTGCACAAAGACCTAACTAATTTTTATAGAGCATAGCAATTTGTTGTAGGTGGAAACCAGGATTTTGTAGTATTCTTAGTAACAAGAAGATATATAACTAAGGTCCTGTCACTTTAAAAAAAAGTTCACCTCATGAAGTTTTCCCATCATCACTGCTACCACCACATTTTAGGCTTACCTGTTCAATTTGACGACAGTCAGGGGAAAAATTAAATGTAACCTGTAAGAAGCCTAACAGAACATTATGTTTTTACTTGCATTCTTTGCCCATCTTTAGAGTCTCTCCGACATCTATGTCTTTTTAAATTCCAAGGCTCACCTCCTCATTGTTGTAATGACAGTCCTATCATGTCTCTTCAAGAAAGCGCGAAATACTGGGATGGTCTCCCTGCACTGTGGAAGAAAAACATTTTGAAAAGCACATCCATATCATTCCATCCACAGAACCACAGACCAAACAAAGAGCAGGCTACAGGATTTCTGTAACCCACTATCAAGGGTGTAGTGAAGGTGGCTGGGTAAGATAACAGTTCTGCCCCTCTGGTGAGATTTTTTTTCTTCGTGTACTCTGTGAATGCACACTAATGGAGAGGCTGCGCCTGCGCAGGTTCCAACGGAAACTCTTCCCAAGCTGAAGTTTAAATTTTGGCGGTAGCCACGCCCCTCCGTCCCCGGAGGGCATATAAGGCAGCCCTCGGCGGTTGCTCCCCAGTTCCTTTTTTTCCGCCGCAAGGTTCACTTCGGACTCTCATGTCTACGACTCGCTTCAAGCGCTGCACTCAGTGTGCCGCTAAAATTCCCGATTCCGACGGCCACGCCAAGTGCCTCTACTGCCTCGGGGAGGCACATGTCGTCGGTACCTGCCGTTTCTGCCTGGCCCTGACGGCTCAGGCTAGGAAGAATAGAGCCGCGAGGCTTAGAGCAGCGCTCTACGAAAAATCGCTTGCTCCTGAACCCGTTCCGTCGACTTCGGGCACGAAGCCGTCGGTCGACCCGAGATCGATGTCGGCTCCAACGGCTAAAGCTCCCTCGGTCTCGTCCAGGGCGTCCAGAGCCTCCAGATCGGCTAAAGCCGCCAAACCGCCGTGCACACTCACCACGGCCACGATGTCGACACGTTCCGGTCGAGTCGGCCCTTCCTCGACATCGAGCTCGGTGGCCTCCGTTTCCTCGGCCCGATCCCATCTCGGGGCCCCTCCATCGACCTCTGCGATGAAGATCGCCTTTAAGAGGGCGCATGAGGAAGCTCGTCGGACACAATCCGACTCAGCTATGGTCCCGCCTACACCGGGAAAATCCATGAGGGTTTCGTCAAAGCAACCGCTCGCAAAGAAGAGGGCTACCCAGCGTTCCTCCTCCTCTGCCTCCTCCAAGATGGACGTCCCCTCTTCGGCGACTTCGTCCAGAAAGTCCTCTCCAATCCCTCCCGCTCAGCGGCCTCGTCAACCTTCTCCTCAGCAACTTTCTGATGGCGAACTGCAGGACTCACCCCACCACTCTACCCAGACAGTGGTCAGGGTGCCATCTCCTCGACCTGCTGCCTCTCATCGCCCGTCTCGACAACAGCTTTTTCCCCCGACCTCGACACCGGAGCGGGGTAGACAAACCGCCCGCCTGGCTCGAGCGGCCCAGGCCTCGGCCTCTAAGGAACCTCGGCCACAGATGGCTCCTGCTCTTGAGGCTTTGCCACCACCAGAGACTGTGTTGTCATCTCCCCCTCAGTCCCCTCAAGGGGCTGAGGACGATGAGATTGATATCGATCGCCCTGATTCCGCTCTCTCGGCCTCAGTGGTATCTCTAGGCCTTGATCTCTCTCCTCCTCATGATGCCTATGAGGTGGACCCTCCTTCGCCTACCGACAACATTCGGGCCTTCTCCGAACAGATGGTTAGAATGGCTGATGCCCTGGGTCTAGAAATCAAACAAACCTCTAAGGCAGTGTCTGACCCGGTTTTCAAACGGGTCCAAGCCCAGGCCCCGCCGGCCACGCTTTTGCCGTTTCTGCCTTACCTCCTGGATGTCATCCAATCATCGTGGAAGACTCCTTCCTCGATTCCTCCTACCTCGAAGAGGATTGAGTCTTGGTATCGTACAGATGACGACACCTTAGAATGGCTTAAACACCATCCCGACCCAAATTCCATGGTTGTTAAAGCTTCTCAAACTTCCGGTCGTGAATCCACTACCCCTGCAGATAGAGAGGGCAAGAGATTTGACGCGGTCGGCCGAAAGCTCTACTCCGGGGCCCTTCTACTTTGTAGAATGGCGAACTATGGGGCCTGTATGGGGGCCTACCAGCAGATCCTTTGGGAGAAAGCTCAGCCCTTCTTCTCGAAGTTGTCCGACGAAGACCGGTCGGTTATGTCCACCCTCCAGCAAGAGGCCGACTCGCTAGCACATCACCAAATCCAGATGGCTAAGCATACGGGCGACACGGCCGGCAAGATGATCGCCCACGCCATTGCCATTCGTCGCCACGCCTGGCTGAGGTCGTCCGGTTTGTCTTCCTCCTCGAGGCAGGTCATCGAGGACCTCCCCTTCGACGCCATGGGCCTCTTTAATTCTGGCACCAACGACAAGCTCAAAACCAACCATGACTTTAAAGTTCTGGCCACTAAATGCGGCGATCAACCCCAAGCTCACCGCACCAAGTGGTTTCCTCAACGCTTTCGTCGCTTCCCGCCTCCCTCTTACCGCCATCAATCCTTCAGGCGTCCCTCGGTATCGAACAACCAGAACCGCCAACAGCCCCGTCGGGCTGCTCAACCACAAAGACAACACGGCCGGGCCACCCCCACCGCTGGTCAACCTCTCCGGCGTTCCTGACGCCATCTCTCTTTCCAAAGACTCTTTCTACGGTACCGATGCAGCTCTCATTCCTCCGCACCCCTCTCCTTCACCGAATCAACCTCATGGTCTCTTTCTAGACCGCCTGGCTCCCTTCTTTCACCGGTGGAAATCTATCACTTCAGATGCCTGGGTTCTCAAAATTGTCCAAGAAGGCTATGCCTTAGAGTTCGAGGAACTCCCGCCCACGGGTCAGGTCCTTCTCTCCAACCCTTCTCAAGAAATTCTCGCAGAGGTCGATGCCCTCCTCGCCAAAGGGGCTATTCGGCCTTCTCCATCGGTACAGGACCCTCAAAGCTTCTTCTCCAGATACTTTACGGTCCCGAAGAGGGGTGGGGGCCTCCGCCCAATTCTGGACTTACGCATGCTCAATGCCTTCATACGTCCAACCAAGTTCAGGATGGTCTCCATCGCCTCCATCCTCCCGATGCTTCAGCGCGGAGACTACTTCGTGTCTATAGACCTTCGAGACGCTTATTTCCACGTGGCGATTCGAGAAAACCACAGGCGCTTCCTCTCTTTCAAAGTTCTCGACCAGACCTACCAGTTCACCGTTTTACCCTTTGGCCTCGTTACGGCCCCAAGGGTCTTTACCAAAGTCGTCGCTGTCGTGGCTGCCCACCTCCGGCTCCAGGGGATCACAGTCTTCCCTTATCTAGACGACTGGCTTCTGGTCGAATCCGACCCTGCCCTTCTTCGACGTCACGTCAACTACACCCTCTCTCTTCTAGAATCTCTCGGTCTCCAACTAAACCCCGAAAAATCTCACCTCACTCCGTCGAGCAAAATCCGCTTCATCGGTGCCCTGTTCGACTCAATCTCTCGGACTGTCTCTCTCCCGCTCGACAGGTTCCTAGCCCTCCGCCAACAGATCATCTTTTGCGAGACCCACCGGAGGGTTCGGGCTCGATCCATCCAGGTACTGCTCGGTCACATGGCCTCCACAGTTCTCACGACCCCGTTTGCCAGACTCCATCTCCGGACTCTGCAGAGATGGTTTATAGACGTTTTCAAGCCATTTCGCCACCTCAACTCGAGGTTTCTCTCCGTTCCGCCCCACGTTCGTCGGTCGCTTCTCTGGTGGAAGTCCCTCTCCAACGTCTGCAAGGGTCTTCCGTTCCACCCGATCCCTCCCTCGACCACCATAACCACAGACTCATCCAATTTCGGCTGGGGAGCCCACATGAGCGGTCTCACCGTTCAAGGCCTCTGGTCTCCTTCCGAGAAGGCCAATCACATAAACTTTCTAGAACTCCTTGCCATCTTCAAGGCTCTGAAAGCCTTCTCCCACCTGATCTCCCAAAAATCTATCCTCATCCAATCAGACAACACAGTAGCAGTCTTTTACATCAACAAACAGGGCGGCACGGGTTCGAGGAAGCTAATGCTTCTCTCCTCTCAGCTGTGGCACTGGTGCATAGCCCGCAACATCCAAGTCACGGCAATTCACCTTCCCGGGATCCAGAACAATCTAGCAGACGCCCTCAGCAGGATGACGACCTCCTCCCACGAGTGGATGCTCGATCCCGAGACTCTTCTTTCTCTCTTTCACAAATGGGGTTTTCCCACTCTGGACCTCTTTGCTTCTCCCCAAAACGCACAGTTGCCTCGGTACGGGGCGAGACTTCCCCCGTCCTCCTTTCCAGGCTGCCTGGGAGACGCCTTCCTTCTCGACTGGTCTGCGGAACCGATCTACCTCTTTCCGCCTTTTCCTCTCATACCAAAGGTCCTACAGAAACTCCGGTCGATACCGACGTCGGCGATCCTGATAGCTCCAGCCTGGCCTCGCCAACCTTGGTTCCCGGCCCTTCTTCGTCTCTCCAGAGCGACCTCCTTCACTCTGCCTCTTCTACCACACCTATTGTCCAGAGAGAACGGCCAGATCCTACACCCGGATCTCCCCTCTCTACATCTCACTGCTTGGAGAATTCTCACCTGACCTCCCTCCCGCACAACCTGCAGGAGGTCCTCCGCGCAGCTCACAAGCCAGCTACAACCAGATCTTACACTTATAAGGTTTCTCGCTTCCGCTCCTTTCTTCGCTCCCGAGGGATTACTGCCTTTCCAACCTCGATACCGATAGTGCTGGACTTCCTTATGTCTCTGGCAGACCAAAAACTCTCTCTTGCTTCTATGAAATCCTACTTAGCCGCCCTATCCTGGTGTTTTCAACAACATGGTAAACCCTCGTTGTTCTCTGATCACCTCGTCAAAACCTTCTTGAAGGGATACAATAACATCTGCCCACCGTCTCAGCCTCCGACTCCGGGGTGGAACCTCGAGCTCGTGCTTTCCCAGCTCACTGCCTCCCCTTTCGAACCTTTGGCTTCGACCGACCTACGTCTCCTTTCTTGGAAAGTTGCCTTCCTGGTGGCCATAACTTCGGCGCGCAGACCCTCAGAGCTGGCGGCCCTTCGGGTTGATGAACCCTACCTCCGTTTTCATCATGACCGCGCCGTTCTCCGTCCGGACATCACCTTCCTTCCCAAGGTGGTTTCAGCTTTTCACCTTAACCAGGACATTGTCCTTCCTGCCTTCTTTCCAGACCCCTCGTCTCCTCTTGAGCGGAGACTGCACCTTCTTGATGTGCGTAGGGCACTCCTTTTCTATCGGGACCGTACTAAAGACATTCGAAAGACCCCAAAACTTTTTGTGGCCCATGCCCCAGATAAACTGGGCAATCCTATTTCTTCACAAAGACTGTCTCATTGGATTGCTCAAGCTATTGAACTGGCCTACGAACTAGCCAAACGACCGCCTCCCCCGTCGGTTCGCCCGCGTTCGACGAGGGGCCTCTCCACGTCGACTGCCTTCCTAAGGGGCATTCCCCTGGACTCTATTTGCAGGGCAGCTATCTGGTCCAACCCCCTTACGTTTGTGTCTCACTACAGGGTAGACCAGAAAACCTTAAAGGACTCAGCCTTTGCTAGAGCAGTTTTGTCATCCTGTTTGTCCTGAAGGGCTTCTTCATATGTTCCTTCTCTAAGGATGTTTTCATGCGACTCTTTTGTCGTTTTCCTGTTCAGTACATGTTTGCACTGTTCTCTCTGAAATATTGTGCCTTATTTGATACTGCCTTCCTCCTTTGAGGAATGATTTGCCTGGCTTACACATGTTTTCTTAGATTGTTTATATCATGCCTTACCGGACTGTGTGTTCATGCAATACTTCAATGGGTCCTTCGGACCATGTTATTGATGTTTAATAAACATATGTTTGGACATTATCTCGTTGTCAGGGTTTGCTTAGCCCGCCTCCGAGACCTAAGCTTGCTAGTCTCCATTAGTGTGCATTCACAGAGTACACGAAGAAAAAGGACAGGTTGCTTACCTGTAACCATGTTTCTTCGAGTGTACTCTGTGAATTCACACAAGCCCGCCCTTCCTTCCCCTCTGGCAAACCCTCTTCCTTCCTCGTTGCCTTAGCGGCGTAGGAACTGGGGAGCAACCGCCGAGGGCTGCCTTATATGCCCTCCGGGGACGGAGGGGCGTGGCTACCGCCAAAATTTAAACTTCAGCTTGGGAAGAGTTTCCGTTGGAACCTGCGCAGGCGCAGCCTCTCCATTAGTGTGAATTCACAGAGTACACTCGAAGAAACATGGTTACAGGTAAGCAACCTGTCCTTCTTCAGCCCCCAAATGTCCAACGCTGTAATAACTTAAAACTTCAATTCAGCATTTAGGAATACATGGGGCAAAATTATTTTGAGGTGGGCTCAACTTCTGCAGACCTAAATTGGACTAATGCCTACTTAATTGATGCAGCCATATTCTTTAATTTTTAGTTGCTTATTGCATCCTACTTTGAGAAGAGAATTTAGATGAACTCAAACTAGAGAAAGGGTTCTCCTTTACACGAAATAGCTTCAGAGAGCTCTCGGTATCCACTGAACTTTGATTCCAAGACTCCCACCTAACCAGGCCTGGATACTAAATCTAAGGATTCTCAAGTCCCATTATATACAATGGCATATCTAAATTGTGTCACTTGCTTTTTGGGGGTTTCCCCCAAAATATTTTCAAGCTGTGGTTAATTAAATCCTTGGATGTAGAACCTGTGGGTGTGGAGAATCAACTGGATACTACTATGATTCCACTTTAACTGTGATCATTCCATTCTATAGAATCCTGGGATTTTTTACAAACTCATCAGATGGGCCAATTTGCCTGTCGTATGCTGCTTCACCTCCCTTTATGGCACAGAGTCCTTTAAACGATGGTGATCTCCGGCTGGGCTCCATGCTGCAAACATGGGAGCCTTCCCGTGTTGCTTTCCCTTCAATGGGGGGAAGCTGAGTGGCTCTGCTTTCCCCCCCCACCCAATGAGATGAGGGAGAAGGTAAGGTGGGCAATGTGGGGCGTGGAGTAGGGGCTTCACACACCCAACTGGGAGTCAATGGATTCGCCCCGATGCAGACAGAGCGAATCCTTGGGTCTTTATGATAAGGTCCTTAGTTTGCTGAGATACTAGATCAATCTGGCTGAGAACTCTAAATATCCCTCCTCAATCTCCAGATCTCAAGATTCCTCAGGGCCAGAAACATGGAATTACAATATTATAATAGTGTATGTGTTGTGAATGGGTCTTCTGAGGCTGTGAGTGATAATGGTGGGATCAGGAGGGGAAGGAAGAATCCTCGCGAGGAGGGCTCACTGGAAGATTTACACAGGAAGAGAATCAGTGAGATAGATGGGGAGTCTTCTGAGGAGGATTCATGTGGGGATTTGGAAGGGGATCCTGAGGTGGAAATGGATGCTGAGGAACCGGTGGTGGCGGAGGAAGTTGGCATAGACTGGGCATGGGCTCCGGAGGATCTTGGGGAGGAAACTGGGTCCATGGATGCTGTGGACGCAGGAGAGGCTTGGGTATCTTCAGAAGTAGACCCCACATGGTCTACCTGGAGGAATGAGGGCATTTCCACAGGTGTGGACAGAGTTGGGTGTGGGCAGGGTGATCTTGATTCTGATGAGGAATTTGGGACACCTGACCCTAGGGCGTTGGAAGTTTGGATGCCCAAGGAAACCTAAATAAATTGGGGATTTTTGGGCATTATTCTTTGCGTGTGGCAAGGTGTTGCTGGGCGCCATTGGGTTTCCTGTACATGATTCTGAAGACTGGCTTGGGACTTTGCAACCGATGTAAGTTTGATCCGGGTTATTCTACAACGGAGGGCTGGAACTGTGTGGGCTTTCTTGGACTGCATTGTTATTACCATTTTGCATTAGCTGCTGTTCACCTCTGTTGTCTTGGCTTTTTGTGCCATCCCGTGACGTGGACCTTGTTGTGACAACTTCACCCCTTGGACCTTGGACTGGAATTCGACTTGGCATATCTCTTCACTCCCAAACTCGGCTTGGTATCGTTCTCATCTCTGTGGCTGTCTACTGTTGCTGACTGCTGGCTTCGTCCTCGACTCTGACGCTGTTTCCTTATCCCAACTTCGGACCGGCTTGACTTAGTTACAACGCTACGCTCCTTTAATTCCTGGCTTGGCTTTTGACTCCGCAGCGGCTTGCCGCTACCTCTTCAGCGTCTTTCAGCTTTGCTTGCTTGTGCCGCTTTCGGCGAAGAGCTTTAGCCCAGTTTGGGTTTTTGCTTTTGTTTTGGGATTTCTACTGTACTTCTGAGTTTTGGGGAAGTTTTGGGGCTTTGGGACTATTTACCTTTTGTGTGTTTTGCCGTTTTAAGCCCGTTTTGTGATTTTGAGCTGAGTTCAATGGTTTTGTTTTAATCCGGATTTTATCTCTGGATAATCTGGATTATATGCCAGTTTGTCTTTTTGGCGTTTCTTCAGTTTTGACTGCTTAATAACACTGAAAATTAAGTGTTTAAAGCTTCTGGACAATTTACTGAACCATTTTTGAGTTGTTACTTAAATAGACTATATTTTGCTCTCAGTTGGCGTCTGACCTTTGACAGTATGGTTGAAAGAGCCCTATAATTTTTTTATCATGGTATCATGCAACCTACCAGAAAAGTCATGATTTTGCAAAAACAACCATTGTTCTATTCTGTATCAATTCAGTTCTGATCTTATTTTCCAGCAACTAAAGGCACAAGAAATTAGAACTTCTTCCATTTTGTGAAAACAACATATTTTCCCCAAACTGGCCAGTTTGTCAGCAAGTCCATCACAATATGAATATTTATTCCTTAGGCCAGGCACTTCAGAAATAAAATTATTTTTATTAAATGCCGAAAATGTAGGAGTTAACCTGATAGTCATTTCCACCCTAAGGGTATCAGGCTGGCGTCAGTGTTAATTAGAAGTCTGCATTTTTCATGGGTTGTTTCCATTGAAATGAAAATGGTTAAAACAAGCAAGAAGAAAGCACTGCCTTAAGAGTGGGAAACAAGCCCAGCAGGGGTCTGCTGAGGTAAGCCACAATTAATAATGTATGTTTAATGAAGCACTAAATAATTTCCCTAATAAAGATTCTGAGAACATATGTATGCTACTTGTTTTTGAAAAACAAGGCCTTTCTCTCCTTAATGTTAGTCTATACAGTCAAACAGGGAACCTCCTTGAACTCAATTAAATTTTGTGGGACTGCACCCATGAGTGGGAAGAAATGAAGATTGAGTTCAAAAATTCTATAATCTTTTAAAATAATTATTAATAAGAGAAAACATTTGTGACATGTAAGAAACAAACCAATTATATAAAACTGGTAAACACAGATTTGATTAGAATATTGTTCATTCCCATTTACTGAGGCTCCCTTGTTTCTACCATAAAACATTGCATCAGCTGATGTGCCCCATAGATAATGTAAACTATCAGCTAATTGCAGAGGTTGTTCTAAAAAAAGGCCTGCAAACCTTGCAAACTGAATGTGGACACCAGGGTTTGGTTCTTCTTGCCTGGAACTGTAAACTAGAAAAAAAAGAATGAGCAGTCATGCTCCGTGGCTTGTGAACTATACCTGGTTTAGAAGATCACATGCCACACATGTCCTATACATGCGCAAATTATGGGCAGAAAGCAGGTGCAGAGAGCCAAATCAATAGAGGACTCAGGGCAGGGCAGGGCAGGTAATGAGGGGGAGGAAGGAGTGTTGCTATAAACCTAAGAGCTTTTCAGAAGGAGAAAATTGGTACTACTCCCAACTTAGAGAGGATTCAAAAATAACATACATCAGCATTTACAACAGAAATGGGTATCCTGTAGCCCTCCAGATATAAGTGAATACATCTCCCAATCCTATACATCACGGCCTCTGCTCGCTAGGGATGATGCAGTTGCATCTGGAGGACCACACCTTAACTAGAAGGAAGAAATTGAAAATCCACATGACATCAAAAGTTATCTCACATCAATTTCTGTGCTCCAAAACAATAAATTTTAGGCAACTTTAAGAGACTAGGAGAAAGGATCCCAAATAAATGAAGTAAACAATAAAACCCCCAACTGACAATCTATAAGAACAAACAAAACCAGTTTTATAGTTGATTGGTTTCTAGGCGTGGCTTAAGGTTCAGCACATGCATAAACATGGAACAGAATGGAATATTTGAAGAAGCACCCCACATCGATGAACATGGTGCATTCTTACCTTGTCTATGGTTTTCAGAATTACTGTATAGTTGTTGTAGAAGTTTATGTATGTTTGAAGCTGCTGGCCAAATGCAATGAATAGATCTCCTAAATTTTGGGCTGGGCTCCATTCATTAAGTCTTTGTATTAACACTTCTAAGAACCACCTGTGTTTAAAACAGACAGAAGGGTGTTCCTTTCTTCCAACTGGTTGCAGGCATGTTCAAACAGATGACAATGATGGCAACAAAATGCTTACAGGTTTCAGGAGAAACTTCTCTTCTAGTCTGAGTGACACAAGCATTTGTCTCAGAAACATTACCTTGGCTACGAATTGTAAAGCTCTTACCTGGCTGTATGAACAAACTGAAAAGGAACTCAGTGTGACAGCAAAACAAACACCACAAGGGTGTTAACACTTCCCTATGCTATTCACCAGAGCCCCCAGTGGCACAGCAGGTTAAACCGCTGAGCTGCTGAACTTGCTAATCGAAAGGTCAGCAGTTCAAATCCGGGGAGCAGGGGTGAGCTCCCTCTGTTAGCCCCATCTTCTGCCAACCTAGCAGTTTGAAAACATGCAAATGTGAGTAAATCAATAGGCACCGTTCTGGCGGGAAGGTAATGGTGCTCCATGCAGTCATACTGGCCACATGACAACTCTGGCTCTTCGGCTCAGAAATGGAGATGAGCATCAACCCCGAGTCAAACGTGACTAAATGTCAGGGGTAAACCTTTACCTTTACTATGTTATCCAAAGATAGATAGATAGCTGGAGTTACACTTTAAAAAGTACCCGTTCCAACTTACACACAAATTCAACTTAAGAACAAATCTACAGAACCTATTTTGTTCGTAACTTGTGGACTGTCTGCAATAACATACCACAGATAACTTCTGTCATAAACTGAGCATCCAAAAATTCTTAAGCATTCAAATAGCCAAATATTGAAAATTATAGCTGTGGAATACTGTTCAGGATTTCCATCTTTGTTAATGGACTTATCTGTAGGTTTTTGTTTTTTTTAAGATGGCGGCATAGTAACCATTTTTTAAGATGGCGGCATGATCAGCTCCACTGGCGAGGAACTTAAAATTATTACATATACTATTGCGGGCCCCCCGTCGCTCCCATCGCCTGAGGGGTGAGATTGCTGACTTACTCTTGGGGTCCTGGATGGTATGTGAGGGCCGTAGGTGCTGCCGACGGGAGCTTCAGAGGATCAGGAGGGAGAAGTGGAGAAGAAGCCTGGTCGCCATTTTATCCGCTCGACCCGAGGGAGCCTCCAAGAGCTGAGAGCCTCCGAAGGCTCCTGGTGACTGCTTCCAGCTCTTGTTGGGGAAACTGAGGCCGCGCCGAATCCGGGCGGCCGCCAGCGGACATCTCTGACGATCCACGAGACCTTCTCCTACTCCCACCTCTGTGCTTGGGTGGCCGCGCCGAACCGGGCGACCACCCTTGGCTCCTTTCTCAGCTTCTCCTCGACGGCGGAGGCCGCACCGAACCGGGCGGCCCTCGACCCCCACCTCTGTCTTTGTGTGGCCGCGCCGAACCGGGCGACCACCCTTAGCTCCGTCTTCAGCTTTCCCTCGACGGTGGCGGCCGCGCCAAACCGGGCGGCCTCTCTCGACTCCCTACCGGCCCTCCTGCAACCCCTGGTAGGCCCCCACAACAAGATCTAGGCCGCGCCGGACCGGGCGGCCTCCTCCCCCCCCCTGTCTCCAACCTCCTCCCTGGGCCTTTAAAGTTATTGCAAGCCCCTGGAAGCTGCGCCGATCCGGGCAGCTTCCTTGAGCCTTACCAGCGGCTTGGGTGGAGAGAGGACATTTGGGCCTGTGGTGGTTTGCGTCGTCTTGGATGGCCCTCTGAGTTGTTCCCGCCGGCCTGGGTTCCTCCTGCTTCTGCCGCTGCCTTTGCTGTGCTGCCTCCCGGCCTCCTTCCCAGCTTTCCTCGTGGTGAGAGTTGAGCTTTGGGGGCTGCGCCGGACCGGGCGGTTCTCCCAACCCTCTCCTTCAGTTCTCAAAGAGAGACAGCTGGGCCCTCTTCATCGGCTCTACTGAATAGGGTGGATTGTATGAAGCGGCGTTGTCAGGATCCTCAGTGCTGAAGCCGCCATCTATTCTATTCCATTTTATTTTATTTTATTTTATTTTTATTTTATTTTTATTTTTTTCCTCCTCTCCCCTTTTGAGTGTGTATGTGTGTGTATTTAGATAGGAGTGAGAAAATTTTATCTTGATGCAGGAAGACAGATTTGATTGTTGATAGGAAGTGGATTTGTGTATTTGGTACTTAAACATAGGAAGTGATCACATAGGATTCGTGAGTTCCATGAAGTTAATTGTCTGGTATATTGTTGGTATTAGAATGTGAATGATGGTGTGCGCATGTTGGTTGATATACATCTGAGTGGAAAGAGTCAGTAGAAACGGTGTGTTAATTTTGAAAGATTAGAGTGGTTACTATAGGAAGGTTTCTGAGAAAGTATTAGGAATGAGTTGGCAGGAATTTCCGAAGAAAAATGAACTACTTCACCTATGTGATTTGTTGGGGAAATCGTTCAGTACTGTTTTGTATCAACTGGAGACACTGAACAAGAAAATTGATCATCTTTTCAAGGGAATTTCCCTGATTGCGAAAAACCCTTCTCCTATAGACACTATAACAACTGTACCAACCAGTTCTACTAACATTAATGAGGAACTAAACGCTCTGGAAGACCATGGAAAAATAAAGCTAGAGGAGCAGAAAGTAGTTAATAGGTCAGATTTGGAAATGGCCAAGGATGGGGATGGGCTATTATCTGGGAAAGAGGGTCAGGGGAGGGTGGCCTGGAAGGAAATTAATAGAGTCTACCAAAGGACAAACAACACACTGTCCCCAGAACTGTTTGGACAATCTCGAGATACTTCCTGCAATCTGTTGCGAACCAACAAGGTGGCAGTGGAAGTCTCAGACTCTATGCTAAATAGAGGCAGATGGACATCAAAGCGAGCTGTCCAGATATCTCTCTCTCAAATTCTTTCTTTGAGCCGGTCGGAAGTGAAGATCAAGACCATTGACTGGCTTCACAGAGACTATCAATCTTGGAACCGCTCCTTATGTCTTCTCATTGGGCTGGAGGATAGAATGTTACTGGAAGAACTGTTTTTGTACGGGCCTAAACTCCAACAATGGGGTATCATTCTTAAGAGGGTATTAGTAGACCCAGTGATCCGCCCCCTAGACATTGGGCTGTCTCGCGAAATACAAGAGTCTCTAATTTCAAGCCATGTCTGTTCTACCCCCCAGCCCTGTCATCAGTCATTAGCTGTGCCTAGTCCCCCTCCCACATTAGATGATGTTATCATATTAGATGACTCCTCCTCTCTCATACCAGCGGAGATAAGCCTCTCTTTTAAACAATCAAATACACTTGGAGGCCTTTCATCCCAGGATAGCTGACTATCCCCTTCAAATGGCAATCTCAACAAGCCAATCCCTCAGGAGGAAGAGGGTTCTCACGGGTGGGGCCCCATTGAGGTGGTGTGGGGGAGAAGGAGGAACGGTCACCAACGACCCAGGGAGAAGCGCAACAGAGTTATTGCGACCCTGGAGAGGAATAGGTGTGGTAGTCTTCAGGACAGACCCCTCAACCTTAAGGTCCTGCTTCTGAATGCCAGATCCGTCAATGGTAAGACAGCTATCATCCAGGATTTGATCCTGGATGAGGGGGCGGATTTGGCATGTATTACCGAGACATGGTTGGATGAACCGGGTGGGGTGAATCTCACCCAGCTGTGTCCACCGGGTTTCGGGGTCCATCAGCAGGCCAGGGTTGAGGGGCGGGGAGGAGGAGTTGCGGTGATCTTCCGGCAGTCCATCGCCCTGATCAGATGCACCGTTCCACAATCTATGAGGTTTGAATGTGTCCTGCAGAAGGTGGGAGCCCGAGACAGCTTGGGGATTCTGTTGGTGTACCGTCCACCCCGCGACCCAGCAGTCTCCCTGTCTGAGCTAGCAGAAGTGGTCTCTAATGCGGCCTTGGTCTCCCAACAACTCATAGTTTTGGGAGACTTTAACATCCATGCCGAGACCACATTAACAGGTGCAGCTCAGGATTTCATGGTTGCCATGACGACCATGGGGCTGACTCAAGTTATATCTAGGCCCACACATCAGGCGGGACACACGTTGGACCTTGTCTTCATTGTGGACGGTGGGACAGTCAGAGTGGAAGAACAAAACATCCTTCCATTGTCATGGTCTGACCATCATCTGATCTGTTTAAGTTTCGCCGTGTCTTCTAACCTCCGCAGGGGTGGTGGACCCATTAAGATGGTCCGCCCCAGGAGGCTGATGGATCCAGATGGACTCCTGAGGTCTCTTGGGGATCTTCCTGTTCTGGAGACTGGCGATCCTGTCGATGTCCTGGCTGATCGCTATAATAGTGAGCTGGCTAGGGCACTTGACACGATCGCTCCCGAACGTCCCCTCTCGCTGCGTAGAGTCACGTCAACCCCTTGGTTCACTGAGGAGCTGGCTGTGATGAAGCGTGCGAGGAGGGGACTAGAGTGCATCTGGAGGAAATCTCAGGATGTGTCCGACCAAGCACGGGCTAAAGCCGCTATTAAGGCTTACTCCGTGGCTCTGCGAGCAGCCAGGAAAGCTTTCACGACTGCCCGCATAGCGTCTGCAGCCAATAGGCCATCGGAGTTGTTCCGAGTTGTTGGGGAGCTCCTGCGGCCTCCTGAGGCCCAGGAGCTTCCCGATGACCTGGCGACTCGGTGTAGCGATTTCGCACACCACTTCGCAGGCAAAGTTGCTCAGATACGTCATGAGTTGGACTCCAGCTTGACTGTGGTTTCAGCGGAGGTAACCGAGGCACCTGTCGGTTCGATCTTATGGGATTCTTTCCGGCTTGTTCTTCCTGATGACGTGGAGGGGATTCTTGGGTCTGTGAGGGCGACCACTTGTGCTCTGGATCCTTGTCCCTCTTGGCTGGTTAAACTGGCCAAAGATGGGTTGTTGGAGTGGTTTGTGGCTATAATAAATACCTCCTTGGGTCAAGGGTCATTTCCATCCTGTTTTAAGCAAGCGGTGGTAAAACCGTTACTAAAAAAGACCTCACTAGACCCATCGGTTTGTGACAATTACAGACCAATCTCCAACCTCCTATTTTTGGGCAAGGTTCTGGAGCGGGTGGTTGCCATGCAGCTCCAGGAGTTCCTCGATGACACTGATTTTCTGGACCGCTCGCAGTCTGGCTTCAGGCCTGGGCACAGTACTGAGACGGCTTTGGTCGCCTTGGTGGATGACCTCCGTAGGGAGCTGGACAGGGGGAGTGTGAGCCTGCTGGTTCTCCTGGATATCTCAGCGGCTTTCGATACCATCGACCATGGTATCCTTCTGGGGAGGCTCTCCGGGATGGGGCTCGGGGGCACGGTTCTGCTGTGGCTCCAGTCCTTCCTGGAGGGTTGTTCCCAGATGGTGAAGCTGGGGGACACCTGCTCGGACCCCTGGCCATTGACCTGTGGGGTTCCGCAGGGGTCTATTTTATCCCCCATGCTATTTAACATCTACATGAAACCGCTGGGAGAGGTCATCCGGAGTTTTGGAGGGCGTTGCCATCTCTACGCAGATGACACGCAAATCCACTATTCCTTTCCACCTGACTCCAAGGAAGCCCCTCGGGTGCTGAACCAGTGCCTGGCCGCTGTGGCGGACTGGATGAGGAGGAACAAGCTGAGGATCAATCCTGACAAGACAGAGGCCCTCCTGGTCAATCGTGCGTCGGATCGGGGTATTGGGTGGCAACCTGTGCTGGACGGGGTTGCACTCCCCCTGAAACCACAGGTCCGCAGTTTGGGGGTCCTCCTGGATTCAGCGTTGACGCTTGAAGCACAGGTGTCGGCGGTGGCTGGGAGGGCTTTCGCACAACTCAAACTTGTGCGCCAACTGCGACCATACCTCGTGAAGTCTGATTTGACCACGGTGGTCCATGCCTTAGTTACCTCTAGACTGGACTACTGTAATGCGCTCTACGTGGGGCTTCCCTTGAAGACGGCCCGGAAATTACAATTGGTCCAACGCTCGGCAGCCAGATTAATAACGGGGGCGAGTTACAGGGAGAGATCCACTCCCCTGTTTAAGGAGCTCCACTGGCTGCCGTTTATTTTCCGGTCCCAATTCAAGGTGCAGACTATCATCTATAAAGCCCTAAACGGTTTGGGACCCACCTACCTCAGTGACCGTATTTCCTTTCATAAACCTGCCCGATCTTTACGATCATCCGGGGAGGCCCTTTTAGCACCACTGTCTTTATCCCAGGCCCGCCTTGTGAGTACAAGGGAGAGGGCCTTTTCTGCTGTGGCCCCCCGATTGTGGAACTCACTGCCTACTGAAATTAGGCAAGCTCCCACGCTGTTAGCTTTTAGGAAAGACTTGAAAACATGGCTCTTCCGCTGTGCCTTTGGTGAGTAACTTCTGTTATTTCTGTGTTACTCCCACCCCGAACATCTATCCTCTAGATTACCCCACTTCCATATGTCCCTGCCCACAGTGGAGTACCCCTATGTCCCTCTCACCCCAGGTTTTATCTCTGTGTTCACGTGGCCTGCCCTTGTTTTACTGTTTTTTTATTTCTTGATGTTGATGCATTTATTGTATTTTTAATGGTGCTATGTTATGTTGTTTTATATTTTGTTATATTGTATTACTCTGGGCATGGCCCCATGTTAGCCGCCCCGAGTCCCCGTTGGGGAGATGGTGGCGGGGTATAAATAAAGTTTTATTATTATTATTATTATTATTATTATTATTATTATTATTATTATTGGTTCTACATTGTAGAATTAATTAACTTTAACTGCTGAAGCGCAATGCTATGAACTCATGGGAATTGTAGTTTATTGAGGCACTTTGAACCTCATCACATGGAGTTCCTTAAGCCGGAGGACAGTGGGGGAATCTGTCGTTAAGCGCCCCACATTGCCAGCATCGCCCACATAGCCCCCTTCCCCATCACACAGAAATCGTTGCTGCCTGGCTTCCCCCTGTGCTGTCCCTGGCTTAGTTAATGAGAACATGGGCAGTCACTCATGTTCTCAGGGCTCCAATCCTATGACACTGTCAGTACAGAGCCAAGATGGAGCCCTGCTGAAAGTAGCCCTGCATCATGTGGTGGGCTCCAGGTGGCTCTGTCCTGGCAGCATCGTAGGACAGGGCAAAAGCCCCATGTGATTAAGTTGTTTGATAGAAAAGGCAAAATAACTTCCAAAATGGTAACCCCCATGATTCCATAGCACAGAGCCTTAACAATTAAAGTGGAATCAAACTGAATTAATTCTACAGTGTGGATACACTCTTACATTTGTGGAATTTAGAACTGAACAGTTTCATAACATCTATACCAGTGATTCCCAAAGTGGGCGCTACCGCCCCCTGGTGGGTGCTGCAGCGATCCAGGGGGGCAATGATGGCACCTATTAGGAGACAGGGCAGGGCCAGGGGAGGGGCAGGGCCTCTTCCCAAGTGCCAGAGACAGGGCTGAGAATCTATACCTCTCCTGAGGCGCCTGTTAGGACACAGAGGGTGGAGCTAGGGAAGGGGTGGGGCCTCCTTCTAAGAGCCCGAGACAGGGCTGAGCCTCTATACTTCTCCTGAGAGGCCTTTTAGGATTAAAGTGCGGGGCTAGGGGTGGGGGTGGGGCCTCTTCCCAAGAGCAAGAGAGAGGGCTGAGGCGCTTGTTAGAACATGGGAGGCGGGGTATAGAGGTTCAGCCCTGTCAGGCACTTGGGAAGAGGCCCCGCCCCCTCCTCTAGCCCCGCCCCCTGCATCCTGGCAGGGACCGCAGGACAGGGATAGAAGCTCAGCCCTGCCTCAGAGCTTGTAACTCCGCCCATCCCAGTCCTGGCTGCCCATTTGTGGCCCTGCCCCCTCCCCCTCCCCCTCCCCCTCCCAGCCCTGCATCTTGGACTGGGGAGAGGCTCAGCCCCGCCCTCTTGAGCAGGAGCCACACCCACCCCTCTAAGCCACACACCCTTTCCAGGGGGCGCTGAGTAATATTTTTTCTGGAAAGGGGGTGGTAAGCCAAATAAGTTTGGGAACCACTGATCTATACCTAGTAAGGGACTGCTGCTGTGTTACTACATAAGGAAGTTGACAAAGTGTCCAATGCACATTAGTACTGTTGCAGATTGGGATATCAGCTGTGTAGTGCTAATGTGGAGTTTAATGTGTATTGGAACACTTTTGCTAATGTGCAGTTTCACATCTGCACAAATCGCAAACAGGGTTTCTTAGAACCTCTGCTATGTAGCTAAATACAGCCCTCTACTTTCATTAGGTCTAGGGACCCAGGACCCCTGCAAAAATGAAAAACCACGAATTTAACATTTTTAAAGAGCTGAGAGAACACCTATCAAAGAATGTCTGGGTCCTTCCACTGTAATTTTACCATAGAATCACATTGGAGGACCTAGAGATTCTTGCTCAGGTAAAAAATGAACAGTCATTAATGTGCCCCTAACCCCAGCAAATGTAAAGTTCTGACAATACTTAACACTGCATTGAAGCCATTTGCTTTGTTTGGAATGAGAACATTAATTATTTCTAAAATGAATTTAAACATGCTTCAAAGGTAGGGCAACTTACTTGTTCAGTTGTAAGATGCCCAAAATATCTGCAAAGATGAGCTGAATGCTGACATAGCTTAGGATGGCTCGATTTGAGGTTAAGGCTGCATTCAGTGGCTTGACATAAACATCCCTTACAATTTCCAGAATGTGTACATAGTTCTTTTCACTTAGCAGAAGCTCTTTAGCAAAGCTTTTGCGCTTGTCTACTATGTCCTCATAAAGCCGGCCATTCTGAAAATGAAAGCATAGAGACATATGTTGGCTGTATTTCTATTTATTTCATCCAACAGCCTGGATTGGGAAATTCCTTTAAATTATTAATTCTTGACTTTCAAGTGTTCTTGTATTTCTTAAAACTTTGGGGAACAAGGAGAGCAGCAACACCAAAACTAGGAGTAAAAATATATGGTCCTCCAGATGTGGTTGAGATAAGAATCCCAGCTTTCCTCAGCATCAGCTATATATATATTTTAAAAACTAAACCCTTTAATTAATGGATAAAAACAATACTTTTTGTGTAACTTGTATTGCTTCTGTACTGTATCAATTTATAAATGTATAAACTTGTATCAAATGAATCCTAAAGGCAACTGCTGTCCCCATGCCCCCTGTTTGCATAAGCTCCTAGGAACAAAGATCACTATACAATTAACAATCTAGCGATCTCCCAAGCCAAATGATATCAAACCCTTTGTGTATATATGTGAGATAGATTATCCTTTTGTACCCAAGATGACCTTAAGATATGTTCCTGTTCAACTAAAGCAGAGGCTGCCGTTCTGATGGAAGACAAGGTTAAACAAATATGAATACATTAGCCTTCTGAATAGGCAGCCCAACCTCTGGTTATTTGGAATTGCCACCTTTTGTCCTGTGGGTCTTGCACCTTTGTCTCTACAGAACGGGACACTTAAGAAAATCAAGAAATCATCTGCATACCCAAGTCATCACTTCCCCCAGTTTTGCGCCCTCCCAGGGGGTGTCTCTGAAATGGACTGGACCTTTAAATCCTCAAATAGTAAGCTATTCTTCTTTCTGCCACGAGGATCTCCTCCTCCCGCCAGTAACATCAGGAAAACCCTAGACAATCTCTACGTAGATCTTAGCACAGTTTTCAGCCAATCAGGGGGAGGCAACGAAAGTCTGAATAGCTGCATAAATGTCTTGTATTTTTCTGTGAATTTATGTGTGTACATTTTGAAGTGCTTGTTGGTACAACTGAATCTGTGATCTGTATGGTTAATTTGACAGTTTTGGCCAAACTGAATAAACCTCTTTGGCTTTCTTTTGAACTCAGCATGCTTATTCTCTGTCCTGGCTGATCTGGTTTAGCAAAAATTCACCACACATTAATCTCTCTATCTGCGGTCCTAGCTAAAATTTCAACATTATCTTAAACCCCTTTTGAATTGCTATTTCTGTATGCACTTACTTGGTCACTGCTGGAGTAGATCAGTTGAATCAAAGGATATGCATGTAAACACTTATAAAGATCCCATCAATTCATTGACTCTATCTATCTATCTATCTATCTATCTATCTATCTATCTATCTATCTATCTATCTATCCATCAGCAGTTCATTCATGCTGAGCCAATAGACCATTCACATATAAAATGAATATATATTATAAAGAGTACTGCATAACATTAATGACATATAGATTTTGCATTTTTTTAAAATCTACAATTAAATATAAACAACAGCATGATAATTAGATTAGATAATAACTTCAATCTGTTGAATTTGTATCCTACCTTTCTCCCAAGATGGGATTCAGTGTGGCTCTACTCTAATTTATATCTAACCATTAAATGTAGTTCTTTATTCATAGCTTTCATAAATAATATCATGAGTTATTTCACACTCTTGTATACACACTCTTGTATCTAAGCTTTAGATAGCATAGGGAAGAGTTAATACCCCTGAGATGTTTGTTTTGCTGCCTGTGCCTGTGTTCAGAAGATTTTGTCCCTGTGACAATTGGATTTTGGAAAATTTGACTAGTTGTGGAAACAAGGATTGGTGAGAAAGCTTCAGTTGAGACACCTTTTCCCCAGGATAATTCTTCCATGAGTGCATTTCCCTTCCTAACAGTAGAGTTCTTTCACTTCTTGTTGTCTCACCCCCATTCTTAACTATGAGTTGTTTGTAACTCGGATGTTTGTAACTCGGGGACAGCCTATACAATGACAGAGATTCAGCTTTATATATAGAAATAGCTTTTCTTTCTACCATAGACATGGACTAGTATTCATTTTAACTAAAGCAGTAGTTCTCAACCTTTGGGTCCCCAGGTGTTTTGGCCCACAACTTCCAGAAATCTAAGCCAGTTTACCAGATGTTAGAATTTCTGGGAGCTAAAGGTCAAAACATCTGGGAACTCACAGGTTGAGAACCACTGAACTAGAGGATCCATAATAGAAAATGTATACTTTACTGTCACATTAACCACATAGATCATAAAGCAGAGAAATAGGGAACATATTTTTATAAACTCATCTACTACTTTCACCCAGTAATAGGAACTGTGATGGTTAAGAACAGGTTAATGAACACAGTAAATAACTTTTAGAAATCATTACATACTTGGTTTTAAAGTTCTTAACTGCCATTATTTCATTTCTCTTTACTCAAACATTCCAAATCTGTCTTAGAGCAATGTTCCAGATAAAATATGGAGATACTGAAAACTGCAAAGAGATGAAATTATATTCATTCTCTATCGAGCAGGCAGATGTGCTTGGGCTTCAGCCCAGCTTTAACAACAAATTGAGAAATTTCATTCATCTCTGGAAAGAGAGATAATAAATACCCTCTTTTTCAGAGGTTTGCTGCCATTAAAAAAGTTATTCAGGTTCCAAAGTATTTACCAGTTACATGGTAGAGGTATTACTGTGAACACCAGACTTTATATTCGCATTATATTTTGAATGCGATTTCCTGCTTCTTGGCAGGGGGTTGGACTGGATGGCCCATGAGGTCTCTTCCAACTCTACTATTCTATGATTCTATGATTCTATGATTGTGGAAATGATTGTGTGGAGGATTCAGTGCCTTGCTTATTTTGCTGCCCAGTGTATGCTTGTCCCAAAGAGTGTTTCCTGTCCCATTTTGTGTCTAAGTGTAGTGAGTGAATCTGAATGTAGGTCAGTGGAATTCACCTACTTTCAGCAAAGAACAAACACACATTTTATCAAATTACATTGTATGTAACTGCAGCTAAGAAAAATAGCAGGATTTCTGGATTATATGGCAACAGATTGTAATAAAGAGATTTTTGTAAGAATTAATTTATTCAGCAAGTGTCAACTTGAATGTTAATAAATGGAATAAGTAATCTGTATTTAACAGCTGGGATCATATTAGGGATGTACATGTGTATACATTTTTCTTATGTGAGCATATGCTCTTTATTGAGAACTGTGTGGGTGGTATTTCCTCCCTCCTTCTCACTTATTGAGCAGCTTCTGAAGGCCTCTGCACAGTCATTTATTGCTTCAAGGAAGTGAGCAGGATCACAGAAGGGTCTGGCTATGCCCTTGTAACCAGGTGGATCCTCGTTCTTTTATTAGAACATGTATTTATCTTTCTGTGTTGGATGCTCTCCATAACTCTAACTCCATAACCCTAACTCCTAGAGCGTTTCCATCAGCGTTGCCTCAGAAAAATCCAACAAATCTCTTGAGAAGACAGGCGGACAAATGTCAGCGTGCTTGAGGAAGCAAAGACCACCAGCATTGAAGCGATGCTCCTACTCCATCAACTCCGCTGGACTGGCCACGTTGTCCGAATGCCCGATCACTGTCTCCCAAAGCAGTTATTCTACTCCGAACTCAATAACAGGAAACGTAATGTTGGTGGGCAGGAAAAGAGATTTAAAGATGGGCTTAAAGCCAACCTTAAAAACTGTGGCATAAACACTGAGAACTGGGAAGCCCTGGCCCTTGAGCGCTCTAATTGGAGGTCAGCTGTGACCAGCAGTGCTGCCGAGTTCGAAGAGGCACGGATGGTGGGCTTAAGGGAGAAACGTGCCAAGAGGAAGGTCCATCAAGCCAACCCTGACCGGGACCGCCTTCCACCTGGAAACCGATGTCCTCACTGCAGTAGAACATGCAGATCAAGAATAGGTCTCTTCAGCCACCTAAGAATTCACCCTCAAGACCCCACAACTGGAAGACCATCATCCTCGAACTATGAGGAATCGCTTAAGTAAGTAAGTAAGTAAGCTCTCCATAACAGACATTCTACTTTACTCTGTCATTTTTGCAATGGTTTATGTTTAAATGCAAACAACAACAACAACAACAACAACAACAACAAACATCTGTCAGCTGCAAAAGACCACCCTACTAGGAACTGCTGGCATTATTTGCTGATACATCACACTTGGGAAGTGTCCGACATGTGACCCAATACAACAGCCAGCATAGTGATCTTGTTTGCTGTGTACTAATCTTGTTTAGTATCAAATAATAATGATGATGATAATAATAATAATAATAATAATAATAATAATAATAATAATAATAATAATAATAAAAAATTGGTTCCAGGAAATGTCCAAAATAATTCTTTTGTACCTTAACTGATCCTTCAAGGTTTGCTTCTAAGTTGTTTTCAGTCATGGCAACCTCTTTTCTAAGCTCTTTATCTTTTGCATGTTTCTTCATCAGGAAAAATGATAGAAATTCCAAAGGATTTTCCTAAGAAATCATAAAGGTAAGTACGTATATCATCCTTTCTTCAAGCAGACATGGTTATTGCCCAGTCAAGACAAGTCCAGTTCATGACAATAAATGTTGTTTTCACAATGGCAGTATTCGACTGTCTGATCCAGTAGACTTTTAACTGCCACTAAAAAAAGCATTCTGTCCAATGGCAGCTCCAGTGATAGCAGTACAAAGTTGGAGCATATTCTCCACCTGGAGCCCTTTCATACCGTACAATTATAGTACTATGACTCTACTTTAATTGCCATGGCTGAATCCTGTGGAATCATGGGATTTGTAGAGGTGCCAGAGGTCTCTGGCTGAGAATTCTAAATGCCCCTCTGTAAACTGCAAATCACAGGATTACAAAGGATAGAGCCATGGCAGTTAAAGTGGAATCATAATGCTATACTAGTGCAGTGTGAAAAGTGCCCCTGAATCAAACTCCCAATCCTTTGTGATAACATAGTTATGCAATAAGTTATTCTCCTAACCATAGCCTTTGGAGTCTCATATTCCATTTTATACCACAAGGGCGAGCACATGGAGGGCTTGGGACAGCTGTTCTAAAAGAAAGGATTTCATCTCCATGAGCTTAATCAAGGTTCCCTATACTCTTGAGTCAAAACCGCTATGCCCAAATCCTCCATTTACTTGTCCTTGATTAATTTTTAGCAGCACTAAAAGAAAGAAGATTCATGTTCTTAGTAGCAGATTGGCACAACATATTTTTGCAACCAGTCTAAGACTACATTGTCAATGAAAGGAGGCATTCTTACTTGCCATCACTTACAGCTGGGTAAGTGTGGGCAGTTGCATGGGATCCATTCCAAGGGCTAATTTCCCTCACTGGCCACACTCTCTCAGCAAGCCCACATACCTTACATATCCATTTTTGTGATATCGCATAACTTGTCACCATTTTGAGAGGGACTGCCAAGGAAAATACAGATATTTGAGTGTGGTGCAGAGTTATAAATATCTTTTGGGGACTATTTCCACATATTTTGACATTTTCTGGGGCTTTCTGCACGATTAGGTCAAAGGTGCCTGAAATAATGGGGTGTTGGGGATTTTACCCCACCAAAACAAAAGCAAAAATAAAACCCTAGATCAGAACTGTTAGTTTTGACACATAATGTCTCTATTTTTCTTGCTGAATAAAACAATTGGACCTAACATTCAACAATATGTGGCACAGTTTCAGGCAGTAGGGAGTTGTTGACAAAGTGGGCTGTCTTGTCCCATGAGATCTGCCCTGTCCTTTCTCAGATCATAGAATCATAGAATCATAGAATAGTAGAGTTGGAAGAGACCTCATGGGCCATCCAGTCCAACCCCCTGCCAAGAAGCAGGAAATCGCATTCAAAGCACCCTTGTCTTCTGCATTCAAAGTCTTCTGCTTTCTATAGAATGCTATATCAATGATGCAGTATCAGTGATGGCTGAATGAATTAGTCCCAGGTCTGTGGTGCGTTCAGTCTCAGCACCAGCACAATAAGAATATTCTTTCATACCAAAGACAGGGACATTTGACAGCAGCCTCCTTCAGTAACAAGAAATTTTAAACCAGTGCTTCTAAGTAAAGGTAAAGGTTTCCCCTTGACATTAAGTCTAGTCAAGTCCGACTCTGGAGGGTAGTGCTAATCTCCATTTCTAGGCCGAAGAGCCAGCGTTGTCTGTAGACACTTCCAAGGTCATGTGACTGGCATGACTGCATGGAATGTCGTTACCTTTTTGCCAAAGTGGTACCTACTGATCTACTCACATTTGCATGTTTTTGAACTTCTAGGTTGGCAGAAGCTGCAGCCAACAGCAGGAGCTCACCCTGTCCTATGGATTCAAACCACCAACCTTTCAGACACCAGACCACTTTGAGCAGCACTGTCTTAAACAACAAATAAAACACTGGGACATGTAATATGCTTGAAAACAACAAACCTAGCTTACATGGTTTTCTCTTGAAAGTTCAACTAATCCATCAGCCAAAACCTGGGCTACTCTCTGATTATCTTGAACTTCATACCAGCTGAGGGCATCAAACATAATGTGACCTGTATATATGAATTTATGAAAAAATGTTAGACAATTTATGATGTTTGCTGCTTTATACAATCTGCAGTAAATCAACTTGTGTGATGAGACCTAACCGAAACAGCATCACAGTTACAACAGCAAATTCTCAGCCACCAAGGACATCAACTAATTCTTTGAACACATTTCACCATGGTGTCGAAGCTGGTGTGACATAATGCTGGTAGGTCCCACTATGCAAATTCATGATTTGTCAGTTTTGTTACTTAAAGAATGAATATTAAAAAGATTTGTCCAATGAATGCACTTGATACCATTTCTGAAATGAGTGTCATTTAAGTTTCCTGTAAATGGCCTCTCTAGTGAACCAGGGAGTCGAGAGTGGTGAGTCAGATCAAGAACACATAAGATTTAGGCCACAATCCCATCTATATCTATGTATCTATATCTATATCTTATCTGTATCCATAATAAAAGTGAAAACCCGTATGTGATTATGTGGCACGGGTGTCCGCTCACATAGACAGCCTCTGGCCTCCACAAACAGGCTATAATTCCAGTGCTGGGGAGCCACCAAGTCACTCTTTTCCACTGACATTGCAGTTACAGCGAGCTCCATGAACATGTAGTCCAAACCCTGCCAATGTCCTCCCCAAACGCTACGGCCCAACACCCAAGGAATGATTTCATTTGGGGACCATTTCATCCTAGATTTTGCATTTTCCTCCACCACAGGCAGGCATCTCTGAGTTCTCCATTGGTGTGGAATTTGCATGATCCCGCCTACTGCCCTTCCCTTTCAAATCTGTCTGCATAGCAAACACAGTGTTTTAAAAAGGATGCCTCTTTGAGGAAATATAGTTAAAGTGTCAGGAAAGGAAGGGCTGAGAATTATATTTGTGAACTCTATAGTCTAGAGTATTGCTATTTAAATACCAGGAAAAGTGGATTTAAAAGTAAATTGTCCTGTTTGTGTTTCCTTGGTGAAGGAACCAAGTTATATGAACATCCTTTGAAGAGAAAAGCATAAGCCTTTAATGAAACCGTTAAGCATCTTTACTGTTCAATGTTAATGAAACTATCACACATATTTACTGTTGAAACTACAAATAAAGAACAATTTCTTGTTTCTCCTCACATAAAGTATCACGTGTGTGTCTCTCAAATATCCTAACCTAGAAGAAGCTCCTGAATAAAGTATTGGTGGCAGCGTTGGTAGAGGTAGTGAATTCGAATCCTCTACGTCAGGGGTCCTCAAACTTTTAAAGCAGAGGGCCGCTCCACAGTCCTTCAGACTGTTGAGGGGCCAAATTATCATTTGAAGAAAAAAAAACCAAAAAATTCCTATGCACACTGCACATGTCTTATTTGTAGTGCAAAACAACAACAATAACAATGAAAGACCAATACAATATTTAAAAATGAAAATAATTTTAACCAACATAATAAACCTATCAGGATTTCAATAGGAAATGTGGGCCTGATTCTGGCTAATGAGATAGGTTAATTAGGATTGTTGTTGTTGTGTGTCTTCAAGTCATTTCAGACTTTGGGCGAGCCTAAGTCCAAAATTATTTATTTATTCATTTACTACATTTATTTACTACATTTATATCCTACCCTTCTCACCCTGAAGGGAACTCAGAGCAGCTGTATGTACATACAATATATTATATTATTAGCATAGCACAATATTAGCATGATATATTACTATATTGAACTATACCACTCTACTGTAATATTATATGTAATATATAACATATAATTAATATTAAAAAGGTAAAGGTTTCCCCTGACGTTAAATCCAGTCGTCTGACTCTGTGGGTTGGGGCTCATCTCCATTTCTAAGCCGAAGAGCCGGAGTTGTCCATAGACACCTACAAGGTCATGTGGCCACTGGCATGACTGTATGGAGCGCCGTTACCTTCCCGCTGGAGCGGTACCTATTGATCTACTCACATTTGCATGTTTTCGAACTGCTAGGTTGGCAGGAGCTGGAGCTAACAGCGGGTGCTCCCGCCGCTCCCGGGTTTTGAACCTGGCACCTTTCGGTTTCCAGCTCAGTGCTTTATTATTATTAATATAATAATTAATATTATTATATGATATTATTATTAATATTATATTGTATAAAATGATAATATTATTATCAATATCATATGTATATACAATATATTATATTATTAAAACTGATATAAAAATCTTATATTATAAATGAGGGCGGGGGCCAGGTAAATGACCTTGGAGGGCCGCATCCGGCCCCCGGGCCTTAGTTTGGGGACCCCTGCTCTACGTATTGGTGGCAACAGACATAAAAGCCTTTGCAATTCAGACAAATTTGAAAAATCCTCTCTATTATATAGTCTTGAACCCCCCTTCCCAAATCCTCCATAAAGGGCTTACCAAGAATCTTGCCAGTTATATTCTTCTTCAAATCAGAGAAATATGGTCTTAAGTGTTTTCTGACAGCTTTCAGTGCATCTTCCAGAAGTTCTGTGAACCTAAGCCACACCTGCAGCTTTACGTCAGTGAAGTAGAGAGATGGAGGAAATGCATCTTTCTGATTTCCCAGCCATTCACTGAGGACTGTAATGACAGCAAGATATCATTCCCTTTGAATTATTCTGCATACATTCAAGATAACACCTTTTTAGCAAATATTATAGAAACTGAATTGTCCTTAGTCCCTCCAGGGACTGGTTACGCTTAGGTTGTCCTAGCAGGCATTCAATCTCAAGAAGAAATGTATGAAAGGCAGAAAAACCAACACATATGTATTTGTGACATCAACAACAACAACAACAACAATAATAGCAGCTTTATTTATATCCCACCACCATTTCCCAAAATGGGACTCGGGTGGCTTACAAGCACGTAATAGTGCAGTGGAATATACAAATACAATAAAACACCATAAAATGCAGAATTCTTTAAACTGATTCACGCCAAATATTTAATACCAAAACTCTGATAAATGAATAAGGGATTCTGGAAGCTGCCACTTACACTGTTGCAATTGATGTCCATCATTCCTCTTCATTACAAGTGCTAAAGCCGGGGTGGGCAAATTGTGATTCATTGGCTCATGTGATCCCTGAGTCCCACTTTTATATCCCCCACCCCCAAAATTCCTGTTGTGATAGCCAAATAAAAAACTATATAGCATGTTTAACTATAGGGTCACAACTAGATGGGAAGCTCTCTAATCTCATTTTGGCAGCAGTATAATACAGACATTTTAAGATTTATTGGTTATGCAGCAAGATATTTGTGTGTCTGTGTGTTTCGGTGTGTGCATGTGCTGTATTTTTAACTTTATTACAATGTTTTAAAATTATTTCATACTTTAAAAAATTAATGACAGCTTGTTCAATTGTGTATTAATTAGTTTTTGATACCAGGGTTTGGTTTAGCTCCATCTTGTTTTGACTTTGCTGTAAGCCTCCCTGGGTGCCATGCTGGGAGAAACACAGAATACACACACACCCATACCCACACCCACACCCACACCCACCCACACACACACCTTTACGTACTGTGCTGATATGATCCAGTTGCTATTCCTGTGGGGGTCCTTATGAGCAAGCCAGTTAAACGAGACAGCTGAGAAAGGACTTCCAGTCCTGCCTCTGGAAAATTAAAGTCTTTATTAATATAATAATTGTACATCAACAAAGTAGAAAGCAGCAAAGATTCTTATTTATAGCACATAACTTACATGTAAGTTTAAACTTTGTTAAATATTGGAGAGCAAAAAACATTTCATATATTTGCATACCTCTCTTAACAATGCCCCTAACAAAGAAACTCCTTTTACAAAGTCTTTTTACACTCATCTATGCCCCCTTTCCTCCCCATCCTCTGACGGTCTGAACATTATTAGAAGCGTAAGATGACAGTGAAGAACACGGCCATACCCAGAAAAAAAATTTGGGGGGGGGGGGGTGAAGCCTTTTTTTAGCAAATCATGAAAAATAGTTCCATAACGCAAAATAATTTAGAAATCAGGCTCCATCGATAAACTTCAGTGGACACTCAATGTTGTAGTTGCACCAAGGGGCAGTTCTGGTACTACTGGTAAAATTGCTAGTAGGACAAAAAGGGATAATGTTGAGCAGGTGCTTGATGAGGAACAGCAAGTAAAGCGGGTTCGGGAAATACTTACAGCTCCTACTGAGGATGATGTTTGAAGGGTTCTCTAGTGAAGAAGAGTCAATGCTGGAAGATGATGGGTTAACAGAAAGTAGAGGAACTAAGAGGTCAACTCGGGAGTCAGATGAGGAAAGGGAAAGAAAGAAGATCCGGGAAATACTTACTGCTCCCTCGGAAGATGAAACATTTGAGGGTTTTTCTGGGGATGATGGGTCTGAGAGTGGGATGCAAGAGGCTGCAGGCTGGACTCAAGTAAATGTGTGTGCAGCACCAGTTTCTGAGGATACATCGGGAGACTGGCATACTACTGGTATGCCAGGGACATGGGGAGATCTAAGTCTTTAACAAAGATGGAGTGATTGGAGGGCGAGGTTCACATATGAGATCAAGAACAGCTGTGGATAATGATGACAGGGTGGACGCCTCATCATCATCGGACTCCGAGGTGTAAGTTAAAAGTGGAATTGAAAGTGAAGGTTCCTTGCAGGAGGCAAGGTGTCTTTTTGGGGACATTGCTTTGTTGCTGCCTGTTCTCCTTGGGTCCTGGCTGTACAGCTTCGTGTTCCTGAATCCGGACTGACTCCTGACGACAACGGTGTTCATTTCTGGCTTGGCGTTCCTGACTTCCTTTGGCTCCTGAATCCAGTTTGTCTTCCTGACGACAACGTTCGTTTCTGGCTTAACATTCCTGGCTGGCTTCTGAATCTGGTCTGGCTCCTGACGACGACAGCGTTTTGCTCCTGGCTTGGCGATTCCGACTTGGCGTTTCTAGTTTGGCATTTCTGGCTCCCTCTGGCTCCTGAATCTGGTCTGCTTTCTGACGACGACAGTGTTTGCTCCTGGCTTGGCGTTTCTGGCTCCTCTTTGGCTTCTGAATCCGGTTTAGTTCCTGACGACGGCAATGTTTGCTCCTGGCTTGGTGTTCGGTGGCTCCCCTTTTGGCTTTTGAACTTGACTTGGCTCTTGACAACGGCATCGTTTGCACTCATTATTTGAGAGCGTTTGGCTCTTCCTTAACTCTCTGTGCCACAGCTTAGCGTGGCGCTTGTTTCAGTGAACGTTTTGGTCTCCCTTGAACCGGATTATCAAGCTAAGCAAAGACATTTACTTTTGATTGAAACACTGAACTGTTTCCGAGTTCAAAATATCATTTAATAAACATTTGTTAACTTTACTAATTGTATGTGGCTCTTTAAGAGGCATCTGCATCACGACACTCAAGACAGATAAACGTCAGCGGACATTCATGGGGATTTGGTTATTTATTTATTTATTTACAGTATTTATATTCCGCCCTTCTCACCCCAAAGGCGACTCAGGGAGGATCACATTACACATATAAGGCAAACATTCAGTGCCTTAACATAGAACAAAGACAGAGACAAACGCAGCTCCGAGCTGGCCTCAAACTCATGACCTCTTGGTCAGAGTGATTTGCTGCAGCTAGCTGCAGCTGACTGCTCACCAGCCTGCGCCACAGCCCGGTTAACCCATTAAAATTCATGAGTGAATGAAGTTTTTAAAAAACCTGAAAAATTTTGCAGGCAGCTTGAACCCCTAAATCCCCTCTCCCCTTGGCCACAGCCCTGGTGAAGGAGAACTGGAGAAGCACAGACTTTTGGTGTTGGGACACAGCAGCATGTCTGAAGCTAAAATGCAACATAAATTGAGCTGGGAAAGAGCAGGATTCTACTCTTAAAATCCTACTGTTGCTCTATGTGACTGCCTACAACAGACAAGGGAAACATAAAAATCCTTACCGAGCATGGATGAGAGTAAACCAGACATAAAAGGCAAATGCAGAAAAGCTTGCCTCACCAAGCATGTTTTTTCAAAGCATAGATCTCTATATTTGCTCGCTAAAATGAAAATTATAAGAAAAGTAGAAGCTGCTGAAAGAAAAAAGTTAGCACTGGATTCATTTTGGAAGAAGCCTTCAAGTGCTCTCTAGAAGGTTTGAAATGTTTTGATTTAATCATGCAAGACTTATCTGACTACATTGTTTCATTTCAAAGGTATATTCTGTATATTCAACAATACATATATTCTGTATTCTTAGTTTTGCATAAAATGAATCACACTGAACTGCTCTTCTTTTATGGTTTTGAGACCTATGTCTATTCTTTCCATGTTATTTCCACCTCCAGTACTGAAGTTTCTGTTAAAGAAGTAATACTAGGAACACATCAACTTCACTAATGGAAGTACACTTGTATTTATCTATTCATAGTTCAGTACACGTTTTTGTAACAGATTTTTCTTATATAACTATATTAATATAAGAAGTTTTGGAAATTGAGAAGAGTCGATGACCTTTTACTGAGATCTCATTTCATCCTCTCATGTGCATATGCCTACATTAACGTTATGCTTAGAGAATTATTTTCCACAACCTTAATCGGGAAAATATTTTGTTATGACTTCTCTGACCATTACAACAATGTATTTTTCCCTCTTTCCTTCACATCCTTCCCTTCTCCCCACACCCCCCTTTGTGCTATATCTTTGAATTGTAAGTTTGCAAGAGCAGATGCTCTTTTTATTAAATGTAGAGCTGTTCTGGGAGTCTTTTCAGAAACACAATTTTCTTGCCACCCCTTTGGCAGAGAAATCCCAGCAACTACAACTCCCAAATGTCAATATCTATTTTTCCCCAACTCCACCAGTGTTCACATTTGGGCATATTGAGTATCCGTGCCAAGTTTGGTCCAGACCCATCATTATTTATGTTCACAGTGGTCTCCAGATGTAGGTGAACTACAATTCCAAAACTCAAGGTCAATGCCCACCAAACCCTTCCAGTATTTTCTGTTGGTCATGGGAGTTCTGTGGGCCAATTTTTGTTCAATTCCATCATTGGTAGAGGTAGGTTAACTCTAAATCCCAACAACTACAGCTCCCAAATGACAAAATCACCCCCCCTCCAACTCCACCAATATTCAATTTTATTTATTTATTTATTTATTTATTTATTTACAGTATTTATATTCCGCCCTTCTCACCCCGAAGGGGACTCAGGGCGGATCACATTATACACATACAGGGCAAACATTCAATGCCCATAAACACATCGAACCGAGATCATATTAAAAAAAAAAAAAAGAACCGAGACAGAGACAACAGACAGACAGACGCAGAGGCAATTTAACCTTCTCCTGAGGGGATGTTCGATTCTGGCCACAGGGGGGAGCAGCTGCTTCATCATCCACTCCAGGGGTCCCCAAACTTTTTAAACTGGGGGCCAGTTTACTGTCCCTCAGACTGTTGGAGGGCCGGACTATAGTTTTTTAAAAAAACTACGAACAAATGTATATGCACACTGCACATATCTTATGAGCCTGCTTTTGGCTAATAAGATGGTCAATGTCCGGTTCCATATTTGATCCCCCAGGCAGGAATCAGCCAGGCCTTGAAGCTGCAAGGCTTTTCAATATTAATCAAGGTGGTCAATTGAAACATTCACATTGGCCTTTAACAGAGAAGAGTTTTTTTCTCCCACCCTGGACCTTCCACAGATACATAAACCTTCCTTGCCTAGTTTCCAACAGACCTCACAGCTTCAAAGAAATTTAGCAATGTGTTTCCTTTAGGAATACTGCTGTATGACTACTATTACAACAGCAGCAGCAGCAGCAACAACAAATACTAATAATAGTATTTTAAATGTATGATAAAGCTCAACTCAGTATTTCTCTTTTTTCAGAGGCCCCTTCCACACAGCCCTATATCCCAGAATATCAAGGCAGAAAATCCCACATTATCTGAGTGTGGACTCAGATAACCCAGTTCAAAGCAGATATTGTGGGATTTTCTGCCTTGATATTTTGGGATATAGGGCTGTGTGGAAGGGCCTGTAATATGTGAAGAAAGGTGACTTAGGCCCCTTCCACACAGCTGTATAAAATCCCACATTATTTGCTTTGAACTGGGTTATATGCCAGTGTGGACCCAGATAACCCAGTTCGAAGCAGATATTGTGGATTATCTGCCTTGATATTGTGGGTCACATGGCTGTGTGGAAGGGCCCTTAGTGGCTAAATGCATTGCGTAATTATAGCAGAGTGATGTCACTTTACCTGCCTTGGTTCCATCCTATGAAACACTGGGATCTATAGTTTGGTTTATAACCATTTCCCATGTTGATCACCTTTGCCTGGACACCTCCACTGTGTCAATATACTGCATTTCCTGGATTGACTTACTAGAAGCAGCTTTGTTTAACCCAGTCTGGGAAAGACGCCTGTGGCTTTTGTGGCTTTCCCCCAAAAGTTTGATTTCATATTATTTTGTTTTATCCTATTTTCCCTTGCAGTTTTTATATTAATTTTCAACTTTTAATTTCCTCTTAATCTATTGCAGTGTGGGAGGAGAATTGTATAATTATGTTATACAACCAATTTTAAATTTATAGCAATTTTTGACATGCTAAATGCCCCTAGTTGATTCCTGTCTGATATGGGTTGAAATTCTGTGTTCTTCTTGAATTGGAAGGCTTTTAGTGATTGTTAAGAAAGGTTGTTGTGAGTTTTACAGCCTGTCTGGCTATGCTCCAGAAGCATTCTCCCCTGACATTTCACCCACATCTATGGCAGGCATCCTCAGAGCCTCTGAGGATGCCTGCCATAGATGTGGGTGAAATGTCAGGACAGAATGCTTCTGGAGCATGGCCAGACAGCCCGGAAAACTCACAGCAGCCCAGTGATCCCAGCCATGAAAGCCTTCAAAACAATGTTTGTCTTGATGACTGAAGCAGCGGGCGGGGGAGGGACTTTAGGGGCCCACTCGCCGTTCTCCTTTTCCTCTCCTTTCTTCCTCATCTTCCAAAGCGGCGGGCAGAGGAGGGCCCGCTCGTCGTTGTCCTCCTATTCCTATTCCTCTCCTGCCTTCTCTTCCAAAGTGATGGTGGAGGCTGCTTCGGGAGAAGAGGAAGGAAAGCGAGGAAAAGGAGGAGAGCGAGCAGGTCCTAAAGTCCCTCCTCCGCTCGCCTGCTGCCAAGCCAGCAGAAGCAGCACCGCTTAAGAAGAAGCAGTACAGTAGCAGCAGCAGCCTTCCTCCTCTTGGCTGTTCCTCCCTCCCGCCCAGGGTAGGCCGCGGGCCGGATAGATGGCCTCAGGGGGCCTCATGTGGCCCGCGGGCCTTAGTTTGGGGACCCCTGATCCACTCTGATGGCACTTCCTCACTTCCTCATTCCAACGTTGTAAATTAGTTAAACTTGCCTCCCCACTTTTATAAGTGGTACCTTATTTCCTACTTGATAGATGCAACTATCTTTCAGGTTGCTAGGTCAGCAACGAGCAGGGGCTATATTTTATTTTTAATTGACGGGTGCTCACCCCGCCATGGGCTGGCCTCGAACTCATGACTTCATGGTCAGAGTGATTTATTGCAGCAGCTGTTTACCAGCCTGCACCACAGCCCGGCCCCTGGGCATATTGGTTATTTGTGCCAGTGAATGAAAATACATCCTGCATATCAGATATGTACATTACGATTCATAACAGTAGCAAAATTACAGTTATGAAGTAGCAACAAAAATAATTTTATGGTTGGGGGTCACCACAACATGAGGAACTGTATAAAGGGGTTGTGGCATTAGGACGGTTGAGAACCACTGCATTAGAGATGAAGTAATTGTATATTATACATGAAAAAGCCTGATTTGTCTTGTTCAGATCTATTGACAGAAATCTCATCTCCAAATCTTAATACAGATATTTTATAATGAGATGGAACACAGATTTTCATTGTCAGTGAAAAAAAATGAAAAGTAGCTGGTAAAAGCAGTGTCAACATAGGACCTCAGTTCAATTCCGAAAGAAATATTGCCAGCATCGATGAGGCTAAAAATTAGTGGCTCACAGGAGTACAATCCGGAGTGTGTTAAACTGTGAGGATTTCCTGACAACATAAACAGAAAGGATAAGTAACTGACAAACAGTGCCAGGCACTTCTAGACATCAGTCATAGTTATCTCAGGTGACAGAATATTTATATAATGTATTGCAGCTTCTTCAAGTGTTTGATGTTTAAAGCATAATGTAATACATATGAGTTTGGTGTGTTTCTTTAAAGAGTTTTGTAAGCAAAGCAGGAGAAGTTAAGCAAACAGAACTGACCTGAAGCTGACAAAGGGACAAAGATATCTATTGTGCCACCCTCTTCTGCAGAAGTGACACAGCTTTTTAACTTCTCCCAAAAGTCTCTCACTTCAGGTTTAAGCAAGGTCTTGATGTTGATTCTGTAGCCTGAACAAAATTATGTCAGACAACAAGGAAAACATGGGTTAACTGGGAACTATCTAATGACATAAATGCTGGCCTATTCAATTAAGAATCCCAAAGAATCACACAAACTAGAACAATTTTTGGGCTACATAACAACTTTTAGGGTACATCTAAATTATTTTCAATATTCTAATATTTATTTATTTATTTATTTATTTATGACATTTCTACCCCGCTTTTCTCAAAACTGGAGGAGATGCAAGGCGGCTTTACACATAGGCAACTATTTGATGCCTTAAAAACAGTATACAATTCAAATGGACATTAAAAGAAAATTATAACATACATTTAAACAATAAAAACATTTAAAACAATACATTCACAATTAATCACATAATCCACAAGCCTAATCTGGGCTGTTCCAAAAGATATTGTACATCATTCCATACATGTTGGTTGCACAAGTTCTCCAAAGATTTGGTCACAAAGCCACGTTTTCAGTCTCTTGCAGAAGATCAGAAGGGAGGAGGCTGATCTAATATCGCTGGGGAGGGAATTCCACAGCCAAGGGAACACCACTGAGAAGGCCCTGTTTCTCGTCCCCTCTAATCACGCCTGCAAGGAAGGCGGGATCGAGAGCAGGGCCTCCCCAGACAATCTTAAACTTCAGGATGGTTCATAGGGGGAGATACGTTTGGACAGGTAATATTTACTTCCTAACACTTCTCCTATTTCGCTATTTCTGTTGTTTAGATTGTAAGAACTTGGCTAGGAAACTCTTATGCCCATTCCCTCTTTGCAAAGACATGAAGGTTGTTATCATAAAGCCTGCCTCTACTGTTAAATGTAACCTTGTTAAACCTGGCACAGTTGATAATTTTTTGTATAAGTCCATGAATCTTGGTCTGATTGCACATGTTACATAGTTATATCTTTGTTTAGGGGATTAATTAAAAATAACTAGTTGTCACTAGTTATTACCAAGCCCTGTACATTTGACTAGCACATCCCATGAAACATGTGGAATTTAACAGGAATAAAAAATAAGTGTTGCTGCTTTTGAAATAGCGATGAGAGCAGAAGATTGCTAAGTAAATTATTTTGAATTCAAGGGAGTCTATAAGGATTTAGTGTTATTAATAATAACAAACTGTGTTGTTTTATTTTAACAATAGAATGTCATATAATTTTCTCTGATTTTTTTGCACTATGAAAGAAATGAATCAGAACAATGTTTGTCTATTTGCCTAAAGTGTATTATCAGAGGAAACAAGCTTGCCAAATATATGTATCTTCTCCACGGAGTATTGCTCTATAAGGCCAAATAATGTGTGATCAGTTTGGATTACTATTTTAAATGAATCCCACCTTGAAGCAGGTTAATCCCCCTGGAATTTCCATTGCTAAAAATCCCAATACTCTTCGATGCTTGGCCATCCAGGGCCTTTTGCACACAGAAAAGAAGGCTTTCCAAGGTGTTGCTGCTCGGCTCATACACTACAGGGATGACTCCAGGCTTAACACTGTCCACAATCAGCTGAAAGGGTAAATAAAAGAAAGGTAATTATTTATTGTTATGCTTTGTCAGCTTTGCCCCTATTACAGGGTTTTCTTTGAAAGATTTAGTCAAAGGAATTTTGCCATTACTTTCTACTTTGTCTGAGTCTGACTTGTCTGTGTGGTCATCCAGAGGGTTTACATAACTGAGTTGTTGCTGAGTGCCTTAAAGTCATTTTGATGTATGGCAACTCTTGACATAACATCTTCAGAGGAGGTTTGCATTTGCCTCTGCAGCTGAGAGAGTTGATCTTCAAAATGTCCCAGTAGGTTTCCATGGTTAAGCAAGTATTCAAACCCTGGTCTTCCCAGCATCTTAGTGTAATACTCAAACCACTAAACCTTGCACCCATGCAGTTCCTTTGCCAGCTTCTGAGACTATGATTTGGTGAAGTAGGGGAATGGCCAAGAGGACAAGCCAACAAGTGGTCAGGAAAAAGCATGCAAAAATGAATTTGCTTCCTTCTTTCTTTATTTTGTATAGCCATTATTTTCCTATCTATGTATAGCTATTGCTTAACTGGTAATCATTATCAAATTTCTACTCCAAAAAAACAACAACATTTCACCCCATTTTGTTTTTATTTGACAAGGTTTTTGTTGACTGGTAATGATGTGGGTTTTTTATATATTTATTTACTTACTTATTTGCTCCTCCTGCCTTGTGACTCAAGATAGCTTTAAAAAAAATGTCAAAGATCCAGGGAAGAGCTCACTTCAGTAAAACAGATAAAGCATTAAAATTTAATTAAACTATTATTGGTGTAAAATAAAAAATAAATATTCAGCTGTATGCTTATATATTTTAGTGAGCCTGATAAACTCCATCTTGACAGTAGCTGACATCTCCCTATGGCCTGGATTGTTTGCTAAGCCGTGTTCATTTGTGCTGTACTAGAAATGCTGCAATATTATGTGCCTAGGGCCAACAAGAAAAAGTTATGGTTACATACAGTGCTGCAAAGTATTATCTTAAGCAGCAAACAAGCTCCCTACATTCTGTGTTAGTCCCATAGACCTCAGATAAGGATTAACAAATATATATTAAAAACATTTTTTCATGTGCACACTTTATTGTTGCCTGCATAACTCTGAAGTTCTATAAAATATTGATTCTTGAAATAAACCTTAACTATCTAAACCAGTGTTGTGAATTTGTTGGATTGGAGAGCCCAATGTTAAGTTTGAGTTGTCTTTCCTCAATTCCCTCCTATTTGCTTTGGGAAAAGAAATCAGTGATGGGATCAAATCATAGGAAGGAAGGAAGGAAGGAAGGAAGGAAGGAAGGAAGGAAGGAAGGAAGGAAGGAAGGAAGGAAGGAAGGAAGGAAGGAAACAATTATACCTCATAAGCAGGAACATGGGATGATATGAGTATCAGATGTGGCTGTGGCTGAAGAACATGATCCCCATAAGGGTAGCTTCGGGAAACTGTCCAACAATGTTTGTGAGGCATTGTAAGAGAAGAGCTGCTCCCAACCACATTCTTCCTAAAACAATACAATTGAAAAGTTAGTGTTAACGTGACATAAAACATTGTTTACTCCAGTTCTTAGAAAGGAAACTGGAGAGCTGCAACTGATGTTGACACTTGGTGACAAAAAAGGTGGACTTCATCACACTAGACTCTAGAGCAGGGGTCCTCAAACTTTTTAAGTGGAGGGCCGGTTAATGGTCTCTCAGATGTTGAGGGGCCAAATTATCATTTTAAAAAAAACCCGAACAAATTCCTATGCACACTGCACATGCCTTATTTGTAGTGCAAAAAACACCCAACAACATTTATTTATTGTTTATTTCCATGGGAAGTGTGGGCCTGCTTCTGGTCAATGAGATAGTCAAGTTAAGTAGTATTGTTGTTGTTGTGTGCCTTCAAGTCACTTCAGACTTTGGGTGAGCCTAAATCTAAAACTGAGAGCGGGGGCCAGGTAAATGACCTTGGAGGGCCGCATCCGGCCCCCGGGCCTTAGTTTGGGGACCCTTGCTCTAGAGCATGGATCTATTTTAAATCTGATTTCTGCCTCCTACAGAATTCTGGAGCTTGTAATTTAAGGAGGGGGCTTTAAACTGCTCAACCAGGGAGGTCCTGGCCTCACTAAACTACAAACCCCAGAATTCTGCAGTGGGCAGAAACTGGATTTAAAGTAGACCCATGTTCTAGCATGATGAGGATGTATATAATTATGGCAAAAATATACAACATGCATCTGATGGTTTCCCAATCACACATAAAAAGTTTGTTGAAAAGTTATTTCTCCATGTCAACCTATTTGGGAAGAAAGGCATATTGTCTACTTACATTTCTCAAAGGTAAATGCAACATTTAGACTCAATCAGGAGAATTAACAGTTATCCAAATTTCATTCTGTTAGCCTATTAAAATAATATTGTTCAATTTCCCAACCTTAGACGCAAAAAGTACACATTTATCAACCATATTTTAGTTATTGGGAATACCCATATTTCACTGCATAATAGTTGCCACTGCATAATAGTTGCCACCGCATAATAGGTGCACCCCCATGTTTGGGGTGTCTAAAATTGTATTTTTGTTTCCCTCATACATTAATTTGAGGTTGATTCTTTTTTCCTTTTTCTAAAAGTAAGACAATTTAAAAACTACAAAATGAAGGTCTCTGGAGCTTCACTCTTTTCTCCTTTTACCTTCCTACGAGGCAAGGCAGTTTTTAAAAAAATCTGAAATGAAGATCTCTGGAACTCTGATCTTTCCTCCTTTCTCCAAAGAAGAGAAAGGAGGGAAGGGTGTGGTCCCAAAGACCTCCATTCTACTATTTTTAAACTGCCTTGCCTTTGGAGAGGGGAGGAAGGAAAGAAGGTAAGAAGGAAAGGAGAATCAGCCCCAAATGGCCCTACGGTTTGAAAAAACAAACAAACAGAAACAGAGCTGGTTGTCTGAAGCTGGAACATACCTTCTCCTCCTCCTCCCCTTTTGGAAGTAACACATTAAAAACAGAATTTTCCTCGCATAATAGTCGCATTCCCCTTTTTGATGGAAAAAGAGGAAGTGTAACTATTATGCGACGAAATATAGTACTTTAAGAAAATGTATGAAAGCAAGGGCATTCAGAAAAGTATGTAACAAATATGGGTACTTTACACATTTTATCCAGTTGCTTACATTTTTGGTAAGGAATTTAAACAAGACAAGACTTACAGAAGCTGCTTCTCTGCTTCTCGACTGAATTTCAATTCAGATTTCATTTCTTCAGAAAAATGTTTTGAGAGCATATGATTTGAAGAAGCTATTCTTTTCTAAAAAGTATTTAAAGGAAAAATATTACATGAACTGCCTGAGAGGAACCAGAGTTATGTATACTTGGGAGCTTGCAGGAGGCATTGAATTTGTAGTGGCTGGGAGTATAGGAAGAAGAAACTGTATCAGAGAAAACAGCCATATACTCCACCAATGGAAGGACTTTATCACACGGAAGTGGCGGACTGGCACAGTAACCTTTGGTGACAGTCTGTATTGTATGACATTGTGCAATATTTGTTGCCAGTCTTCCATCTCCCTATCTCCTCATGATGAACCTGTCAATAGCCCCTAATTGTGCCATGATCCCAGGACTTCATCATCACCACCACCACCACCACCACCACCACCATCATCATCATCATCATCATCATCATCATCATCATCATCATCATCTAATTACTTATTAATCGCCCTCCATCCAAGATGCTCTAGGCGATTTACAAGCTAAATTGTAAAGGATAAAAATACATACATACAAATACTTATAAAATTAACATAGATCAAAAGCTCTAGTAAAGAGCCAGGTCTTGAGTGCTAGGGTAAAAGGCCCTAACTCATGCATAGCTCTCATATAGGACGGCAAGGCATTCCATAAGGCAGGGGCAGAAATAGAAAAAGCTCTTTTTCTGGTCCTTTCCAAATGCACTTCTCTAGGACCCGGTACATAAAGTAAGTCACGCTGGGATGGTCGTTGTGACCTCCGATGATGGGAGAAGGAGAGACGATCCCTAAGGTACGATGGGCCCTGGCCGTAAAGAATTTTAAAGGTCAGAACTAGCATCTTATATAAACCACGGTAATCAGTTGGAAGCCAATGCAAATGCTGCAGGACTGGTGTTATATGGCATTTCATGGGTGTTCTTGTGAGTAGCCTGGCTGCCGCATTCTGAACAATACGGAGCTTTCGGGTCATAGACATCGGAAGGCCAACATACAGGGCGTTGCAATAGTCCAGCCTAGACGTGACTGTGGCATGGATGACTATTGCCAGAGCCTCATCAGATAGATAGGGTGCCAATTGCCTCGCTTGACATAGATGGAAAAAGACTTGTGTGATGAATCTGGGCACTTCTGTTGTGGTGTCTGCTGTACAATTCATGCTCTTAAAAAATTAATGCATGCTATCCACTATGCCATGCTATTACCACAGCATGAAATACAAGGAACTTGCTGTCATGATGATGTAGAACTTTCCACAGCCATTGCTGTCATGCGATTGCAACACTGCTGCTGTCTGAAATAATACTTCTGGGTGGGCAGCATAACTCCATCCTCCTGCTGTGCTGCTTTCCTTTCTTGTTTTCTTTTTAATTTATTTTTACGGGCACTTTGTAAATGCAAATGCAAAGTGCCTGGTGGGAAAAATAATAAATTTTAGAGCAAGGGGACTGCAGCAGATGCTGCCACAGAAATACACAGACTCAATGCACAAGATGAGTCATAGGATTACGATGTGGCAGGGACGTCATTGTGGTAAAGTGGCAGATCTGCAATGGGTATCACACAATGCCATGCGATAGGGACCATCACCAAAGGTCCCCTTTGGTATCCACGGGCTCTCTGTGCCGGTTCACTGCCTCCATGGAATGAAATCAATCCTTTTTTTTTTTCAAGAGGCACTTTGCAATTGCAACATTTATGTAAAAAAAAAAAAAAACAAGGAAGGAAGGGAAGCAGCACAATGGGAGAGAATTATGCCACCCACCCATATGAGATTTCATGCAGTTTAACATTGCAATCCCATAACAGGAGTGTGTGAAACTGTCTATCTCCATTGTGGTAAATTGCTGCTATTCTGCATTGTGGGAATTGTTTAGGATAGCATAGCAGCAACAAGTGATCCTTTCCAAAGTCACACTGACAGAGGGTCAATTTTCTCAGCATGCAGTTCCCTTTGACTACCAGACTAGTTAAAGAAATGACTTTTCCCCTACAAATGCAATCAGACCGGAATCCATTTCATACCATGCAGTTATACTGCAATGATTCAATTCTAAATGCTATGGCTAAATTCTATGGAATCCTAGGACCCGTAGGATTCTACACGACAATTCAGTTGGAATCATAGTATTATATTTATATAGAATGAAATAACTTTTAGTGATTTTCCCATCCAAGATGGGACCAATCCTGCTCAGCCGTCCAAATCAAATGATATTAGTGTGTGGAGGAGTGTGACTATGTTTAAGAAACTCCTGCCAGGCAGGTAGGACTCTAGCCAAATGGCATCCTTATCAAAGGCAGCAGGAAAAAGCTCTTGTAGATAGAGGGGCTGACAGTCAAAGGCACTCTTCATGTCTTCAAGTGCTAAGCTCTTTTACTGAAAATAGCTTCTCTTGGAAAGAGATTAGACTCAAATTAAGCTCTCTGTAAGCATGCTCAAAAGCAAGCTATATAGTCACTTTAATGAGCACAATACCTTTGCCAGTAACACTGTTGCAGGCAATCTAGATCGGTCATGGATAATTTGGGACAAACTCAATTGCCATCCATGTCTGTAAAATCCTGAGTTCCGTGTTCCACTTAACCAAGGGGGGCGAGCTTTCAACAATTCTTCTGAAAAATTAGGAAACATCAGGCAATGCCATTTAATCTTGCATATCTCTCTAGGATTACAACATTATGCAACCAGTTGCAAAACCATTTTTCTGCACAGACAGTTATACATTCAACCAAGCTAAGTAAAACTGCCACACACAGAATGCTTCCAATGATGCAGCACATATTTAGGAAACAATGTGCCAACCATATACATATTATACCATTACGTTAGAAAAACGTATCTCATTAAAATAGAATTTAAGTGTTCTAACTGTATTTATGTTCCCATAAACTGCCACAAAAGATTTGCACTTAGTTGAAATTATACCTTCAATACTGTTAATTATGATGGTGATTCCTTTTACAGGGAAACAATTTTTAAAGAAATTCTTCTCTCCTTAATGCCAGCTTGCGAACTAGAGACTCTGTGGCACTGCCTTTGCTGAATAGACTGAACTGGTTGCCATTTTAAAAAATAAATGTGACAATAGAATACTTCCTTTGCCTGGAATGTTCAGATCACATTTTACTTTCACCCATACCTCTTATTCTGCATTATTTTCAATATCTAAAAGTGGCAACATTAGGTATCACTACATTCACATTATAACATTCTTTTAGCTCTGTTTTGTTTCCATCCTATAGAACCTGGGATTTGTAATCTGGAGAGGCAATTTGAATTCTCTACTTAAAAGCTCTAGCAGCCTCCCCTGAACTACAGCATCAGAGAAGGTTCTGAGTAAAGGTAAAGGTTTCTCCTTGACATTAAGTCTAGTCAAGTCCGACTCTGGGGGTGGTGCTCATCTCTATTTCTAAGCCTAAGAGCCGGCATTGTCTGTAGATATGTGCTCGACATGACTGCATGGAGCGCCGTTACCTTCCCGCCGAAGGGGTATCTCTTGATCTAGTCACATTTGTTTTCTAACTGCTAGGTTGGCAGAAGCTGGGGCTAACAATGGGACCTCACAGCATCCCATGGATTTGAACTGCTGACCTTCCAGTCAGTAGGTTCTGCAGCTCAGTGGTTTAACCCACTGTGCCACCACGGCCCCTTAAGTTCTAAGTATCCATCGAATTACAAATCCCAAAATTCTATAGGATGGAGCCATGACCATTAGAGTACTATCAAACCACTATCACTTTTTAGTATTGGATAAGTCTTGGTGACAGGTTCCCGTTTATGATCGAAGACTTACATCTTGAGGTAGTTGGCACAACTCTATAGTGAAGAAAGCAAGAAACAGTGGTAGACCATTGATTACAACCATATATATAATAATAATAATAATAATAATAATAATAATAATAATAATAATCCCCCCCCGCAGGTGCCACCTTGACGTGGTGGGGGGGCTTAGCCATTCCGAGGATGCTGAGGGCTGTGCTGGCGGTAGTGTAACTACCGGCAGGTCCAACCAAGCCAGAGAGGCCTCAGCGGAGGAATGCAACCAAGTGCACCTAACCCATTAGCATTATGGAGAATCAAACCAAAACGAAGTCTATACTGGCTCGGTCGTCGCCCAGGATAAAAAGGACCGCGGTGGATGCTGCTGATTCTGGACATCCATCGACAAGTGGGCTACGGAATCATCAAAACCCAAATGAACAGTCACAGAAGCGGCAGAAATATACAATGCCAGAAAACCGCACAGTCATGAAATGCTATTACAACTCTGAACCTGAAAAGCGCGGCTACCAAAAAAGGATGCATCAGCTGTGGAAACAAGAGTACCCTGACTCACAGATAACAGAACCCCGACTGGCTGACCAACGAAGATTCATAATCAGAAACAAAGTGTTCAGTGAAGTTGAACTCGAAGAAATCCAGAAAATCTGCAAAGCAAATTACCATCAGACCACAGCACAGACAGCAGCAGAGACTCCAGCAACACTTGGAATGGTGGAACAGATTGAACCAGAAGAAAGTGTGGAGCTTTTGCAAGAATTTGAAGAACCAGCACTTGAGACACCTGTTGAACCACCAGGAACCTTGACAGAAAGACAACAAGAGCTCAAGGATAAGATCATGGCTCATGCTGCAGCAAATGCAATAAGAAAGCGGCTCCCAACTCTAAAAACAGTGCCCAAGAGACACCTGGCGCCTCTCATGAAAGATGTGAATGCAGTACTCTCCACTGTCCAAATAACATCAATTGAACAAACAAACCAGTATGCCTACAGTGCAGCGGTGATAGTAACAGAAGAGCTTGGGCTCCTACAACCAAGGCAGCCCCAAAGAAAATCGACTGGAAAACCAAAGTGGAAAGTCAGGCTAGAGTTGAAAATCAAGAAACTTAGATCAGATGCAAGTAACCTGAAAAATATGAAAGAGAAGAAACTGAAAAATGACAAAATCAAGCAATACTTGATCAGAAAGTACTGGCTGAACACCAGAAAAATTGAAGAAGCTTTGGAAATTGTGAAAGAACAAATTACAGCAACAGCCAGAAAAATTGAAAGATATGAAGCCAGAATCATCCAGTACAGACAAAATCAACTGTTTCAATCAAACCAAAGACGGTTCTACCAGAGCCTGAACCAAACAACAGACACAGTAACCATAAAGCCAGAGAAAACTGCAACAACAAAGTTCTGGAAAGAGCTTTGGGAAAATAATAAGAACTACAACAAAAATGCTGGGTGGATAAAGGAGTTTGAAGGAAAATTCTCACAGAACAAAATGGAACAGATGGAAATAACAACTGAAATGATCAGCAAACGAGTGCAAAAAGTCAAGAACTGGACATCGCCTGGTAGTGATCAACTTCATGGATTTTGGCTCAAGCATCTGATTAGTTTACATGGAAAAATGGCCCAACAATTCAATGAGATGCTGCAGAAAGGAAGTATCAGTGAATGGATAACAACTGAAAGAACTTACCAGATACAAAAGGATCCAGCAAAAGGAGCAGCACCAGGAAACTACAGGCCAATAACGTGTCTGCCCACTATGTTTAAACTACTGACTGGCATCATAGCTGACAGAATTCAAGACTATCTTGAAGAAAAAAACATCTTGCCAGATGAACAGAAAGGCGGAGCCCCCAGATGGCGTAGTGGACTAAGTGACTTGAAGGTTGGGTTGCTGACCTGAAAGCTGCCAGGTTCGAATCCCACCTGGGGAGAGTGTGGATGAGCTCCCTCTATCAGCTCCAGCTCCATGCGGGGACATGAGAGAAGCCTCCCACAAGGATGGAAAAAACATCAAAAACATCCGGGCGTCCCCTGGGCAACGTCCTTGCAGATGGCCAATTCTCTCACTCCAGAAGCAACTCCGGTTGCTCCTGACAAAAAAAAAAAAAAAAAACAGAAAGGCAACAAACGGAAAAGCAGGGGTACAAAAGACCAGTTATTGATTGACAAAATGATTCTGGAGAACTGTAAAAGCCGAAAAGCTAATCTTCACATGACGTGGATTGACTACAAAAAGGCCTTTGACTCACTCCCACACAGCTGGATCATCAAGTGCCTGGATGCCATCGGGATTTGTAAAAACATTGGCACCTTTATTGAAAACATGATGGAGCACTGGAAAACTGAACTGTTTGTTGGAAATGAAAACTATGGACTTGTCAACATCAGGAGAGGAATTTTCCAGGGAGACTCATTGTCCCCTCTGCTTTTCATTATTGCCATGATCCCTCTGTCAACAATCTTACAAAAAACAAATCTCGGCTATCAAACATCTAAGAATTCTCACAAAATTTCGCATCTGATGTACATGGATGACCTGAAGCTGTATGGAAAAACGGAAACTGAAATCCAGTCTCTGACTAACACTGTCCGAATTTTTAGCACTGATATCAGCATGGAGTTTGGCTTGGACAAATGTTCGACAGTGGCATTGAAGAAGGGAAAAATCATTGAAAGTGAGGGCATAAATATGCCTAATGGCCAAACAATAAAGTGTCACCAGCCAGAGGCCTATAAATATCTGGGCATACTACAACTGGACAACATCAAGCATGAACATGTGAAAACTGTGGTCAGCAAAGAATACACACAAAGGGTCAGAAAAATTCTCAAAAGCAAGCTCAATGGAGGCAACACCATCAAGGCCATAAAACCTGGGCCATACCTATCATAAGATATACTGCTGGCATCATAAACTGGACACAGATGGAACTGGACAATTTGGACAGAAAAACAAGAAAACTCATGACCATTCATCATTCACTGCACCCTCGCAGTGATGTTGACCGGCTATATCTGCCTAGAAGATCAAGGGGCAGAGGACTCTTACAAGTAAAACAAGCAGTCAAAGAAGAAGAACATGCCCTGGCAGAATATGTAAAGCAAAGTGAAGAACCTGCTTTGATTGAAGTCAAAAATCAGAAACTCCTCAAAGCACAGCAGACAAAAAACCAGTACAAGAAAGCCACACTACAAACTAGAGCTGACAGCTGGCACAACAAAACATTGCATGGAAAGTTCCTTGACAAAATTGAAGGAAAAGCTGAAAAGGAGAAGACCTGGCTATGGCTCACGAATGGGACCCTGAAGAAGGAGACAGAAGGCCTCGTCCTTGCAGCCCAGGAGCAAGCCATCAGAACAAATGCAATTAAGGCCAAGATCGAAAAATCAGCTGATAACCCAAAATGCAGACTGTGCAAGGAAACCGACGAAACCATTGATCATATCCTCAGCTGCTGTAAGAAAATTGTACAGACAGACTACAAACAGAGGCACAACTATGTAGCCCAAATGATTCATTGGAACTTATGCCTCAAGTACCACCTTCCAGCAGCAAAGAACTGGTGGGATCACAAACCTGCAAAAGTATTGGAAAATGAACACGCAAAAATACTGTGGGACTTCCGAATCCAGACTGACAAAGTTCTGGAACACAACACACCAGACATCACAGTTGTGGAAAAGAAAAAGATTTGGATCATTGATGTCGCCATCCCAGGTGACAGTCGCATTGACGAAAAACAACAGGAAAAACTCAGCCGCTATCAGGGCCTCAAGATTGAACTTCAAAGACTCTGGCAGAAACCAGTGCAGGTGGTCCCAGTGGTGATGGGCACATTGGGTGCCGTGCCAAAAGATCTCAGCCAGCATTTGGAAACAATAGACATTGACAAAATTACGATCTGCCAGCTGCAAAAGGCCACCATGCTGGGATCTGCGCGCATCATCCGAAAACACATCACACAGTCCTAGACACTTGGGAAGTGTTCGACTTGTGATTTTGTGATATGAAATCCAGCATATCTATCTTGTTTGCTGTGTCATAATAAAATAATAATAATAACTTTATTTTTGTATGCTACCACCATCTCCCTGAAGGGACTTGGAGCGGCTTACATAGGGACAAGCCCATATTTGACCTTCAGTGCTGTTAAGAGGTTCAGTCCAGTAACATTTCTCCAACTTACTCTTGTGTAGTGCCATTTGCTCTCTAATAATTTTTCGTAGACGTTCTGCATGCATTCTCTCTTGATGTTCTTCATACTCTGTTTTATGTTCTTCAAAGGTTTCAGTGTTAACCCTCGGAGCTGAGTGATCTACATCAGTTGCACAAACCATGTAATGTTGCTTCCAAGCTCCGTGTTCATTTTTTTCTGGAGTGTAGGGAAGAAACCATCCTAATGAAATACATTTTGGCATCCACAGACAATCCTGTGGGGAAGAAAGTCAAAAATAAAGGCTTGCTTTCAAAGAGATGCTCTTATTAAATTTTTAAAAAAACAGAAAGGAAAGAAAAGCATGACTTCATATTTTAATTAAAGCATCATGAATTGGCCTGGGTCAAGTTTAAAAGAAAACTAGGGATTTAGAATCAAGATTTGAGCATGGATTCTAGCACAGAAATTAATGCCGCTCCCTTGTACTTGGTAAGAAACTGATTCTTGAATTGAAATTAACCATGAACTTGGAGAATCTGAGTGTAAGAGTGTAACTCTTTAAAAATATTTTGGTGTGGGTTTGAGACAGAGAAATAGGAAAGCAAGACTGAATTCATTGAAAATCTTATATTTGTGTATTATTTGTACTTATGAGATGCCTGTCAGATTATCTCCTGAGGATCATTTCTAATTACAGCTATGCATCTGAGTACATGTGCACTACTACCAGTCAAAGAAGAATTGGGGTCTGGAGTCAGGCTCCCTGGCACCACATGCTCTCTCTTCCTCTTATTCAAATATTATTTCTTTGTTTCTGCACCCCTAACACCAGGGTTGATAGGTGGCTCCTGTGTCCATAGAATAGTGAATCTTTTCTGGCTTCTAGTGTGATAGTGCTATCTTAGGTGCTGAACTTGTTTGCAGATGGTATGCAGCACCTAGGACAGTTTTGTCAAAATTCAGACTAATGTCTGGATTTACCACCTCCCTGGCATGGAAACAACCAGTCACAATTAACAAATAACTAGTCACTCTGTCTCAGCTTGATTTATCTCACAGGTTAGTTGTGACAAGAATATAGGAAGAACCGCATACACTTTCTTGATCAATGAGGGAAAGGTGAAGTACAGCATAAATGTAACATAAACTAACACAACATAGAGTTGGGACCACAAGAACTATCTAGTCCAAACCCCTGCCATGCAGGAATAAAGAATCAAAGTTCTCCAAAGAAGAAGACTCCACCACGCTCAAAGGCAGCAAAACCAAACAACTCATTTGGCCAGGAAATTCTTCCTAATATTCAGGAGGAATCTCTTATAGTTTGAATCTATGGGTACAGGAAAAGAGATTCCACCTAAACATTAGGAAAAACTAATAATAAAGCAGCCTATAATAAGGATCATAGGGAATCTGCGTTTACCTGTTCAGTTAAAAACTTCCAGTGCCAGTTGACCTGGGCTGCTGCACAAAGATCCTTCGGGTTGAGAAAGGAGAAGATGTACAAAGATATGAATCGTGGCAGTAAAGTGGTGAAGTCCACTTTAATCACTGGGATATTTTCTAAAAGCCATTTTTCAGCAAATCTGTAAAAGCAGGAGAAAAAGGGACATTCTGGCTATGAACTCTTCGGGTAAAGACTGAAAACGCCCTGATGTTTTCACTATCTTAGTCTAGGAAGTCATTGAATATCTGGGGGATTATCATTAGAACACGCAAAAATGTGAGACCACAATGTTGGCTTGTTTCAAATCTTGAATAACCCATGCTTTGTTCTAACCATAGTTAACAGTCTCACCATTGTTTTAATTTCCAAAAATAAGGAAAGTATGGCTTCCAAAATACTGGTAATCATACTTTAAGCTACTTTTCAATTTTTGTTTTTTGTTTGCTCAGCATTCTGGTTTTTAATTTCCATTTCGATTAAAAACTAGCTTCAGAGAATTGTTTCAGATCCTATGTCATTGGAGCACGATTCATGAATCCCACTATTCCCTCAGGAAGCTCAGCACAGTTTCTCTGAATATTTGTGGCTGTTGAAAACTCAACACTATTTTGCAAGTTACAAATTGGCAGAGAAGTCCTTCTGAAAGATACTGAGCAATATGATGCTCCTTGCTCAAATCCTAATTTAGTCTATAGTGTCCTAAGGAGACATCAATATTATTTAAATATCTGTCTGAGAAGAACACCATCACTATTCTGAAATTACCATATCCAATTCCATCAAGTTTCACAAACTAAGGAGGGTTGGGTCTGGGTAGCTTTTAAATGGAAGGCCACCAGGGAATGGCAGGAATATCCTGCTCCAGTTTTATTTTTAAAAAATAGTAATTTTCTTCCTGAAATCTTGGAGAACTTACTGTGAGACAGGATGAACAATACTGAGCAAGAAAATTCAAGGGTTAAGTATAAGAAAGTTTATTGTGTTCCTAAAATCACATGATCTCAACCTGCACCAGTTGATAATAGTCCACAAACTCATAAACATTGGCTTGAATAAAAGATCTATTCTATAAGAATGGATCCATTCTATAGCCATCATTTTTTTCTTTTAAAAATGTTGAGTTGGATTGGATAGTCCTTGTGGCCTTTTCCAACAGCACTTGTGGCTCACTTACTTCATTTGTGATTTGTTGCATTTGATTAATATCCCATGTAGAAACTCCTTGCGTTGTTTGTCTGTCCACATGTCAAACCAATGGCTTATAAGCCTGATTCTTTCCTGAAAGAGCTAAACAAAATCATATAGTTCTTGTGAAGCACACAACGCTAGATCTTTCCATTTGCCGCCTGCATTCCCAGAAAATAGAACCTTTTAATCTCCTCTCTCTTTAGAACACTATTGAACATCAGACTCAGTCTTGGCTGGTCTATGGTTCTTCTAGAAAGGCAAAGTCAGCATTCCTAAATTTCCCCTGACACTCATCTTTCTCCGGGAATCTCAAGAAACGCTGGCTCCCATGGCAGGAAGCTGCCTCAGTGTTATTGCTGTCATTGTTCCAGGCAGTAGCCAGCCTTTTTTCCTGAGAGAAGAATGAAAAACACACCATTTGGACACTGAAAACGCTTCCTCTAATTATATCTCCAATCTCACTCCCACCAAAAGGAAATCAACTACATGTTTGTGAAGACGCAAGTTGCTTTGTTTCTGTGTGAGGATGCAAGTTCTAATAGCTCCAGAGACTTGGATTTGTCACTGCAAGAGGATGAGAAATGATCCATGCACATCCTCTCACTATTGTGAGGCCAAAAAGCCCCTTTATTATTGTAACTGAAAGCTATGGCAAAGATGCATCCTTTTGACTTCTAGCTCAGTTTCATGCTGTGTTTTGTAAGTGCTGACAGATATCCATATTGTAAGAGCTTATTGATGGATTTTTTAAAGTCCACCCTTATTTTGAATTAAGGTATTTCCTATTTGTTTCTGTTCACTGTTGGTTAGGTATGTAAAAGAAAATGTTCTTTTTTCAGAACAGAATTGGAGCCGATAAGGAAAAAATGATAATCAGATGTTTATAGAACAGAAAATCCTACCCAGTGAACAGATGGGAAAAGTCGCAACAAATGGGAAAGTATTGGCAAAACAAGACCTATATCCTAGTCCTGTCTACATTGCAAGTGTTCAGAATATACCTCGTTGGTAATATTATGGTATTTCCCAGAACTGGAATTATACCATATGTTAACAGAAGGCACATTGAGCTGAGGAAACAAAGAGGTTATCCAGAATGCATAAAAAAGGTTTCCAGCAGCAGCGCTGCTCTTTAGTGCCTTTCCCCAGTTAAACAATAGAGACAGCAGTTACTAGGAGCAATTGTATAATTTTGTACAGGAAAAATGCCTTCTGAATATTAATAAAAGCTTATAGCTGTTTCCTTTAAACTACATTTGTTGCAGTAAAAAAATAAAATGGGATATTACACTATTATATAGTTTAAAGTACTCCATTGTACCAGGAGTCTAGTCTTACTCTTTACCTCTGGGACAATGGCATCAGGCAGTTGAGAGCACATAAAACATGCAAAAAATGTCTCCAGTCAGTTGTCAAGATTTATTGCAGGTAATTGCTAAGTTGCTAGGCCTGACAATAGCAACTGTGCAACTGATGTTTGAAACTGAATAGTTGCTATTCCCAAGGAGATGTTTGGATGGAGTTAGGCAGTGAGATGAATGGACTCAAATCGTGTTACACTGGATTCTAAAGGTAGCAACTGGTCTACAGTGACACAATTATCAGAAAACACTTATGTTGTTATTTGAATTAAGACAGTGTGAATGGATATGTATGGAGATATAGGGAAAGGGAGTCATGTAAGCTATGGAAGGGTCAATTAAGATGTTTACCAAAAACTGTGTGATTTATATGTGCTGTAATAGGGGAATAGGCACCTTGAATCATGCTCAGAAATGAAATAGTAGCCAAATAAGTTGTTTCAACAAGGGTTTTATATATTCCTGTAACTAACCCCAGAGTTTGGGACCCCCATGAAATTTCCAGTTTACAAAGATAGCCCCATGTTGGGTCTGTGATAGTAGTTCAAATGGGATATAATGAAGACTTATGTCAGTGTGGCCACATCTGATGTTGTCTCAAGGAATGGACATGGTTGGCACAGACATTCTAATGTACTCTTGACCATCACTGAAAACTGGGCATCCAGGCTCAGGGCTGAGTCCAGAAGAACACCCAAAATGTGAGTCTGAGATTTCAGAAGCCATGTAATCCTACCCAACCTGTTTATCGAGTGACCGAGAGCACCTCTGTCTTGTCTGGATTTGGCTTCAATTTGTTCACCCTCATCTATTGGCTTAATACCAGTACAGCTTCTTTGAAATTAGATAGAAGTAGAGCTAGAGGGATAGAGTTTGGTATCATCACAATATTATTAACATTAAACTCCCAAACTGCAGGTAACCTTTCCAATCTCATGTTGTTGGGACACAGACCTGAGTCACAAAGGATCCCTGAAACCAATGACAATGTATTGAACAAGAAGCCTGTGGCATCCCCTCTAACTTCTCTCCTCAAAGCAGGACTGGAACTACAGTATGTCAAATAGTACCACCAAGTCCCATTCCGGAAGGATATCATTCAGAAGGATATCATGGTCCAGCATAATCAATTAAGACAAACTTGTCCACCAGAATGGCCAAAGTTGTCTTTGTCCCAAAGCTAGTCTTGAAGAAAGATTGAAATGAATCTAGATAATTCATTATACCCAGCTAGTACCATTGGTGATAGGAGGCTACTATATGCTACGGAACAGAGGTAGCAACTATGGAATTCATTGTACTTTCAGGAATTTTGGGTTTTATTTTATTCCTGGGAAGCCGCAAAAACAGTCCCAGGGGAAGTGCATGCAACTCACAGACTGCACTTTGCCCAATCCTGCACTAGAACCTTGTCCAAAAAAATATTGAAGACTGATAGGTAATACTCTAGTGCGGTGGGAATCAGGGGATGTTCTTTTCATTCACAGCTTCATTGAAGGTTTGTTTTTGTTTTTTTAGGTAAGTTGGGAAGCCACAGTGAGGCATTCACTACTCCCTCACTCACAGCCCATTTCCCCTCTGGCTGCTTTTAAAAGAAAGGATACAGATCCATTATGCACATTGTGGATTTCATCTCTCCAAAGATCCTATCTGCATCTTCAGGCTGCACAAACTGAAACACCTCCAATAACACAAGAGAAGCAAGAACCAATTTACATCTTCTGAACCTATATCAAGTACGGTAATTATGAGCAATTTTGTTTGCAAAAATTGTGCAAATTCTTCATAGCACTTTGTCCAGTTGTCTGCATTCACTTCTGATAGAATAGAGTACAGAAAGCCGTTAACCACTCAAGACACCTTGTTTAAACTATTTGTGTGAGTTTAGTAAATTGTAACTTACCTGATTATTAAGGGATTTGTTTTCAATAGGTGTCCATGTGCTGAATCGTGTATGTAGGAGTTCCATTTTCTGAATTTGGTCTGTGGATTTTGGGCCTCCAGCAAGAAGCCCTAAGCTTTCCAAATGCCATTGCTTAATACTGTGAAGTGTAGGTGATGTGTACGTTGTGGCCATTGTAAAATCGGCTACACAGATTCCATGGATAATAGTTCTGTATATATTTCAGACAGGCTAGATGTGTCCTGGAAATAGAAGAAGGGTGTGACTTCTTCCTGGGGAATAAATTTTGCATATATACTCAATGTGTCCCACTGACATCTTGGAACATTTTGACTGTGCATTTCATTTATCTCCAAGATTGTCTTGCTTTCCTGTTTATATTAACAATATAAAAGACTCTAATTAACCAGAGCTAGTTGGATTGTAATTAAAATAAATTCTACATTAACAGACTTTTGAGCAGTAGTGCCAAAGAAGTAAACCAGTCTTTCAATAAAATTGAGTAAATGTATAACAAGACAATGGATTATAAAAGTTGTTTTAAAGCTTGACAGTTTTTTCAAATAATCTGTAGCAAACATCTTGTTTTATTTGCATGTTGTTGTGCAAATTAATTCCTTTTTTAAAACCTTTAATTTTTGGTCAAGTGTCAAAGTACAGAAAACTGTCTTTCTCTGGGTTGTTCCAGAAATCACCCTGGCCATGGACATGCTCCTTCTGCAGCGTACCATTTACCTGGGGATACTCATGAGATGCAAATTGCTGTTCCCACACGGTCAAACTGCCATTTAGTTCATTGGTAGCAGTCTCATATCTGGACATATGCATTGTCAGTCCAGCCATTTCTTCCCAATGGTATGCTTGTTAATAGGATAATGTAATCAGATGTCAACCCCATTCACAGTAGCTATGTAGTCCATAGATCTCCTTATATGTGTGGAGATGTCATATCTCTCTCCTTCCTCCCCCTTTGCTGCCAGGAGATAACATAGGCATTCACAAACTGGGATTTCCCCGAAGTGTGTGTGTGTGTGGGGGGGGGGGGGGGGGGGACACTGGATAGGTGCCATTGCCTGATCATGTCACTAGCGAGACAAAGGGGGCAATTTATCAACAGGCAGGAGATATACTCAACATTGGTTATGGAGCGTATGGTGTTAGGACACTCCCCACTATTAATCCTTGCGTATCAAATTTAAATTATGTGATACATTCTTGATTTTAATACTTCTTTGTGGAAAGATTAAGCTACATTTTTTGCCCATTTGGTCTAAGAAAGAGTAAAAATATGAACTCCTGTCATTTCTGAAATACAGAATAACAAAGCAAAATAATGTATATTCTAGATGTTGTACCCCATGTAAATAGGCAATCAGAACAGTAGTACCTTACCTGAAGCAATGATGCTACTCTCCATGACAGGAGAGTGCTGGAGACCTGCTGTGTGAAAGCAGAATTGCTGTAGGACGGGCTGAAGGTCAGTATCTCTCTCCATCTCCATAGGAACCAAAGTGCACAACACAACACACTCTGGGCTTACTGCCAAGATTGGCTGAGGCAGGACTGAAGGAAGGGGATTCTTTTATCATCCTATACTAATTCTGAACCAAACTGCATCAAACTTTTAGTGCCATGAAATTTAAGACTATCACATATTTAAATTTAATTAGGCTGCAGCATTTCCTTCTGTTGGGCCTCTCTGCGTTTTAAGTAAACCAATAGGTAAAGTTTGTCCTGAAATAGAGATCCAAAAATGGGGAAAGTTCCACCCATTGATTTTTTGCCTTTTATGTAGTTGCTGTAGCAGGAATGATGATCATCTGGCCACATGTAGCTCAAGTCCGGGCTGTGGCGCAGGCGGGAGAGCAAGCCAGCTGCAATTAACTGCAATGAATCACTCTGACCAGGAGGTCATGAGTTCGAGGCCCACTCGGAGGCTATGTTTGTTTGTCTTTGTTCTATGTTAAAAGGCATTGAATGTTTGCCTATATGTGTAATGTGATCCGCCCTGAGTCCCCTTCGGGGTGAGAAGGGCAGAATATAAATGCTGTAAATAATAATAATAATAATAATAAGTCCAGTTTTGCAACCCCTGAACCCTTCTAAGCCCCTTCCCTCAAAAGTTGATTCAAAATCCTCGATTTTGAGGGTGATGTTTCATCCCCAAATCAACCAAACTGGCTTTGAGCTACACACAAAGGTTGTAGGTTTCGTCACCCATCCACCTATGTATTCGCTGTTAACCAACAACTTTGAGTAGCTTTGAAAACAGGATAGAGAGTGGTTCAATCTATCCCCCATCCCAACAATCAGAGATTTTAAGGGAGAAGGGAAGACTGTGAATATGGTTGACACTGTGTCACAGAAAAGGAATCTGTGCTGCAAATCTAGTTATTAAATTCCAATTCCAATAGACCACTGAAGAAATGGGATTTGCATAACTGCTGATTTACCATTCAGCAATTGATTAAATGAGTCTGTTCTTGGATTTAGGCCTGTGTGCATGTATCCTGTCTTCACCCACTGCTGGTCATCCCACAGCCACCCACCCACACACACACACACACACACGAGGCCCATGACACAAGTTACAGATCTGGAAAATACTCTTTTAAGCATTTTAAAAAATGTCATATCTATAGTGTGATAGTGACCTTCACATGAAGCTCATCAGAATTAGTATCTCTAGTTTTCACAATACACTAAAAATCAACTGAAAATAAGCCTCTGGAGACATGGGAGATCAACAACATACCAATGATAGGAAGTGAAGAGTTTGAGGTATACCTTTACACTATTTGTTCTTGAAATGTATAAAGCAAAGCAACAACTGGCAGTGTTTTTTTAAAATAAATGTTCTACATTTGGCCAAATAAATGGATATGAGTTTTCAATAAGTAGTGACCTTACAATAATTTAAAAAATCTTTAGTAAAATAAGACTTACAAGGGAAACTAGGTAGGCAAAATCCTTCCTAGTTTTGTCTGAAATGCATGCCATAAGAAAAAAACAGAACCTCATATGAATGATTTCAAGAGAAAAAATCAGCTGTTTGAAATTATTTTATTGCTAAAATAAATTACACACTTATTTAACAGCTTCACGACATCAACTTGCCTGCTGATTGTCTACACTGTGGAAAAGGCAGTAGATACACTACAATTTATTACTGGCTTAACCAAAACTGAGTATATTATAAAAATGCACTTTCAGGTTTTTCCAACATTTCATGGTGGATAAGGCCATAATACAAAGCATAGCAGCAAGAGACAGGCATATTGTACCTCAAACGTCAACCCTGACAAAGTTGCAGCACTCACATCTGCTAAGAGGAATGTGTGAACATATTCACTTGTACTTTGATGTTTTGTTGCAAAAGCAAGAAGGAGTCCACTGCAAATTAAATAAGACACCCTGGCATTCCAAAAACAAACAAAAGAAAGCTGAATTTTTAGGTTGTGCTGGCATTCGGAACATCTTGAACATCTGCCAAATGAAGTTTTTGTCTGAAATAAACAGTCAAGGAATTGTGTTTTTCTGATATTACTTACTTTGGAGAAAAAACAATATAAAAGTGGCTGAAGAATCAAATGTTTTGAAGTTGAAGCAGGGACACAAGGCAATAGGCTCTCTGTTTGTTCTTTTAAATATTCTTATTACCTATGACACTTTTTTCCCACTTTTCCTCCAAGGATCTCAGAATGGTATATACAATTGGCCCTTCATAACCACAGATTTAGCATTCATGGATTCAATCAGCCATGGCTCCAAAATATATTTTTTAAAGAGCCTCAGATTCTCTCAGGCACTTATTTCAGTTTGCCATTTTATATAAAATGTGATTTTACTATGCCCTTGTATATAATGGGACTTGACTTTCCAGAGATTTCGGGATCCGCAGGGACCCTGCAATGAAACCCTAGTGGATATTGGCGGCCCACTATAGTTCCCTACAAAAACTACCTGTGATATAAGTGAGACTCAGAAAACATACACATTGTGCTAAACCAAGAGTTTGACACTGCATGATTCTTTGAAATAACTAATAATAGCCACAGAGGGAATTAGGGCCATGACATTTAAGAAACACCCTATCTCCCAGCTTCTGGGAAATAAGCCCAACAAGACCATCTCAGCTAATATTTGGCTCATACAAGAGTCTGCTTTTAGCCAGTGCCAAACTGGAAATTTGGGGAAGAGGTGAGTTTAACCTCATGTCTTTACTTCTTAAAATTAAGACCCAATTATCTCTGAATACTCCACAGCTTGTTTGTTTTTAAAATAAAACTGTAATTGCCAAATTATGCATATAAGTCAGCTGTGTGGCTGCTGTATGTGCACATGTGTATCACACATATGTATTATTTGGCCCTTTCAAGTTTTAGTCAACATTCTAATGACAAGATTACACCACTGTTCCTCAAATTATTACTGAGTTACTTTAGACCAAGCAAAAAATTCAACACAGAACCACTGGGAAAACATATGGTATTCCTGTGTGGAATTACTTGCTTCTTTCAAAGCAAATTTTCATAATTCTCTCTTCTCCTTTAAAAAAAATCTTTTGCGTATATTTTAACTACATTATTTAACTGCTGTAAATAATTACATCTTCTTATGGTTGGAGGTATATAAATATTTTATGCTTCTGTAAAACTACTTGAAAATTTGGGAATCTCCATATTAAAGAAAGGCAAAGAAAACCCTACAGACCCACTTTTCAATCCTGCCCTCTCAGGAAGAAAGCCTCTTGTGGCAATTTGGCTCACCACTTATATACTAGAGAACTCATATACAGAATGAGACTTAACCCTTCGTCTTTTGTGAATTACTAATGCAAAATTATTTGCAAACAAACTTTAAAATACATCACATTTGCAGGCTAAAAGTAGGTTTTAAGGGTGCTTGGGGTTCATATATTATACTTGGAAAGCAGAGTATAAACTTTGAGCAATTTGCACCTATTCTTGTCAGGACAGTGAATTTCACCAAAAGGATACATAGAAGAATTCAGTTCTTCCAGCTGCAACACAAGAAAACAGAAAAGGAGAAAAAATAGAAACAGAAATATGCCTCTATACCTGGGGGTCGTGCAAACATTTCTCCATCAAGGTGGAGAAAAAAGTTTAAGAAGCCTTGCTCTAGAAGAGCATCCCATGAGCAAATTTCCACTAATGGAAACTTTGATTGAATCTGATAGTGGTACATAAGAATTAGTACAGAACTAAACTGAAGTTCACAAGAAGGAAAGCACAGGTCAGTGTTACTATTTTCAGAATTCTTCTGGTCAAGCTAGCAAATGGATTACTCATTCAATTCTGTGCTACAACTTTTGGAACTAAATTAATCTAGCCATATTTTTAGTGTTGCTTAGGCAGTGGTTGGAGAAAAAGTACATTATTACAACTTTCACTCAGTCCTTCATATTCCTGGCTGAAATTTCAAAATGCAGATATAGCTATGTGTGACAAATGCTATCTGTTTATACTTACATCCGACAATAGTCTATCCAAATTGGAATCACTAGCTACTTTTCTCTTATCTTCAGGGAGTTCCTCCAGCTCTCCATAAAGCTCCAGATTCAAACGAGCCAACTTTTCCTGCATTCCTCTGACATGTTCCATTTGCTCTATGGAGCATTCATTTCCTGAAGTAATCATAACAAAGCAATATGAAGTTCAAAACCTGACAGTATTAATAGAAGAAACTACATTTTCTATTGTGTCTGTATGAAAATTTTAAAAAAAACATTCTTGCTCAAGACAGATTCCAGACTATTCATGACAGGTGTTAACAGTATTATTGGGAACACTTTGCATAAAATTCATAAAGATATAAACATTCTCATTTATGTGAAATTGGTGCTTGTTTTTACTTTGCAATCAAAACTAAAGTTATTTTAATGTCTCTTTCTAAAAGTGTCCCCTTTATGTTTAAATAACAATATTCCAAATTTCAGAACTCATTCCTAACCATTTTAAACTCGTTTTAACCATTTTAACTCGTTCCTCCATTTAAAAGCATACCTTCTCCTACTCACACTGTTTATATTTGAAATAACTATTTCTTTTTGGGGAAAGGTAGAATGCACTTACCAAATGCTTGAAGTTTGCCAGAATGGAAGTCATTTAGAAGACTCAGAAGTCCTTTTTCCATCTCTTGAACATCTGACACATCAGTGAGAAATGAATGCTGGATTGGAGCTGATTGTGTGCCTTTGTTCTCTGCTCCAGGTGCTTTGGCTTTCTCTTTCATGCCTCTGAAGGGAAGACATTTATATTAGGCTCTCATGAACACATCAGCAATTTTTCTCTATAGAACGCTATCCTGGGACAAAATAATATATACACATTAAATAATTCTATCATGTTATAGACAAGGTTAATGTTTTATTTCATGATTTATAGTAACAGCATCTGAAACTAAAGGTATGGCAACACGACAGTGCAAATAACTTCCCTTATCAAGTGCAAAAACAATGTTTCTGTTCTTTGATTCATGGAAGGCATTCCACAATCTTTAGGAAGATCCTTATACAGGAGGCAGAAAACTCTAGGATTGACTCACTGCTGACTTGGTGATACAGTACCTGTACAGACTAAAATATGAGCATTCTGCATAAAAGACCTTATGGCTCAGAGTAACAACCAATCCAACCTCCTCTTTCTCTTATATGTGCCCCTATTATGCCAGCGGACTACAAAGTGAGCCCCTCCAACTAAAGAGTCACATGATGGTGTTCTGCATGCTCACTGGGGGACTAAAAACGAAGATGGGGCAACATAAACATGTATGCACACTTTCTTGTAATATCCTTTTCCTTTCAATCTCCCTGTGTTAAGTAGGAAGACCTGTTTCCTATTTGTGTTTGCCTGAATCTGAGCAGCAATCAATTCCAGTCGTCCTGCTTAAACACAGGCTCCTTCCATACAGCTCAATAAAATCCCACATTTTCTGTTTTGAACTGGAATATATGGTAGTGTGGACTCAGATAACCTAGTTCAAAGCAGATATTGTGGGATTTTTTTGCCTTGATATTCTGGGTTATATGGCTGTGTGGAAGGGCCCACAGAAAGGTTTGGAAATCAGTGGATAGGTACTTTACAGACAAGGTCTGAATGTGTGCACCCCTTCCTACTTTGTGTTGTTATGAAAGCAGGCTAAACACCTGCAAAAAGCTTCTGTCTTGCACACTCGATGGTGAAATGCAGGCATCAGCAGTATAACTTGATGCCTCTAGAATATTCTTCATAGTAAAAGGAGAAGAATGTTTGTTAAATCATAACTATTCAATAAGGCTTATCACCTTTTTATTCTAAACCATTATTTGTTTCAGATCAAAGGTTAAAGGACTCTGAATTCTCAAAATTTGTAATACCTGAATTTCCAGCAAAATGTAAGTCAGGTCAATTAATATAACCAATCAACCATATATTCTCCTGTCATATAACACACAATATTGATTTGGGGTGAAAGTCCTGCCTCATGGACAGATATTATGCACATTCATAAAAAGGAGAGAGGCAAGAAGGGTTGAGAAATCAATTGGAGGCAGGACAGATGCCTGAGGTGGGGGAAGGAAAAAGAGCTGAGAGATGAACCAGATGTGTCTAGAAGTAAAGAGCTCAGATCTCCATGAGTGTACAAAATTTCATCTAGGTTCCACCCTTCCCTTGTCCATGACAAAAGTATCTTCCTCCCGTACAGGTTTCCTTTGGGCTGGTAAGGAAGCTAGAAAATCAGTCTGCCTTCAAAGGCAAAAGCTTGTTTTCTCATGGACAGATATTAGGAGCAGGATTATGATTTATTTCTTCTGCAAGACATTTCAAATAAGTATTTTGCTTGTTTTTAATAAGTCTGATTTGTTTTGCTACTCTTCAGAAACTTTTTAATATTTGTTTTTATATAGCCTTGCTTGCTGTGTTTGTGAGAAACATTTTGTAAATAAAACTAGGTGAAACAATTTAGTTTCTTGTTAAATACTTTCTTTTTACGAGAACTGAAGTAGTACAGGATGATACTCCTTCAGAATTTATTCAGGAACAAGATCCACCAGGTTAGCTGGAATGAAGCCTCCACCTCCATGTATCATTTACTCTTGCCCAACAACTGTTATGGTCCTCAGTCTAGTTAGCTTTGAGTTCTAACAGCAAGTAAGATATGAGTGCTTACTTCTTAAACTTTGGTTTCTGTAAAGGTGGCTGGGGTGCAGGATTTGAAAATGCTGTACTTTTACTTGGAGGAACTGAGTTTTTCTTATTGTTGACAACCTGAGTAACATGAGACGTAGATGACTTGGGACTCCTCCTCTTGGATTTTCTTTCTTCCATTTTGACAGATCACTCTTGTGCAATATGTTAATGCTCTTCTACGGTATCAAAGAGGATAGTTATCTGCTTTCTGGAAAAGGGAAATTAATATAAATAAAATACTATTATACAAGTAGTCCCAGAGTTAAAAACATTCAACTTACAACCAACTCATAGTTAAGAACAGGGCTGAGACAACAGGAAGTGAGAGAAATCTACTTCCCGGAAGCAAATTCACTCCTAAAAGAGTCATCATGGGGAAAAGGTGTCTGCACTGAAGCCTTATCACCAATCCTTGTCCACAACATGCGAGTGTGGAGAAGAACAAATCACAGAGCACCTAATACAATGCAGTCTGAGACATGCCACATGCACAACAGAGAACCTTCTTATAGAAACACCAGAGGCACTCCAAGTGGCCAGCTACTGGTCAAAGGACATTTAGTATAATTACAAGTTTTTTAAAACTTTGTGTTTTTAAATACATTACAACTTGTGTTCTCTGTTTGCTTCCGACACGATAAATTGATAAATAAAACCAATCCTTGTTTCCACAACAAGCCAATTTTTTCAAAATCAAATTATCACAGAGACAGAAAGTGAGGTGAAGTCTTCTGAACAGGGGCACAGACAGCAAAAGAAACACCACAGGGGTGTTAACTCTTCCCTATGCTATACAAAGCTTATATATACATTCAACCAACACACCTATCTTGTTCGTAACTTGGGGACTGCCTGTACATATATCTCAATAAATGAAATAGATGTGTTCCTACACATTACTTCAACAAAACATTTTCAACAGAAACGCTGATACCAGAGACAGAAAAAATATATATATAAAGAACAGTTTCCTGCATCACAAAACAGAAGAGCAGATCTTAATGTGTTCAGATGTCCTCCTTCATATGAAGGAGCTATGTGTACATCGTATAGGCACATGTCAACAGTCTCTATTTAGACTCTTTAAAAACACTGTTGGGCATGGATGGTATAAACAGCAGCAGCAAACCATCACCATCAGGCAAGACCTTGCAGCAGCTCTCAATGCACGAGAAGCAAAAAGGGAATTGAGACAAGATTAATGTACTGCTCATCTCATCATCTTCCCCATATAATTGTCAATGGACAACTCTGACAAGTCTGTGTTTCAGAAACTAAAGCAGGTATAAGCCAACTTCGGCCTTCCCTCCAGGTTTTTTTCTATTTCAACTCCCACACTTCCTAACAATCAATTGTGGGTGTTGAAATCCAAAACACCTGCAGGGAAGGCCAAAGTTGGCCCCTGCCTGAGCTAGAGCATCAGCCCTCTAGAACACATAAGGTGTTAAAATCCTTATAATTTTTTCTCAACAGATTTTCTGTACCAATTCTGTACAGAGTGGCAAAACCTTAGAGAGGTCAAAGTGAGCCACACATAACAAATCAGGAGTTCAAAAGTGGCTGACTAACAACCTAAGCCAAACTGAAGACATCCATCTTTCTGGGCCAGAAGATCCCAATCTTTGATCTTATAAGAGTTTTGGACTTCATCTTCCAGAATTCTCAACTGCTGACTAACCTGACTAGGGCTTCTGAGAGTTGTAGTTCAAAACACCAGAATAACCACAGTTTGGGAACCTCTGCAATTGGCTCATTCTGAGTTATGCCTTTTGTAACATTCAGCTGAACTCTATCCTCCTGTAAATTCAAACTGCTAAACCAAAAAGAGGATTTTACAGAATTATACATACAGGAGTCTCATACATGTAGTTTACCCATTGAAGAAAAGAAAATCTATACCTCCCCCAATTAAAAAAATCCACTGCAAGCTAATAAACAGATGTGGCCGTAACAGACCTGTCTTCTTTAATGTTGGATCCCTTTTTATGTGGCAGTTCAAAATATCCTGACTATAATCTTTCAAAGCTCAACTTTTAAAATTACCATTAGTTAAATCAAATACCACCCCAAGTCTCAAAAAGAGTGATACCTTTATTGGGCCAATCAAAACATGAATAAAATGTTTTGGAAGCTCCACCTGCTTGAGGGTAAATAATATACCAGAGCTGTCAACTGTATGACAAAATAAAATAATATCCAAAAACCACACCAGTCTGGTGGATTTGGGATATTACCATATGTAATATGGGATATTACCATGTTGTAGGTAAAGGATTGTTACCTTGTCACGGTGCTGGAGCATGCGTGCCTCAATAATGCCATAAGCGAAACCATGAAGGGACACCCAAGACGGGAAGGTCATGGTAGAGAGGCCAGATAAAATACAATCCCTGGAGAAAGTAATGGCAACCCACCCCAGTATTCTTGCCATGAAAACTAAAAGGATCAGTACAACCAGATTAATTGCAACATTCACATTTGCCTCAAACAGACAGAGTTCTTTTTCCCACCCTGGACCTTCCAGATATATAAACCTCATCTGCCTAGTTTCCAACAGACTTCACAACCTCTGAGGGTGCCCGCCACAGATGTGGGCGAAACACCAGGAGAGAATGCTTCTGGAACACGGCCATACAGCCGGGAAAACTCACAGCAACCCAGTGTTTCCGGCCATCAAAGCCTTCGACAACGCATCCATTCATTCTGAACTGCAGCCGCCCCTGAAGCCCTTTCCAGGCACCACCCGCTCAGGATGGAAGGGCTCACCATAGAGGCCTCGTCCTCGGTCAGCGCCTGGAGGCGGCCACAGAGCCTGGCCCAAACAGGCCTCCGTCGTAGGAGCCAAGGCTTCGGATCAAAAACAGCGGGGGGGGGGGGGGGGGAGAGAGGCGGCGGCGGACACGGACTTCCGGGTCCGTCGTAGAAAAGCGTCCCTCCTGCCCCGCCAAGGCGGGAACCGGAAGTTTTTGCTTTCCAGTCTCTCTCAACATCCAGGGTGGGGTTTGTTGCGCAGAGAAGGCTAAATATATTCTAAAACAGGTATGGGCAAACTTGGGCCCTCCTCCAGGTGTTTTGGACTCCAACTCCTACCATTTCTAACAGCCTTAAGCAGCTGAGGGGGAAAAGGAAGGAGCCTGAGGCTGTTATGAATGTTGGGAGCTGGAGTCCAAAACACCTGGAGTAGGGCCCAAGTTTGCCCATGCCTGCTTCATAGCATGAGCCATGGCAGTTTTAAGGGGTGCCAAGCTGCCTTAATTCGACAGCATAAATGTCCTGCTTGGAATACCTGTGTGTAAGGGGATTTGTAGCAACTTTGAGACATCCGGAGACAAAGAGGCTGGTAGCATGGACTATGATGAAAACAAAGTTTATGTAGTATTGTTTTATTGATTAGCTCATCAGCTGTATCAAAACATTTGACAAACTGTTGGGGAGTCTGAGCTGTTAGGCTCAAAATAACCCTCAGTTGGGGTGGTTCTGCCATAAATATAGCAGAGTATCAGAAGTAAACTTCATAATCAGCAGAAACTTAGGCAGGGGTCCCCAAACTAAGGCCCGGGGGCCGGATGCGGCCCTCCAAGGTCATTTACCTGGCCCCCGCCATCAGTTTTATAATATAATATTTTATATCAGTTTTAATAATATAATATATTGTATATACATATAATATTGATAATAATCTTATGTTATACAATATAATACTAATAGTAATACCATATAATAATATTAATTATTTGTTATATATTACATATTATATAATAGTATAGTGGTATAGTTCAATATAGAAATACATAATGCTAATATTGTGTAATGCTAATAATATAATATATTGTATGTACATACAGCTGCTCTGAGTCCCCTTCGGGGTGAGAAGGGTGGGATATAAATGTAGTAAATAAATGCAGTAAATAAATAATTAATTTTAGACTTAGGCTTGGCCAAAGTCTGACATGACTTGAAGGCACACAACAACAACAATCCTAATTAACTTGACTATCTCATTGGCCAGTAGCAGGCCCACACTTTCAATTGAAATCCTAATAGGTTTATGTTGGTTAAAATTGTTTTCATTTTTAAATATTGTATTGTTCTTTCGTTGTTGTTGTTGTTGCACTACAAATAAGACATGTGCAGTATGCATAGGAATTTGTTTGTATTTTTTTTCAAATGATAATTCGGCCCCTCAACAGTCTGAAAGATTGTGGACCGGCCCTCTGCTTAAAAAGTTTGGGGACCCCTGAACTTAGGTGTGGTGAGCTAGGATAAGCTCCCATTCCTCAGGATGGTTTAGGATTGCAGAGTCAGAACTTTAGGTTCAAAAAATACTGATTGTGGTAAAAGAAATAAGTTCTTGATAGAAAAGGGTATTGGAGCTAACTAGCTTACTAAGTCTCATCTTCTAAAGAGGTAAAAAGCCCACACAGCTACGTTTTGCCTAGAGAGAGGCAAATGTGCATCCTCATAGGGAAAAAAGCAGAAGAGTGAAAAATGGCCACATGGCCAGCCCAGGGCAATAAAACTTAAAAAGGAAGTTTCCTCACAGAATTCCATTGCTACATCATCAAAGGGGGGGGAGGGGGCAGTGGCTAGCAGCAGGAGGAAAGAGAAAGCCCTTTTGGGAAACATGCATAGGAATATAGGGAAAGGAATCCCTCAGCTTGATCCTGTCTCTAGACTAGCTACTCATTGAGGACTGGAGACTTGATGACACAAAAGACTTGGGCAGTTTGGGGACGAAACCCAACACAAACACGTTTAACACAGACACATACAGCATACAACCTACAGTACAACAAAAATTAAAATAAACAAGTTGTTAACAAGGGATCAAGATCCCGATCAAATATCTGCATCACCCCTACAGTTTACCCCAGTCAACTTCAAAGTTGATGCTTTTTCTCATTCATAAAAGTGCTATAAAATAACCCATCTCCCATACTTCGAGGAGAACAGTGGGCATTGTAATCCCCATGTATTTTGACAACTGCCTTCAGACTTGCCATCCTGTGCCTTCAAGTCATTTCTGATCCATGACGACTATCACAGGGCTTTTTTCCACAAGGTTTGTTTAGAGGGAGAATGCCTTTGTCTTCCTCTGAGGCTGAGAAAATGTGATTCACCCAGGATCACCTAGTGGGTTTCCATTGCCCAGTGGGTGGCAACGCTTGACCCACCTGCCACTGCATTTGCCTTTTAGGCCCCTTCCACATAGCTGCATAAAATCCACATTGAACTGAATTATATGGCAGTGTGGACTCAGATGTTCCAGTTCAAAGTGGATTTTGTGCAATATCAGTATCTTGTAGCACTTTTGAGATTCACTAGGAAAAAGAATTTGGTAGCATAAGCTGACAAAGTCATCTGCTTCATAGACAGCCTATGAAAACCTATGGTACCAACTTCTTTTACTCTCAAAAGTGCTACAAAGTCCCTTTGCATACTAAAACACCCATTCTTCCATACCTAGAGGGGTGCAATGGGCATTGTAGTCCCAACGCATTCTGACAGTATGAAGGAAGGGGAAGCTGCCTTTAAGACTTGCAGTCATATGTCTTCAGGTCATTTCTGATTTATGGTGATGCTATCACATGGTTTTCTCAGACATGTTTGTTCAGAAGGAGGCCTCGTCTGAGGCTGAGAAAGAGTAACTTGCCTAAAGTCACCCAGTGGGTTTTCGTGGCCAAATGGATGTTAAAGTTTGGCCTGTCTGCCGCTGCATTTTCTTTTTAGTCTGATCTGTTTTTAAGAGAGAGAGAGAGAGAGAGAGAGAGCACCATATGACTAGTAAATTCAAAAACAGTCAAATTAATCAGATATATTAGAATGCAAAAAGATAATGTAGCACATTTGAGATTAACTGAGAGAAAGATGTTAGTAGCATAAACTTTCATAGATTTAAATCTGCTTCATACATTGTTGCTACCAGTTTCTTTCTCTCAGGCCTCTTCTACATTGCCATATGAAATCCAGATTATGTGTTTTGAACTGTATTATATGGCAGTGTAGACTCATATAATCCAGTTCAAAGCAGATAATGTGCATTATTTACTTCAATAATCTGGATATTACGGCAATGCAGCAGGGGGTGTAGATGGGGCCGGAGAGTATGGTTTGCCCCATGTCATACAGAGGCTTCCATGGCTGAGTGGGAATTTGAATCTTGGTCTCCCAATAGTCCAATACTCAAAACCACTACAACACTTTGGATCCATTTCCCCCCACATATACAACAACATGTGCCCCAGAACTGGGCACAGAAAGTGGTGTAAGAGGCTATATCAGAAGCTGAAAGTGAAATAATTTCCCCATGCATGTGCAAAGAGCCTTGCCACCTTAAAAATAATGCCGCTTTTAAAATAACTGAATTCAAGACAAAAATAGGTATGAACAGTCTTGAACCTCTCTCACCAATATATACAAGCTGTATACTAAAGGCTCTAAACCAAATGTGAATCAATATTCAGATTTAGGTTTTTGCAATAACCCTGTCATTGCCTTATAAGAACATAATTAATTTTCTTTATTTAATGAAGTTTAAGGGGTTAAGATTACACTTTATATCTGTCAGATTTTTTTTGTTTCTACTGTTCCAAATATCAGAGATTTTACATTTTTTATAAGTTTGAAGCAAAATGAAGCTACGAACTACTATTTTAATTTGCAAGAATTAACTTCCAAGCATTTGCAGCACTTTATTAGTCACCTTGTGTTTACAATATTTATATGGTGCACATTACCCAGTCTACTTTTACAACCTCTCTGTTTTAATCCATGTTTTTATTAGTTCTTGTCATTTGTTTTTATTGTCTAATGTTTAAATTTTTATAATTGTGCATGTCTCTTGTCTATCGGGCTTGGCCCCATGTAAGCCGCCCTGAGTCCCCTTTGGGGAGATAGTGACGGGGTATAAAATTAAAATTATTATTATTATTATTATTATTATTATTATTATTATTATTATTATTATTATTTACTTAGTGTAGATGTAATATTTTGACTTTAGGGCAAAAAAATAAGTAATTGTGCATCACCTTCTGTAATAGGAAGAGAATTGTGTTCATATTCATGTATTAACATTTCATTAAGAAATCAAAACACCTTACTGCAATAGTGTGCATAATATGTATCCACACTGCAGAAGTAATGTATGGTAGTTTGACACCACATTAGCTGCTCAATGCTGAATCATGGGAGATACAATTTAACAGTGTCTTTAGCCTTCCCTGCCCAAGAGTGCTGGTGCCTTACCAAGGCCCCATCTATATTGCCATATAATCCAGATTATCAAATCCGATAATCCACTGTAGTAAAAAAACAAGAGGGGGTCTGTTATTCTCCCCCAAAGGGATGGACTAAGACCTAGCTTTTTACCACTCTATTTAAAGTAGGGGATTGTTAGTTTTTTGATAACCTGTGGATAAGTCGATCCAGGGTTTTTAAATTAAATTTCTAGACCCATACATGAGTCTATACAGTACTTAGAATGGTGAACAAAATTGTAGAAACTACATTTTGGTAGAGCAATTTCTGTATAGATACTTCACTATGCACACAAATTCATATCCTGAATTCATTCTTTTCAGAGTTGTATAATCTTGCCCTTGAGACTTTTCTCTGCAAGAGTTTTCATAGAGTTAGCCTAGATGAAGGAACCTTTGTCCTCCTGGATGTCGGAGTACACTATGATAGCAAAAACTAATACATTGTATATTAAAATGTATATTAAATACAGAGAAAAGATTCATATTTTATTAGAGATTTGAATTGAACATAACAGTATTAAAGCTTATTTTTCAGCAACTCATTGATTCTATGTATTTGCAAATCAACTGCATAGTTCAACCATCCCAAAGGATAAAATTATAATAAGAAATAGCTTGTCACTTGGTATACAGTAGTCACTTCCTGCTGTTGAGTTGGCATAAGAGCAGTAGTACCAGAGCTGGCCCTAGGTATTTTTCAAATGTAGGCGAACAGAACTTTGGCGCCCCCCCCCCCCCAACCAATCACTGAAAAATAAAAGCGTTGGATAAGCAAAAATGTTGGATAATAAGGAGGGATTAAGGAAAAGCCTATTAAACATCAAATTACATTAAGTTTTTACAAATTAAGTACCAAAACATCATGTTTTACAACTAATCAACAGAAAAAGCAGTCTCGACTGCACCCCCGTATGTTTTGCACCCGAAGTGACCGCTTAATTCGCCTCATTGTTGGACCGGCTCTGCGTAGTACTGTCAAAAAGGAAGTTACCTTTGGAAGACTAGGGTCAGATGTCAGTCTCACATCTGCATCCCAAAGGATGGCGACTGGCTGCTCTTTCTAGGGTGATTTAAAAATGTATGTAATCATGTATGCAAGTTGTATTGACTTAAATATTTATTTAAAGTATTCTGATTGCTACTTTGCACACTAGAGCACCCAAAATTCTGTACAATAAAACGTAGTAAAACGTTTTAAAGCAGGTTTAAACCAATATTAAAAAACAATAGCCAGATAACATAATACAATTTAAACCCCTATCAGCCCAGCTGGATTGAAGCTACACCGTTTCCTAGGGTGGTAGTTTTACAACTAAAGTGCTGCTACAAAGATCATATATTTACCAATCTAGGGTGCATCCGACAGGAAGCTCTGGCATTGGCTGGTCCATGACGTCACAAAGAGTCGGAAGTGACTGAACGAATAAACAACAACAAGGGTGCATCTACACTGTAGAATTAACTCAGTGTAACACCCCTTTACCTGCCATGGCTCAGTGCTATGGAATCCTAGGTGTTGTATCTTGGTGAGGTACCAGCACACTTTGGAAGAGAAGGCCAAAGATCTTGTAGAATTACAACTCCCAAGATTCTATACTTTGACTAGTGTCCAGCATTAGTAGAAAATTAAACCTACAGTTGACCTGGCTACTATGTGTGCAATTCAAGGGCTTGGATGGCTGTGTGCAGTGAAGCTTTACAACACATGTGGAAACTGGCTCTTCAGATACAGATGAATGCCTATTACTATGCTTCACAGCTAAGATGATGGTTAGAAATTGAAATTCAACAGCATCTGTAGAGCCACTTTCTCTAGACTTGCCTTAGAATGTTCAGCTTTGAATACTCACAGCTGTGCAATTGATGTTTGCACTCCCCAGACTAAGGTTTTCTTTGCTAATTTGTTACATTACAAAGAAAACCTTAACACGCTGATATGTAAAAACATTAGAGAACGCTGCAGCTGAGGATGTCTTATTGAAATTGGAACATGTTCATAGAATTTGTACATGACCTACAAGAGACTTCATGATCTCAACATGTATTGGATTTAATCCATTTACAGGCAATTTTTAGTATCAGCATTTTGGTTTGATGTGTTTCTGATAATCTTTCTCCTGCTGTTTTGGTCATCTTTTTGTCCATTTACCAGCAACAAAATGTGTTCTATCCCTCAAATTGGCCTTCAAATTTAATCCTTCATAAAACTCCTTCATTTCCAGAAAGAGTGAGAAACCTTAGCACCTTCAAGATAATTAACCTGATAGCATACAAAATAACAGCAGAAATCAAATCAAATTCTTTTAGACACCAAATCAAGCATACCATTTAGTTTGGGTACTTATGTGCTCCTGAAAGATTGGAAAATAATATTGTACTACTAAAAATAAAATACCATACTGTAACGTACAACCTTTAAGGTTTTTTTTTTTACTCATTGCTGCTTTTCCCAAACATTTTCAATATTGAACTGTGTCTCATTCACACATTATTGAAAATTTCCAGCTATTTGTCCATTTCTAAAGATAACCTTTACAGGCAATCTCTGAGTTGTAAACATCTGACTCCTAATTAAGAAAGGGGATGACAACAGGAAATGAAATCTACCCCTAGGAAGGGAAATTAACTCCTGAAAGAGTTATCATGGGGGAAAGGTGTCTCCACTGAAACTTTCTCACCAATCCTTGTTCCCATAACAAGCCCAAGTTTTCAAAACCAAATTATCATAGGGACAGAAAGTGAGGTGAAATCCTCTGAACAGGGGCACAGACAGCAAAACAAACACCATAGGGGTGTTAATCGTTCCCTATACTATCAAAGCTAAAAAGTGTATATTTTGGGCAGGAGTTACACTTTAAAAATGTACCTGTTCTGACTTACATACAAATTCAACTTAAGAACAAACCTGCAGAACGTATTTTGTTCATAACTTGGTGACTGACTATATTTCATAATTTCTTCTTTATTATGACATCTTATAACAACTTTTTGAATATTACCATACTAACAGTGATATCAGGTCAACATATCATTGATTTGGATTATTTATTTAAATAGTTTACAGAGGTGAATCTTGAGTTTTTCTTCTGTAAATGGAAGAGATTTCCAATCTCTTCCATTTCCCATGGTAGAAAGGAATTATGGTATTAGCTGTTATTTCTGACCATCCTATCACCAGCTTCCACATTGCTTTAGACCCCCCTCCCCAAGTTCTCAAACAGTTTTTCAGGTGGTGGGAAAGTTGCAGGTGGAAAGTGGACAATTCCACCCCATTCCAGCACCAGAAATATCTTGTAGTTTGCTGTTTGCTTTGAGCTTCGGCTGAATGAATGTATGGCCGATTATCTTGCGATATTACAGGAGCTGATTTTTCTTGGTAAAGCAGATACTTCAAGGTCATTTGCAATGCCATGTTGATCAATTTCATCTGACAATCACTCTGTAATGAGTTGGCAAAAATTACCTGTTGAGACAGAAAATAGGTGGCTACCCGTCATGCACCATATGACTCATATCAACTGACTGAATTTATTATGTTCTCTTGAGTAAGTAATGTTTTCTCAGAATTGAAATTGCTTAGAAACAAATACTACCGTATACCTGTCTACATTAACAGAACAGAATATAAAGTAGCAGAACAAAGATTTTCCATTCATCTTTTGTTGATTCATAGGGTTCTTTACTTGATGCCTTTAATTATTTATCCCTTGCCATTCTTACAGAACAATAGCTCTTTGAAAAGTCAAACAAAGAGTCAAATTTACATTTTCCTATCTTCTGATAAAGTTGATGAATGCATGGAATACAATCACATGAAACTCCAGGTGCCATTCAGTGTAGTTGGTCCTGGCATTGCACTCATATAAGATGAAGCTCCTGTGCTAACACAAGATAACATATACCTATCTCCCACAACATATGTTCTGGAAGTGCTGGGTCACTGGTTCCACATAATGTTGTCTGAAGGTGCACCTACCCTGTAGAATTAATACAGTTTGACATCACTTTAACTGACATTAATGCTATTGTACCCTGGAGTTTGTAGTTTGGGGAGACACTAGCACTCATTGACAGAGAATGCTAATTTTTTTGTAAAACCATAACTCCCGTAATTCTATAGAATTGAGCCATGGCAGTTAAAGCAGGGTCAAACTGCATTAATTCTACAGTGTTGATGTGCACTGAGAATAATGTTGGCCTACAACACTTGAAGGGCATGGAATTGTAGAAGGTTCCTATCGGTCAACATTTCTTACATGAAACATAAAGCTTTAGTCATATATAGTCATAGAATGTGAATTATGATGTCTTCCAGATGTTGTTTGGTTATAGCTTCCAGCAGCCTTAGCCAGCCTAGCACCAGGGAGGTTTTTTGGGAAATGCAGTTCAACAGGATTTGGAGAGCTACACTATTTTTTCCCACTGGTAGTTTCTTTATCTGATCAGTATCAAAATTATTTTGATTACTGGCCGAAGAGAGCTGCTCTAATGTGGAATCCTTACTATTAAAAAAAAAAAGCAGAGGTCATAATTGTTTTAATCTTGGAAAACATTTGAAGATCAGATTCTGGCGCTGGTGATTACACCAATGAAAATAAGTAGAAGACACAATGGGATGTGGAAAAGGGGATTACTAAACCTTGAAAAAATAGCAAAGGTTACAACGTTGCCTGACAATGCTAAAATTAATATATGCACACACACACACACACAACAAAAACAGATAAAATATTAGAAAATGATATCAGGATATAATAGTGTATTTCTGCTGCCGTCCCCCCCCCCCCCCCCCACCAGAATGAGGAATCTTTTCTTCCCTCAGTACATTGTACACCCTAAAATATGTTCCAGAAGGCTGGCAAACCCTCTGCAGTAGGTTTTTGGGATAATTGAGGACTGTAGCAAGAGAAGGAGAACATGCATGGAAGTTGGATTACGGAAACATACCAGAATAAAATGTTCTTGAATAGCTACTGATAAAAACACAAAGTCCATAATTCCCACTGTGTGCATTGCACACTGATGAATTCAATGTTCTATTGGGAATAATGAATTTGACCTTAGCTTAAAGGAAAGTAGCAAGTTTTGATGCGGTTCAAACAAGACTTTTCAATGACCAAAGCCATAGGGTTTAGTATCTGCAGCTTGTATGATCAAGGAAAGGGTTGCTGTTTGAGGTTCAGATAAGTCTCTGACCTTCCCTCAAGGAACTTTGGGGAGAAAGGGAAGTTACATATTATGTAATTACAGTGGACATCTCAGCTGTGCTAAAACCTATAGAAAACTGAATGGGATGGGGAGCAAACAAGTCTCTTGGATTGGAGCATATTCTGTGATGTTTGTAAGCTATAGATTAACCATGCTTGGACCTAGAAATTCCTAGAGAGCTATTTTATCAGGTAAAAAATAATAATTTCTCCATTTCCAGTTTTTCAAATTCATGTGCCCCTAATCCCAATGAATGTGTAGGGATGACTATACTGTTGTGTAGAAGCAATTCCCTTGATAGAATTCCTATCAAACCTTTATTTTATTGTGTTTCAAGGGTTTGTAAGAATTTACTGAGAATGACACTTACCTTACATATGGATAAAGCTCCAGGTAGATACATGATCTAGATCAAATTGCACGGGTATGCAATCTGTGATTCTCCATACATTGTTGGGCTGCAAGTGTTATAATTCTTCACCATTGGTTATGCTGGCCAGAATGGCGAGAGTTTTAGTCCAACAACCTCTTTAAAACTCCAAATTTCCCTTCTCTGCTTTTAGCAAAATTATGTTGGCGATTGTGTTGGCAATCCAAGGAAGGGTGCAAAATACAACACAAGTGTCCTTTGTTGGATTGAGGCATCTCTATCTGGATTTGGGTTTGAAAGAACAAGAGAAAATGCAGAGTATTGGGAGGTAAAATGACTTGGTTGATTGGATGACCTTGGGAAGTCACACTCTCTCAGCCTCAGAGAAAGGCTTGGGCAAACCTCTTCTGAACAAATTTTGCCAAGGTTCACCTTTGGGTCACTCTAAGCTGGAAATGCCTTGAAGCCAATCAACAACTGATTCATTCAACTCTTTCTATTAAGTGATCTATCTTAGCTTCCCCTTTCTTCACTTTATAGGAGTTGATCCAACACAAGGTAACAATGGATTAGGGTTTGTTTTTAATTGCCTTTGAGGACATAATACAGATTAAGTATCTCTTAACAGAAATCCAAGACTTTAAAATCTGAAATTGTCCATATGGTTGGCTGAGACAGTGGGATCTGATGGTTTAATCTACACCAACATTGTTTCATGCACAAATTAAAACATATTGTGTATAATATTACCTTCAGCTTATATGAAACATAAATGAATTTAATGTTTAGACTTGGTTCTCAATACCAAGACCTTTCATTATGTATCAGCAAATATTCTAAAATCTGACAAAATCCAAAACACTTCTGGCCCCAAGCATTTCAGATAAGGAATGCTCAACCGGTATTGTCAGAGACTATTGAGAAAGAAAAGAAACTTTAAGACATGAAAACGTTGAACAGCCACAGTCGGTGCCTCGGTGATGAGCAGGAGCTGGAAAAATAGATTACAGGTTGAGCATCTCTTGTCTGGAATCCCAAAATCCACAATTCCAAATTGTCCATATGGATGAATGAGAGAATGATCCCTTTGCTTTCTGGGGCTACAATGTCCGCAAAATTATTTAAATTTTTGTATTTATTGTATAAAATTACTTCCGGACTATGTGTATATAAACCATAAATGAACTACGTATATGTTTTGTCTTATGTCCCATCTTTTTTTTTAACTGTACAATGGAATCTTGATTTATGAGCGTATCAACTAAAGAGTGTTTTGAGTTATGAGCCATCGCTTGGCCCAGATTTTGCTTTGATATACAAGTGCAATTTTGAGTTGACAGCTAGTGCCTGAGAGAGTGCTAGTGCCAGAGTACAGGGCTTTAGGGCTTCAAGGGAGCAGTCTCTATGCCTCTTGCTCGTCTGATCTGGGAGATTGCTATCTGCTTTGGTCTTGTCCGCTTTTAGGAACTTTGGGTTAGTTGATTTTGTGTGATTTTTATTCCTGGTATGTTTGGCTTCATTACGAGAGAGAGGGGGAGAGAGTAAGAGAGGGAGGGAGGCTGGAATGAGTACAGTATGAAGGAAATGGTGCTTCTGCCTTTTCACTTTGTGCTTCTACCATTTTAAAGTCAGATATACTCACACTTCGTTCCCCGAATAATCAGTCTATCTTGAATTGTTTGGAAGCCTTATGGTGTGTTGTTGACTCTACGCTTGTCTTACTGTGTTTTCTGTTCCTCATTTCAAAAAGTGGGAGTAGGAAAAACAAATATATGGAACCCATTAAAACATATCTTATCATGCCGGTGCCATCTTGCACCACACCATTTTTGGAAAATGGAAATCTCCAGAACCTTTTTGGAAATTTTATGATTTTTGGAAATGCATGACCTTGTTAGAAGTCATAAGCCTTTGAAAAATGATGCCAAAACTTCTTGCAAAAAGCATGGCTCTTCAAGAGTCATAAACCTTTGGGGAAAATGGCATTCACCAGCATTCATGCAAGGCAATTAGGTTTCTCAGCTGTTAAACTGATATCCTATTATCTCTTTGAACTGTGAGGGACAAAGATATACCAATGCACAAAACATATATATTCAGTAGAGTTTTAGAAGTGTTCCTTTTGTTGCCCCAAAAAATATGCTCTCCTTTAAAATATATGTCATGCTCTCAAGAGACAAAATAAACAGTCTTCTTTAAAAGTAACAGAGTTGGTTTACTCACAAAACTTCATGTATAGAGTATACAGGCACTTTGCTAATGAATCAGTTACAGAATCACTGGGTTGCTGTGAGTTTTCCGGGCTGTATGGCCATGTTCCAGAAGCATTCTCTCCTGACGTTTTGCCCACATCTATGGGAAGGCATCCTTAGAGGTGTGAGGTCTGTTAATGGTGTATTGCATATTATATTTAATAATATTTTGTATGTATTTGTTTGTCATATATGTGAAAGACCTATGGTCTAAGCAATAAAGCTGATCTTTCTTTCTTTCTGTTCCATTTATACATTCTTTGTTATTTATAAGGTATATTTTCTTATTTTAAAAATCTAACAAAAATGGGGGCGCGCAGAATGGATTAATAGCATTTAAATGCTAAATTTGCTTTGAGTTAAGAGCGATTTGAGTTAGGAGCTCAGTCGCAGAACAAATTAAACTCTTAACTCAAGGCATCATGTTATTAAATTAACATTAAAAAGTGTAGAAATTGAACATCCATTTTCCAGAATTCTGAAATATTCTAAAACCCATAACCACCAAATGGGTGGCTGAGAGAGTGACATCTTTGCTCAGTGTACACAAACTGTGTTTCATGCACCACGTTATTAAACATTTTGTGTATAAAACTCCCTTCTGTCTATAATCTGCATGAGAACTGGGTTGCTGTGAGTTTTCTGGGCTGAATGGCCATGCTACAGAAGCAGTCTCTCCTGACATTTCGCCCACATAGACAAGTCTACATAGGGACCACCAAGCGCAGCACCCAGACTATCCAGAGAAGCCACTGAAATCCTCAAGCATGTGGACAATTTCAACAAAGGAAGGAACCATGAAAATGAACAAAATCAGGCTACCAGTATTTAAAAAAACCCTCTAAAATCAGGACAGTAAATAAAGAACACTATGAAAACAGGGGAATTCCAGACATGAAAGAATCAGGGCCAGCTAACACCTCTCCACAAAGGATTACCCCAGGCAGGTATCAGCCAGGCCTTGAAGCTGCAAGGCCATTTAGTGCCAACCAAGTTGGCCAATTGCACCATTCACATTTGCCTTAAACAGACAAAGAGTTCTTTCTCCCAGCCTGGACATGTCACAGATATATAAACCCTACTTGCATAGTTTTCCAACAAACCTCTGAGGATGCCTGCCATCGATGTGGGGGAAACGTTAGGAGAGAATGCTGTGGTGGAGGCTCCTTCTTTGGAGGCTTTTAAGCAGAGGCTGGATGGCCATATGTCGGGGGTGCTTTGAATGCGATTTCCTGCTTCTTAGCGGGGGTTAGACTAGATGGCCCTCTTCCAACTCTACTATTCTATGATTCTGAAACATGGCCATACAGCTCGGTTAACTCACAGAAACTCAGTGATTCCGGCCGTGAAAGCCTTCGACAACACATTGCATGAGAACCTCCTGACGATAAGAGTTGGACTACACTGCCTGGGAGAGTGGTGGAGTCTCCTTCCCGGAAGGCTTTTAATTAAAGGCGGCGTGGCCATCTCCCGGGGGTGCTTTGACTGTGGATTCCTGCCTGGCAGAATGGGGTCGGGCCGGATGGTCTCCTCCAACTCGATGGTGCTAAGGAACCCTAAATGAAACTCATGTTCAGCCTTGGGCCCCATCTCCAAGATATCCGATGAGGTATGCGGATGGAAATACTGTACAGGCTTTTAACAAAACCCAAGCCTTTCGGAGAGCAAGGGGATGCTCCGCCCTGCCTTTAGGACTCAGAGGGAGCCGGTCCTGGCGGAAAGGAAGAGGGAAGGCCGGGAGGGAGGCAGGCGGGCAGGCGGGGAGGTGGGCGGCGCTGCCTGGCGGGCAGGGAGCACTGGCACTCCGTGGCTGCGAGGAGAGAGAGGGAGAGAAAGCGAGCGAGCCACAGGTAGGCGCAGGGGCTGCTGTTGCAGTCCCTCTCTGCAAAGTCTTCCCTCCAGAGTCTCTGCTCGGTCTCCTGCTGCGCGGGCTTCCCGGGTTTTTGGAGCGGGCCGAGGGGAGGCGGGGGACCCAGGTGTGTGCGTCGGGGCCTCCTTTCCCCTTTGGAGGGAGGAGAAACCCTTCCGCCTCCGAAGGCTCCCCGAAGGCCCCTTCCTTCTCTCTCTCCCTCCCTCCTCTGGACCGCCCCAAACTCCTCGGCGTCCTTGTCCTCTTCGGTAACCCTGCTGCTCTCGCTTGCTCTCACACCCATTTCCCTTTCTTTCCAGAGGCAGAGAGCGCTCTTCCAAGGCGCAGAATGTGCTGCTGCTACCTGTGGCGCCTCCGCTCCGGGAAAGGGAGCCCGCTTCGGATTCCTTAGCCAGAACAGACCAGGAGGAGAAAGGGCGCCTTGCCGCACTCCGTCCCCACTCCCGCCTTTGCTTTTGGATGCCGAGGGCTTTTTTGTCCGCCCAGGGAAGGAAAGAAGGGCCACGAGGAAGAGGAAGGGGAGAAAGAGGATGCCTTTCCCGCTGCGGACGGTGGCCCCGCTCGGCCTGTGCCGGCGGGACCAAGGCCCCGAGGAGGCGCGCTTCGGCTCCCTGGAGGAGGTGTGCGCCCACTCCCTGGTGGCCCTCCTCGGGCAGCTGGCCGACCTCTCCCGCTGCGCCGGGGACGTCTTCGCGGGCATCCAGGGCCAAGCCGAGAGCCTGGGCCGCCGCGGGGAGAAGCTCCAGCGCCGCCTGCACGCCCTCCGTGCCCGCGTCGCACGCCTCGACCACCGCGCCGCCCGCGTCCGTAAGTCGCAGCCATGCGGCCCCGAGGGGGTGTGTGTGTGTGGGGTGGGGGTCTGCAGTGGCGCCACTGAAGCTGGACTCGGGCTCCTCCCCCCCCCCCCCCGGGACCCAATTGAGCCCCTTCAGTGAGCCCATTTGCAAGGACTTCACTAAAGTTGGGGTCGCCTCATATCCTCCACTGGAGAGGGGATTGGGCTTTGGGTCTCCTCAATGGCTCTGGGGGTGGATTTATATGGAATGGAGCCTGGAGAGTTGGGGGTCACCTTCTGCCCGCTGCTGGGGAGAGGATTGGACTGGAGCTCCTGCCCTGTGCCCTCTCTCCAGTATTATGATGTCAGGAGTGTTGGGATCATCTGGTGTAATAATAACAACAACTATATATATATATATATATGTGTGTGTGTGTGTGTGTTTTTTTTTTTATGCCAGTTAGAGGGCTAAGCTCCGCCCACTTGGTCTCCTAGCAACTTACTCAGCCCAGGGGACAGGCACAGTTAGGCCTCAGGCCTCCTCCACACTGCCTATAAGATACAGATTATCTGATTTTAACTGTATTATATGGCAGTGTAGACTCAAGGCCCTTCCACACAGCTATATTACCCATTTATAATCTTATATTATCTGCTTTGAACTGGATTTTCTTGAGTCCACACTGCCAGATAATTCACTTCAGTGTGCATTTTATACAGCTGTGTAGAAGGGGCCTCATATAATCCAGTTCTAAGCAGATAATATAAGATTATAAATATACCGTGAAGTCTCACTTATCCAACATAAACAGGCCGGCAGAACGTTGGATAAGCAAATATGTTGGATAATAAGGAGGGATTAAGGAAAAGCCTATTAAACATCAAATTAGGTTATGCTTTTACAAATTAAGCACCAAAACATCATGTTATACCACAAATTTGACAGAAAAAGTAGTTCAATACACAGTAATGCTATGTAGAAATTACTGTATTTATGAATTTAGCACCAAAATATCATGATGTATTGAAAACATTGACTACAAAAAAGCGTTGGATAATCCAGAACGTTGGATAAGCGAGTGTTGGATAAGTGAAGACTCTACTGTATATGTAATGTGCGTAATTCTCATGGAGTACACAACAAAACCACTGGACCAAATCACACCAAATATGGCCACAGAAGACATAGTTATCCAATCTGTCTTTTCACCAAAAAAAAACCCCCTATAAAATTAGGTCCAAATTACAGAAAACCCCCAAGACCAAAAATTTCTAATCACTTGCCGACAGCAAGTCATTATTATTATTATTATTATTATTATTATTATTATTATTATTATTATTATTGGGTTCCTGGGAACCATCAAATGAACAAAACCTGGCAGCCAGCATTAAAAAAAACCGATAATCTGGACAGTAAATAAAGAACAACACTCTGAAAATAAGGGTATTTCAGACAGGAAATAACCAGAGCCAGCTAACACCTCTCAACAAAGGATTCCCCCAGAGAGGAAACAAGCATGCTTTGAAACTGCAAGCACACTCAGTGCTAATCAAGGTGACTAATTACAACATTCAGACTTGCATCCACAAACAAAAACCCACTTAGGACGACGCCACAGCAACGCATAGCGGGCACAGCTCCGAGCGGTTCACATGGGGATCAAGCCCAACCAACAGATAAAACCAGGGGTCCCCAAACTAAGGCCCGGGGGCCGGATGCGGCCCTCCAAGGTCATTTACCTGGCCCCAACCCTCCATTTTATAATATAATATATTATATATACATATAAAATTGATAAAATATTATAATGTTATACAATATAATAATACTAATACCATATAATAATATTAAATTATATGTTATATATTACATATAATACTACAGTATAGTGTAATATTAGTTCAATGTATAGTAATATATAATGCTAATATTGTGCTATGCTAATAATATAATATATTGTATGTACATACAGCTGCTCTGAGTCCCCTTCGGGGTGAGAAGGGCGGGATATAAATGTAGTAAATAAATAAATGAATAATTTTAGACTCAGGCTCGCCCAAAGTTTGACATGACTTGAAGGCACACAACAACAACAACAACCCTAATTAACTTGACTATCTCAATGGTCAGAAGCAGGTCCACACTTTCCATTGAAATCCTGATAGGTTTATGTTGGTTAAAATTGTTTTCATTTTTAAATATTGTATTTTTCTTTCATTGTTGTTGTTGTTGTTTTGCACTACAAATAAGACATGTGCAGTGTGCATAGGAATTTGTTCGTTTTTTTTTTCAAATGATAATTCGGCCCCTCAACAGTCTGAAGGATTGTGGACCGGCCCTCGGCTTAAAAAGTTTGGGGACCCCTGGATAAAACCATACGACCACAGCATATATAATGAAAAGCAATAACAGTAAAATAACATTCATAAAATACATCAGCGAACATCAGGACTAAACAGTGGAACTACTGAGAAATTACAGGGAAGGCAGGCATGTGCAAAAACGTAAGGCAGTGAGATTCAGGAATAGGGTAAAGTGCCGAGGGTTAGGACAGTAAATGGTTAAGATTGGATGGTGATAAAAACGGGCCTACTGTTTGAAAGCACGTTGGAACATCCAAGTCTTCAAATTTTTGCATAGTGTGGCCAGGGTAGGTGCTAATCTAATCTTCCTAGGCAGAGAATTACAGAGCCGGGGGGCCACCACCGAAAAGGCCCTCTCCCTCGTCCCCATCAGTCGTGTTTGTGACAGAGGCGGGAGCGAGAGAAGAGCCTCCCCGGTGGATGCAAGAGCTCGTGCTGGTTCGTAGGGGGAGATACGGTCACACAAGTAAGCAGGACCCGAGCCGTTTAGGGCTTTATAGGTCATAACTTTCACTTTGAATTGGGACCTGGTAAGTTATCGGCAGCCAGTGGAGCTGCTTCAGGAGAGGCGTTGTATGCTCCCTGTAGCTATCTTCTGTTAACAGCCTGGTTGCCGATATTTGCACCAATTGCAGTTTCTGGGCCGTCTTCCACTAGAGAGGAGAGTGGGCATTGGGACGTGACCTGGGCCCTTTTACCCCCTCCCCCCTCCACTTCTTCTAATTGGCACTGAGTGGGAATGTGTGTGTAATGGAGTCACCAAGACTGGCATGAAGAGGGTGGATGTCATCTGATGGGAGTTTGGGCTGTGGTTTTTGACCATGATCCAGTAACCTCCAGTGCCTTTGTGTGTGGAGCGTCTGTAATGGCATCATGTCATTCCAGAAGAGGGGATTGGGCTTTATAATAAATCATAATAAAACTTTATTAATTTATACCCCACCCCCATCACCCATAGGGATTCGGAACAGCTTGCAAAATAGCACACAAAGATGCCATACATACAATACATAATACATAAAATACATCAACATGAAAACAATAATAACATTACATGAACCAGGTATCTAAATTGGATAAAACAACCACTATTAAAATAGAATCAGTTAAAAAAATCCATGTAATCAGTATACTATAGCAGCTCAGCTGAATGCACACAATGCAGGCATAACATGCTAAGTGACTGGCAATCAGTTCTGGTTACTGTCTAAACGTTATCAGTGCCTTCTGGAAAAACCAAGTTTTTAACTCTTTCCTTAAGTGTTGTAGTGTAGGGGCTTGCAGGGGATTTGGGTCTGGCTGTAACCCCTCAGTGATTCTGAACATGCATGTGCTTTCCATGGTGTCTCGGGTTGGCGGCACCCTTGGCCTACCACTGGAGAGGAGCTCAGGTTTTGCTTCCTTAGTCCTCCAGTAACTTCGAGTGTGAATGCGTTTGTAGTGGCATCACTAAAATAAGTGTCACTGGATGCCATCTCTGAGGGTCTCAGGCCTCGATTCTCTCACTCCGTGGACCCAGAATGATTCTCCAGTGGCATCATTAGGGTTGAGGCCACCTTGTGTCCTCCACTGCAGAAGAGATTGGCCTTTGGGTCTCCCTCAGCGCTTCTGCCATCTACCAGTGGCTTTGAGTGTGGATCTGGCTGCAATGGAGACATGAAGGCTGGTGTCACATAGTGCCCCGGAACCCTGAGTGGCTGTGAGTGTGGATGCATCTGCAGTGGCATTGTGGTTGGTGTCACCATTAGAAAGGGCATGCGTGGGCTTTGGGTTTCACCCAGCACCTCCTCAGCCCCTTCAGTGGCTTTGAGTGTGAATGTGTCCACCCACCCAGGTCCAGTAACCCATGGACCTATCCTGTTACCAGATTGAACCATAATTACTTTAGTTGTGTGTCTTCAAGTTGTTTCCAGCTTATGGAAACCTTATCAAGGTTTTTGTGGCAAGATTTGTTCAGAAGGCTTTTAGCTTTGCCTTGCTCTAAGGCTGAAAAAGTGACTTGTCCAAGATCATCCAGTGAGTTTATATGGCTGAGCAGATACTTGGACTCTTCTTCAGAATCATAGTCCAATGTTCAAAGCACTGCAGTACACCAGGCTGGCTGGCAATATCACCACATAAAACTGTTATAGTCATTTTGATATCATCCCCTTTGATGGTGATGAAGGGGCATTCTGTAAGCTTGCACTCATTGCACTCCCTTAGTGATGCCACTTTATATGTGTATGTTTATAGGAAAGAGAGAGAGCGATTGCAGGAGATCTTACACTTATAGCTGCCTTGATAACACCTTTTGTGTACCCCACTTTCCATTCAGAAATGCAGCCATCTTTATTTCCCGTCTAACTGGAGAGTCCAGCCCGGTGGAGGTTGTTGCTCCAGCTTGACCTTTGAGTGGGTTCTTGAGGGAAAGTTGGGCGTCTCTTACAAACTCTGCAGGCTCCACAGGTTTGGTAACATTGCTTGAAGGGCTGTTTTGCCTTTTCTGTGTCAGTTGTAAAATGCTAGTAAGCACAAGGGTGATCCTTGTTGAGATGGGCATTAGTTGAGGTCTTCCGAAATCAGAAGGACTCTCCATTAGGATGGCTGGACAGGATCAGGCCCCCTCTTCAGGTTCATGTGGGACATGTGTACTTTGTGTGCATTCCCTGAAATAAAGACATTTTTGTCAGACATGATTATTATTCCTTGTGAGCTAAATGCTTGTGATGCAAGGGGATGCAACAGGCCTCAAATGGTCTCAAATTGGAACATTCTCAAATATGGGAACCTTTTCTATTGTTCAGCATCTGTCTTATGTGTGTGTACCTATTAGAAGAACTGTAGGAACACACATGGAAAAAACTCCACACAGGTTCAGAGTCCTTTTGTGTTTATGGTAATATTCCATTCTGATCTGGTTAGTTCAGGAAGCTTGTTTTGTTAATATTCAGATTTGGGGAATGCACACTCCTTAGGCTCTTTGATTAACCGATAAGCTGAAACACAATAAAAGACAGTGTTTGGAAAAACAGGTAAATAGACTGACAAAATAAGTCACTTTCTTTTACTTTAAAAACGTATTTGGAGCCATTATATTGAAAGTCATTCAAAGAAATCTGTGCCCCTCTAATTCCTTTTTGAAGTTGATGGACAAAGCTAATATGTATATCTTTACTGTGGACTGTTTCACAGATAAGCCTAAATTCAATGTTTGCTTTTTTGTGAGTGGACTACTGATAAGAATAAAAATGAAACAAAAATAGTTGAGCTAGTAAGTGAGAAAAAGAGCCTAGTTGGATAATATCTTTATTAAGGATAACCAAAATGTCACAAAAGATTGGGTGTGCTTCTAGATCTAGCTTTGCTGTTGGATGCACAAGTGATATCCTCAGCACAACCCCCCCCCCCCAACAAGCTCATTTCATCCACTGATGTTAATACACCAATTCTATTCAATTTTAGAAAGCAAGGATCTTGGTACAGATACTGGTATGTGGAGCTGCTTTTGAAAAATGATTTGGATACTACATTTGGTTCAGTGTACAGTAGTCAGAGTGTACAGAGTGACATATTTATTCAGTACACACTGTAAATTGCACAGGCCAATTAGCACAGAAAGCATGAAACCCTAATTGGGCCTGGGATGGAGACATTCCCTTATGAATCAACCTGTAAACCGAGATCTGCAACTTTGGTCTTTCTTTAGCAGTTCTGCCTTTGGAGGTGGCTATTAGGGAGAGAGTCTTGATTCTGATCTTGTTAATAGAATTCCCTCTGGTGCAGATTCCCTTGGTGTGGTGGTTTTTACCTTATAAGCTTCAGGTCATGCCTATCAGGTCCACCTGCATCTCTCATAATTAGGTTGTACTCACTTGGTGGGGGTGGGGTCCATATTAGATATCAATGTTAATTTGCACAGATATGCTTGCCATTTACTGCTTCTTCATGGTCTCTGTCAATCCCATAAGTGTGTTATCCTGTTGTAGAAAGATAAATTTGGAATAAAGAAATTCATCTCAAAATGGCTTCTTTCTCAAAAGAATGAACAGCGGTTTACAGAATTCTCCCACTGTTAGTCAACAACTGATAACATTGAGGTGTTCACATATTGATTTCTCCTATTTTATTGAAGTACCCGTGGCATACCTTAAGACACTTCAAGATAGTTTGAAAATACCAAATTAACAATTAAACAGAGACAATTGATTTCTTTTTTTAAAGCACTCTAGAGCTTACATTCTATGCCCAAAATTGGCTGGGAATAAGCCCCATTGATTGTAATGAGATTTACTTCCAAGTAAATTATGAATGCAATGCAGTTGATTTACATTTTTCATTGTATTGTATGATATATATGTGGGACTGAACACACTGAAGGTACCAGAACCCATCTGATTTTGGAAGCTAAGCAAGATAAGACCTAGTTAGTACTTGGACAGGAGACCAAGTGCTGGTAGGCTATGTTTCATGGAAAGGAATTGGCAAACCACCTCTGAGCATTTCTTGCTTAAGAAAGCTTTATGAAATTCAAGGGATTGCCATAATTCCACAGTTGACTTGAAGACACAAACACATGTACTCTAGCATCCAGTATTTTAATGCTTAGCTTAAAGCTTGAATTTCTAAATTTGCTTGTTTGTTTATAATGCTTATAATGTTTGTTTATTAAGTACTGTAGAAATACAGAATTAATAGGTGAATAACTCAGTGAGTCACTCTGTGATTTAAGCAATGCTTTGACTCCAAGAACAGAAAATAAAACAAAAACCTCTGTGTCCAATATAGCTTTATATTGTGCCACTTATAATAGCACTTTGTGGAGAAATATAAACAAAAAGACATAGGAAGTCAATAGCAAACCACTTCCAAATAATCCTTGCCTGAAAAAAAAAACTTAGTTGTGTAAGGATGCCTAGTAGCTTTAAATGGCTGAGCAGGGATTCACTCCCTGGTCTGTGGGAATCTTATACCAACATTAAAATGACTATACCATGGCCTAAATACCATGAAGGAGCCAGGTTCTATTTAATCTGAAAAGCTAAGCAGGGTCAAGCCTAGTTAGTACTTGGATGGAAGACTGCCAAAAATACTAGGTTCTGTAAGCTTGATTTCAGAGGAAGGCAATGGCAAACCACTAAGGTATTTCTTGCTTAAGAAAACCCTATGGTCATGAGGGTATACACAGACATGCACTCATATTACACATAGGTATATTAATACTTTGAATTTTATATTTACCTTTTTCAATGTCTGCTTCCACAAAACCTTCTAATAAAGTAGCTAGTATTTATTTGTACCTTATGAACAGAGGTTATCCAGAATTCAAGGGTTAGACGCTGTTATGAGGTTCTGTTTGTTTTGAAAGAAGAATAATTCTTACGTTTGCAAATATTATACAAAGAACAAGGTGGTGTTTATATAGTGTGTTATTACTATATGTATCTTAACTGATTCTTCAGGGTACATAGAAGCCAAACAATTCTTTCCTCCCCCCCTTACAGTATTTGAGACTTTAAAATCCAAAGTTTGAAAGTAGAGCAATAGATGGTGGGTTTTCCTGCTACAGACGAACAGCCTTTTTGTAGAAATGATGTTAGCTCCTGTGTGGAGCGTTTGGTATTTCCTGCTGGCTCTGTGCAATGAAATGTTCAGTCTGTGTGTGCATATATTATCTCTTCCCTTCCCCCTTTACAGTTTTTCTGTTTGTCCCTCTCAGTCAAATGCAGGGCTTACAGTGTGAAGGATGGAGCTCTCAGTAGAGTAGAGGAGCTTGTTTGTCAGCATTTCTGATGTATATCTGTGTTCTGGTACATTTGGCTCATTAGGATTTGAAAAGGATTTCACGTCTTTACACTGTGTTTTTCATTTTCATTTACTTCTAAAACATAACTGTTTAATTGTACTTGTAGCAGTTGTTCAAAACAACCTAAAATGCCAAAAATTAACAGAGCAAGAAGAATAAGGTAGTCACATGTGGTACATTTATCTCAAAAACTGTTAGCATTGATTTTTTCAGCACAGTGGTTCTCCTGATATATATTTTATTGTCATAGAATTATAGAATAATAGAGTTGGAAGAGACCACGTGAACCCCGTGCCATGTAGGAAAAGCACAAAGTGCCCCTGACAGATGCCCATCTTCAGTTTGTCCTAGTCTTTTATTCAGAAAAGCCTCATTTTTCACAGTATTTTTTAAAACATATTTCAAGTTTATTGGTTAATTTATTATAATATAAACTTGCTATCACTTAACGATAGATACATTCATTCATTTGAAATGTGCTGCTGGAGAAGAGTACTACAGATTTTGTGGATTGCTAAAGAAAAACAAATGGGCATTAGAACAAATCAAGCCTGAACACTCTCTAGAAGCCAAAATGACTAAACTGAGACTGTCATCCTTCAGACATATCATGAAATACATGGCACACTAGAACGGGCAATAATGCTTGATAAAGTAGATGGCAACAAACTCAGTCAAGGAAGCCACAGCCCAGAGTTTGCTGACGATAGAGGGACTTGGTGATCTCTCATTCATAGGGTCACCATAAGTCAAAGTCAACTTGATGGCCATAACAATGAGAATATATGTGTCTACTTTGTTTTCCAAGGCTAGAACATCATTTTTGAGGTTCTGTTTAGAAAAACAAGGCTCTGATGGAAATTCAGTAATATTAATACTTGTCATTTATATATTCCACTAGTCAAAGTGGTTCCTATACAACAATGCATATCAAATCCTTGTGTCATAGACCAGTATACATTTATATGTGTGTTTTTGTCAACTTATGGCAACTGCGTGTATTTTACTGTTTTTCAGGTTTAAAAATACTCCAAATCTGTTTTGCCAGTTTTTCCTCTGAAATATAGGCCACAGCACCCCATGTTCATGAATGGTCTTCCATCCAAATACTAACAAGGGCTGATTCTGCTTAGTTTCAAAGATCAGATGGAGTATAGTGCCTTTCAGGCAGTGGCTTACTTAGATGAACTAACCTTAATTGCCTGCCATAACTGAAATTCAAAACATGTGGCACCCATTTTTCTTTGTTATGCAAGGCACAGCGTGGGTGAATGTATTTTTTTAGTCCAGGTCATCACTGAAATGTGGGCATCTAGGTTAAGGGCTGATTCCAGCAGACCTCCCAGGCTGTGGGCCTGAGATTTCGGGGGCAGTACCGGCTGAATCTCTATTTTCTGAACTGTCTTTTGACTGAACAAAAGCACATCTGTCTTGTCTGGATTACGTTTCAGTTTGTTTTCTGAAACTCATCCAGTCCATTACTGACATTAGAAAGAGGGCTAGAGTTGGGCAGCAACGGTATATTGGCGACTATGAACTCCAAACTCCAGCAAACTTCTCTCTGTGGTGTCTGACAGACCACATAAGGAACTGATCAAGAAATTGAATGGGAACGTCCCAGAACCACTTGCCGAGTTCACTCTCCAAGAAGGACCAAAGTGCACCCCACAAAGATTGCATGGTCAATTGTATTGAAATCTGCTGAGAGGTCCAACAGCACATACAATAACATTCTCCCCCATCCTGTTTCCTGTGTAGGCCATCCTCCAAGGCACCCAAAGCTATTCCTGTCCCATTGCCAGGCCTGAAACCAGATTGAAATGGATCTAGCAGTGCATTAATATGATCCCTACAGTCAAGCTGTGGAAGCAAACATTTACCTCTCACACCTGTCTTTTCCATGTGTTTAGTATGAAACTGGATATCTGCACTGTCATAAATTGACTAGCCAAAGTGGTATAAATTTAAGTATCATAGATTCTACTTTATATTGATCAAGTAGTTGATTAGTCTAGGCTTACATCCAGATCTGTGCTTGTGCCGCATCTTTCTAGGATGGCATTTCTTTTGTCTCTTTCCTTGAAGTCCTTAGAGCTTGTGCCCATTACAGCTCTCTAAAATAAGATTTTAAGGTGTTTGTGGCTCTGTAGTAGGAAAGGGAGACAATTTTTTTCCAAGTGTCACATTACTGTCTATCATTCTTTCTAAATTAACACATCCCTGATGATATGACATTCTGTAATACTTTTCTCTTGCATTGCCTGTTCTATAGTTATAACTAATTTGTAGTTTGAAATTGCTCTGATGTAATAAAAGACTTTATTGTTTCTACCTAATACAAATATCTTGACTGACATTTGCTATTTGTATTACTAATTCAAAATGTTATAGGTTTTAAAATTGAATTCTTGAAAGATTTGTGGAATGAAGAAAACTTGTCATCGCCTTTCTATACAGATTACTTTGCTGTGAAGTTTCATAAAATAGGAATATGCATAAACGATGAGTTTTTCCCATTGATATTGCAAAATAAAGTAATTATATCATGCTCTTGCACCATATAGTAACTGTATCTGGATCTTGTGGCACTTGGTATGGGAAAGAGTGTTGGGAAATAACTGCATATGAAAATAAGGACAATAGCTGAAACAACTGGAACAGTGTATATCTAATCACTTGTGTAAGACGTTGAGAGGGGGAAATGACATTATTGAAAGTGTTGATATCCAGTTGATGTTTTGTAAGATGTTATTGTGGTTAAACTTATTTAGATATAGCTGTGGGTGATAATTTCTTTTATTTGCATTTTCAGAATGACCCTTGTTTCTGTATAAATTGTTTTGTTGCAGGGCCATCGTCCATAGCAAAGACTCTTCATATATTTAGTGGTCATGAAACAAGACTGAATAAATATATGGAAATGTTGAAAGGATATTTATAGAGTTGAAGTTTTAAAAGTTTTTTCATGACGTAAACATTTTGGAGATCTTTAGTTTTGCCTTTTTATTCTTATTAAATCATCACTTAAAAACACGGGGATAAAATATGTTCATGTCTCATTTAAATCATTCAGTTGCAGGCATGGGCAACTATCTTAGCCAGGCATGTAGCTTGAGGGGCTTCAGCCCCCCCCCCCGAAATTCTCAGGGTGGTCCGCGAGAAGGCCTTACTGGTATTATTTAAACTTTTACGTTTATTCATATCATGATCTGATCACCATGCTCAATATATCCCATATGCATGGAGGTATTGGGATAACGATACAAAAGGTTTGCTTGGGTAGATCCTCTTTCACTCAGACTCAGCCCCCCCCCCCCCCCCCGAATCAAAATCCTGGCTGCGGGCCTGATGAGTCCAAGCTAACACTGTTAATGGTGGTGCATTATGGGACTAACAATCCCCCCCACCCCCAAATACACAGCTCCAGTTGCCATTTTTTTTCCCTACCGGATGATAGATGTCAGGTTTAGTTTATTTGGTTTTTTTTTGGTGAACATGGTAATGGCGCTCCATGCAGTCATGCTGGCCACATGACCTTGGAGGTGTCTACGGACAACGCCAGCTCTTCGGCTTAGAAATGGAGATGAGCACCAACCCCCAGAGTCAGACATGACTGGACCTAACGTCAGGGGAAACCTTTACCTTATGGTATACTATTACACAGACTGATCCATAAGTAATCTCATGATGCCTTTTTATTTATCACTCTGTATAGGGGTTAACAGGAATTATTATTTTTTTCTGTATAGGAGCAAAATACAAGAGCTTTTTCATTGAAACTAACATTTCCTTTCCTATTTATCTCAGTGATTCATGTGGTTTAGGAACTGCAGCTCTTGTCTACTCTATAGCCACCCAGAATTAGGGAGGAAATGCTGTGCAGTGCAACCTGTGGCTGTTTTTGTTTTGTTTGGAGTCAGCTGTTTCCGCAGGGAAGATCCCATTTGGCTCACTACACCTCCTGCTGCAACAAAGAAAAACACTGTGAGAGGGCTTTTCCTGTGTATTACATGGAAAAAAAGAGGGAGGGGGATAAGAAAGGAAGAAAGAAATTCTCTTCCATGCCCTCCATCTACAACATTTCCCTTCTTGTAGCAATTTACTTTGGAAAACCCCCAGTGCTGAAGTCTATTGATTCTATAACACAATAAGTTTGATCCAACCCATTTATTTCTCTTATGTACTGATTCTTGACAGCTGATAAGACCCCCTGTGAGGTTTCTTGTATCTATTTCCTTTTCCTTACCTCTTGTCAACATGATGATAGAGCATAACCAATAATAAATTAATAAGCAACCATTAGAGGCATGCTAGATGGCAGACAGGAAACAGACAGCCGCTTAATAATTAGGCCTCAATATGTCCTTTGGAACTAAGATTAATCACTCCTGTTCTAAAATACTTATTAGAAACCTCCCAAATTTTGCTGTGCTTGCTGGGGACTGGGAGTTGTAGTTCTACACATCTAGAAGGCATTAGATTGAGGACTGGTTGTTTCCCCCTGCTCTGAATTGGTATTTCTTTTCAATTTACCACAAAAGTACCTGGAGAATGTTCCGCACTGTCCAAATAACATTAAATGGTTTATTACAAAACCACTGTGGAAATGGAATTCATTGGCTTTAACAAGCCTAATTTGGTAATTATATAGAAGAATGCTTAGTAGAAGGACTCATTATTTGCTGAAATCCAGCCCTTCCATTCAAGGAAAGTTAGTAGGAAGTATAAAAGGTTGCATTCAAACTAAAAAAACTCCGTTCCCACAGGGGTACTGGCACAGACCTTGTTGTGTTGTGTCAAGATTCAATTTGAATAAATGTTGAGTTTGTTGAGAAATAATTTCAGGCTAAAATTTGAAATTTTGTAGACTCAAGAGAGTATATGAAGTTTTAAAATGCACCCTTCTGTTACCAGAGCTTCTGATAAACCTTAATTCAGCTGCAAAGCTTTTCCCACTCCTAATCGATAATCAATCCTTGATAAGTCAAATCACACTTCATGAAATGTTTTGAATGGTAAAAAGTGGATGATTATATGAGAAGGAGCTAAACCTTTTCCTTCTGTATTGTTCTGAGAATACCTTTTCTGGTATTTGTTTGGAGTGTGGAATCTTTGATAGCACTAGGTTATTAAATTCATTCTCCCAACTTTGTCCCAATCCTAATAATTGTCTCTTTCATCCACCAACATAGCTTAAATTTCTTAAAGCCTGAATGCTAAATGCACAGTTGCATTTAATATCATGGGTCTCCATCCAATCGTAGATAAATGGGGATATATAACATTGGACACAGTCTGCATTGTGATGCAGAACTACTTTGAGCTGAATTAATTGCCTTTTTAAAACTTCCCAGTCAAGAAATGAGATGCTTAGATAGAAAGAGGAAAGTAATATTTTGTGAAATGTGAAAAAGAGCATGTTAGTGATTTCAAAATGATCTTGTACCTCTCTGTCCAGGAGCTTAGAATTATATACATGGAATTATATATGCAGAGTTATTTTTCAAACCACCCTATCAAATAAGGACTAACGACCAGTTGTAAGCAGAAACTGGAAAATGAAGTTCTTTGTCCATAATATACCAGGAAGTCTTTCAGTTGGTTTGTTTTGAGTATGTAAATTTAGTGGTCTTTGAAAATGATGAGCAAAACATACTTAATGTTGTCAATTAGAATCATTTGCTAACTTGCTGCATTTGTTTTGTTTTTCATATACTTGAAAATATTGGGCATCACTCTGAGATGATAATGTGAGTTTCTTTTAAACAAAGTAATAAGACAATTCTGTTTTTGCTAGTATTTCCTTTGAAGTGTATTTGTTTTGGGTTGCAACCTTACATGTAAATTGAGTCAGCCAGGTGCTGACTAAATTCTAACATTTTATGAGTTTGCTTTGAAAATGTGGAAATTAGTCACTATTAAAATTATTCTTTCTGTTTCTTTTGTTCAGTAAGTGCTTATCAGCAAGACACAATCCAAGCTGTGTTTTTCATTCCTGTTGACAAATCAAAGCAGCCTGGTAATTGCAGCATTAATTAATGGGTGTAGGGTGTGAATAAATCTTACCTTTGATTGTCAGGCACTAGTGACATGAAATATTGGAGAACATTCCCTTTGTACAGTACCTGCAAGTCAAGTGTAACAGGTCTGGCATTACTTTGAGAATGTAATTCTCTTACTTGAAAATGGAATTATTTCTGAATGAAAAATGCTGTGCTTTAAAGGGTTATTATTTGATAAAGTTTGATGTGCATTATTTAGACTTCCTAAAGGAAGGAATTAGCTGATGAAAAAGTACAGCACCATTGCTTGTTTACTTAGTATTTGTCTCAGGCCATTGAAGGATGTCTTTGTGGGAATCAGATACAGAGATGTAGATATTTTACCTCCTCAGAATGTGGAATCTGTTTCTCTGGCCACAACAAATGAATTAATTGGATTGCTGTGAGCATATATGTTCGGCCATATAGCTTGAAAGACTCACAGCAACCCAGTGATTCTGGCCATGACAGCCTTCGACAATACAATGAATTAATTATCGCCTCTAATTTTAAATATTTTCTGTTATTGTCCTGTGCCCTAGTTAATGGTGCTTCCATGTAGAGCCTTCTATAATGATAGTGAGTAAGTTATTGCAGAGTTGCGCACAGGTTTCTAAAGTCTTACCTCAAAGTTTGGCTCCTAGTTCTCAGTTTGGCACTAATGTTCTTCAGCTTTGTGCATAAAAGAGAGAGTTCTTCCAGTCAACCAATTTCCTCTCAAAGGAGAGAGTGAACATATTCCATGTAGGAGAAATTCATAGTCTCAAATAGTCAGGCTGATAACAAACATTGCTCTGCAAAGCCCACTTTTTTTCTTTTTACAAACCAACACTAACATCCAAATTTACCTTATAAGGAAGAGTCTTTAGTGAATTGTCCATGTAATGACTCTAATTAGAGTCTTTACACTAATTTTTCTTTTACACAGAGTTCTTACACAAAGAAGAAGAAAAAAGCAAAGGAGCGTGATAAAATGTATCCCCCACTCTTTCCTTTGAAGTTAGATAAACGACAAATTTTCAAATGGTCTCAATGTTGTTGCCCACAGTCTCTTTAAGTAATCACAGTTCTTAAAAAGGAATTTTAAAATAAAGCAAAAGTAGTAAAATAGTAAAGAGTGGTGGTATTCAACCAAACTACATATCCCAGGATTCCATAGCAATGTGTGACATCAGTTAAAATGATTTCAAATTGCATTAGTTCTACAATGTAGATGCACTCATGGTCATACTTAGAATAAAGACAAAGGTTTTCCCTGACATTAAGTCTAGTCATGTCCGACTCTGAGGGTTGATGCTCATCTCCATTTCTAAGCCGAAGAGCTGGCATTGTCCGTAGACACCTCCCTGGTCATGTGGTCATGACTGCATGGAGCGCCAGTCCCTTCCCATAGAAGCAGTACCTATTGATCTGACATTTGCATGTTTTTGAACTGCTAGTTTGGCAGAAGCTGGGGTCAACAGAGGAACTCACTCCGCTCCCCGGATTTGAATCACCAACATTTTGGTCAGCAAGCTCAGCAGTTTAACCCACTGCGCCATTGGGGGCTACCATACTTAGAATAGAATAATTGAAATTGTGATTCAGGTCCCATTGTTTTTAGTGGGCCTATTCATAAATATTACTAAAGTTTGGCCCCCAACCTAGTAATGATAACAACCTCATACTTTAGATACTTTAGAAAAGTCTAATGTTTTTAGACTTTCCCTTAAAAAGGAAACATTGCACCTGACTTTAAATTGAAAAATGTTCCCATGTTCCACCAAGTCTAATTTTTCCTATATTGATTTGCTTTTTTATTGCTCTACTGCTTTTTACAATTTGGCACCTGCCTCACATGCTTTGTTTCAAGTAGCAATGGGTTTGGTAACAGATGGCATATTTTCAGAAAAAGTGTAAACTTGAGGAGATGACTTAGTAGGCTTTCTTTAGCTTACTGGTTCCTTCAGTTATGTGGTGGAGAAAACGTCCAAATTACGCATGCAGGTTTTTCCTTTCTCTATCAACACCAAATGGATTAATTTACTCCTCTTTTGTTGAAAACCCTGTTTGGTAAGTTTTTTGACAGCTGAGTTATGCAGTCTGCTCAACTAGATCAAGCCCAATGAATGTTGTGGAGCAGAGGGTTTGGAAATTATTTTAAAATAAATGAGTTGGAGTTTCCAGTTTAATGCTAAGGTGCAACTTTAAAGTAGAAAATTCACTGTTCTGGTTCCTAAGTGTAAATAAAATAAAATTTTAACTTTTTAGTTAGTTAAGTGCTACAAGCATTTGGTCTATGGTACAACACTGTCCTCCCTAAAAGCCCATTGCCAGCTCAATTTTTACAACAAACCATGTGGCAATAGCATGAGGCATAGCATTATGCAGCACTTGCATAATAATAACAATCATAAATGTATATAGCATGATCAATGCATATGGCACTTTACACAAGCAGCTTCCAGTTGTTAATTTGACAATTCCTTGCCCTCAGGCTTACACTTTAAAAAGATACAACACACATGAAAAGATAGATGGTAGTGGGAGAGGAAATTAAACTCAGCAGATACTTGTTGTGGTACTAGGCAAGATGGAGCTACAGGCCCAAAACCCATGATGGTATTGGATTAACTGGAGGCATCCAAACAATGCCTTACTGCAAGGTGAGGATACAGCCAGTTTGGAGGAGAAACGGGGGCCGGGGGTTGACTAGATCCCCTTCTCTGGTCGACCCTGGAAAACATGTAGCCACCTCCCTTGCAAAATTCCAGGGTTTGGGGCTTGTGTGTGGCCTCAATCCCAAGAGGAACTGGGATTTAAAATTCCAATTCCTCTTGGGATTTTGGTCTGTCTGGAAGGACTGTCAGTTAACAAAGTCTCTGAGAAAGAAACTTCTCTTTACAATGTCTTTTTGTGATTCCTCTTTCTCCTTGTCTTCCTAAGGCACTTCCAGACAGCACAAAAAAATCAGGTTTAAGAGGGAGGACAAAGAAACCAGAGAACTGAGAACATGTTCCCACACACACCTGCAGGTCCTGGAATTTCTTCCCCTGCTGTTCTCAGACCTTCTCTGTATTGGAGCAAGATGGAGGGCAGATGGGAGACATCCGGCAGAAGTTTTTTTTTTAAACTACATTATGTGCTAAACCATATATGCGCGCATGCAAATATTTTAATATAAATATAAGCAGATTTGCATGCTCGCATATGAGGTTTAGTAAATAATAGAGTGAGTTAAAAATAAAAACTTCCACCAGATTTCTCCCTTCCTCTAACCATTTATTCAAGCTCTGTTAAATATTATACAGTTTAAAATAGTTTCAGAGAGTTCTAATTGCTCTCAGTTTGTTCTTCTTTTAAATCAGTGGTGTGTCAGTTTGACTGCCCAATCAGGTGGTTAGCTGTTTCAGGCTTTTAAAAAGTGGACATGTGCTGGAGCAGTCTGCACAGGGGGGAGAGAAGGAAATCACATGTTTTTGGTGAATGCAGGTCTATACAGTGATGTGAATATGCACATTTTCCCGTTGGAATTGGATACAAGGGGAATTGTTAAACTCACAATTTTCCTCTTTTGTAGGGAATCATTTAGTGCTAACATCATGTATCCATCCCCTTTTTAACACAGGAAATCATCTGTCTAGCTAGAAGTTTTTTTTAGAAAAATCAGCATCGGGAGGATAGTGAAGAAGTGCTTGAAGAAGCATAGAGATTTGCTGTTCGATTTCCAAAGCAGGTCTATAGTAAACAATGCAATAAATTTTAAGCAGGAAAAGAAGAAGATTCACAGCTGAGCCAACTGTAGCTCTGTGGGCCTTCTTACAACAGGCAAGATAAACAGCATCTGTCTTTGGGATTCCTTACTGAGCAAAAACAGCAAAACGGAAAAGACAGGGAAAAGCAGGTAAGTCTCCCCTGCTATCCTCAGCATTTTAACAAACTAGAACTATCAGTTTCTCTACCAAAATAGAAATTACTATAAAAGTGGAGGGTGATGAAATACTACTGCCACTAATAATAATATATCCCTGGATATATTTTGGAAGAAGCCTTCAAGTGATCTGTTGAAGATCCCAAATATTTTTGTTTATACACATCTGTCTTAGTCTCCCCCCCCCCCCCCCCCAATTTCATATGTGCATATCTTTAGTCATGTAGAAAAAGTCTGCTGTAACATGTACAAACTGATTTTCTTTTTTGTGGTGTTGTAAGAACCCCTTCTACTTTTTCCATGTTATTTCTGCCTCTGGTACTAAAGCTTCTGTTAAAGAAGTAATGCCTAGGAATGCATCTCCTTTGTTAAGTGAAATATACTTGTAGTTCTCCTATACCAATTAATGGCGCCACTCTTATAAATGACTAAATGTTAAAGTCCTACCACAAAAGGAATATTTATCACTTTTTAAGTTATAGCCAAATTGTAACCTTTACAGTACGTTTCAATCGTATGTTACAGAAAGATGAAGTAGTTACCAGTAACTAGACCTCCAAGATCTGCTTGAGCATGAGCATAAGATTAGAGTTGAGATTGTGAAGCTGTATTGAAAACAGGACTCTCTTTGTCCTCTAGGGCCTGTCTGTATTTGAGCACCATCCTTAAATTTTACTGACTCAGATTCATTCTCTTGTAACACAGTAGGGTTCTGTTTACTACACATTGACTTTAGCTAAAAACCAAAATATAGTCCAGGGGTGCACACACGCACAGCCTGTACCGGGAACGGTGACAGTCTGCACGAAAAATTGTTATTTTGTTTAACACTGAAAAAAGCCCTCTCATATCCTTAAGAATCACAGACAATTTGGAGCATCCTTCACTTGTTTTTTTAAGACTCTGTTTTTGGAGAGGGTTTACCCTGGAGTCACTTTAGTATTGAAAAAGCACCATCAAGTCTAAAACAGTTCCTGGGTGGAGTCGTCGTTGTATGCCTCCAAGTCGTTTCCAACCTACGGCAAACAAATCTATCGCAGGGTTTTCATAGCAAAGTTTGTTCAGAACAATTTTGCTGTAACCTTCTTCTGAGGTCGAGAGAATATGACTTGTTCAAGGTCACTTAATGGGTTACATGGCCAAGTAGCGATTTGAACCGTAATCTCCATAGTCCAAACCCCAAACACTATACACCATGTAGAACTAGTAAACCTCTGTGAACTTTGGTGTAGGTATAAGGATTTTTCTGGTTTTTTTCCCAGCTTTCTAAAAGCAAGGTACTGAATGGAAAATGTCCGGACTTTAGAATCCTTAGGGAGAAGGTGCCTGTGGCCCATGGGCTTTAGTTAGCCTATCTCCTAATTAGAAAGTTTCAGAATCAACAAGAAAAACAGGAAAGAACTGGCCTGCAGTGAATAAGTAGGGAGCTGAGGCACACCCATTTTTATGAAATTTAAGAGGCCTCATGTCTGGTTGCCATAAGTCAACAGGCAACTTGAAGGCTCATGCAGACATGCACACACACATCGGCTTCTCCATTCTTGAAGTCTCTGTTTTGATTTGTTGTGTCTATTGCATTCTGTACAAGCACTATAGGACAGGGTGGGTTCATATATTAATGAGGACCAGGCCTCTGTACAAATATGTCATTGGAAAGAGATGAAAGTTGTGATGGGGGGAAAAACTGGCTGGAGCAGTTCTTTAAATAACAGGACCAGCACCGCACCCACTTTCACCAGGTATTAGGCTCAGACTAATTATCACACAAACAATAAAACTTGTCAGGCAGGCTTTATCAGAGTCTTGCCCACAGGAGACAGGTCAAGCCCTCTGTCCCATAAATTGTCAGGTGTCCCGACTCTTTCTCCCGATAACAATTATTCCCTGAGCAATGCTGCAGTTGCACCAAACATTTATACCTTTTAAAGAAAAATCATTGTGTGGACCAATTTAAACTATTTCAGTAAGGATTAAATACGTAATGTTAAATCTTGTTTGCTATTTCTGACTAAAGTATCTTTTAGTCATCCTGTTATGCAAGGGTGTGCTATTACTGATCACATTCCTACTGATTTGTAATTATCCACATACACAACCCTGTTGGGGACAGTCACATAAAAAACCCCTGAGGCTCATTTGGATCTCCAACCAGAATGTGGGTTTAAAGGCAATTCAATTTAAGGGCCAAAGTTCCAGTGGAATGTGAATTATCATGAATGTCATCTATCAAGATAGTGGCCAATATGAGCTGAGTACAGTATTTTGTCTGTGCACATAGGGCCTCATTCATAATTTCTGCAGCATCAACTAACAGTTCATAAATCATGAGTCAAATGGCCTGGGGCTGAAATGTGAGTGAAGTTGATGTCTTTTGGGGAAGAGCATTCCAGATCCAGGGCACGAACATGAGAAAGTCCTTATCTCATGCAACCACCAGTTTGCTTCTTGTAGTGGTGGGGCATGGAGCCAGGCCTCCACATATCGCTTCAGAGAGAAAATAAGATTCCTGTGTTGCAAATGATTTAGTATTATTAAAGTAAGCACTACTACCTTATATGTAGCATGGAAATAAAGATAGACAACCTGCAGCTCTGTGGACTAATAATGTTACATGAACTTAAACATTTGTCCACAGGAGCATCCTGGCAACTGATGTTTGCATCTGTTGTAATATCTGGATGTTTGTCAAGGACATCCTCACACAAAGCACATTACGATAATCCAAACAAGAGATTATCAGAGTCATGGTGGCTAAAGCTATTTTACTCCTTTGAAGGATTACCTGCTAATGGTGGCTCTGTGACGGGGCTGCCACCTCTATGTAGGCCTGCAAGAAGTCTATAGCTGTCAGCCTCTCTTCTGTATTCACAGGCTTACCCCACTACAGCATGGATAAGCTCCAAGCAAGCACTAGGCATGGGAGTGAAGATGGAGCAGCTTAAGCATCTCCTTTTTACTTGTGCTTACATCTCATTGATGGTGGCAGCTTAGTTACAGTACCATTGTGGCTAAAGCCTGTAAGGTGAACAACATGGAAAAACTTTTAGCCACTGTTAAATTCAGTGTGATTATTTCTGATGGAGTATGCAAGAGTCCAGATATGAGTGTGCAGGCATGCTCCAAATTATGGCTGAAGAAAATGCAACCCATCTCCTGCATGCAGTTCCCCAACTTTGTCTTATTTGAAGAAATTTGACATAACTATTAGCATAACTAGATGTAACATGCAGTCTATGAATTTTTTTTATTTCTGCAGCATGGCCTCTATTCTAGGAGATTTTAAATATTCATGTGTGTGTGTGCTGCATATTTTAAAAAACATACACTGTACATAATAATGCTAAATCTAGTCTAGACATGAATATCTACCATTGTACATCAAAACTCAAAGCATCAGCCAAAAATACAGCAGAACTGGCTTAACACGTCCTGCCTAAAACTTATGAAAATATCCAAAGGGTTCTCTTTTGATTTTGTTTTAGGCAAATCAAGTGTCGGTATTTCTTTTTGTTGTTTTCTGTGATCATTTACTTTTATTAGGTTAAGTAAACATTTTATAATAAGTGTTTGTATAGAAGTTATTTTGACTAAAAAATAAAAAGCTAAAAATAGACCCCATTCCAATCTTGGGCTTGAGAAGCAGGTAAGGCCTAGTATTTCTCGTTCCTTCAGATAAAATCTTGGATAATTTGATGAGTTGTATTTTACTGCTATAATGTATAGTTGGCTAGGAATTGAAGTAACGATAGTAGCATTTTTAATGCTGAATGATCGGCTTCTTATACTTATCCTATTAACCTTCTCTCTGTAACTCTCCTATTTATTGAGAAGCAGATGTGTTGCTCAGGGCATTTTTCATGGGATGATTTCACACAGGGAAGGAATCCATCCATGTAGGTCTCTGTGAACCCTGAAAACTGCTTCCAGAGCAGGGATGAGTGACTGCAGGAGACCATGGGCCAAGTTCTCTCCAGGCTTCCTTATGGTTTGTACCCTCCACTGTAAGCCCAAATAGCCCTGTTGTCTTCTCATCATTTTGACAGAGACTGCAGAGGAAAGCAGAGGTATTTGGCAGTAGGATGGTGTTCTCAGTGTTTGCGGATATTTTCACATAGGTTTTCATGAATTTGAGATATTTATTTTGTGGCTTTAGAGTAGAAATTGCACTAAATTGTGCTGATTTCAAAATGGGTTGAGGGTTCAGGAACTACAGAAGGTGGTCCAAGAGTCGCACTTTGTTCAACCCATTCTCCATGCTCACAATGCCCCCTGGCACCAGGTTATGGATGATGTTGAGGAAGGAAAAGGAAAGAAAGTTCTTTCCAACTAATGCAGGGGTGGAGGCCATGCAGATTTCCAGATTATCTTGGATTCCAAGTACCAGAAGCCCTAGTTAGCATAGAAGATGGTAAGGAATATTGCCAGTTGCAGTTGAATAATACCTGGAGTGCCTCATGATTCCCACCTCTAAACCAGTGGGTGTTCTTTAGTGGCGTTGATTGGATTTAAGCTTGTATGTTTGTCATGTTTCTTTTTATGTATGCAAAGGAGTGAAGTTGTAAGAGTGAGAATAACTTTTGTAAAGACAGATAAACCTTCTGTTAAAGGAAGGATTTGGTTTGTAATCCCATCTGGTAACCAGAAAACAAATAATAAACATCTGAAAACATTGGCAGCCTAGAAGTTCAAATTAAAAGCAATTTTAACTGTTCAAAGCGAAGCTTCATATATTTTTCACAACTGAGATTAAATCCTGATTTATCAAGAGCTGGCCAGTGGATATAAGGCATTTGATTGTATGCTAGTAGCGGGAAAAGTTTAACTCTCCTCATTTTTAGATTTCAAATCCCAGAAGCCCCAACTACCAATGCAAATGGCAAGGGATTATGGAGTTGTAATCTAAATATTAAAAACATGCAGCTGAAAAAGAGATTCTTCAGCGTGCTAGGAAGTCTTCATTTTGAAGCAACAAAGAAAGCAAAGGCTACAGATGAAATTTCTGCAGCCATAGTTTTGAAATAGTTGGCAAATGTATCTGTTCCTCAGTATGACCTTTGATTTTCTTACGTGAATGACAAACTAAGTACAAAATACCCAACAACTTTCAATTAGGACGATTCAGCAAAACAGGCATAAAGCCAAACTAATAGTTGAGATAGCTGTGAATTGTGTTGTTGTATTTTTGTATGGATAAATATATGTGTAAGTTCTGGATTGGGGGGGGGGGCAGGTAAGGAGGACAAAATAGGAATGCTTGTAAGTGGTTTTTGACTCTCATTTGTGTTCTCTGGACATAACAATAAATTCAAAAGTTAGCTCCATAACTAAAATGCAGAACATAATTTTATTTTGTTGCTAATTAATGTTCTTTATACTCATCATAGTGTAACAACATAATTTGCATAGCTGTTTGACATATCTTTTGCAACTGTGTTTCCCAGTTAGGCAGAACGTGGAAACTTATCCCATCCATATCAGACCCACCTCAGTGATTTAATTGCCTTTATCTTGATTAGTTGTAATTTCATTGGTATTGAAAAGTTTACTTTTTTTCTCTTTGTAAGACCTCTAGCCTGTTATGTTCATGTTCTGTGTGTGAATGTGTTTTTTAAAGGCATCTTTATTAAAACTCTCTTGTCATGGTCAATGGAAATTTAAATAATAGTTACAAATTACAGAGAGTTATTGTATTAGTCTGTTTCAGTAAAGGATCATAGTCTTGTGGCACCTTAAAAGCAATCCAGTTTATTGTGTTTTAAAATGTTGTGAGCAACAGCTACTACAATAGATTTTAAAGAGTTAAAACTCCCAATGGGCTACAGTTGGCAAGTTTTACCTAAACAGCACCTAAAGCAATGGTTCTCGACCTGTGGGTCCCCAGCTGTTTTGGCGTACAATTCCCAGAAATCCCAGCCAGTTTACCATCTGTTGGATTTCTGGGAGTTGAAGGCCAAAATATCTGGGGACCCACAGGTTGAGAACTACTGACCTAATGGGTTTTCTAGATGTTACAGTATAAATGTTCAATATTCTTTGCCTAAGGAAGGGGCACATAGCCTTGCACAGGACAAAGATTGCCTGAATCTCCATGGAATTTCTTTTGCTGCCAAGAATAGATTTGAAATTTTATTGCCTCCTTTATTGCCCTTTGTCCTGAGTCCCTACATGGCAAAGAAAGAGAGTGACCTCTGACTGCAATTACTGCCCTCTAGACCAGGGCTTCTTAAACTTTTTCCACTTGGGACCCCTTTCTGCCTGACTCCCCTGTAAATACTGCACAACAGATTTATGTAAATCTCTAAAATGGCCACTACGTGATGTTCAGAAAACTTTTATTGTTGCCAAATTTTGGGACCCTAACATTAAGCTAAGGGGACCTCATTTGGGACTCTAAATCATCTTAAGATGTTAGAAGACTTTATGTGTGTATAAACCCTACTGTGATGACATTTGGAAAAGCAGGCACTTTTCTAATCACCTTGCTTGAAAAAGGAATTGGGAAATAATACAAAAGGTACAGAATTGAGACCCAAAATAGCCAAAGCAACTCCTTTGTGAGGAATGTTTGGACTTGTGACACTCAGGAAAACAACAAGAGATAAGTGGTAAGAGTTGTATAAAATAATGTATGTTGTGGCAAAAATGCATAGAGAGGTTTTCCTTCTCTCATAATACAGTATGGAACCTATATCTGCAGTTTCATTTACCCACATCTGACAAAATATGTCATCTCTAGGCATTTTCTCTCCAGCATGACTGTACTATTTTGGGGGCCTTCATTTCAATGAGGTTCGCTATTGTCTTTGGTTTTGTGTGTCCACATGAAGTCCAGAAACATATCCCCTTAGCTATGTGGGTTGTACTGTATTAGATCTTGGCCCATCTACTGAAACTGAACGGTTGAAAACTCAGGACATACAAAGGAAAGCTGATAGTGGAATTTGGTGACAGATGTTAGATTGCTTATCAGCTTGTCACTGCTGGAAAAGGGGACCTACACAAATGCATGGAAGACAAGTCTTATCAGTCATGATGTCTATCACTTTTAAAATTAGAGGCAATTGGAACAATCTGGTGGTGGAACCAAGGTGATTGCTAATTTAGGGTACTGGTAGCCCCCAAGTTACAAACAAGATAGGTTCTGTAGGCTTGTTCTTAAGTTGAATTTGTAAGTCAGAATAGGTTCATATTTTAAGTGTAACTCCAGCCATATATATATATGTGTGTGTGTGTTTCAGCTCGAGTTACATTGTAAAAATTTACCTGTTCCAATTTACAAATTCAGCTTAAGTACAAACCTACAGAACCTATCTTGTTTGAAACAAAACTATAAGCATTGGGACAGCATAGGGAAGGGTTAACGCCTCTGTGGTGTTTGTTTTGCTCTCTGTGCCCCTGTTCAGAATTTTTTTCCTCACTTTGTCCCAGTGATTATTGGATTTTGGGGGGGAAATGCATGTTATGGAAACAAGGAAAGGTGATAAAGCTTCAGTGGAGACACGTTGTACCCATGATACCTCTTTCAGGAGTGAATTTCCCTTCCAAGGAGTAGATTTTTCTCACTTCCTGTTGTCTCATCCCCACTCTTAACTATGACTCGTTTATAAGTTGGATGCCTGTACAGTCATTTGTTTGTTTAATTAGTCTGACTAGAAGTTACTCTCCTGTAGATTTTCCTGTTCTTTAAATTGTTTTGAAAGACAGCCAGAAATATTATACTGATTGAAATTATACCAGTGCACTTTTTGCAGAGTTAAATATTATACATTTCCTTCCTTCAAATAATTGCAAATGTCTGTGGCACATCAAAGAGAGGTTTGCGCTGATGAATCAAAGAAAAATAAACTGATTATCAGTGTTGAACTCTTTTCAAGGTTGCCTTCTTAGCAGGAATAAAAGTTGTGGGTTTTTTGTGTGCTCTAAATGTAAGCAGTAATGGCTTGAATGAAATCCTGCTATAAAAATGGATTTTAGGTCTTTTTGGCAAAGAGCTCAAAGTTTGCTCCAAAATCACAAGTAAGCTTCCATCAACTTATTTATATCAAGATGTGCCTTTGTAGGCATGTTATAAGCTTTTTCCCCTGGATAACTAAGCTTTGCATTCAAAGACCTTTTGTTTTCGATTGCTTCACCTCATTATATCCTAGATAGATTGAATTAGTGTTTAGATCAAAGAAGACTGAGCTCATTTATTCCTGAAGGTTGACACCATGTGTAAAGATGTGCTTATTAAGATCTCAGTGTCTGAATGAGAGCCTGGTGCTGGTGGAAGTTTTCAGAATCTCTCTGCAAAGAGACCAATTTCAAGGTGGCTGGTGCTGGAGAAGAAATTGGATTCTGACTTTAAAGCTTGGGCACCCATGCTAAGACTTGTGTATTAGTATTATCCTATATTGGTATACCTGAATTTAACAAAATAGAACATCGCTTATTTATCAGAAAATCAGTTTAGAGAGGGCATATCTGTACTGATTTGTCATCCTGAAGGGTGGGAGTGAATCAGATCAGTGGCAGTTGCACTATACATAGGGTTGAATTGGGTTAATGTGGGCCAAAGCTACTTCATTTGGCCTTGAATCATGTTAACAAAAGTTGTGAGTTGCTTCTAATTCTACCCAAGAATGTGGAGGAAACTACATCTCTGGACCTGTGAAAGCAGTTGGGCTGGTTACAAGATGTTCTGCTGTTTGTAAAGCCATCCTGCATTCCCTGAGGTCAGATGGCTTAGGGTCACAGCATGGCACTCATCATCCCCATCCCATTTTTGTTATTTCAGTGGCCAGCAGGAACAACATGGCATTGGCTAGTGTCTGTCACGTGACGTCACTTGGAGTGGTAGTAATGATTAACACCTCAGCAATTGACTGAATGACTTGTATTGAAGGGAATGAAATCATTGTTTTAAGAAAAAAAAACTCTAGCTTATTACAAAAGTTCTGTAATGACGATTACTGTTCTTGGATGCTGTCAAGTTGTTTCAGTCTTATGGTGACCCTAAGGTGAACTTGTAAGGGAGTTTTATGGGGCTGAGAGTATGTGACTCCATTGAGGTCTCTACTTGGAATCAAACACAATTGTTGTTCCTTTAAATTTAATTAGTATGTTTCTATAACTCTTTTTGCATAGTCTCCTAAGCAACAGCAACTTTAAATGTATCTAAAGCAATTTCCAGCAAGAGATGAATAGCCTAGACTATAAATTCTGGAAATTAAATGAATGAGGTACTTTTATTGTTAGCCAGACTTACCCCTGTAAAGAAGCTAATTATTTAAACATAGTCTCAAAGGTAATACATTGTTTCTTTGTTTGACTGTTAAATGTCTATTGATCTTTAATGATAAGCATATTCTTTCCATATTTGAAAGGAATATAAGAACTTTAGTTCTTTGCGTGTTTCTTAGGATAGCTCTTAACTTACTTCAAGAAGAAATGTGCTTTAATGTTTGGAGCAATATTACAGAGTTTGTAATTCTCAATATGTTTACATGAAACCAAGGTCTACCCCAAAATTCTATTTGGCATCAATTATTCCTGGTCTGCATTGACCCTGCAATGACCCATTAATGCAGTGGTTCTCAACCTGTGGGTCCCCAGATGTTTTGCCCTTCAACTCTGAAAAATCCTAACAGCTGGTAAACTGGCTGGGATTTCTGTGAGTTGTAGGCCAAAACACCTGGGGACCCACAGGCTGAGTACCACTGCATGTCACACATATCACTTACACTGTAGTGAGATCATCATAACATTTGCCCCATTGAGCTTACTTCGCTGTTCAGGAGCAGTCTGCATTCCCAGTCCTTCACATTTTTAACCACATGACCATGGACACTAAACTTTTTTTCCTGTCATACATGTGAATAAATTATTTTCAGTTATGCATAGATGTGGTAATACTAATACACGGATATGTGAGTATCTTCCCACATGACTCCTCTTTTAAAAATATGAAAATTCACTCTGGGAAAGAGCCACTTTCTGGTAGGGCTGCTCCACCAACCATTAACTCGTCTGGCCAATCCTGCCTAGAGGGATGGCCACACAACTAAAAGTCTCAATTTTCTGTAAAATTGGGGTATAAGACAAGGGTTTTTGGAACAGTCCAAAGCCCAAAGAAGCACATTGCAAATGTACCATGACAGATGTCATGTGTCAGGATCATAGCATGAAGTGAGTACAGCTTCTTTAGTCCTTGTAGACAAACCCTAAACTCTTCTTAGAGTTCAATCCATTTAAAAGTGGACTAGAATAATAATATCTCAGCCTTTAGATTATTATACTTGCAAATGGGAATGTAAAGAAGAATGATGAGGAGTAATCAAAGCTTCCCTATGCTACTAATTAATGTTTCCATTGATTCTGATTGTCAACTCAATAATTATCACAAATTTCTGTAATGCTCAGCTGTGATCCAGATTATCAGACATGATGCCATGAGATTCAAAATGTCATTAGATTTGCGAGTTTTCAAGAGCTGCACATATGTCTTCAATAACAACATCAAGAATCTTTTAAATAGTTCAGATGGTACAAGTCCCCTGTGGCTCTTAATGGACTTGATAAATAGCAGGAGAATTCAAGAGACGGTTGCAATAATTTGAGTTTCTTCTATTATTTTTGCTACCATAAGTGTTTTATATGTTTTAGTGCAGTGCTTCTTAAGCTACCTGCTAGATAGGTTTTTCCTCTCCAATATGCCAGTGCTACAGTTATATCTATCGGCTAAAATCCAGTAATCTAAAATATTTTTTTCAGCCCATTGGCTAAAACGTTTCCTTCTCTTCTGGAAGCTTTCTGCACAAATCAATACAGTGTCCCCTCACTTTTTGCGGGGGTTAGATTCCAGGCCTGCCCGCGAAAAGTGGAAAACCGCGATATAGCGGCACTGTATTTATTTCAATAAATATAGCCTCCCTCCCTTCCTCCCTCTTTTCCTCTTTAAACATACTGTTCTGTCTTACTTGTTGTTCCTGGGGTGATACGGTGCAGGCAGGGCCTACTGATGCTGCCTGCAGGCAGCTGAGGAGGAAGCGCGGGCCGGGTCACGTGACTCAAACTGGGCCCTTTTGTGCCTGCAAAGGGAAGGCGGGCCAGATGGAAAAATCCGCGATGCAGCGAATCCGCGGAACCCGAACCGCAGATTAGCGAGGGAGCACTGTACCACTTTAAGAGATACTGTTGTAGTGTACTTTATAACTGAACTGTATTTCCATTAAAGTGATATACATTATGTTTATGTTGATTTAATGGTGTATTCATACTGTGGTGAAAACAAGAATTGCAATTGTGTAGTGGATCATTCACAATGGATATATTTTACTTATCAATTTCGCTAACATTTGGAATTATACACTTAGACATCTGTGCATTTTATATAAAGATTTAATACAGGTACAAATATGGATTTGGAGGCATAGACACTGAGAACTGGGAAACCCTGGCCCTTGAGTGCTCTAATTGGAGGTCAGCTGTGACCAGCAGTGCTGCGGAGTTCGAAGAGGCACGAATGGAGGGTTTAAGGGAGAAACGTGGCAAGAGGAAGGCCCGTTAAGCCAACGCTGACCGGGACCGCCTTCCACCTGGAAACCGATGTCCTCACTGCGGTAGAACATGCAGATCAAGAATTGGTCTCTTCAGCCACCTACAGCCACACCCCCAAGACAATAGAGATGGAAGATAATCGTCCTTGAATTACGAGGGATCGCCTAAGTAAAGGAGCAAAATGGAAGTTGGGATTGTTGTTTTTTAAAAAATTATTATTAAATGAACCATTCATTCTTGACGAGATTTCCCCCAATGCTGAACTGTTAAACATTGGAAGAGTAAGCCGTTTAATTGCATAATTGTAAAAACAAGAAAACTGACCAAGAAACAATAAATGTATTTTTGAAAGTGCCAATAGATTTCTTCCTCAATTGAATTCTTCTATCTCCCATTCAATTGCCATTTCAAGATTACTGCCTGAAAATTGCTGCAGGTTGACTGGTTCCGAATGTTTTCAGACAAGAACATTAGCCCTTAAATCGGTATGTAAGCTGCCTTTTAAAAATAAGTGAATGAGCTTGTGAAATAGCGTATTGGAAGCTCCAAATAGGCTCTTGTCTTTTAAAGGCACATCTAATTCAGAAGGAGCATCAACATAATTGTCACGATTTTCTTTCTGAAAAGAGAGCAAGAAATCTTGGCAAAAGTATAAAAACTTTCTGTTGCTTCCCTGGCTTGCAGCCTAGTGCTAAATATTTGCTTCATGGATTCTCTACCAAAGACAGGAAACTGATTAACAAGTAAATGCATTTAGGTTGTCATGTCATGCCAAAGGAGGCACACCTTCAGTTGCACATGAGTTAGATAATGAAAGGCATAAAAGATGTACTAAATAAAAGAAATAAAAAGAAGAAATACAGGATGGGATGATGTTTTAGATTTAGCATTTGTGTTGACCAAGAGGCCTCTTTACATTTATTTTACTGAGGTCCAATATTTTGGTTTATTTTTATACCACGGACAGAGGATATTTGACACCAAACGTTTCTAGCTGTGGTTGAATACAATTTTATGCAACCATGTTGTATATTTAAGGGGGAATTTCTGAAAAGACAAATTGCTGCCTAGTTAATTTTCAAATCTGAGAAATTACAAACCTATCTTTTTTATCTGTGAGACATGTATACAAAACGTGGAAGTATATTTTGTTTGTACTGTACATCTAGTGAAGTTGTGAACCATTATTTCAGATTTTTTAAAATAGTTATCCAATTAAATATATTTGTACATTGCACATTCATGATACGTTTTCTTTGAAGCAGCCCATATTGAGGAAACAGAGAAATGTAGTCAGTATAAAGCTGATGATGACATTTTTAAAAAAATCTTTTAAGTTTGCTCTTTCTGAACTCTCTAGTTTACCTAATAAGAATTTGTCCTGAGCATGCAGTCAAGTAAGGTATGAAATAAAGTCTATATTTTAACATCTTATAAAATCTTTCCAAGCAGGAAAATAAAGTCATATACATGTAGTTGTAAAAGTCACTAAAGTAGTGGATGCAAAGATGTTTTTGAAGTTCCTACATTATGGGTTCTGACATTTTGCGTGAATCAAAATGAATGGCGTACTGTTCTTATTATCTATGAGCAAGTGTTAATAAATGAAATGGTAATAACTCAAACTTATATATTTGGATTAAAAATTATCTATACTCTTATATATGCATTTTTCAGGTTCTGGATTAATTAACTGGCCCTGATTCTGCAGTTTTGAAATGAGCAATTTGGCACCAGGGAATCCTTTTTTATTAAAGGAGATAAGTTGCATAGAGTCTTTTTACTGTTTTCCCACTCCTTAGTTTTGCTCTCGTCCATCAGCTAGCTGGCAAGCTCTTAGAGGTGTTAATTTTGCACATGTTGTAATGTTTAAGAAATATTTCGTATTCATATCTGCACATATGCTTTTACTTTATGAAACGATACCTGGTTTATGTAATATTTATTTTGTTTGGCAGAAAACATTTGATAAATGGCCAGTTTCCAAATGAATTTGAAGTGCAAAAATAATCCTGGTTTATTAATTTTGGAAAGATGACAGATTTCTAATCTCCCAAGTGCTATTTTGAATTGAAATGTTCGTGATATTTCTCCTCTTTTTACCTTTTTGAATGACTGATCTTCCAATAGTTGTACTTTTGAAATTTCTTCACGTTGAAAAGGAGAAAAAAATATGATTTAGATAAAATTGTGCTCTTTTTGTGTATGTCCCTTCAAGTCGCATGTCAATTGATGGTGACTTCATAGGGTTTTTTAAAGCAAACTACTCAAAGGTGGTTTTGCCAGTTCCTTCTTCCTTCCTAAAGTACTTGGTATTCCTTGGTGGTCTCCCACCCAAGTAGTAACCAGGGCTGTCCTAGGTTAGCTTTCAGGATCAAATAAGATCAAGCACCTTTAGAGTCAAGTTTTACAAATGAATGAAGGTGGCAATTATTACCATATTTACTCAAGTTTAACACTCACGTTTTTGAGGTCTGCATTACATTTGAATCCTGCACCAAAACCCTCCTGTGCTGTTGGGCAAGAGACTCCTATGGAGGATAGAGGTGGATGAGGCAGTGGCTGCTGCGAAAAAGCTGGTGGGATGACAGATGGAGGGATGCAGCTTGCCACCAGCCTTTTTTGTGGCCACCACCGCCTTGCAAATCCTATTTTTGTAATGCACACCTTCAAAATGGAAGTATGTGTTACATTCAATGGCACATTATACTTGAATAAATTCGGGTAAATCATCTGGTGTATGAATGCTCTCCATATTCATTCAATATGACCTCCTTTCTTCCTGTGTCGCATCCTTTATCTCCCAAATTATCTTCAGAGGCATCTTTATTTTCAAATGGGCAATAACGGAGAATGGGGTTTCTTACCCACCGATACCTCTCTGCACAACACTTTTTCTTTACATTGACTTTGCTTAATAACTTAGGGATCAAGAGGTAGCCACTCACGTTAAGGTTAGACCAGCACCAAAGTTTGTAGGTCAGCCAAGTTACTGGCTAGGAAGAAATTAAGGGTCAGCCAGGTTACAGCAGTAAGCAGCCAGGCAGAAACAGAGCAGTACATAGTTATTTGGTATTTAAAGTTTAAGGAAGCATGCAGAATAGTTAATGAACTGGGATAGTTTCTTATGTAAAATGCCTTGATATTCTCCAAAAACAATTTCTTATAGAAGTAGCTTCCCTGGTTTTATATTGTTGCAGAACCATGACATATGTAAGTTTTGTAAGTTTTGGAGGGTATGTGTGGAACCCCTTTCATTGAAATTCTCCATCTGTCTTCTTAACTTTCTAGACAATTACATTCTATACTGTGTTTTACCCCTCCTTCCTAATTTGCAAAAATGTTGAATAGCACACCTGCTTGCTGTTTGAGTCAACAAGTTTGAATTCGTTCTAACAGATCACCTTTTATACCCTGTTGGGTTTCATAATATTCAATTTAGATTTATAAAAAACAGAATTAATACACAGATGCATTAGGAAATGCTTCCTGAAATAAATGGTAATTCTGCATGAAAACATTAATGGACTCATTTGCAATTTGTTCATTGACTTTTGATGGTATTTGGTATTGCTGAAACACTGTCAATCATAGGACTGAATTAGGAATATTAAAATAATGAGATTGACCATTGATTTCAATGGAACATATATCTTGATGTCTGTACTATTGTAGCTTAGAATAGTACATGTCTTTGTACTTTCACTGAAAGGGGTTTATTTGTAAAGTAATTTTTAAATTAAGCACCTTATTCTTATATTGATTGCCCGCAGTAGTTCAGCTTAGTCTGATGGTTTTTAATGTATGTTTCTATATTGGCTTGTTTGCTGAATTATTCTGTGGTTTTGGTGCATGGTGAGCTCACACAAAGTGCTGACCTCCTGTTTGCTCCTAGTCACCTGAAAGTGTAAACAAAACACTTGAATCATTTCAGTCAATCACATGGTCTAGCCTACCTTAGCTTAGTAGGACTTGCAGCGAGGAAGTTTGAGTGGGTGGTTTCAAGGAGTGGCCAGTATGCCTTTATATGAGGGCATATGAGCAGCAGCTGCTTTTAAAGAGACCAGTATGTAACCACTCCTGAAAAAGCCTTTCTTAGAACCAGTGGTTTATAACTGCTGTCTGGATAAATGCACCCTTTGAAGAAAGCTTTTCAGCACTTCTTGAGGGAGGATTTTTGAAAGGGTCAAGGTAGCACTTTTATGTAACTCTTAGAAGCTATAGATTATAAAGACACATTTCACTGTGGTTTCAGGATAGAGTTGGGGTTGATTATCATATTGTTTAACTTGGCTATCTCATAAACTTTGGGATATCATTATTCATTTCCATCCTCCTGGACTAGAGTCATGAGATTGGAATGGGGGTACTGTATCTCCTACTTGTGGGGTTTTTTCCTGAAAGTGCCCATGAGAGATTAACAGCCTTATCATACCTCCAGTGACTGGTGGTGCTCCACCTCGCTGTGGGGGTATGGGGCACCGGATTCCCTATGCCCCACATGAGGGCAATCACATGAGGGAAAGCATGAGTGCGCATAGTGTGTGTGGACTCCCCACACAGATTGTATGGCAACATGGGAGGCTCCATTCTCTTTCACCCACAGAGCCGGCCCGGCATCATATGATGGGAGCCAGCCAGTTTTGTGGGTGACCTGGGCTAAAATTGGTTCATGCCACTGATTTTAGCTCAATGTAATGTCCTTTTTGACATTTGATCCTTGGTATATTGAAGCACACAGTCATGTCGACAGTTCTTTAAAACTCTGTGATACCACTGAGAGCATTCATTTATGAGCAGATTTAGGCTAAAGTATCATCAATATCCACTCACCCATATTACTCTGAATGTTTGATTCAGTATGGCTGTGGATAATAATTTAGTTATTTACTTTCTTACTTAAATAGTAATGAACTGACAACTGAGACTGGGTCCTAGAAAGATAAAAGCCTGTTCAAGAATATTGGAATGTGGAGTCAAAGCCACAGAAGAAACCAAAGCCTAAAAATGAACCCGCTCAAATGGGAAGGCTTTATAGTTCTTTTTGTTTAGGTGGATAGACCAGACCAACAACACTTAAATAGCCATCATGATGCTCCAAATTAGTGTTCATCACAAGGGGGAGCCATACGCAAGTCTGAGGTGTTTTGGTACTTTCTCTGAGTGCCCCGAAGCTTGATTGGGGCAAACACAAACTCATGGTTGCCAGGTCAAAGAAAATGGCAACCTGCCTTGCTTGATATGAGACAGACTGGAAAACTGTTGACGTGAGAATTGAGTAGTGCATGTGCTTAAGGTACTTCATTTAATGTTGAACTACAGATAGTCATTCTGTCCAAATCAGTGATAATAAAGCTGTGATTTAACAGCTAAGCACTGGGCCCCGGGCTTTGTTTGTTTGTTTCACTGCCAACAGAACCTCTGAAGATGTCAGCCACAGATGCAGGAGAAATGTTAGAAGACAATGCTGCTGGAACATGGCCATACAGCTCGAAAAACTCACAGCACCCCAGTTGTTCTGGTCATGAAACCCTTTGACAATACTTTGTTTGTGTTTTTTTTTAAAAAAACCCAATTCACTATGACACAGGTTTGTTTGTGTCTGATGAATTTGCTTTTTCAGATGTTAGGTAAAAACAGATTTATTTGTTGTTTAAAATCAGTATTTGCCCTGAACATTTTTTATATGACAACTAGCTGTGCCCAGCCACGCGTTGCTGTGGTGAAGTAATGGTGGTATGGGAAATAAAGTACTGAGGAATTGGTTTTATAGGCCTAAGTGAGGCCTAACTGTGCCTGGCCCCTGGGCTGAGTGGGTTGCTAGGAGACCAAGTGAGGTGAGCTTAGCCTTCTAACTGGCAGCAATCGGATAAAAACAATTATTCCTCTCCCTCTAATTAGGACTTTATTTTTCTTTTCTTTTTGTTGTCTCAACCTAGAGGCATGGATGAGGGGTTGTGCTGTCAATTTTCGAGGTTGTGGGGTGTTTACTTTTGTTGTTTTGTCCGCTGCCGTGATGCCATCACTCTTTTATATATATAGATAAGTTTACTTACATCATTTTAAGATTGAAAAGATTGGATGTATGCCAGGAATTTTGAAAAATTACAAAAGACATATGGGATTCCTAAGAGAAACGTTATGAAGACAGGGAGCTCTGGTTTCCAGCAAAGCAATAAAATTCCATTGGACATGGAATTTTCCCATTTGACGTGGGAAAAATGCCTGTTAAAACTCAAAGAAATATTTTTCACAAGTTAAACATGACACATTAATGGAAGTACTGTACACATAATTTGAGTCAAAAGGTTTCAAAGTGTTTAGCACACTTTTAACACACTTCTTTAGTTCTGTTATTTGACAAATATGCAGTCGAAGTTGAATAAATATACATATATTTAAAGTTACACTCTGTTCTAGAATTATTCAAAAAATTCAAAAAAAATTACAGTAAAAATTGTGTGGTATTACAATTAATATAATTAATTGTATATAATTAATTATACACAGGCTGGGCTGTGGTGCAGGCTGGTTGGCAGCCAGCTGCAACAAATCACTCTGACCATGAGGCCATGAGTTCGAGGCCATCCCGTGCCTACATCTCTCTCTGTTCTATGTTATGGCATTGAATGTTTGCCTTATATGTGTGCAATGTGATCCGCCCTGAGTCCCCTTTGGGGTGAGATGGGTGGAATATAAATACAACAAATAAATAAATAAATAAATAAAAGCAATAGGATATTTGCTAATGTTTCTGTATATATGAAAATAGACGATATTGTTCGAAAAGTGGTGTGCTTGTTTCCTAGAATACTTGTAAGAGTAGTTGGTTTTGGTTCTTCAATCAGTATTTTCTGTCAGTGTCTTAACTTGCATTTCTCATAATGTGCTAGCATCTTTGCATCCAAAATTGGACTGTCGCAAAAGAGGAAGATATAGGCTGAGCATCCCTTACCCAAAATGGTTGGGCCTGGAAGTGTTTGGGATTTTTTAAAAAAATTTTTTGGAGTACTTGTATTTACATATGCAGTACATACATTGATTATGAAACACAAGTTTAAACACAAAATTCATTTGTTTCATATATGCCTTATACACATAGCCTGTAGATAAATTTTGTATAATGTTGATACTGCACAATAGTTTTGCATATCTCTTGCTCTGAACTATCTAGTAATTGTGCTACTGCCACACTATTGAGGTGTTCAGTTAGTTAATCTGCTCTGATAATTGCCTTGGGTCTAAATAGCATCAGTGCCCAGGCACCTCTGATTGTCATAGATTTTTACCTCTCTGAGGTCACTAAATGATAGCTCCTGCAGGTGATAGGAATTTGGAAATAAAATTAGGATATTCAAAGTAAACTTTTTTGGGGAGAAATTAATTCATTCTATTTACATATACTGAGAGATGGGGAGGAAGATGTCACAGAAAGAATGTGTGGTGTATATTAACTGTAAACAATTTTAAAGAGCATCTTCTGTAAGTCTCTTACTTGTTCTCTTTATTTGCTGTCAGAGATCTGAGGGCCCTTCCACACAAACCCAAAACCTGTGATAGGTTTCGGATTAACCTGAGGTGTCCAAATGACACCTCAGGTTAATCAAGATTAATCTAGACTAAACTGTAAATGGCTATCAGTTGCATAAATGATGGACCAACTTTTGCTTTAGCTCCAGAGTGTAGTACCAATTAATTTAAATTACATGAAAGGTGATTTTGGTTAAACACTGTGAAGAAATTCCCTGTGGTCCAAACTGCTCTGAAAGGAGGTGGACTTGCTTTCATTAGATGGCTTTAAGGAGAGATTAATGGCCAGCTATTAAGAATTGCCATATTAGTAGATTTTGTCCTTCAGCACAGTTGGTTTAAATTAGCTTGAGCTTCCTTTCAGCTTTTGGGCTTAAATCCATTCTTACTCTTACCTAGGGTGAATTCATTTAATTGATTTCATATTGTAAGTAATGCTGACGTTGGATTTACCCTTTTTACTTTCATGAAATATGATTGGTAAGTGTGAATGTGCCATTGGAGGGGTATAAAGCCATTGATTCTTTAAATGTTATTTAACTACTATCATTTCTATGTTTTAGCCATGTTGTTTGCAGCTGATAGAGTTTGATAGTCTGGAGAAACATAGTTCTTCCTTCAATCTGATTTATTTTACAGTAAAGATTTCAAAGATTTGGTATATCTTTTCTTAGTTTCATTATAATCAAAATCACATTGTTTTAAATGATAGTTTGCAATAGTTTTGCTATCCATGGTTTCAGGCAATCTTGCTTAGCTCCAAACATATGGTAATTATGGACTTCAAGGCAAACTGGTGAAAGCATGGGTCACAGAGAAAAGTATACAGTATGTGAAACCAGAAATGGGGGAGTAAGCGGGTTGCCTTTCGACTAAGATTTTGGGTTTTGTGCTTTCTGAATGGAGTCCTAGTAATGTGCCATTGCTACAGATGTCTCAGCAACAGTATTGGTCTTTTGTCATTGTATGTGACATTAATCCTTCCTAAAGCTAAAACAATGAGTCAAAAAGATGAGAAGTTTTTTTTTCAAAAGTGTTAAAAGTGTCTGTACATATTGATCTCTCATGTTTGCCTTCAGGCAAAACATGTCAAAATCTCTTGTAAAGCTTTGTCAGACATCGGCTTATGTGGCTGCTGCTAACCTTAGACAAGCCAGATGCATATAGCTGTCTCCAAGTCTAAAAAATATATGAAAGACTGAAAATAGAAATGTCTCTGTTGGAAATACAGGGTTTCAAATGTACAGTAGAGTCTCGCTTATCCAACGGCCTGTTTATATTGGATAAGTGAGACTCTACTGTATGTACAAGTCATTACTCTTGCCGTGTATTTATATGTTGTTTACATTTTTCCAACTATATCACTTTATTGATGGTTTAGAGGGCCTTAAACATATATGATCAGTGGCTTTTCCTCAAAAATACTACCCTGTTTCCCCTAAAATAAGACATCCCCAGAAAATACGACCTAGTAGAGGTTTTGCTGAATTGCTAAATATAAGGCCTCCCCTGAAAGTAAGACCTAGCAAAGTTTTTGTTTGGAAGCATGCCCGCCAAACAGAACACTTTATGTACATACCATAAAGTGTTGTACATGGAAATATTGGTAGTAACAAGAAATTCTTGATAGAATTCACAGTTTGTCTGGTTATGCTGGTTTATGATGACAACTACTGTACAGTATATAATAAATGTTCATTTTTTATTCAATAATAAATGTGATTTCTTCTTCATGGAAAAATAAGACATCCCCTGAAAATAAGACCTAGAGCATCTTTGGGAGCAAAAATTAATATAAGACACTGTCTTATTTTCAGGGAAACACGGTACATAGAAAGTATTTCACTGGCCTCACCTCATGCGCCATGCCTCTCTCCCTTTCATGTTGTTACCGTGTCTCCTGCCTTCTCCCACCTCAATGATGTGTGTGCTAGAAACCTGATGTGGACATAAGTCTTAATGAGTAGGCTTATCTTTGTGCTGTAATATTACATAGGGGAGCCATTAAAGGCTGGTGAAAATTGGAATTGATGTGGACTAGTTCTGTTGTGCTCTGGTTCTGATGTGCGTTGGTCCCATTAAGCAGCAGGACACCAACTAGGGAGCACCAGTAGCATCACAACACTCTTGTCAGTGTCCTGTTACCTATTTTCACAATTTACTAACATTTTTTTAGCACTTCTCCTACTTAGCTAGGTATACATAAATTACAAAATGTTCATTATGATAGAGGATTACAATCATGATTATTAGTTGTTTGAGAAAGGAACTGCCTTCTGATAGCAGAAAGAGACCCGGAGATAAATTGTCTGTGATGGTGTGTAAAAGACTTTCAAGGTTTGACATAAAGTTACTTCCTCTTTAAGTGAAAGTGAACAATGCAATAATATACTGTATTTACTCAAATCTAGTGCACCATTGAATGTGATGTGCTCCTCAATTTTCAAAACCTGGAAACCAAAAAATGTATTTGCTGGCAAGTGTAATGTGCATCTGCAAAAAGTGCACTCTTTGATATTTGGCCAAAAAGATGTGCATTACAGTTGCTGCCTGCTTAGAACTGCTTCTTTAAAAACTAGTGTTAGGACACCAAATCTTCCAGCAATTGAAAAGAAAACCAGATATATAGGTAGCCCTTCCCTCTACTGTTTATCCTGCCTTAGCTTCTTTGGCTCAATGTTATGGAATCCTGGGAGTTGTCTCTTTACAAGCTCTACAGCCTTCTCTGCCAAAGAATGCTGGTGCCTCACCAAACTACAGTTCCCAGGATTGCATAGTATTGAGCCATGGCAATTAAAAGTGGTGTCAAACTGCATTATTTCTGCAGTGTATTTGCATCCTAGGAGGGATATGCTGGGGTCCTAGACTTTAGTCCCCAAATCTACTTAGAGCTGCAAAAGGAAACCACAAGCAAATCTCATGGAAAACTCCCCTGACTTACTGGAAGGAATTATGGGGACTAAGTACTCCAGAGGCAATTACCCCCCCAAATCAGGATTTAGAGTCTGCACCTCCTTCCAATCCTGTGGCTGCCTCCTGCAGGATTGTAGTTTTGGGAGGGGCTTTCCCTTTCTCAGCAAGAGAAGTCCTGGGGCTCACTGAAGGACAAGCCTCAGGACTTTGCAGGTTTTAAAGTGAAAGTCCTATATGTTCTTGGAACCTAAGCAGGGTCAGTACTAATTAATATTTCAAAGGGAGACACTCAATGAATACTAGTTGGAATAAGTTATAAAAATAGCTTTCTTCTCTTGTGGCTTTTCCTCCCCTTTTCCCAATGGCTGCTCTGTTTGCAAGCCTCCTGGTGCTTCTGAAGCAACTTCCTCTTTTACTTTGCCTCAGCATTTAGATTATCACAATACTCAATACTAATGCACACTCTAATTTCTGGCCATGTGTTTTATCCAAAAAAGATGCTCATTAGATTCCAGAAAATGCTGTACTTAACTGCTTAGATGTGAGTACCAGTAAATTCAGTTCGACGTATTCCTAAATTAGTGGCTATAGGATGAAGTGATAGACATACCTCACAACCTCTGAGGATGCCTGCCATAGATGTGGGTGAAACGTCAGGAGAGAATACTTCTGGAACATGGCCACACAGCCCGAAAGACATACAACAACCCTGTGATCCCGGCCATGAAAGCCTTCGACAACACGAAGTGATAGACTGTTTGCTAAAAGGTGCCTCTGAAAGTTGTTACTGCAGAGAAAGCTGTAAGGCACCTTGTGCATATCAGAGCCAGGCAGGATGTGCAAATTTGCAGTACAGAGATCATTATAGTCCTCTTTTATTAAATCTATGAGGTCATGAAAATATCAATCAGAGTGTCAATGGCTTCATTTCTTGGCTGAACACACTTAAATGCAGTAATGGACTTTGTGCTCACAAAATATTGATTGCATGTTTAGCGCTATTTCAAGGATATAAATTCACTTTAAAAAACATAAGTGAAAACTTGGGCTCACACCATCTAAAGCATGGGTCCCCAAACTAAAGCCCGGGGGCCGGATGCGGCCCTCCAAGGTCATTTACCTGGCCCCCGCCCTCAGTTTTATAATATAATATTTTTATATCAGTTTTAATAATGTAATATATTGTATATACATATAATATTGATAATAATATTATGTTATACAATATAATACTAATAGTAATATCATATAATAATATTAATTATATGTTATGTATTACATATTATATAATAGTATAGTGGTATAGTTCATTATAGTAATATATAATGCTAATATTGTGTTATGCTAATCTTCTATATATATAAAAGAGTGATGGCATCACGGCAATTCACAAAACAACAAAACTACAGGCCCCCCAACCTCAAAATTTGACAACACAACCCATCATCCACGCCTCAAGGTTGATACAACAAAAAGAAAAGAAAAAGAAAGTCCTAATTAGAGAGAGAGCAATAATTTTTTTTATCCAATTGCTGCCAGTTTAGAGGGCTAATCTCTGCCCACTTGGTTGCCTAGCAACCAAGGGACAGCCAGGTTTCAGTTAGGGGACAGGCAGATTTAGGCCTCACTTAGGCTTCTTCCACAGATTATCTAATTTGCACTGGATTATATGGCAGTGTAGACTCAAGGCCCTTCCACACAGCTATATAACCCATTTATAATCTTATATTATCTGCTTTGCACTGGATTATCTTGACTCCACACTACCATATAATCCACTTCAGTGTGCATTTTATACAGCTGTGAAGAAGGAGCCTCATATAATCCAGTTCTGAGCAGATAATATAAGATTAGAAATATACAGTAGAGTCTCACTTATCCAACGTAAACAGGCCGGCAGGATAAGTTGGATAATAAGAAGGGATTCAGGAAAAGCCAATTAAACATCAAATTAGGTAATCGTTATACAAATTAAGCACCAAAACATCATATTATACAACAAATTTGACAGAAAAAGTAGTTCCATGCGCAGTAATGCTATGTAGTATTTACAGTAGAGCCTCACTTATCCAACAATCGCTTATCCAACGTTCTGGATTATCCAACGCATTTTTGTAGTCAATGCTTTCAATATATCGTGATATTTTGGTGCTAAATTCATAAATACAGTAATTACTATATAGCATTACTGTGTACTGAACTACTTTTTCTGACAAATTTGTTGTCTAACATGATGTTTTGGTGCTTAATTTGTAAAATCATAACTTAATTTGATGTTTAATAGGGTTATCCTTAATTCCTCAATATCCAACATATTTGCTTATCCAATATTCTGCCAGCCCGTTTATGTTGGATAAGTGAGACTCTACTGTACTGTATTTACAAATTTACCACTAAAATATCACAATGAATTTAAAACACTGACTACAAAAACATTGATTATGAAAAGGCAGACTGCGTTGGATAATCCAGAACATTGTATAAGTGAATGTTGGATAAGTGAGATTCTTCTTTAATATGAAATAATTACTGGGATAGAATAATGCAGAACAATATAATCTCTAAAACCAGGACAGTAAATAAACAGGGGAATTCCACACAGGAAACAATCAGGGCCAGCTAACACCTCCCAACAAAGTATTCCCATCATCAAAGTCTGGAAAATCCTCTGTTTTCTCAGGGCCACAGACAGTAGAAGCACATAAAATATCGCAAACAACACCACTCTGAAAACAAGGGAATTCCAGACAGGAAACAATCAGGGCCAGCTAACACCTCCCAACAAAAAATTCACTCAGGGAGGAAACAGCCAGGCTTTAAAGCTGCAAGGCCATTACATCCTAATCATTTTTCCTAATTGCAGCATTCATACTTGCCTCCAACAAACAAAAAAACCATTCAGAAATATTGTATATTCACAACCTTTAGGAAATAATATCCCCTGATGGCGCAGCGTGTTAAAGCGCTGAGCTGCTGAACTTCTGGACCGAAAGGCCAGAGGTTTGAATTGGGGGAGCGGAGAGAGCCCCCACTGTTAGCCCCAGCTTCTGCCAACCCAGAAGTTTGAAAACATGCAAATGTGAGTGCATCAATAGGTACTGCTCCGGCGGGAAGGTAACGCCGCTCCATGTAGTTATCCCACATGACCTTGGAGGAGTCTACGGACAACGCCGGCTCTTCGGCTTAGAAATGGAGATGAGCACCAACCGCCAGAATCAGACATGACTGGACTTAATGTCTGGGGAAAACCTTTACCCTTGACCTTAACTACCACCAATTCCTCAATACTTTATTTCCCATACCACCATACTTCGCCACAGCAACGCGTGGCCGGGCACAGCTAGTCTATATATATAAAATGATAAAGTTGTTTGCGCAGTGACTATAACAACAAAACTAAACATCCCAGAAATACGAAATTTGGCAACACAATGCAAAAGGCTTGCCTCCAGGTTACAACAACACAACCACACCACAAAACCACTATCCGGACCCACAAAACTCACAACAACGCATCATGCGATAACAACACAACTAAACGCCCCAGAAATACAAAACTTGGCAACACAATGCAAAAGCCTTGCCTCCCAGTTGTAACAACACAACCACACCACAAAACCACACAGGACCCACAAAACTCACAACAACGCATCGTGACTATAACAACACAATTAAACGCCCCAGAAATACAAAACTTGGCAACACAACACAAAAGCCTTGCCTCCAGGTTGTAACAACACAACCACACCACAAAACCACAATCCGGACCCATAAAACTCACAACAACGCATCGTGACTATAACAACACAACTAAACGCCCCAGAAATACGAAACTTGACACACAACTAAACACCCCAGAAATATAAAACTTGACAACACAACGCAAAAGCCTTGCCTCCCGGTTGTAACAACACAACCACACCACAAAACCACAATCCGGACACACAAAACTCACAACAACGCATCATGACTATAACAACACAACTAAACGCCCCAGAAACACAAAACTTGGCAAAACAATGCAAAAGCCTTGCCTCCCAGTTGTACCAACACAACCACACCACAAAACCACAATCCGGACCCACAAAACTCACAACAACGCATTGTGACTATAACAAATACAAAATTTGACAACACAACTCATCCACCTCCCCAATCCCTACATTCACACTTGGCCTCCAAAAAAACAATTACAATAATAACAATGGCAACAACAACAACAATAAGAATCAACACCATCACAGGCAAGAAACAGCCAGGCACTGAGGCTGAGAGGCCAGTCAGTGCTACACTGGGCCTCCAAAAAACAATACAGTAGCATCTAACCTATCCAACCTTCATGACCACAACAACACCAAATAATAATAAACAGCTACACAGGCAAAACAAAAAAAGGACTATTGTACCACAATAAAAATATAAACCGCACTCAGCAGAATCAGACATTACAATTAACAACAAACCAAAGACAACAGGGATCTCAAGCAATTATCAATCAACACAAAAATTGAAGAAGGTAACAGACTTCAAATACTACTACTAATGTGAGTATAAAGAAGGTGGAGGTCACAGCATAAATACAACCTAATGTAGACTGACCAACACCACCAGACTAAGCCACAGCAACGCGTGGCCGGGCACAGCTAGTAATATAATATATTGTATGTACATACAGCTGCTCTGAGTCCCCTTCGGGATGAGAAGGGTGGGATATAAATGTAGTAAATAAATGCAGTAAATAAATAATTAATTTTAGACTTAGGCTCGGCCAAATGACACATGACACAACAACAACAACAGTCCTAATTAACTTGACTATCTCATTGGCCAGTAGCAGGCCCACACTTTCCATTGAAATCCTGATAGGTTTATGTTGGTTAAAATTGTTTTCATTTTTAAATATTGTATTGGTTTTTTTGTTGTTGTTGTTGCACTACAAATAAGACATGTGCAGTATGCATAGGAATTTGTTCATTTTTTTCAAATGATAATTCAGCCCCTCAACAGTCTGAAGGATTGTGGACCGGCCCTCTGCTTCAAAAGTTTGGGGACCCCTGATCTAAAGGAATGCATGGATCTAGCCTCCAGGTTGTATGTTGAATACAGGTATCTGGCCAACTGGGCAGTATGGCATCCCTACCTGAAGCAACTATACCCCATCTCTTTGACAACAATGGGCATGAAAGAGGCCATCAAATTGACCTCTTGAACCTACCTTGTCTGTGAAGACAGAAAAAGGCACTGAATAACAATTTATCTCAAGGTTGGACAACTGCAGGTAATAGGCACTGTTGTTTACCCTTCCCCCAAGCGGCCACACCAAGGAGTCTGACACAGTAGTGAATATTTCAATATCACTTCTACTTCCCATTTTGTTTATTTTAAGCCAGTTTTCACAGAATTTCCCCCCAGCTTTTTTGAGCTATATAGAGGGCTTTTTTGAGCTATATATAGTGGAAACAAAACCACTGAATTTCTTAGTGGTTTTGACATTTTTGGGCAGAAAAAAAATAATCAACTCATTAATTCAGAAATAATGTTGGAAGTCTTGGGGTGTGTGTGTGTCCAAAACAGGGTCTTCGCTTGAGCCTTATTCTTGGAATCTTTGCACCAGATGGCCTCTTTTCCTCAAATCACATGCCTTTGGGTCCACAAACTAATTTTCTCAGGAGGGCTTCTTAATAGTAGGGATGTCCTCAGGAGAGAGGATGTTTGGTGACTGAGATAACTACAGCTGGATTTGAGTAGGGCACTGTGGATGCCTCATTTTATACAATGACTGTTCTATTGGATCATGACCTCCACTGGCCTCTTTTCAAGTATGATCTCAACTGCTGTATTTTGGCTGGCCCTGCTACTGAAAGCTTCCTGTGACCTCCAGAATCTGGCCAATCCTTTGCTGTATGTGGATTTTAGTTCTTCAGCTGCTTTTGGGTTGCAAATAAGGCTTGGACCAAGATCAAGCAAGATAGCCAGGAATGGAGTTGCAAACTGTTTTGCTTGTAGCCAAGAACCCATAAGAAATTATACTTGCATGAATGTGATTAATGCCAAGCTATTTTTATTCTGGTGATGTTGCAGCAGCTCAGAATGTATTTTTCTGGAAACAATTTTTGACATGTTAGGTAGTAAAACATGCCTCCTTTTAACCTATGAAGTCATCCAATCACCTAAGTAGCCAAAGACTTGGGACAGCTTAGTTTTCATTAAGTATATTCCCAAATAGTGAGAGTTATTTTAAAATATGAAGATCATACCTGACCATAGTTTTGTTGATCTCATGTTATAGATTAACGAGGATGGTATTAAGGGATTAATTTTTCTCCATATTTCAATAACTATATCTGGTATAGCAGGGAGGTGAGTGAGATCAGTATGATGATGTTGACACACAAGGGACACTGCTTTAATCAAGCTGATTAAGGTTACATTTTTGGGACATACTTCAAAAAAATATCCTTTTCTGGCAGTGCTCCCTGCTGTTGGAGTTATGCTTTTAAATTGTCATTTATTTTTGTGTTGGAGATGACACCAAATAAAATGTAGATACCAGTTAGTGTTTTACCAGAAGTCATCATTTCTGGATAATCTAGTACTAGCTGAATATGCAGCAGTGTGGAAAAATAGAAATTATTGGTTTGTTGATAAAAAAATAAATGAAGATCAGCTGAAAAATAAGAAACACTTAGTGGTTGTTTTAATGCAGGTTTAATGGCCCTTCCAGGCAGGCCCTATATCCCAGGATCTGACTCCAGGTTTTCTGTTTATCCCAGATTATCTGGCAGAGCAGACTCATATAATCCAGTTTAAAGCAGAAAACCTGGGATATATAGGGCTTGTCTGGAAGAATCTTTACTGAAGTATGTGCAACTTATGGAGGCCATTACAGCAGTGTTGGGATGGCAGATGGATATTACATACCTGGTTTATGTTGGATTTTTTCAGAAGGCAGCACCAATCACATGATAATTGAAACTGCCTGTCAAGCACAGTATAATGCTACAGAAATATTTGCATATTGCCAAATGGCTTTTGTGAATAAACCTTTTTATATTTGGCAGCAGAAATTATTGGCATCTGAATGTAAAATGCATATATCTTATGTGATTCCCATGATTAGGAACAGGTTCACTTGGCTAAATTAACATAGCACATTCCATAGTTTCTGTTTTCATTGTATCAATTACAAATGCTTTCCCGACCTTCATATATTTCAGTGAATTGAATACTGTTTTAAGCTTTTAAAAATGATTTTTCAATATGGCATTGTAATCCTAACAAGCAGATTTGTTTTCTTTAAAGCCCTTGCTCTCCAAGATATATTATCCTTATATGTGCATAGTATTCTTAAATTTCTTGAAACCCTCCTGCTCATATAGTCACTTTTGAGAGTGTAAATCTTAGCCTATGTGTTGATAACCCCAAAATGTTATAAATCTAATAAAGAAGGGAGATTAAACACTAATAGGTATGGGATAAAGGAGAAAATGGTCTGTTTAAGTTCCATGTGCCCGTGAAGATATCTTGCTGATGGCAGCAAGAAGAATGTTGTAAGTAACCAAAGATGCTTATAATCATTTAGTGTTCATCTGAGAACTCTGTGTGTTAAAAAAGAATGTATTTTTATAATGATATTTCCAAGATTGCAGACATTGACAATATATTTAAGAAGTTGAAAACTCAACCAGATAACACTGAACGTGTCCAGATTGGGTAACAAAATGGCAAACGGTTCAATTTAAATAAATCAGAAATGATGCACATTTAGGCCAAATATGCTAATCTTACATAGGCTGAACTGGCAATGGCTAATAAAAAAAATGCCAAGTATTATGTATACATCTTGCCAAGAAAGTCTTGTGATAGGTTTCCCTTAGGGTTGCTATGGGTTGGAAACATCTTAAAGGCACACAAAAATAAATTATAAGAAAATAACTGAAAATTAGATGAAGAGCTCCAAGATGAGCTAATATAATCCTATGTTGCATATGCAATGTGGTGTAAAACTAGGACTTTAGCTGAACTTAGTTACCCATTTGTGGCATGGGAAAAAGTGTGGAAAAGAGTAACCCAATAACATCAGATTTATTCAATTTGTAGGATTTTCTTTATAAAAATATTTGCAATTCTTTAATAAGAAAGCAATATGCTGGAAGTGACAGAAATAAAATAACGTAAAAGAGGGTTAAATACATGGATCAAAAATAGATCTATCAAAGGGTATTGACCATTGTAATTAAATAGACCATTCAGGTACATATTGCCAGTGACTTTTAGACACTGGTGACAAATATGAATTAACTGGTGGGTATCTTCTTTCAATATGACATGATGTACACTGGTCCTGTGTATATTTGTTTGTATTTGAATATCATTTTCTTCAATGGGAATCACTGTTTGTCAAGTACAAATAATATTATAGTTGTTTACTTCTGTTTATTCATATTTGTTGTATTTACAGAGAGTGATAACCCAGAATTGTTGAAAAACCTGTCTTCTCATATGCATATGTGTTGGTACTGAGTGTCGCAGTTGCTTGATCGAAATCCACACACAGAGGGACCACAGTACTCTTAGCCATGTTAGGGATATTCTGTCAGAGTATTAGCAGCGCAGCAGTAGTTGGATAGAATCAGTGGAACGCAGAACGAAGTGACACCCAGAGACTTTGGTAAAACTATATACAAAGTTTTACTGTAAGCAGTAATAATCAAGACAAACAGACTTGCAGACGAACACAGGACTTGACTCTCACTCTAGGCAGACAGCACTCGACTCAGAACTGAACTGAACTGATGCAATCAGCAATGCACACACACTTGTGTCTGGATACTCCCCAGTTCCAGCCACACATCAAGGTCAGTACAGCTTCTTAGTAATTAACTCTTTCCAGACTATAATACACTCTGGATGATGCAATCAGTATGCAATACAGACAAGACACAAATTTCATTTAAACACTATCAATACACAAATCCCACATTAACATATTCTCCCATCTCACTCATTTGGCCAGTTGGAAAAAGAGGGGGACGAGGAATCGCTGTGTTATCATCTAATACAGGGTACACTCCCTACGTTGTTTTCCTTCCCAATTGAAAGGGCCAGTGACATGCAGAGGACTTCTTGTAGTTATTCCCTATTTCTTGTTGATGATAGCAGTAGAGAAGACTGCAATTGCAACATACTTCTGAATGGGAAAAAGCAAGAAGTGAAGCTTTCTAGACCAAAGTATTGGTTGTGCAAGTGCTCATGCAGTAGGTATTTGAGTCTGTGAACTGCATTTTGGTCCTACATTGCTTTCCCCTCTGTGGGCGGCTGGCGATAGAGCAAAAGCAAAGCTTCAGTTGGACACTGCGGTTGTCACTGCAGTCAGGGAACTGGTGAGCATAGTCATGATTTGATGTTTCTACATGTGACTAGAGTGGTGGTAATCCAACCTGGGCATCCCAAAACGCTCACCCCTTCCTGGGCTAAAATAGTTGAGAGATTGCCAGTAGTGGAAAACTTGAACATTATGTCCACATCATTGGCTTCTTGTTCTTCTAAGAAGCCAAAGGCCAGCTATAAATTCTGGCTTCAATGTTTGGCTTGTTAGAGACAAGGAGAAGTCCAGACTCAGATGTAACACTGGCCGTTTCAATTCTAGTGACTCATTGTTGCTTTAGTCATTTCCAGCTGTAGGGGTGTTGGGCAGCAAACATCATATTTGGGCTCATTATCAATAAGCATAATTTCCAGAAATTTTTGCTAACTGTTCTGAGCTAATGCAGACATTGTGTTTTGAGTATGCTCAGAGGTTTTCAGAAATAACATTTCCAATAAGATTTGGAGTTGAAGATGTGTAAAAGAAATAGCTTCAGAAGTTGGAAAGGAAATGGGTTTCCACTGCCTTTCAAAAGAATCTCCCAGAAAATTGTAATATCTTATTGGCTGCTAATTAGAACCCCCCCCCCCCTTCGTTACAGTTCTCTTCTGATGTATTTATCTTGGCTTTGCTTTGCTCTAAACTAGGAAACAGCCTAGCTGTATTTCTCTCTGTGCATTCTTTGCACTCTGTGCATGGCATTTGAATGAAAAATATATATGGTTTGGACAGAAGAAATGATGTTTCCTACCACAATATAGCAAAACTGCCACGTCTTCTCAGAATTTCTCTTAATTTGCACCACTATACATATTTTTGTCTTTTCAATTGCTTTGTGTGAACTCTATAGAAAACATTGTTTGCTACATGAAGAACAGAGTTTCTCATTTCAGTAATGGAAAATAGAAAAGTATCCTTTCAGAAGGATTATTTCCAAGTATCACCCCTTATTTCCATTACCTCTTCAGTAGTGGAAAGGGTAAATTGGTTTGTGAGCTAATGCTTTTTATTGGGTTTCGTTACTGATGGCCAAGATGTGTTGGCATGCTATGTAAACATACATGCTAAGAATTTATGTAGTGGCATGCTGGTAATGGTTTTGTTTTATTAAATTATATAATCTCCTTCTTTATTAAATTGTGTAATTTTCTTCTCAGGAGGACATGGGAAAAAGCTTTCTCAGTTGTGCCGCCCTAACTGTGGAATGCCTTCCCCTCAAAAGCCTAATTGGCACCAGCACTGGTTTCAGTTAGGTCTTGTATCAAAACCTGGCTGTTCCCCAAAGCCTTTGGGATTCACTGATTTATCTCAAATTCCTAATTCACATGGTTTTAAACTGCTTTAATCTGTTCTAGCTTGTTAATTATAATTTAATTGTTTTTACTGTTGGTATGGTTCCATTATTCGAGTGAAGACCACTAGGGGTTGGTAGAGAGAGAAGGATAGTCCATTTTACAGGGCTGGGGGAGTTGAAAGAGGAAAACAATTTCCCCCCTTTTCACTGCTTATTTCTTCTCCCTACTTTCCATTTCATAAACAAGGGTTATTTGCATGATGGGGACATAGGTGGGGAGAATATAACAGGAAAAAGGGGAAATGGTTTTACTCCTTCAACCCACTCTCCACCCGCATAAAATTGACTGTCCTTCTCTTTATAGCACCCCTTTGTGGTCTTCACCTGGATAATGGACAGTACCTATCTTGTTTAAACTGTTTTATATTTTTAAAACATCATCTTTGCTTTTATAGCACCCTGAGATCTTTTGATAATAGGGATGGGTAAAAATAGTGTAATAAAATAAATAAGTAATAATGTTCTGTTTGGATTTTTGTTCCTTCTTTGTCTGTGTAGTAGTCTCTTATGCATTTTATCTCCCCCTAAAATAAACTGAAATAGTGATGAAAATGTTACTTATCATAAAATCATGGAATCATACAATTCGAAGGGAGCACAAAAGCCATCTAGTTGAATCCCCTGCCATGAAGGAATACACAACTAAATCACCCCTGACCCTGTTTAGCCTCAGAAAGGTTTTGGTGTGTTTAGGGCATTAACTAATTACAGAAGTGTGCAAAATCCCAATAATTATAGACTGCAATGAGATGAGATTGCTTAGCTAGATGCCATTCTTTTTCATTGCTGTATGGCTTCCTTGAGAAGAGATCTGTATTTCCTTGGACTGAACCATCAGCCCATGAGCTGATTACACTCTTCTTCTACCTTCTCAATGTAAGCAGTTAAAAACCTTGAAGTGATTTTATATGAGATTATTTTCAAGTTAAGAAGCAGTGCACAAGTAAAACAATGGATCACTTTGGAAGAAGATCCTTTTGTAATAATACTATATTTCATCAATTCTAAGACACCATCAATTCTAATTTTAATACCACCAATAACAAAAGTGGTCATTTATATATTTTAAAAGTACTCACAATTCTAAGATGACCCAATTTTTCAAGATGTTTATGTGGGGGAGAAAGGTGAGCTTTAAAATTAACAAAATACAATAAAATGAAAAATGAAACAAAGTGATCAGTTTGGGTATTTGCCATTGCTTTTTAATCTTTATCCTCTACTTGTTAAATGCATGGTTCTAAATATATATGTATTTGCAGTTTTCACCTTATATTTCCTACTTTGAAAATATTGTAAATAGAAAGGAAATTCTGAATGTCCAAGGTGATTCCACAGTAATTCCCTTGAGACCTGTTTTTAATGTATCAGTTTGTGTCCTGTTTTATGGGGAGAGTGCAAAATAATGTTAATGCGGCTCAGTTTGGCCTCACAGTAACAGCATTTTAACTCCTAATATCTTGTGAAGGTCATCTGCATTCTAATTTCAGTGAAGTAAAGAGGTTTTGAGTGAGCGACTAAGACTTAAAAACCTTTCAGATTCTGAGTAAATAGCAGAAGGAAAACAAAGAGGTATCTGTGACTTTAAATTTCACATCAACTCTAACCAATATTTTATTACAATTATACAGGACTTACTGAGCAGATAGGCATTCTTCTGTCTCCTAAAACTGACAGGCAGACAGTCTAATAAGCCGATAACAAGCACCTTGGCTCACAAAACATGTACAGGCATGGCTCAAGCTCCTTGTTTTATAGGGGACGGTGTGGGTGCAAATGCACATGTACACATTGTTTTGTAAATACAGGATTTTTAAAATCAACAAGTGTGACAGGAGTTGAAAAGTTAAAAGTCCTTGGCCACATTTATCATTTGCAGTTATCTTATTTCTCTTACTTAGAAATGGACTAACATTCTGCCACAACTCAAGGAGCACTTCCTTCTGAAGTTTACACTTAATGATTTAAATTGTTTCAAACCAGGATGGCCAAAATGTGGCCTGCTTGCACCAGATTATTGGAAGCTGAACAGTCAGCCCTGGTTTGTGTTTGGATGGAAGACTGCCAATCATTTCCAAGGAGGGTCTGACAAAACCATCTTTGAGTATTCCTTGCCTATGAAAACGGGTGTGGGGCCACCAATAGGCAACTTAAAGGCAGACACACACACACACAAGATTGCAGATGAAAGATCCAGAACAGAGCTTGTTTACAAAAACAAGGAATGTTGTTGGTTTTTTTTTGTGTGTCACGAGTGACTTGAGAAACTGCAAGTTGCTTCTGGTGCGAGAGAATCTGCCGACTGCAAGGACATTGCCCAGGAGACGCCCGGATGTTTGATGTTTTACTGTCTTGTGGGAGGCTTCTCTCATGTCCCTGCATGGGGAGCTAGAGCTGACAGACAGGAGATCACCCACTCTCCCTGGATTCGAACTGCCAACATTTCGGTCAGCAGTCCTGCCGGCACAAGGGTTTAACTCATTACGTCACCAGGGGCTCCATTCAAGGAAGGTTGGTGAATAGGAAAGATAAACTTTAACAAAGTTCTGTGAAGTTCTTAATAGTCATTCTATTCAGAATGAAGACATTCTCAATGGGCTAGTAAACCTTGTATAGATGATACATTTCAGTTGTTCATCATTCTTTTTAAATGGGAAACAAAGGGAATATATTGCTGTCATTTTCTCCTTCAAAATATATAGAGAGGAAAGAGTATGATTTAAAGTAGGGTAAATATAGGGACTGTTAATTTTCCTTTTACACAAACACACATTTCTAAACATACCTTCTATAATTTTGTCCACTGTCATTTGGAGAAAAAAACATAGTCTGCTTTCTAGGATAGTCTTAGCATGTTTGTAGCAAGTTATCTGCAATCACTTTCTGCATTTCTCTAAACCTATTTACCAACTAATCCATTTTATGGTCCTTCTGTATTTATAGATACCAATAGATATCAATACAAAGAGAGCTATGCAAGTATATCCTTATTCTGGTGTACAGGATTATTACTGTATTTGAAAAAAAAACCCTGCCTTTAAGGAAACATAGAAGCAGTTTGATAGGCATACTTTCCATTTCATATAGAAAATGAAAATAGTGAAATCAAGTGAAATCTCATCTGATTCAACTTTGTTAATAGTGGATAAGCAAGTTAATTTTCTTGAAAAGAAGAAAAGAAACCCTTTCCCTATAGCTAAATCTTCCTTATAAAAGAATGGGAATAGTTATTTGTGGTTCAAAGTCTCTAAGATAGTTTGCCACAGAAGATTTCTACATTATGAAGCCACAACCACATCCACACCCAATCCCGAAGAACATATGTGGAACATGATACACTTAACTCAGCAGAGTTTTAGATGTGGTAGTTTCTCTTGGGACTCCTGTCTGGAGAAAAGCCATGTTTTGAGTGCAAAAATCCCTCAAGAGAAATCAGATTAAATTTAATTACTAGCTTGGAAGAAAGTCTTTGGACTCAACATCCTACTAAAGACTGGGTCACTGGCAGGGAAAGGCTTAAAAGCATTACCTTTGCCGGATAATCCCTTGACAGTTGATTTCTCTCTCTTGCAAATACTCCATTCCTCAGGCCTTTTTCCCTGGCCAAAGTTATCTCAAGTTGAAAAACCTCATTGGGTAGGTAAGGATTTTAAAAAAGAGTGTAGACCAAGCAAGGCAAGATTTAGCAGGGAGATAACCAGGATGACTGTTTGGGATGCCAAGCTTTGGGCTATATGACTCTCACAGGCTATCTCCTCAATGTATTCATCCAGAAGCTGAAACAAATAATACAAACAGCTTACCTTAACTTGCAAAGCAACTTGTTTGGCCAGTTTTTTAAAAAATTCCGGGCTGTATGGCCATGTTCCAGAAGTATATTCTCCTGACATTTCGATCACATCTATGGCAGGCATCCTCAGAGGTTGTGAGGTACCGCACAACCTCTGAGGATGCCTGCCATAGATGTGATCGAAATGTCAGGAGAATATACTTCTGGAACATGGCCATACAGCCTGGAAAACACACAACAACCCTGTGATGCTGGCCATGAAAGCCTTCGATAACACTTTGTACTTATTTTTCTTTTTTAGATAAATCAACCTCTGGAAAGCTTGCAGTCATTAGCAGAGTTACAGTGTTTTAATTCCTCTTTGATAGTTTGATTCTGTGGAACCCTGGGATTGGCAGTTTATGGAGGGACATTTGGAATTCTCACCTGGAGCGTTCTAGTGCATCTCAAACTATACATCTCAGGATTCTGTTGCATGGAATAATGGCAGCTAAAGAGCATTATAACAGCTCTATAATTATGTACGATTGTCCCTCCACATTTGTAGGTGTAACCTTCACAGATTTGAGTATTTGTGGATTATTGGTGTTAGTGGCTGCTGCTGCTATTTGACCCCTCCTCTTCTTGGGGAACCCAATGGAGAATGGTGGTGGCACTGCAGCAGTGGGACAAAGGTGGAAGGGATGACCATGATGGGCCACAACCTGCTGAATAGCATCACAACTCTTTCTACCTAACTTTCCCCAGTTAATTTTACGTGTTTTCTGTTATGTGCTTCCTTTCTGATGAGGGTGAGGGGCAGGAAGGCAGAGCCAGAAATATGACTGGAGAGAGGGTATGATGGAAGGAGACACATTTTAATCTCATATTTATTCTCACATCAGAGCATACTGTCCTTCACAATGTTGGGTTTAGGTCTTAGTAACAACTGAACAAAAGAGGTTTATGAATGATTAGATTAATCCTTGTGAATGGATTGTTTTTATTTAACAGTGATAAATTATACATGGAAATCATGAAGGTGAATTAATAGGAGAAAGGAATACTAGAAGGATCCATGGTTTGCTTTCTGTATATTTCATATCTTAAACTATAGGTATAAAATCTTAATCATGGTTATCATAAGCCACAGATCTGACTTCTTTATGAGAACATGGGGCAATAATTCCCATGTCTTGCCATCCTTTCTTCATACATGAAGGATCCCTTTTGGTTGTACTGCCCCTCGAAGCAGAGGAATAGCTATGTATTTCCTTCTGACAGATCCTTCCCTGCATCTGCTGAAAAGTTTGAGTGTATATTCTGTTCATAACCAGATTATAGAACAATGCCTTGTTAGCTGCGAAAGGCAGTGGGATTTGTAGTGGTAGGATTTGAAGTGCAGCCCCCCCCCCCCCAATCTTGATAAGCTCCACAGCTGCTCCTCAAAAAAAGAACTGTATTCCACATGGTGCCATTCTTTCCCCAATGGTTTTTAATATTTACATGGAACCGCTGGGAGACATCATCCGTAGGCATGGGGCGGGGTGTTACCAGTGTGTTGATGACACCCAAATATATATTTCTTCTTGCCTTCACAAACAGCCATAGTTAAGGATAGTGTGTCTCCTCTGAATGAATGCCTGGAGGAAGTAATGGTCTGGATAAGAAAAAAAACAAATTGAAACTGAATCCAGATAAAACAGCTGCTTGCCATCAAAGGTCCTAATCTGGAGATGGAGGTGTGTTGACCAGTTCTGGATGGGGTCACACCTCCCCCCCCCCCCGACTGTGTTCACAGCTTGGGGGTGCTCCTGGATCTAACTCTTCAAATGTCAGCCCAGGATGATGTTTAGGTCAGGAGTGCTTACTACCAGCTTCAGCTGATACACCAGCTGTGCCCCCTTCCTGGATTTGGTGGACCTTAAGATGGTAGTGCACTCACTGGTAACCTCAAGGTTGGATTTCTGCAATGCACTTTGCATTCAGCTGAAACTTCAGCTGGTTCAAAATACGGCAGCCAGACTGGTTACGGGCACATCCAGGAATGAGTATATTACACCTATCCTGTCACCTGCCTTGAGCCATAAGGACAGGCAAGTAAGAAATAAAAATATTATTACTATTACTGACACTACTACTACTGGAACAGGTCTTTATTAAGGCCGAAAGACCAAGTTATTTCAACTGGGTTAGTTCACTACTGTGTACAGTGTTCCTTTTTTCTGGGATATTCTCTCACACATGTGCAGTATAATGAAGATTGTAGCTAAACTCAGGAGGGAATAGGAAGATGAAGGGGGCAGACAACAAGGACACACAGCATTATTCTCCTTGTTAATATGAATGCTTCAGTCTGTAAATGCCAGCCCCACTTCAGCTCTAATGGTAAGTAGAAACAGGACTTGACTGCACCCAAGTGAACTACGTTGAAAACAAGGGGGACTTGAAATGATGTAGTGTTAAAACTAGCAGGCACAATACAATGAGACTCCCATAAGCATGGATCCATTTACCTGTGCCTCGGTAGAGTAATGGTCTCTAAGAATTTGCCAGGGCCTCTAGGGTCTCAGTGGTACATGTCACCTGGAGGTACCCTCTCTAGCAGTCTGCTAGGTCCTCTTCTGCAACTCTTTGGTATGCTGGACTGAAAGTCACATTTAGTCATATGTGTGATTTCCCACAGCTACAGTCTGGCTAGGGCAATGGTTCCCAACCTTTGGGTCTCCAGGTGTTTTAGACTTCAGCTCCAACACTTCCTAACAGCTGGTAAACTGGCTGGGATTTCTGGGAGTTGAAGCCCAAAACACCTTGGAGGCACAAAGGTTGGGAACCACTGGGCTAGGGTCATATCCCCAGCAGATACAGGGTCTTGCTGATTAAGATAGTTCATAGCTTTAACTGTATTCATTACCCCTTTTAAAACATGATGTATCTAAAGGGTTTTTCTTTTAAGTGGTTTGATAAGCTCTCCATGCTTCTTTTGTTTATTATTTATCACTCAACAGTATGATTCAAAGTGTTCTATTTTCTTCTGGGCTGTTAATGTCCATTTCACCATGCATTCCTATTTTGCTTATATTTTGCTTATACTCTCATTTGTTATAGCAAGGAAATGTCGATTGTTTTACACTGCCATCTTGTGGCCTAACCCTGTGTTTACTGTAAGCTAGAAAATTAAATTACATGACACTGACATGACTTTGGTTTATTGTTGTTTTGTTCTTCAAGTCATTTCTGACTTAACAGCAAACATATGCAAACCTATCACAGGGTTTTCTGAGGCTTGCCCATGATCATCCAGTGGGTTTTCATGGCTGAGCAGGAATTTGATCCCTAGTCTCCAGGGACATTGGGTGCATTTACCCAGTAGAATGAATGTAATTTGATCCCATTTTAACTGCTATGGCTCTATGCTATGGAATTATGGAATTATAGCTTTACAAGGTTTTTTTTTTTAGCCTTCTCTGCTAGAGTGCTATGCCTCTCCAAACTACAACACCCAGGATTCCATAACATTGCGCTATGGCAGTTAAAGTGGAGTCAAACTGCATTAATTGTACAGTTTACAATTCCACAGTCAGATACTCAAACCATACTACATACTTTGAAGACTGTACATTGATAGACTTTTGTAGAAGCATCCACTTGATATGTTTCTCACAGGAAAAACGCTCTTCATTCCCCCATCCCAACTAAAAGACTGGATGTTTTGTCTGCCTTGTGTCGTTTGCATACTTATTTCCCTTTTGAGCTGACACAATAGAAAAAGAGGAGAAACCTCCCTTCCTTCCTCCTTTTTCCTGTATGCCACTTCATCCAGTTTAACACCAGTAGAAGGTTGTAGCAAAGAAGAAAACGAATCAGTATTCATCTGCACAAGGGTTATATGTGACAGATTTCTGTATGCTCCCATTTTATAATCTATACACATAATAAAAATGGAAATATGTGTGTATGTGGCTAGAATGTCCACTTATACAGAAAAGCTCCCACCTCCACAAGCAGCTTTAACCCATAGTGCTGAGGAATCACCAAAAGCACTCCCTCCATTGACATTTTAGGTTATAGCGAGTGCCATGAAGATAGCCCAAACCCTGCCAATGTCCTCCCCAAACACTATGGCCCACCACCCAAAAAATGCTTTCATTCGGGGGCAGTTTCATCCTAGATTTTGTGTGTTTCTTCCACAGCAGACATCCCAGTGTTTTTTACTCTCTCCATTGGTGTGGAATGTGCATGATCCCACCCACTGCGTCTCCCTTAATCCTTTCCTATCCTTTTCAACTCTGTCTGCATAACAAACAGAGTAGAACATAGCAGGAACTAAACATACTGGAGGAGTTTGGGGGACTAACTCCACATGATGGAAGTTGTAGTTCACCCTGCATCAAGTCAGAACACTGTGACCCCCACTGACTATAGACCTGGACCACATTTGGCACACAGAACCCCCATGAACAAAGAAAAATACTGGAGAGGTTTGGGGGGAATTCACCTTGATTTATAGCCATTGTAGGTACTGGGATGTAATTCACCTACAATCAAAGAGCACTCTGGACCTTACCAACAATGGCCCTGGATTTAACTTAGCACACAGAACCCCCATGACCAACAAGCAATGCAGGAGGTCTTTGGGGGAAATTCACCTTGATTTATAGGAATTATAGTTCACCTACATCCAGAAAGCACCGTAAACACAACAATGGATCTGCACCAAATTTGACATGCATATCCAATATTCCCAAATTTGAATACTGGTGGATTTGGGATGGAATTGGCCTTGACATTTGTTAGTTGTAGGTATTGGGATTTATAGTTCATGTGCAAAGAGCACTCCGAACTCTACCAATGATGGAGCTGGACCTGATTTGGCAGACAGAACCCCCATGACCAATTGAACGTACTGGAGGGATTTGACGGGACTGGCCCACCATAGTGGTAGTTGTAATTCATCCTGCAGCTGGAGAGCATACTGAACCCACCCAATGATGCACCTAGAGCAAATTTGCCCAACATGGCAAACTTTAAATATTGATGGAGTTTCAGTGGGTTAATCTGGCATGATGTGAGTTGTAGTGCACCCACAACCTTATGCATTTTGTAAAATAAAAAAAATTACTTGTAATAACCCAGGCAATGCTGAGTACCCAAACTAGTAGGTTAATAAAAGTAAAGGAAGGTTTGCTCAAGGCCACCTCATAACAGAAATGGATCTGGATACACATTACTCAGAATTTGCTGCAGAGATATAGGCTTTCAAGTGGTAGGGATTATATAAACATCTAAAAAATGTTTGGAAAACTTTGAGATTGATGACATTCAGAATCCCCCATCAAGGATGATCCTCTAGATGAAGCCCAGACAATTTTTTAAATAAAGGAATATCAGAGTATGAGCCATATTAATTCTGGCCCAGCATTCCCTGTTTCTTCTTGAGGAAGGTGTGTGAAAGACTGGAGAACTGGAGTGAAGCAGGATAATGTATTTGGATAGTATTTAAACTTGGCTTTATAACAGTACATTCTAATACATGGAAACTAGTGGTTAAGGCAAGGGATTTTTTTAAAAAAAATCTTAGTTTAAAAAATTCTACCTAGGGCAAAAGTTCACCAATTTCATACTGAATCATCAAAGATAAAAGTTTAAGGATTGCAGGGATTTAATGGGCTTCAAAGTCATTGCAAAACCTCAAGCCTGTGAGATACAAAACTTGTTTAGTGCACAAAGTTTGTCAAGCACTTAAAATCAAGCTGATTTATGTGGAGTTAACTTGTCTATAAATATGTTAAATGTATGGATCATAATGTTTAAAGTACTTTTATTTATTTAAAAAAAATCAAAGAGAGGAGTATTACCATTTTCAACAGATCTTGGTGTATTGTTTATGTTCCTTCAGGTTCTCTGCTAACATATGACCATCCCATGCATGTTATACGGCTTTTTTTAAAGCAAGGAAGACCCAGCATGAAGACAGGATGAAGTGTATAACCTTTTTCTTATACAAAGTTTTTTTACTCAAAATTGCAACCCTAATAGGGGCCTCCAGAAATATATTTGGTACATGAGTGATACTTCAGGGGCAAATAAGAGGAGGGATTTTTCAGTGGGGAAGAAGGAGTTAAAATGTACTCTCATCATGATCCTAATTTACATCAGGCTCTTCATGGGTGCTTTTTTTTAAGTATGGACTTTGTTAATGCTCGTAGTTTCACTCTATCTACTTAATATATTCTACAAAGAGGTTTGAGATAATGTAATGCGGCTTCTGGTGTTTGAAAAATGCGAACAAAAAACATTCAGTTTCTTCCTTGTAAACTGGCTTTAACTAAATGTCACTTGATTGTTACCAGTGTACACTTGATTTGATCAATTACATTTTGATTTCATTGTAACCTGAGTTTCTTTAAAAAAGATATATAAAAGAAGAAATAAAAAAGTAACCCAGCATTAAAATTAACTGGATTTGGATCTAGGTCAGTGAGTGGAAGCTTCCCATGTTTTATTCAAGGCAGCCTAACTGGACCCCCTTGCAGAAAAGAGAGAGAGGTGATTTTTGCCAACTTCCTTTTTGTCCCACATCCATAATTGCAATGCCATCGTCGTCTCACTCGTTCAGTCGTTTTCGACTCTTCGTGACCTCATGGACCAGTCCACGCCAGAGCTCCCTGTCAGCCGTCATCGCCCCCAGTTCCTTCAAGGTCGAGCCAGTCACTTCAAGGATACCGTCCATCCATCTAGCCCTTGGTCGTCCTCTCTTCCTTTTTCCTTCCTCTTCCCCAGCATCATGATCTTCTCCAAGCTTTCCTGTCTTCTCATGATGTGACCAAAATACTTCAACTTTGCCTCTAATATCCTTCCCTCCAGTGAGCAGCCGGGCATTATTTCCTGGAGGATGGACTGGTTGGATCTTTTTGCGGTCCAAGGCACTCTCAGGATTTTCCTCCAGCACCAGAGTTCAAAAGCGTCTATCTTCTTTCGCTCAGCCTTCCTTATGGTCCAGCTCTCGCATCCATAGGTTACTATGGGGAATACCATTGATTTGACTATGCGGACCTTTGTTGCCAGTGTGATGTCTCTGCTTTTCAGTATTTTATCGAGGTTGGCCATTGCTCTCCTCCCAAGAAGTAAACGTCTTCTGATTTCCTGGCTGCAGTCTGCATCTGCAGTGATCTTCGCACCTAGAAATATAAAGTCTGTCACTGCCTCCAATTTTCTCCTTCTGTTTGCCAGTTGTCAATCAGTCTGGTTGCCATGGTTTTGGTTTTCTTGACGTTTAACTGCAACCCAGCTTTTGCACTTTCTTCTTTCACCTTGGTGATAAGGCTCCTGAGCTCTTCCTCACTTTCAGCCATCAGAGTGGTATCATCTGCATACCTAAGGTTGTTAATGTTTCTTCCAGAAATTTTAACTCCAGCAATGCCATACCATCCCAAATTTCTGGAAGTTGCAGGAAGATGAGTTGGGGCAGAATTGGCCAAAACAGCAGCAAAAACAATAGCAACAAATCTTATTTTTCATCTCCCAGCCAAGGAAACATCTAGGTTGGGAATTCTGTTAATACAATTCTGGATGCATCCTGTTATCTAAGAATCTGTGCAAGTTCCAGCTTTTTGGTGTTTATGGAATACTAGTTATAAATTTATTTGATATTTTTGCATTACAGGTCACTTTACAAAGTAAAACAAGAAATCCAGTTTATATCTATATCTGCTCTCTCTCTCTCTCTCTCTCTCTCTCTCTCTCTCTCTCTCTCTCTCACACACACACACACACACACACACACACAGGAAGGGAGGAGTCATACGAACATATAAACATGCAATATTTGGCAGATATTTTGGTTTGTAGCTGAGTTAGAGTTTTGCTTCTGAAGTTTAATTGCAAAGTGTAAGAGTCTGTTTTTGCACTAGAATCATAGAATCGTAGAGCTGGAAGAGACCACATGGGCCATCCAGTCCAACCCCCTGCTAAGAAGCAGGAAATTGCATTCAAAGCACCCCCGACAGATGGCCATCCAGCCTCTGCTTAAAAGCCTCCAAAGATGGAGCCTCCACCACGGCCCCGGGGAGAGAGTTCCACTGTCGAACAGCTCTCACAGTGAGGAAGTTCTTCCTGATGTTCAGGTGCAATCTCCTTTCCTGTAGTTTGAAGCCATTGTTTCGTGTCCTAGTCTGCAGGGCAGCAGAAAACAAGCTTGCTCCCTCCTCCCTATGACTTCCCTTCACGTATTTGTACATGGCTATCATGTCTCCTCTCAGCCTTCTCTTCTGCAGGCTAAACATGCCCAGCTCTTTAAGCCGCTCCTCATAGGGCTTGTTCTCCAGACCCTTAATCATTTTAGTCGCCCTCCTCTGGACGCTTTCCAGCTTGTCAACATCTCCCTTCAACTGTGGTGCCCAGAATTGGACACAGTATTCCAGGTGTGGTCTGACCAAGGCAGAATAGAGGGGGAGCATAACTTCCCTGGATCTAGACGCTATTCCCCTATTGATGCAGGCCAGAATCCCATTGGCTTTTTTAGCAGCCGCATCACATTGTTGGCTCATGTTTAACTTGTTGTCCACAAGGACTCCAAGGTCTTTTTCGCACACACTGCTGTCAAGCCAGGCGTCCCCCATTCTGTATCTTTGATTTCCATTTTTTCTGCCGAAGTGAAGTATCTTGCATTTGTCCCTGTTGAACTTCATTTTGTTAGTTTTGGCCCATCTCTCTAGTCTGTCAAGATCGTTTTGAATTCTGCTCCTGTCTTCTGGAGTGTTAGCTATCCCTCCCAGTTTTGTGTCGTCTGCAAACTTGATGATCGTGCCTTCTAACCCTTCGTCCAAGTCGTTAATAAAGATGTTGAACAGAACCGAGCCCAGGACAGAGCCCTGCGGCACTCCACTTGTCACTTCTTTCCATGATGAAGACGACGCATTGGTGAGCACCCTTTGGGTTTGTTCGCTTAGCCAATTACAGATCCACCTAACCGTAGTTTTGTCTAGCCCACATTTTACTAGTTTGTTTGCCAGAAGGTCGTGGGGGACTTTGTCGAAGGCCTTACTGAAATCCAGGTACGCTACATCCACAGCATTCCCTGTATCGACCCAACTCGTAACTCTATCGAAAAAAGAGATCAGATTAGTCTGGCATGACTTGTTTTTGGTAAATCCATGTTGACTATTAGCAATGACCGCATTTGTTTCTAAGTGTTCATTTTAGATTCTCTTCACTTTTGTTGGAATCTGGTAGATATTTCCATTCTGCTATTCATTCTTGCCAGCTATATATATCTATTAATTACAACAATAGTTAGCATAGTTTAATGGACTGTATTGTTGATATTTTCTGTTTCATAGTTGGAATTAGTATTTGCTGCATGATTTACTTATAGAAATGCAGTGGGAAGTGGGGAAAGAGAAAGAGAGGTAAGGTGTGTTTTACTTTAAAGGGGATTCAGTGTAAGTACAGCCTGTTAAATTATTTACTGAAGACAGTTGGCCAGTCCATTGTTCAAGAAGCCAAAGGTCACTTGGGTGCATTGAGCTGATTCATAGGTAATCTGATACTGTACTTAGCTGTTTGCTTCCCAGGCAGGCAGTTGAATCTTATCCTTTCATTATGAGTCACAGAACCATTACATTTCTGTGGAGGAGGAGTTGTTTGAATTCTGAATGGTGCTGTTTAGCTAGTTTAGGGAGGGACTATGCATATGAATGGTGAGGTGCTGGTCTCTTCCATAAGGATTGCTTCATCAATATTAGCTACTCAAAGGGCCTAAATACCCTAAAGGCATCAGATCCTGGTCTGACCTTGGAAGTTAAGCAGGGTCAGCCCTAGTTTGTATATGGATGGGAGACTGAAAATGAATATCAGGTGCTTTAGGTTATATTTCAGAAAATGGAATCAACAAGATAACCTCTGAGCATTCCTTGCTTTAAAAAACCTGATGAAATTAATGGGATTACCAAACGTGGATATGTGACTGAAAGGTACATATACACAGCAGCTATTCTGTGCCCTGACAGCAAAATTCACAATATTTTGTGTTGTTTTGACTTTAAAAGGGCAAAGTCTCTTGCTCTGGAAATGGTTTTGCATAAATTGATGATTTATAGGTTATGTGAAGTGAGGGAGCGAAGTCAGAATGCATAGTGTCTGATGCTTCAGGAGATTGTTGACCTAGAATAGGCTTTTCAATTTTTGGTGTGACTTCCAAAAATCTACTAGACTACAGATTTTTTTTTCCAGGAAAAAAGTTATTAACATACATGCCTTACCACCAAGGGATAAAATTCTCAAAAGTAGCCAGTTAGTGAAAACATTGACTCTTGCTGCGGTTTTCTTTTGCAGTTTCAGAACTTTGTTTTGTTGTGTTTCCACTGGCTTTCAGCATTAGTCTGTAGCTTTATTTAGTAATTAATTTGCTTTATTAATAAGATTTCATTCTAAATGAAAAATATGTGGCAGTGCTGGTTGTGTACTGTTAAAATGAAAAGTGAAATGGTTGAAACGATCTATCTGAAATGTTGTCATTAATAATTGGATTAACAATAGTGAAAGTTACAAGGGGAAACATTTACAGTTGTTTGTTGAAAACTTATTGTTTGTTTATACGTCTTGTTCTCATCACCAGTAAAACTAGCACTGATACATAGGTTTATCAAGAACTATCTCATTTGTGTAATGTGACTCTGGCATTAAACATTATGGGCTGTTTAATTCATGAGGGTTTGTTTTTATGGCTTCAGTTGTAAGTCAAATGAAGTGCCCTTGAGTTATCTTACTTCTCTGTGTTCCTGGCTCAAAAGTTTGTTCTGCTATTAGCTCCCTGCCGTGGAAAGGAGGAGTTTGCTGCCTCTGTAGCCATGCCTTTTGCAGAGGGAGCCTATCGTATTTCGCCCTAATCCTAACTGATAGCTACACCCAGGCAGCCTCTTTTATTGTTAAAGGGAATCTTTCTGGAGATCTTTGCTGGGCTTTTCATTAAAGGGGCAAGCAGGATGGATGCTCTTAGGAACTGGAGAGGCGCTACCATTTTCACAGGGAAAGGAGGGTGCCGTTTTAATTTAGATCCTGGTCTGGCAACTTGTTAGCAGCTTGTATGTCTTCCTGATTCAAGGAGCGGTTGTTTTTTTTGTTCCTGATAGAAGAAAGGACAGAATTTATTGGTGGAGAATGATACTGGGAAGAAGAGATGGACTTTTAATGAAAACTGGAAGAAAGGTTAAAGCTGTGTACATCTGTATTGCACCATACAATCCTAATCTGCTTTTATGACTGTTGTTTTCAGTGTTCCTTTCTGTTTTTCTTGCTTCCACTTTGTGTTTTGCTTGGCAGCTTACTAAGTCCTGTAGGCACCAACACCCTCTTGAGAATCATACAGGCGCAGCTATTTCATTCTTTGCTCCATGCGGCTTAAACAGAGTAAGTGTTTTCCTTGACTCTAAAGGAAAATTGCAGAGAAAAAGGAAAGGGACCAGATTGTTTTCAAAGTTGTACACTTTGGATGGTTTTGGAGAAAATGAAAAAGGAGACTGCCTCAAAGTCATTCCGGTTTAAAGCTAATTCAGGATCTCTTTCACGTGCTGTCAGCTGGATAAACTTCTCTACCCTGTCCAAGCAGACAAAAAGGTTATTCCGCAGTGATGGTGAACTTACATCTATATGTGGGCAGCAAATGGAAGAAGATGAAAGCTGGATCTACAGACCACAGCACAGAAATGGTGATCATTTTGTTTGTTATGGGTTTTCAATGCATTTTTGCTTATTTAAATGTCATTGTTGCTAATTATTTTTTTCTTCATTAAATCATTTCCCTTTCTTTCCACTTTCTCCACAACCTGCCTTTCATTTGACCTTTTGGACTCTGTGACAAGTGTTTCCTTACAGCATGTCTTACTGCTTTGTAGGAAGGTACTAAGTACAATTGACCTTAGGAATCTTACTCATAGAAGACATATTCTGATCTCAGTATGTTTTAATATGGCAGTTTGTATTGTGATGACCTATCTCGTAGTAGAAATTTCACCAAAATTCTGTGTGGATTTGCAAAGGTTGAAAGGGGAGGTGGAAGATTAATTTTACGAAGGACTTGTGCTATCCAAACATCTTCAAAGAAAGGGTTAGAGTATATGTATATGACTGAGATGCACATAAAACAAAGGGGAAACCTCTCTCACTTCATTTGTTGCAAGGGAAAGAAATGTGCTGGAACATGGGTACATGGATGTGCAATAATGGGTGTTGGTCTACTTCTATTGTATTGCATAAATGGTTTTCAATATGGCAGTACTTTAGACTGATGAGGCGGGCCAGCAATATTTTTTCTTATGTGTCAGATATCATTAATGTATATGTGCCCATTGGCTACAACTATTTCTTTCTGTTCTGGAAACTTGCTGTGGACAGGCAGCTTGAGGTCTTGTGGGCTGGCATCAGGCCATGCAAAAACCACGTTGAATAGCCATACACTATAATATGGATGGAACATAGCATTTGGTCTCATCATCTATACACAGTAATATATGCATGTCTATAGTATATGCCTGAAGAACCAATCACTATGTGTCCTGCAACTCCATTGCATTCTAGCCATAGTTATATTTTCCCTCACAAGGAATAGGGGAATGGCTGGAGAGATTGACATAATCACTCTTTCTTTTTCTGAATCTCTACTTCCAACATTGGATGTTCCTTTCCCCCACCCAAATATGTTTTCCACTTAAGGGTAGTCAGGTGCTTTGTTTTTCACCTTACATAAAGCAAAACCATATTTAGTCAGGACTTGGAAGTACAGATAAACAGGATTTTACTGCATATTGAAGTAATCATCCATTCTGGCATATCAGGAAAGAACATGTCATCATCATAATCCAATGAATTACTTATTGTCGCATATCCTCCCTCCTTTTTTCTTCTTTTATAATACCGTTTTCCTGATTAACCATGTATTCTTAACATAATTATCTTTCAAACTATAGTTGTTTTGTTGGCATTTTTAGAAATCATAGAAACTATATAAATGTAATGAGAAAATATCCCAATAATGCTAAGAGGTTTTGAAAGCTTTTCTCGTGGAAAAACAAGGTATTTTTAGACATCTCTGCATAGGCAACTTGAGGATGGGTTCAAGGTTGCCATGTTAGATTTTGTTTTTTTGTATCCTACACTTACAGGAAACAGCATAATTCAATTTCCAAAAGGATTCTCATATGTTGCATCCCATCCAAATAGTTCTGTGGTCTAGTTTCCAATCTTCTCCTGTTTTGAAGTCATGTTGTCAAGGCTTGTGGACAGGAGAAAGACGAACAGAGATTGAGATCTGTAAAATCAGACCTGTAATTTCGAGCCCTGACATAGTCCAAACCCTTCAATGTGATTTTCATAAGACATGGTTGCAGTAAAAGGAACATAGAAGGGAAACACCCTTTAATTATATTGAATGTTCTCCTCTTAAAACCATACATGTCGGTTCAGTCAAACCCCAGAAATCATACAAAATTTAGGCTTTTAATGGCTAGTTAAAGTTGCTTGCATTTTCCCCCTTTATATGAAGCTAACGATTCAATTATGTACTCTTATCATGAGCTGCCCTAGGCCATGTTTACTCTTGGAAGTTGAAATGTGTTTTAAAGTTCTGACAGGTCTGGAGCTGTGTTTGGTCAGAGCTTTCAAAACTGGGGCTCTGGGAGGGAAATGTATAAAGAACACTGTTGGTAGTGACCATAAAGTGACCTGGGGATTCATAAAAGGAGAGTTCCACCAGACAAAACTTGCTTGTTTTTCGTATGCTCTGTATACTGTAATCCATTGCAAGTGAACTGTGCTGTTTCAGGAACAGTTCTATCTAAGTGCTACTGTTTGCTTAGAACTATTGAGTCTAAAGTCAAATCAAGGTAAACACAGGTAGCTTATAAAGTGTAAATATGAGGGCTGCAACTAGGTAAAGATTTCTTGCTTAGCAATTGTGACTACTATATTTCCATAGTCTGTGTTTTGGAACCTTTGTTTGGAATAGTGCATATATATGGAAATGTTACAAAGAAGATCATAGCATTTCCTGGGTGTGCCCATTGCAAGGATCCTAGGTTTGTGTTGTCCCTGTGCACTGATTCAGTGCCAAAAAAAGGTGGTGAGTGACTAATGTTATCTTGTTTCCTTGTATGATTGCTTCATGATGTCTGTCTGTGAACTCAGGACATTCTGGTGAAAGAGCCTTAAGGTGACTCTCCTAGAATCAGAGGAAGGCAAAGGCAAATTTCCTCTGAACACACATTACCAAGTCAACACCATGATAGCATTGTCTTTGAGTTGCCTCAAGTCAGAAACAACTTGAAGGCACACAACAAGTTTGAACTCTCAACCAGATAGAACAAGGGTCTCACCAAATAACAAATCCCAGAATTACAGAGGGTGTAGCCATGATGGTTCAAATGAAATGGTAGTGGTGTAGTGAAAGGGCCCATGTAAAGTAACTCTTAGGGTTAGTAGTAAGTGGAAACGGAACAGCCATTTCAGGTGAGAGTTGGAGGACTGACTAAACTAAACCAATGGAAAGTGAGATTATTTCCACTTAATATATACACTTGTTCCCTCAGGTCTTGGTCAGAGTTAGCTTGGTGATATTTGGTCCAGAGTGTTGGGCACTAACCATTGAACCTAAAGTTCAAATTACTACCCAGCCATAAACTATAACAACCAATCACTTCTTGGTTTAATTTACCTTAGAAAGTTGTTGAGAGAGTAAAATGGAAAAAATACCACTCTGGGGAAGAAATTTCAGATATTTCCCTTTTTTAAATAGTATATATGTTCAGTTGCAGGTTGGGCTTTTAAAGGTGTGGCAGTTAGAAGAACCAGCATTCACTCTCCATTGTGAAACCTCCTTCCCACTTAAGGACAGGGGAAGGTCCCATTCACCTCAATAATCTATTTCCCTTTCCATAAGATTATCTGAGAAAGGATATTAAATTACTTGTTTTTAGAATGTAATCATTAGGTACTTACTTAGACTGAGCTAATGAGTGTAGCTGTCATTTTGCCCTTGGGTTTAAAGCAGTTTTTAAGAGAGCATGTAGACATTGGAAGGATGCTGACAGTCAGTGTTCTCTTTATTACTTTAATTTTTGGCAGATATAGTTCGTGTTCAACCAGCTTTGTATTATGTTGGACAAAAATACACTGTGGTTTCCATTTAAGGCCAAGTGAAAGAAAACAAGGAGGAGCAGAGAATAGGAGAGAGTTTTATTCAGATGTGCTGGAGTGTTATGAGGGTATTATCCAGATGTTAAGTTTTTTTCTTGAAAATGGCTGCTTCCCACTACTTCCAAAATTGCTAGAAGATCTTTAGTTAGCAGCTGACTCTTTTGTTTTAATTTTAATTGGATGACAGAATTGGAAAGTATAGTGTTCTAATGTATCAGTGTGTTATATATTGTTGGCTCTATAAAGATGTAGGTCCTCTCTTGTTCATGACATTTCCACTAGACTTTCTTTGCAAGAGCTAGTTTTTCTGTTAATGAGAGTTCACACAGTCAGGCAGTAATGGGGTGAAAAGGGGGGGGGGTGAACATAGTGAATTGGTTTTGATTGTGGCATTATTGTACACTCGACTTATATCAAATAAAGACAGCCATTGTACAGAGCACAGTAAGGGGTGGGAAGAGAGAACCATTTCCTCCTGTAATTGGACAGCAACTATAAAAGCTTGAATCACTTGTAATAATAGAGATTTCAGGGCATTTTTAAAAAAGTTTGGAATGGGGGAGGGATACAATAGGTCATTCTAAAAACCTATAAGTAGTCACTGAAGGCTGTGCAATTAAAAGCAGTTGGTTATATTTTGGAATGATGGCATGTTTTTAAGATGTTTTAATTATAATAAATATCTTCAACTTTTAAAGACTACTCTCTGTAGATGTCACATGTAGAAATCACTTCTATACTTATGTGGAGAAATCACCAGAAATTGTAATGTACCTAAATCAGGTAAGCTTTGAGGGCTTCAGTTTGTGTGCCATTGCAAGTAAAACAACAAGCAAACCATTAAGGCAAGCATCATTTACTTGTTTTACAGGCCTTTAGTAGTTGACTCCTGAAATTTGACATTTATTGCCAATTGAAATTCAGCCATGTAGATCTTTGATGGGTTCTGGAATCTGTGAAAATAGCCATGGGTGTTCATTAAGGAAGGATAGTATCCCCCACTAATGTAAATTCTATTGAAATACATATGATTTTTTATTCAAGCCCGCTTCAACTTACAGTGACCCTATGAATTAGAGACCTTTGAGTTACCTTATGATCAACAGCCCTGTTCAGGTCTTGCAGACTCAGGACGAGGGACTCATTTATCCATCTGGAATGCAGTCTTCTTTTATTCCTTCTGCCTTCTATCTTACAAAGCAATATGGTCTTTTCTAATGAGTCATAGCTTCCCCTGCTATGTGCAAAATGTAACAGCCTCAATTTAGTCATTTTGGCTTTTAGTGGTAGCTGAAACTTGACTTGCTCTTGATTTGGTCCCATTTATTTGCATTTTTAAGCGGTACACAGTATTTATAGAATGCATCTCCAGCACCAAATTTCAAATGACATGTGGAAAACATATGTGTAATACTCTGCCTGAGGTGCTGTATACTGCTACCAACAGTGGGATCTCAGTAAAGCATGCAATACATTTTGAGAGTTGTGAAGGAATGATGGTTGAAAACTGAAAGACATTGCAGAACTTATTATCTGGATCCATTACAGTCTGGCTTCAGACCAGGTCATGGAACTGAAACAGCCTTGGTCTCCTTAGTGGATGATCCACACAGAAAACTTGACAGGGGGAGTGTGTCCCTGTTGGTTCTCTTGGACCTCTCAGCGGCTTTCGATAGTGTAGACCGTGGTATCTATCCTTCTGAGATGCCTCATGGGAATGGGGCTTGGGGGTACTTTTACAGTGGCTCTGGTCCTTCCTAGAGGGTTGTCTCAGAAGGTGTTGTTGGGAGACATCTGCTCGACCCCGCAGCCTTTGTCCTGTGTCCCACAGGGTTCAGTATTGTCCCTCATGTTGTTTAACATCTACATGAAGTTGCTTGGAGAGATCATCTGGAGTTTTGGAGTCTGATGTCATCTGTATGCAGATAACGTCCAACTCTAACACTCCTTTCCACCTGCTACCAAGGAGGCTGTTCGGGTCCTGAACCAGTGCCTGGCAGCTGTGACAATCTGGATGATGGAGAACAAATTGAAATTGAATCCAGACAAGATAGAGGTACTCCTGGTCAGTCGTAAGGCTGAACAGGGTATAGGGTTACAGCCTGTGCCAGCTGGGGTTAGATTCCCCCTGAAGACAAAAGTTCGCAGCTTGGGAGTTCTCCTGGATTCATCGCTGAGCCTGGAATCCCAGGTTTCGGCGGTGGACAGGGGAGCATTCACACAATTAAAACTTGTGTGCTAGTTGCACCTATATCTTGGGAAATCAAACTTGGACACAGTAGTCCACATTCTTGTTACATCCCGAATAGATTACTGCAACGTGCTCTACGTGGGGTTGTCGTTGAAGACTGTTTGGAAGCTTCAAGTAGTCCAGCGAGCGGCAACCAGATTTCTCACCGGAGCAGAGTACAGGGAACTTACAACCCGCCTGCTACGTCAACTCCATTGGCTGCCAGTCTGCTACTGAGCACAATTCAAAGTGCTGACTTTAGTCTATAAAGCCCTAAACTGTTCCAACCCAGCTTACCTATCTGAATGTATCTTCCTCTATGAACCATCTCGGAGTTTAAGATTGTCTGGGGAGACCCTGCTCTTGGTCCCGTCTCCTTCGCAGATCGGTTGGTGGGGATGGGAGACAGGGCCTTCTCAGTGGTGGCCCCTTGATTGTGGAACTCCCTCCCTGGCGACATCAGGTCAGCCCCCTCCCTCCTGACTTTTAGGAGAAAACTGAAAATATGGACGTTGGACAAAGCTTTTGGATAATTATATTAGTGCAATATATGAATGTGGAATGGTGCAGTGATAATTGGAATGGCCTGGATTATGATGCTGGATTACGGGACTTAATGTTTTTAATTGTGGGAATAATTTTAGCGGTTATTTTAATGTATATATTTATTTGCTAGATATGTGTTGCATGGCATCAAATTGAGCCTTTATGTGCGCCTCCCTAAGTCGTCTTCAGGGTGAGAATGGCAGGATATAAATATGTCAAATAAATAAAATAAAGAATGGATATGAATAACTGATAATGGATATGAATAAGCTGTGAACAGAACATGTATATAGACCTCTTGAATTGAAAGTTTTTATAACATATTTCAGAGAAAACCATTTGGAAAATAGGGAAATATTTTGTGCCTAAGTCCTCAAACAATATAATCAAGTTGGAAATTTTTTATTGTCTATGGCTGTAAAACTTTAGCGATGATCGCTCCCATGTGTTACAGCCTTTGTCTACACTCATATAAATTCCACATTAAATTTACTGGAGTATTGCAAGGTTATTATTTGTTTTATGTTAGGCATTTATTTATTCCTCTTTAATAGGCTAATTTACACAAAAGCAAAACAACAGTAACATAAAATATGAGATATCAGAAAACTGTGAAATACACAGTTCAGGTTATTTATTTATTTATTTATTTTTGCCAGTGTTCATTAAAAAGAATAGTTTTAGACCAGTGATGTCAAATTTATTTTCACCAAGGACCACATTAACAATATGGTTGCCACTTTTAATTGTAAGATTATATAAACGTAACTATGTTGCCCTGGCATTGAAAGCCTTATGGGCCATATAAAATGACATGGTGAGCCAGATTCTTCCTATGGGCCTTGCACTTGACACATGTGGTTTGGATGGTGTAGGAAAGTTTCTAATCTCTGAAGTACTGGATTATCACCTCCTTTAAACAGAAGCGTTTGTGCATCAATTTGTATTCTTTTCCATCTTGTTCATATTTTGATGCTTAAGAATTGAGAACAATTAAACAATTAAGGTAATTTCTGTCCACTTGGACCTAAAGTTCATTTCAAGATTTGTGTTCTTCATCTTGGGTTATTTCATGCATGTAAACTAATCCGATCTGTAGGACACAGGGAGGAAGGTCTGGGCTTTTTATGATGTATATATTCCGTGAACATTAACCAAAGTACATATTTGGAACTGGTTGAAGTAAAAAGGATATGTAATACAATAATAAAGCATATACTTTTATTCTGAAGACTTAGAATCATGCATATTGCTAATGTACATGATTCTAAGTCTCTTTCTTGCTCCACTGGATCATATTTTAATCCTGATTCCACTCTCCTCTTTTGATTATTGTAACTGGTGATGGAACTACACTGCAGAATTAGTACAGTTTGATACTTCTTTAACAGCCATGGCTCAATGCTATGGAATCATGGGACTTGTAGTTTTACAGGGGCTTTGACCTTCTCTGCCAAAAAGTACTGGTGTCTCACCAAATTACACATGCCAGGATTCCACAGCATTGAGCCATGGTGGTTAAAGTGATGCCAAACAGCATTAACTCTGCAGTGTAGGTGCATCCTGAGAGTTGTAATATGAATTTTTAGATTATGTGATTTTAATGTTTAAATTCATATGTTTTTAACTCTATGTTTTAATGTTAATGTTACTGTGTTTTTATGATTTGGTCGATAGTTGTATTTTATTATTGTTGTGTACGCATTGAATTTTGCCGTAATATGTTTGGAAACCGCTTTGAGTCCCCCATCCGGGGTGAGAAAAGAAATAATAAATAGTTTTTTCTTTGCACCAATGACAAATGACATTGGGGCATCTGTAAGGCATTAGGTAAAAGTAAGAGGTGTTATTGTAACGGTGAGTGCATTATAACCAATTATAACACTTCCATGTAACGCCCCCCTTAAACAATGGAACAGTATAGGATTTTTAATATAAAAACTGAAAAATAGTACATAACAGTATAACAGCGCTGCCAGTAGAAGTCAGACCAGCTCCCACCTTCATGTCATTTAGAAAAGGAGTGAAGACCTTCCTGTTTGAAACAGCTTTTAATTGAATCTTAACCTAAGCCTAGCACTTTATTGTCATGTGGGAATTTTTGTCGGATTTCAATTTAATTTAAATTTAATTGTCTATAAGATAGATGATCCTATGACGCATTTATGTAACTCTTTGGGTTGTTTTAATCAGTGATTTTATCTTGCATTGTATGGTTTAAAGCTGTTGTGAGCCACCTTGGGTCTGCAGGTAGAAAGGCAGCATAGAAATTCCCAACATAAATAATAAATACAAAATATTTAATTAAGAGGAAAAGGAAATCTGACAATAACTGTATTTCGGATAACCCTAATATATATGTATGTGTATATATATATATATATATATATATAGAGAGAGAGAGAGAGAGAGAGAGAGAGAGAGAGAGAGAGAGAGAGAATGGTTGGCATGTGTAAGTTATATGGCTAAATGGTTCTGCATTTGATTGGATTGCGATTGGAAACATGAAAGGATTGCACAGTTAACCTGAAAAGATATTGTGGTGATCTTATGCTTTAATTACTTTTTAAAAATTGGGATTCCTTGCTTGTATGCACTCGTTAAGCTTGCTCACAATTATGCCTTAAAATCTTTGTTCCCACTGCTGTTCCGCTTGCTTGGAAAACTTCCAAATACATGCTGAATGTCAGTGTGCTTAAGGATGGTTTGGTTCAAACTTATGAGGAAATACAGCTTTGGGGTTAATGTGAAGAAATTCCTGACTGAGTTATGTTCCAGAACTGTTTGGCGTTCTTTGTGAAGTTGGAGGCATCAACCACTCTCCCTACATATTTTCCAAAACTGAATGTAGTTTGGAGAATTATAAGATATAACTCAGAGTTCTTGAGGACTACTTTTGAAATCAGAGGCAAAAATAATCTATAATGAATAGGGATACATTTCTACACCACCAAAAATAGAGGTTTTCCATAAGTTTCAACAGATTTCTGCCCAAAACGTGCACATGTGAAAGTAAACAATCAGGTAAGGCTTGCATAAGTGAACAAAGATATTTTCATCCTTCTGGACACTACTTTAAGATTCATTCCCAAAGTGCATCTGGGGTGTTTTTTTCTTTCACCAGCCTCTATCTTTCTTATGATTTTCATTTTTGTGGCCAAACCCAAATGGCGGTATGCTCCATAAGGGATTCTTGATGGAGCTGCTGTTGGCCTTTCTTGTTATAGGCTTGTACAGCTATAATAGGATTAGCTAGATGAATATTTTTCTCCACTTTAAGCTTCATTGCATTGTTTACTATAGATATCCTGCTGCAACCTGACAATGAAAATCTGTTTTCTTCAGCCTTTCTTCACTATGCTCCGAATGCTGATATTGCTTAAAACGTTTGAGTGAGACAGTAGGAAAAATTTGGTTCTGGGAAAACATGAAAAGACTGTAAAAAGAAGCTTAATTCTCAGAAACTTTGTTAACGGAGATATGTCAATACAGTGTTTCTTTCTTTGCAGTGGTAGATTTTTTGAAAGAGGTCCACAGAATCATGTCTCAGTGTTCTGTGCCTGTAAGTAATCATAATAATACACTTTATTTATATTCTGCTCTATCTCCCTGAGGGAACTCAGAGCAGGTTACAGAATATATATATGGCAAACATTCAGTGCCCTTATATAATTAACAACAAAGATAGATAATACACAGACAGAGACAAGGCTCCCCTCTTTTTCAGTTCTGGCATCTGGAGGCTGTGCCAGCTTGGCTATGGGGAGGTGCTGTTGTTCCATCTTTCTACATTGAGGTGCCTATTCATAGACGTCTTCTTAATTGATTTTTCAGGGCGCCTTTTACCTCCCCATTAAGGCGGTACTATTTATCTACTCACATTGCTGTTTTCGAACTGCTAGGTAAGCAGTTGTTAGGGCTGATGGCTGGAGCTCATCCCAACCCATGGCTTGAACTGCCAATCTTCAGGTTGGCAAGGTTTTCTGTAGTTGGTGCTTTAACCAGCTGGAACACCATCCAAAGGAAACATTTATAGGTTTATTACCATAATTAAAAGAACTTAAGTGACTGGTTACTTGATAGTAGACTGACCAGGAAAGTGAACATGATTATAAATATTAAAATAAAAGAGGAATTGTTCAGCCCTTTTCAAGATAGATATGTAGGATAGTCTCCTTTTTATTAATAATGTAGACTTTCTTTAAAAATTTAAATTCTTACTTTTTTTAAGTACCACTGTGGTCCTAGTTCGGTGAGTGTGATTATCTCAAGCTTTAATTTAATATTCTTAATAATCATCACAAAATATCCAATGAATGAGGTGAGAGTGCCTTGTACATTGGAGGCATAAACATGAATTGGTTTTTTTTTGTTTTGTTTCTCAAAGATCTAGGGGACTCCTACCAGCCGCTCTATGCTGTTTTAGGGATGTTATTTTCCGTCTAGTAAATAGCTTATTACCTGGAACCAAGTATTGTCTCCTTATATTTAGTGCTTTCCTTCTCTTCTGTTTTGTTTTGTATACTTTATCCCAGTCATTTAAACCACAACATTATAAGTTTGCTCTAGGTACTATAATTTCAGCTTTTGCTGCAAGTCTGTTATGCAAATTAGAATTATATAATGGGTTAGAATGTAGTGAGAGCTTAATTTTTTTTCTTGATGTGACATGAAATAAAATGGTGGCTTATCAGATCCCCCAAAAACTGGATTTTTGACACTTTGATGAGTATATTGCCTTCTTCAAAACTAAAATTGGATAGGTAAATAAAGTTTGTCCTGTTCATTGCAAATCTCTCAATGCCAGTGTTTGGGCAGCAGACTGGGGAGAGGGTGGCCAAGACCTATTGTATTGTCACACTGGTAAGCCTTTCCATATTACATTTTCTGCCCTGGATGCTGTTATCTGAAGATGGGCAATGCACCATAAATAAGCATTGCTCAATCATTGCATGGCTTCTGCCAAAACTGGTGAAAGGCCTGCCTAAAGTGCTGTAGGGAAGACCTTGTGAAGGTCTTGATCAGCTATGTCACTTAAAAGTCATATACTCTAAACATCATCCATAAACTCTAGAAGTGAGTTGTAAAATTGCTGTTATCATTCTTCTGAAAAATTTCAGCACAATATATTTTGTGCTGCTCTCCCTCTTGTGGGTACACACCCATCTGATGCAGATATCCAACTCAGTTTAATGCTAGCAATTGCTTAAAATTCCAAAGTAATAACTACTTGTGGTTTGGTATGCAGTGCCATAATCACATGGATAGTTTAGATAATTATATTGTTTCAACAACAAATGGTAACTTGAACATGCTAAAACCAGAGGATAGCCTGCTGGTGGCTTTCAGGAGTGTATTTTGGTCTTGATTTGGACTGTTATCAGTGTGCTAAATTTGGAATGTGCTTGGAAAAAAGTTTCTGAACTGAAGTAGTATCAGTACTGCATTTTTTGTAGTTTTAGAAATAAACCTGTTAATACTTTTCTCCCTGCTAATTATTTAAATCAAAGTTGCGTATGTGCCTTCTAATCATCTGTTGATTTATGGCAATCCCATGAATTTCATGGAGTTTTCTTGGGTAAGGAATAGTCAGAGATGATTATCCCAGTTCTTTCCTCTGAAATATGGCCCACAGCACCTAGTATTTGTTGGCAGTTTAACATCTAAGCACTAACCAGGGCTGACCCTGTTTTGCTTTCAGGATCAGATAGGACCTGTTGCCTTTAAGGACATTATAAAAGGCACTAACATTCTAGTAACTTTTGATTGTGTTTTATAGATAGCCACGATCTCTTTTCTACTCTTACGGTATTTATATTGAATGTATTTCTTATTTGATATTATTTTACATTCTTTGCTGCAATGAGTAGACAGTAGATGTTAAATATAGGTTAGAAATTTCTGGATAAACAAAATATTTCAATATATTACCAGTTGCTTTCAATAGTCTCACAGAAATCATGTGCAATATGGCTTTAGCTTTAACTTTACCATCTTGACATGTGTCTTAGTGAATCTTTTTGAGTGAATTTCTGTTTAATTTATTTTGGATATATCCAACCTTTGCAATAGGACACAATCACACAATTCACCATAATTAGGAGCAAATCAGTATAACTACTATGTAGAGTGATTAAACCATCCTGTTTTGTAGTTTCTTAGAATAGTTATGTTATTGCTTTTTTATGGTTTAAAAATGTAACCTCCACTTCCCTTAGAGGCAATTTTCATAAGGTCATCTTATAGCCTATGTTTTCTGTTCCTGATTATTTAATGTGTTTTTAGACAACTAGACAACATTCAACCAAGGCATTGCTAAAAGATATGGTAACTTACTCTTAGGTGGCTTGATAGTTTCACCATCTCCTTTTTCAAAGTAGAGAACTCATGATCCACTTATATGTGTTAAACTTATCAGTTTTGGCATAAATAGATATGTATTAAGTTTATTTAGTGATTCCGATGTTGCATTCTTGCTTAATAACATAAGAAGTACAGTAGGGTCTCACTTATCCAACTTCCACTTATCCAACGTTCTGTATTATCCAACTCAGTTGGCGTTTTTGTAGTCAATTTTTTAGTAGTCAATGTTTTCAATACATTGCGATATTTTGGTGCTAAATTCGTAAATACAGTAATTACTACATTACGTGTATTGAACTGCTTTTTGATTTGTTGTAAAACATTATGTTTTGGTGCTTAATTTGTAAAATCATAATGTAATTTGATGTTTAATAGGCTTTTCCTTAATCCCTCCTTATTGTTCAACATTTTCACTTATCCAACATTCTGCTGGCCCGTTTATGTTGGATAAGTGAGACTCTACTGTACTTTAGATAAAGGTCCACCACATCTGGTGTTCTTTCCAAGTAGCCAACACTGAGTGGTTTATTAAAAACAAGGTAGTCTTATTAACTATCTTTTGTCAGACAAGTCATTTGTTAATGCTAATCTGAGTGAACCCATGTTTTCCCAGATAGATAGGAAACCAATTGGAATTTTTGTTAAATGATAATAGAATAGAATAACTTTATTGTCAATGTACATTGTATAATGAAATTAAATGCTTTCCCCAGCACACACCATAAAAATGTAGATTAGGACTAATAATGGTTGCTAACCAGTCTCGCTATATATTATCTCCAGTATCAGAGGCAGTACGCTCTGTATATCACTTGCTGGGGAATATAAGACAGAGCGTGCCATTGGACACATTTTCTGCTGGTGAACTTGCCATAGGCAGCTGAGTGGCCACTGTGTGAACAAAATGTTCGGTGTTTGCTCAGATGTACATTTTTTTTGCCCTTTATGCTCCTTCTTGTTTTGCTAAGCTTTCCCCCTGCTGTTTACAGTAGTATTAATACAGAAGACATTGAGAATATTTACACATGATGATAAGTAATCCTGGTTTAACAAACCATGATGTAAATAAAGTGTGTAGTGGTTTATGCAGCCTATTGAGTTCTTCTTGCAAGTTGGTAAACCAAGTAGGTTGACCTTAGTGGTGTCTGAACTAGGGATAATGGTGTGCCCTAATAAGCCAGCACATCTAGGCGAACGGCAAACCCTTATTCAAGGCAGTTTCTGGATTCTTACTTATTTTAGCACTCGTGCCATTGGCATCCCATTTAGCTCCCCTTTCTGATTTGTTTGCTTGCTCTGGTGAATAGATTGCACCACCATACAACTCATTCATATTTTGTTGTTTATTAATATAGGACTTCTGGTTTATCAATCTGTAGAAACACAACGACAGACCTAATTTACATAAGACATTAAGCCAATATTTTAAAGACCAGTTGCATAAAAAGAAACTAAAGTTTCTTTACAATATAGCAAGTACATTATATTTGGCAAATAAACTTAGTTTTCTTATAATTTTACGAAGGAAATCACAGTATGTTTTTGGCAAAACAGAACGCATTGTTGTTTTAAATGTATAATAGCAATGACTTCTGGCCTAAAGACCTAACGATAACTGGAGAAGTCCTGTCTTCAGAACATGCTATGCTCTTCATTGAGAAGTAGATCCATTGAGACTAATATGAACAACTATATTCTACAACTGAACATAGCATTTAAGTCTTTCATATCAGTTGCCATGTTTTAACTTTTTAAAGAAAATACTGTATTAGTTATTTTTCTGATGTGCGTTTGTGGCTCACCATCCAGCTTGTGACAGAGTGTGTCCATTAGTCATGGGTTAAGGCATCATGTTTTTAAATTGGCAGAGTGATTTAATGATTACCAACTTAAATCATGTTCCCCTGCTGGAAGACAACATAGACAGGCACAATAATTTACTTTGCCTGATGAGCTGCACCTGCTGACCATCCCTAGGGCAAAGGAAAGGGTTTATTGCTACTGGTATAAATCTCAAATGATGGCTGCTGTCTCCTTCCTTCTCTCCCTTGTGTTTTGCCTTCCTGTCTTGACAAAGTGAGAAGTTAGCCTTCTCCACCAACACCCTACACTAATATTCAAATCCCTAACAGTTTTAAGTCATGTAAGTAGACTTTAATTTGAATGTTCATGTGGTTTCTGCAAACGTATAATTTGGGCATAATTTTCTTATTTGATATATTTCGTCACCAGAATAACATTATTCTAACAATTCATCCGAGGCAATACACAACACAAAATTGGTAATACCTGAAACTATAGCATCCAATAGAACAGCATTGTCAAACATTTGTTGGTGGGTGCTATCAGGTTCTTTTTTTTCAATATGTTTATTATTGTAAACACAGGTAGAATAATAACATTTTATATGTATATTGAAATGGTAATGTATTTTGATGCTATCAGGTTCTAATATTTCATCTGCTGTGCATCCAAATGCCCTTCTGCAGGAAGATCTGTAATGTTGGACAGACTACAACCTGAAGAGGATACATGGGTTGAGCTGGGAGGCTGATCAGTGCTGGATCAGATGCAAAATGTAGGTTATGGAAAGGGCTAATAACTATATTTTTCTTCCCCACCCCATTTTCCTTTTCTATTCCGTATAGTAGGGTACAGTTTGCAGAGGTCTTTTGAAATTAATCTTGAAGACAGCCTGAGGCCATGCCATGAAGCTTTAGGGCAGTGGGTCCCCAGGTGTTTTGGCCTACAACTCTCAGAAATCCCAGCCAGTTTACTAGCTGTTAGGATTTCTGGGAGTTGAGGGCCAAAAACATCTGGGGACCCAGGTCGAGAATCACTGTCCTAGGGCAAGATGTTCCCCACCTCTGACATAGAACAATGTAGAGCCATGTTAAATGCAGGTCAAAACTTAGAATAAAATTAATCCAAATTTAACTCTGAGCAGCTCAGCTGAATGTGAATCTGCAGACGCAATGCTTGCAGAGAGGAAAGCTTTCTTCACTGGAAGTATTGTCACCTTATAGGAGCAAAAGTGCTCTCTATTCTGTGTCTTGTCGCATAAAGGTTGAGTTTTTTGCCATCTGTGCTCTAGTCATCATCCTGCTCATTTCATTTCCCCGAGTGTCTCTGTATACCAGGGAGCCTGTCTTGTCACGGGTTGGAGATGATATTTGGGAGCAATCGTGTCAATAGCCCTGGTTATTGTTTGATTCTTCTTATTGACCAGGGATTCAACAGGATCATCGGTGATGCCAGCCATAGTAACCCTCTAAGGCCTCTTGGAATTTCAAAGGATCCATTAGCCTTTGAGGGTGGAGCATTCTAATCAGTCTTCCACCCTTTCAGGGGTAGGTTGTAGCTGTGATACTAGCCTTGATCAGAAAGTGGTCTGTCCATAACAACTCAGCGGTATTAATCTCCCACAGATTCATATGTTCTGAGCTGAAAATCACATCAAGAGTATGACCTGCCAAATGTGTTGATCCTGAAACCAATTGGGATAGACCCATGTTTGTCATGGATACCATGAACTCCCGAGTGGTGCCTGACAAACTGGTCTCCAGTGGTATGTTGAAGTCACCCAGGAGCAGAAATCTGGGTGACTCCAACAACACATCTGAGACCAGTCCTGTGAGCCACGGAGGCTGTTGGGCAGCGGGATGGACGGTACACTAACAGAATCTCTAGTCTATCCTTGGTTTTCAGACTCAGGTACATACACTCAATGTGATTCAGATTCCTAGTAGGTAGTCTAGTAAGGTTAAGATGGTCTTTATAGACCACAGCTACCCCCCCCCCCCCTTTCCCTCACCTGCTGATGTCGTATCTGGCTAGGAGGGCCAGTGCCCAGGTTGGAGCAATATCATCTCCCAGCCAAGTTTCAGTGAAGCATGCCAGGTCAGCCCCTTCATCCTTGAGGAGATAATAGATTATGTGTATATTGCTCTTAACTGACCTGGCATTACTTAAGAGCAAGGTGAAATTTTGTGGGTGGTCTTCCTCACAAAGTTTCTCAGGCTGGCAGGGTGACCGGAGGGTGGGATAGGTATTAAACACCTTTCTCTCCTTCCTCTATGAGGCCGTGTGACCCTGCTATCGCCATATCTCCCTTTGCCCTGCACAACCTGTATTGCTGCCTCAGTTTCAGTGTACATTGAATTAAAAACAAATAATAAAGGGCAAGAGACACATCCAAATATAAAAAACACAAAAAACAAATTATGAGGCATTAAGGCAACACTTAACACATAACTGTAAAGAGCTGTGCGCAGTGTGCTAGTACATCTAACTTCAGGCAGTAGTTCTTGTAGTCCAGAAGGCAGGCAGCCTGGTGTAGAAGCTGTTACCTTCTGGACTGTTTCTGCCACTGAGCCCAGCAGGCTCTTAAAGGGTCCACCCTTTAAGTACAGTGGCCTTAAGATCTTCCTGTTTTGGTAGCCTATCGACTTTTATAGAGGCTGGGCTGGACTGTTTGGTTTTGCCATCATTCTTGTATAACCTTTCTGTGTCTCTGATATTTTTACAGTCATTGTTTTTCTTACTTTTCTTTTTCTGGGTTCTTTTTTTGGCTCTTACTGTATCGCATTTTATTTATTTTGGTTAGCTGCTGAACTTGATAAGGAAAAGGCAGCAATGAATAATTCAGATAGTCGAACAATAGCGTATGATATGTTATATTGGCTGAGAAAAGATCCTATATTGAAAGACTAAGGTTGCCAATTAAGTCTTAAGGGGTTGGGTCAAAATGAAAGCTTCTGTGAACAGAAGAAGTGTTTCTTCAAGGCCAAGCTCCCAGAGGCAGCAGGTCAAGGAGGAGGAGAAAGGTGACTTTTACCCATCTCTCCCATCATCTCCCATTATCATTGCATGTTATTCTGAAGGATTCCCTTCCAGGATAGCCTTTGAATTTTCTCAAGCGTGGTGGGAGAGAGCAGGACCAAGGTATCCACCTAGCCCCATCCCACAGACTGCACCCTCCAAGAGCAAGACCTTACTTACCATCTTACGTTTCTTATATGATGATCGGCACCCAGAAGTGACATTGGAGGGTTTCTTTTGCACATTTAGGTGTTTTTCTATGTGGTTTTCGAGGAAAACTTGCTTGAAAACATGTTTATATTTAAAAGGGGGAATTTGGACTTTGTAGGCTGCATAAATGTACATTCAGAGGCCACATGAATCAAGTGAGCCACACATATTTATGAGCCTTATGGCTTACCTTCTGACTACTTAACAGGTTTCACTGTGACAGGAGCCTTTATAGGTAAGAATCAATTTTATCAGATGGAACTTTTTTTAAAGTATTCTGCTAATTTCAATAATGAGGGGTTTTTTTTGCAGCCTTGAAGGTAATGATGGTAATTTATGTTGCTGGTAATTTATGTTGCTTAAGTGCCCAAACATATTCTGACATGGGAAATAATAATATCATTTCCCCTCTCAAAATCTGTTTGGGCACTTAAGCAACAGAAATAATCCTAATGAGAACAAAACCTAATATGGTAAAAATGAAACTTTTTAAAAATCGCTACATTAGTTACATTATGGCATTTTTCTTTCTATATTGTCTTCTTTTTATAAATAACAACAGACAAAAGACCATAAAATGTATAACAACCCTCTTTTTTTACTGTAAAACAGAATTGGGGGAGGTGGGAAGGGAAATGACTATAAATCTGTCTCTTACTGCATAACTTCCTTTTACGCTTCCAGTTCAAACTATTTTATAGTTTTGATCTTTCCATCCAAATAGGGAATGTCCTGGACAAAACGCATTTGGAAAACTGAGTTGAGAAATTCCTTTCTGGACCTGCCATAAATGCTCTAAAGTATTGCCCTCTGTATGCCCTGCAAGCTTTTGTTTGACTTTCTCTTGAGTCTAACTTTATTCATGGCTTGGGATTGGCCTCATGCCACTTATTACTGTGGTTTAACTGATTCTTTTTGTTTAATCTGTAGTGAGTCATGCCAGACCCAGAGGCCACTTGTGGAAAACTCAGTTTGAGATCAAGTAGAAAAAAATGCCCTATGGTATCCAAAGAGAAATATAGTCATACAGACTTTTAGACCAATTGTTTTTGAAACATGTACTTGTTCAGGAAAGATAAGAGGTCTAAAACTGTTCAGAAAATACACTATACACAATAATACTGAAAATATTCTTCCTTATTTCTTATGACTACATAATATTTCTTATTACTATATCGGTAAACCTAGCAGTTCGAAAACATGCAAATGTGAGTAGATTAATAGGTACCGCTCCGGTGGGAAGGTAACGGCGCTCCATGCAGTCATGCCGGCCACATGACCTTAGAGGTGTCTATGGACAACGCTGGCTCTTCAGCTTAGAAATGGAGATGAGCACCAACCCCCAGAGTCAGACATGACTGGACTTAATGTCAGGGGGAAACCTTTTACCTTAAAGTTGTACACTACTTCAAGACCCAGAATACTATGTATCCTTGGAGTATGAACCTCGTGGCACTTCCCAGGTGTAATACAAAGTTCAGAAACTACATGATCAGAGATGGTTTGGCATAGCAACCTCTTGTGTCTTTTACTGCTTTTTTCTGGAATCCATTAGTGGCTAAATAAATGTTCTTCACGCTTCCATTCAATTATTACAACTCCAGTACATTTGGCCATGAACCACACATGGCCTATAGGTAGCGGGTTCCCAAACCTAGACTCCATTTCCTAACTGACTTGCTGACAAAATATGCTTCTTTCTGAATCAGCTCTGTTGGACTGCCAGGAATGAAGTCTGTTTACTAGCAGGAATGAAATAAAGGCTGCAAGGGAAAAACTCCCTTTAGCAACAGAGGAATGACCCCACAATCATTCATATTCCTGAAGGGATTTGATCTTAATTGTTGTTGTATGCCTTCATTTCCAGTTTATGATGACCATATCGGTTTTCTTTGAAAGATTTACTCGGAGGGAATTGCCTTTGTCTTCCTCTGAGATTGAGAAAACACGACTTGCCAAATGTCACTTAGTGGTTTCCATGATTGAGCATGGCTTCAAACCATGGTCTCTAGAATTGTAGTCCAGCGCTCAAACCACTACACCATACTGGCGCTCTAAATAAATACATTCCATAGTTTAGTCAATGAGATCAGAATTCCCTAGCAGATTTTGCGTTTTCTCATAGCAATACTGGTGGTTGGAGGAGGAAATCTCACAATGTGCATCACTGTTCTTAGTTTTGAACCTGTTATATTCAGAAAAGATCTGAAGATGGCTAGAGATAGGCTAGAGAGGCAGCATGATACAATGGTTAGAACGTTGGACAATGACTATGGAGAACAAGGTTCGAATCCCCCCTCATATACACATGGAAGGATAGGCTTAAATTGATTTTTTCAGACTGTAACACCCAACTGTCAGGTCCCAAGCGTCAGTGAAATTATTCTCTCCCTCTCATCTTTCATCCTGATGCTGAGGAGCGGCTTCCTTATTGACAGACAAGTCCTCAAGCTCAGCTACCAAACCTGCCTGATCACTTTGTTGCAATAACAAAGAAAAAAGGGTATTTGTTTCAGAAGATGTGTTTCTCTTACTTGATAAGATTTGAAACAGGATAGAAATCCGCACTAAGAATTTGGAGATCAGTTCAACAAGCCTTGATATTTCTCCAGCCATTTCAGCAGATCTGGGCTGCAGACGCATGTTTATGAATTCCAATATGCACCCTACATGTGTGACACATTATACCAGGAGGCTGGTAAAAATATTAATTGCTGTACTTTTAGCATCTATTCTGGCATGTTGGACCGATCTGTCTTGTGTTCCTAAAAACCTAGCCTTCTCTCTTTAAATGCTTCCTTATTATTGAATCCCAGATGGTCTAGGGGGATATCTGGAAGCAGATAGAGAAGCTAAAATGAAAACTGTATCAGTGTAGGAAAATTGCCTTTTCTTCAAAGGAGGTCTTCCCTGTAGTTGATTTCAAATTTTCTGATGAATCTTTATATAGCAATATTATAAAAAAGACAAAATTTAAATATTCAATTGTAGGTCATGTCAGAAACCAAATTGTCAATCCAAATATTCAATTATTTAGCTCTGAAACAACTTCATGGAATTTAAGTTTTCTGTTATTTAACATTTTTTGTGCCATAATTGCATCCATAACCCAAACACACATGCACATAGTATGCTTATATGTACTTTAAACGGTTGCTTAAAGTATTACTAATTTTATACTGGTCTTCACAGCTGCTCCCAATTTATTGCCTTTAGGGAACTTCATTAATGTGTTGTTATTTCCCCTTCCAGATAATTAATGCACGTATTTAAAAAGAATGGACTTAAGCCAGTCTCCATGGCTCACATGGCTCACACCCAGATGCATAGTCCAGTGTTTATGTGTATTGTGGTAAATGTTCAAATTGTAATCTTTTGGATAACTTCCCAGGGAAATGTGCACTTTCTTTTGTCTTCTTAAAACACTGGAAACCTCACTGTTTATAGATTCTGTTTCTCTGATGAATCCTCATAGATGTAGTTCATCTTTCCCATTAAAAGAAAGAGGAAGTTAGTCAATGTTAAGAGATAATGGAGATTTGACTGAAAACAACTGAATGATAATAGAAAAGCAGAGCACATTTAACATGGTTGTTGTATGTGTATGTCACAATAGCTTTTGCTTAGTCAGAATGGCTAAAAAATAAATCCCCAAATAGCCAGAGATCTTCATTACCTTGTCATGGACCTGGCCTATGGGATATTTACCATTAAGTACAAACCAGAAATTCTAACTTGTTTGTTTGACAATCCAAAGTCATAGCCATGGTTTGCTGGTGATATATGTGCTTCTCATGCTTCTGTATCTGACAGTAATCAAAGCAGAGACAGAACATCTGTGGTTTGTATAGCTGGTCTTTTCCTAAACTGGTTATCTTTGGATTGTAACATGGCTGGCATTTGTGGAACATGGGAATTAAGGTGTAAAGCATTTGGAAGCTATGCAAAGTTGGGGAATTTGGCTTAGCTTATTTCATGTGAAGCAGGAGCATTTCTGTGGTGTGTTCCTCATAAGCCAGGATTCCCTATCTTTGGCATTACTATTAAATCCCATTTTAATAAATAGAGCAGAACAGATTTGTGAAATTATTTATTTTCTATCATTTTAGCTGTTTGTAAATGCATGGATTTGATGAATAGCTTTTCAGTGGTGGCCCCCCACCTATGGAACACCCTCCCAAATGAAATTAGGCAGGCTCCCTCCCTCCTGTCTTTCCGGAAAAGAACGAAAACATGGTTATGGGACCAGGTCTTTGAACAAGAGTAGCAGTAGAAATGAGGTATGATAATTATACAACTCACTGATTGCCCCACTGGGACTTGAAACACACCTGAATGTATATTTATATGTATAACTATGTAGGTTTTTTAATGTAAGCTCTCAATTTTAATGTAAGTTTTTAATTTAAATGGATTTTTAAACATGATATAAATTGTTTTGATATATATGTTCATGTTGTAAGCCGCCCAGAGTCCCCTGAGGGGTGAGAAGAGCGGTGTAGAAATTATGTAATAAATAAATAAATAGAGAAATTTGCTGAATAAAACATCATATATTTTTGTATACTTGTCTATTTTCATGCTACGAAGTGTGCTGTTTTGTGAGGTGCTTCATCCTGGAAGTTCTTAGGTCAGAAAGGATGATTTTTAAAAAAAATATCTTTTTACTGTTTTGCCTTTTGGTTTTTGGGGTAGTAGGTTATATGAAGCCAAAGCTATCTCTTGTTTTGGAAACATCCTTGCTAAATGGGATAAGCTTCTTCAGTATTCCTGCTATGCACTCACATTTTTTCTATATAGGTCTATGATGGTGGGTGGCGAACTTGTGGCCCTACAGACTTTTTGAGAGTTGGAGGAATGTCATCTCTGATCAGCCCTTGTCCCATGGTGAAAGTGTTGAAAGTTGCAGAACTACAACAATACCCTGAGGGCCCGATTTCCCACCCCTTAGGCATTGTATATCTTTCATGCTTGTATATAGTGGCCCGTTTGAGGCACCACTAAAAGGCAATGAATGATTCATCAGACTAACAATGTGGTAGATAAAATGGATTTGAGAACAGTAGAATAGCAGGAAGTAGCCAGAGAAAGTTAAAATCTTTTTCCACTTGATGCATTTTCCCCATACCCTGTTTTGCAACTGCTTTGTAACTCATGTTTAAAAGCAAATACATTAATTCCAGCTTTATTTAGATGGCAAGATAGTAACTTCCTTGGTCTTAAATGAAATATGGAACAGCAATAACATGTATCCTGGAGCAAGTGTAAAAGGTCTCCTTTCCACCCATACCAAATCTGTTCTGTTTGCAAAAGCCATTATGGCATAGTGGTTTGAGCGATGACACTGGAAACCAGAGTTTGAATCTGTGCTTGGCCATGGAAATCGACTGGACAAGTCACAATCTCTCAGCCTCAGAGGAAAGCAAAGAGAAACTCCCTCTGAGCAATTCTTGCCAAGAAAATACCACGTCAGGTTTGCCTTAGGGTTGCTGTAAGTTGAAAACAGCTTGAAATCACACGGCAGCAACAATCTGTGTGTGAGATAGCTCGGGTTTGCAGGAGTCTATGGCTTATACTCAAATACAGTAATGATTACTATTTGATTTTTGTAGTGCTTTATTGTACTCTGTGTGTGTATGCACAGATGTGTGAGTGTTTTGCATGCATGTATATATGCTGTGGAAAGTTTAAAAGGAACTAAACAAAACATTTCAAAAGTAACACATTCCAGAACAATAACACAAAAAAGGGAAAAAATTACAAAGAGTGAGAATTCACCATCCATAGAGAACAGCTGAAGTGGATTAAGAGTGGTTTATTTTCCTTAAGCTAACCCGTTGATGAGTATGTACTGTTTTCAATGGGAAAATGCTGACAGAGGAGATACAACAAATGTATTCAGGTTTGCACTGTGATAGGCGTGGCTGAGAGTCACAGTGGCCTCCCCCTCTCTCCTCTTTTTTTATTATAGAAAAATAGCTTTGTAGGGTGGGAGGACGGGGTGATGGGGAGGTGTTTGCAGTGTTGTTTAGGCATCAGTGGGTTGGGCTGCAGCTTCCTAGAGCAGCAAGGGTTGGCTCCCTGCCACGCTTCTCCTCCGGCTGTGCGCTTGAATGGGAAGGACCCGGGAGCAGCTGTACCTAGTACTGGGGCTTTGCACACTCTGCAGACAGGACCCTTTCACTCCCCTCCATGGAACAAGCTCAGTATGTTTTGTATAAAAGGTAAGGGGTCTTTTCTGCAGCTAAGTGACTTTTGTGTGGAGCTAGGAGGACTGTGTTTGCATACTTTGGTTTGTTTTAAACAACTATTCCAGCCACTGGCTATCAACTTCTCAAACATCTCTTAGAGGCTTATAAGAAGTTTTAATCTTTGGTCTTTAGTCTCGAGTCAAAGACCTGTACATAACCCTTTGCCTTTATGTACAGAAAGAAAACACATCCTTGACTAGAATGCTTCAAATGCTACATCTAATCCTTTCCTATACAAAAGAACAGGCATACTCTGTAGGGTGTAAATTACTGAGCATGCCAAGTGTTTGAAATATAATTGCCTGTGTCGTTGGAACTTTAGGAACAATGTGTTGGATGCAGCATGCCCACAGGCTGTGTTGCTTAATAGGATCTATCAGACAATATGTTCATATAATTCTTTTCAAAACAGTATGGGGTCCAATGAATGGCCTGAGGGACTGATAAACATTGTCATTACATAATGCAAAATCCAGTTAAACCAATGTTTTTTCACAAGAATTGTCAAATATAAAAGGGTGTGTATGTATGTGTGTAAGAGAGAAACACTGCAATTTTGGTTTTGTGCAAAATTGGATATTATCATGGAGTTGTGGCATTACAGAATAAGCAGATGCATTCTGTGTGTTTGTTGTTTTTTACTCGTGTCAGAAGTATGTTTGCTTAGACTTGCTGTGTCTACTTTTGGGAATAATAAAGTGATATATTAAAGTTAAAGCAAAGAGGTATTCTATTAACTGTGATTTGTTTGATGATAGTGAAATAAAATGAATATTTTATGATCACCTATACAGATTGAAGTACTGCAGTATAAACTTCAAACCCATTTTAACAAAATTACAGAATAAGCTAATTAGGGAGGATTTTTTATGTTCCTTTCTGTGTTAGGGACTGTTTATCATTGGGGGGGGGGGGAGGATGTGGTGTCTTGAACGCTTTTGAGGTGGTGGGGTTGAGGGTGGATTAGCTAGAGCTGGATGAAGCTGGAGTGACAGGAAAATGCAGGCCACTAGGTAAAGGATATTTTCTCTAAAATTGGAAAAAGTTAGAGATCTTCCAAGTACTTTTCCTTGGCTAAGGAAATATGAAGGAAACTACAATAAATTCCTGCAATCTTTTCTCTGCCTTTCCTAGCCAACCAAGAAAAAAGTGAAAAATAAACTGTTTTAGCCAATATTGAGCTTGTAGCTGAGCAGCAGGGAAGTGGGGGTTGGTTTCCATTGCCTCCTCCGTCCAAGACAAATTGTAAAACACTGGGAACAAAGAACCTTGGGGAAGGGCCTCTTTAAGGCTCTCATAAGATGCCCAAAGAAACTTGCCTTTCTTGTCCAGAGGTTCCCTTATATGGTGGCAGAGGAGTGACAGATGCCTCTAAAAGAAATGTTTCCTGAAGACAGGAGTAAAGGGATGGCCATGTCTATGGCTTACCAATGGGTAGAACTCAAACCTTTTGACTTTCTTTAAGAACTCTTCTGACTGTGTCATATTTTTCAATCCCAATGTTGTTTTCTCACCTCCTCAATCCCTTGTTTCTCCAGTTGGCTTCGATGAAAGAAAGTGTCTTCAGGTTTGGACCCACTGAGTTTACTGTCGAATGGGGCTTCTTATTATTGTGCCTATTTATGCTAAACTTGTAGTCCTTTGTAAAGTTGGATTGTGCTCAAATATAGGAGTAAGGGCAATTTCCTCCACTGTGCTCCCAGAGTGCCAGGAAGCAGCTGAATGGTCATTCTGAATATGCTCAGAAATTCTGTCACGGAAATTATAACTCTTGTTGAATGCAGGAGACACAGTAACGGCATTTTTGCAGGTTGACCTAAGGGCATGAAAGAGAAAAATTGGATATACTGGGGTAGGTGAAATGATTGGATGGTGCCTTTCCTAGTGACCAATTGCCATCTTTAGAGGATTGGGCTACAGTTCTGGAGACCAGGGTTTAAATCCCCAATTGGCCATAAAAACCCACTTTCTCAGCCTCACAGAAAAACAGAAGCAAACCTCCTAGGAACAAACCTGGCCAAGAGAACCCCATGATAGATTTGCTTTAGGCTTGTCATAAATTGGAATTAACTTGAAGTCACACAACAACAATGAAGAAACACCCAGATCAAACGTATACTTACACTTTTGCCCTTTGTACCACTTCCAAAACAACACAAAAATTAAACAAGACCAAGACACAGCCCATCCCTTTTATACACTCCAGCACAGAACATTGATACTAGTTTGCTGCTCTTTAGAGCATATTTCAGTCCCCACACAAAATAAAACGAGTTGATCTTCAAGGCAACTTTCTTTCAGTCTGCATCCCTAGGGCTGTAATCTTCTTGGGGCTTTATGCTATCACAGGGCTAGACTTTTGCATAGTCAGACTATTCTTTCACTCCTGGATCCTTCTGGTAACCACAATACTTGTTTATTCAAGTTGCCTGTTGACTTATGTTGACCCCAGAAATGTTATAGGATTTTTTTAGGCAAGGGATAATCATGCTTGCCATTTCCTTCTCCTGAAGTATAATCTGCAATAGAATACAAACAGAGGCCACCAAAAACTTTGAAAAATAGTTTGTCTTTTGTATCTGCTGAAGTCTGATTCCAGGACATTCCATGGATACCAAAATCCATGGATGCTCCCATTATATACAATGTCATAGTAAAATAGTGTCCTTATATGAAATGGAAAAATCAAGGACTGCTTTTTAGATTTTTTCTGTTTAATATTTTCAAGCAGTTGATAGATTAATTTGTGGATACAGAGGCAATGAATATGGTGGAGCAACTGTATTTTTAAAAAACATTGGGTAGTGTTGGAGCTACCCAACATTGGCTAAAAACATTGGGTAGTGTTCATGTCCTGCTCATACAGTGTCATAATAAAATGGTGTCCATTATATAAAACAGCAAAATCAAAATTTGCTTTTTAGAATTTTAAAAATGAAACTGGAAACGGTTTAATCTATAGATCTAGAAGCTTGACTATATCTTAATTTCCCCCCCAAATCATGACTTCCCTTTCTCCATCTATATTGAAATCAGTGAAAATAGATGGATGAGGAAAGTTTTCCAGGTGACCAGAAATGTTGTAAGGAACATGTTCAAAAATTGTTATGTCGTTACATTGATAGGGAGGAACAGAGTTACCTTGTATGTCTTCTTACACATGAATAATTCCTGAAGTAATAAGACATGGTCATTATGTCATGGAATTGTTTCTGTTTTAAAGGTTAAAAAATTAGACAAAGTTTGGAAAACCTTAAGACCAGCAGTTTTACTCCCTTTCCTTCCATGCTTTGTGTTCTGCTTGTTTTTGGCTTCATTTCAATGACTTTTACCTATTTAAGTTGTTGTTATCAGCTACTACACACATAGTTTATAATATGAGATCAGAGGGAATTTAAAATACTAGAAGCTATCAATAGGAAATAAACTTGTTTTTAGTTTCTTAAATGCCACAGCATGTTCTGAAACACAGCCTACAGCATCTGGAATGCATTAGCAGACTTCTATCCAAGTACTAATCAGGGCTGACCTTGCTTAGCTTCTAATTGGGTGGGATCTGATGCTTTGGGATATTTAGGCCTTACTTGGAGGTGGGGGTGGGATCTGGAGTGCCAAAAAAGCTCTTGCGCCATATCAATTTTTTTACTTTAAATATTACTTTCTTTTCCATGCCTTTGTCATTGAATTATCCTAACCGGTGTTTGTAATCCAGCCCAAATTATGGTTTATACCAGGGGTCCCCGAACCAAGGCCCAAGGCCCATGGGCAGAGCGGCTTAAAGAGCTGGGCATGTTTAGCCTGCAGAAGAGAAGGCTGAGAGGAGACATGATCACCATGTACAAATATGTGAGGGGAAGTCATAGGGAGGAGGGAGCAAGATTGTTTTCTGCTGCCCTGCAGACTAGGACACGAAACAATGGCTTCAAACTACAGGAAAGGAGATTCCACCTGAACATCAGGAAGAACTTCCTCACTGTGAGAGCTGTTCGACAGTGGAACTCTCTCCCCGGGGCCGTGGTGGAGGCTCCTTCCTTGGAGGCTTTTAAGCAGAGGCTGGATGGCCATCTGTCGGGGGTGCTTTGAATGTGATTTCCTGCTTCTTAGCAGGGGGTTGGACTAGATGGCCCATGTGGTCTCTTCCAACTCTACTATTCTATGATTCTATGATTCTATGATTCTAGATGTGGCCCTCCAAAGTTATTTACTCAGCCCATTACCTAAACTTTAGACTTAGGATTGCCCTAAGTCTGAAACTACTTGAAGGCACACAACAACCCTCATTAACTTGACTACCTCATTAGCCAAAAGCAGGCCCACACTTCCCACTGAAATACTGGTAAGCTTATATTGGTTAAAATTGTTCATTTTAAATATTGTCTTGTTCTTTCATATTTTTTGTGCATAGGAATTCGTCCATGTCTCCCCCCCCCCCAAACAATAACTTGCCGCCCCAAACAGTTTGAGGAACCATAAACTGGCCCTTGGCTTTAAAAAGTCTGAGGACCCCTGGTTTATACTAACAGTGGTAGCATTAATGTGAGACCGTGCATCATGGTTGATGATTAAAAAAAGAAGAGGGGAAGGAGAAGGCTTTTGGAATGTTTATAATGTCTCAACTACAGATAAGAGGTCTGAAAATGTTTGTACCTTGAGGAAAAGCAAATACAAACTGAAAAACATCAGGCGTATGCACACAAAACTCCTTTAGAGATTCCAACGATTGACATACCTTTATTAGACTGGCCAATAATGTTTTAACATAGATTTGTGAATTTGTCCTGTAGGTAGCACAGCTGGCCCATATTTCATCAATATTATTATTTTAGCATTCTATCTATATGTTATAATTTTTGGGGGATTGTTTCATTCATTTTTAATCTGGCTCATAAGCAGACATAGCAATTGCTCAGGTTTTAGATTTGGTTATATTGGTTATATGATCACACACAATCATATAATTGGATTTGAGTGCCATGATTGTCAAGTTACTGAAATTTAAGAAGCAGTAGTATGGAGTAAAGAGAAGGAAAAGTGTGAGATGCAAGGCGAAATGATACTTGTTTCCAAAATTACTTCCAGACACAATATTTGACTTTCTTATTTTATTTTAAAGGAAATACAGGGAGTGCTGTAAACTGGGTGTGTAAACTCTCTGGCTGCACTTATAAAGCATTTTCCATACCCTTGTTTTACAGCTGTGCACTTGGGGAAGAAGGGTAGGGGAAATATTTTCTTCTAATAATAGTAATAAGTTATGTTGGAGACCATGCTGAAAAATCTTGGGCATGTGGTTGTTGCTCCCTAGGGAAAGGTCTAGAAATGCCAATTTATCTTCTGTCTTTTTTTTAAAAAAAATACATCAATGGTTCCTTCACCAGTTGTCTTGTGTGTGATATACATGTAAAGGCATTCCTTGAATTCTTTTCTTGGCAGCGTTTCTTAGAAAAATATGTATAGTTTGGAATCAGAAACAGATTTTTATGGTGTCTTGAAGCACATCAATTTTCAAAGTTGGAAAACAGTTTACATTCAGAGGTGCATTGTTATCTTTCTTAAGGAAGAAAAGTAATGTATATTTATTTTTGTAATATGATTTTCCCAAAAAAGCCCATTTGGAGACTGTAATTTGGTCATGCTAGGTGCAACAAAAGCTTCAATTGGTTCATTAATGTGAGCTCAATAATCAAGTAGCCTTTACATTGGCTAATAAGATATAATTTATTGTGTAACATGTTATCCAAGGCTGGAGTTAAAATTGCTGGAAGAAACATTAACAACCTTAGGTATGCAGATGATACCACTCTGATGGCTGAAAGTGAGGAAGAGCCAAGGAGCCTTATCACCAAGGTGAAAGAAGAAAGTGCAAAAGCCGGGCTGCAGTTAAACATCAAGAAAACCAAGATCATGGTAACCAGACTGATTGACAACTGGCAAACAGAGGGAGAAAACATGGAGGCAGTGACAGACTTTATATTTCTAGGTGCGAAGATCACTGCAGATGCAGACTGAACCCAGGAAATCAGAAGATGTGTACTTCTTGGGAGGAGAGCAATGGCCAATCTCGATAAAATAGTGAAGAGCAGAGACATCACACTGGCAACAAAGTTCCACATAGTTAAAGCAATGGTTTTCCCCATAGTAACTATGGATGCCAGAGCTGGACCATAAGGAAGGCTGAGAGAAGGAAGATAGATGCTTTTGAACTTCGGTGCTGGAGGAAAATCCTGAGAGTGCCTTGGACCGCAAAGAGATCCAACCAGTCCATCCTCTAGGAAATAATGCCCGGCTGCTCAATGGAGGGAAGCATATTAGAGACAAAGATGGAGTATTTTGCTCACATCATGAGAAGACAGGAAAGCTTGGAGAAGATCATGTTGCTGGGCAAAATGGAAGGAAAAAGGAAGAGAGGCCGACCAAGGGCAAGATGGATGGATGGTATCCTTGAAGTGACTGGCTTGACCTTGAAGGAACTGGGGACGGCGACGGCCGACAGGGAGCTCTGGCGTGGACTGGTCCATGAGATCACGAAGAGATCACGACTGAGTTAATGATCACTCACAATGTTATTACTTAGTATTTTTTAAAAGAACTCAACTTGGGAACACAGTAACTATGGCTTCTCTTTGTACTCTATATTAGGTCTTTAGAAAACATTTTGACTGCATCCTCTGCCACTCCACATGGAAGCAAAGTCTATTAAATTCAGTGGCACTTCTTCATGTCTTTGTGATTCATATACAACATATATGTGAGTCACCTAAGCCTACACCTTACATCTAGAAGTTGTTGCTTGTCATACCAGGAACACCTTTTGAGATTCCCTTTTCTGGATAACTATTTCACCTTGTAACCCTATCTAGAGGTAAATGCTACTAAACTATTTCATGCATGGTCACACTTTTCTGGATTATACTTATTAAATGTTTTCCTATTTTAAAAATATGCCTGCATGCCAAAAACTAAGTACTCTAAAGACCCCAAATCTGGTCTGATCTTCGCAGCTAAGTGGGGTCACCAGGATCTGTAGACTATATTTTGGAGGAAGGAACTGGCAAAACCACTTCTGATTATCCCTTTCCTTGGAAAACCATATGACATTCAACAGACAACTTGAAGGTACATACACACTCAGAAAACTAAGGAAAAATGAAACATTACATATATTATTTCTAATGTAGTTTGACATAAATTATAGTGCTTGAAATATCAAAATAGCACTTTATTCAGGCAACAATTGCCAGTGGAATACATATTTAAAAATATTCAAGACTTGGTCAAGAGTTCATGGAACACGTGAACTCTAGTTTTGCGAAGTTATGAGCAAGAAGAAAACAATAAAAAAGAGAATAAACCACCAGAATATACATATACATATACTTCTCCCTGCATACAGAAAACTCTAAGGAAGTTCATAGAGTTGCCATAAGTCAACTTGAAACTACATAGACCACATACAAGAGCAAGGATAGACAAATTTTGGCAGAAAATGATTTTTTTCTTAATATTTGTCCAGATCTGAGGAAAAAGAGGATTCGGACCTACAATCATATCACTTAGGAGATCTTCCAAAGACTGTCATGAAGTCAGAGATAACCCACTCCCAATTAAAATATTTATTTAGTGCTGGTGAGCAAATAAATACATTTACAGGTTTTAGTTAAGAACTCTTAATGTATTTTCACCAAGTAGCCATTACAAGCTGTTTTTTCTGAGGAAATACAGTAGAGGCTTATCATCCCTATGCAATAATTCACAGGTAAAATATCATGGGAATAATATTACAGCCACACACAGGGCCCATTTCAAACCAGCCTCTGATAACCTCCAGCAAAAAAGGAATGCATGCCAGAGGTAGAAGAAAAGGCTTGGATGTCAAGGTGGCAGGCATCAAGAAAGAAATACTGAAATTAGGGTGGCCTCTTTGTCAGAGAATACATCTTTATTTGAAGGGAAACACTGTTTAATGGTCAAACAATATACAAAGATTGGTTTGAGAACTTTACTTGGAAAACAAACTGGGCAGACACATAGATCACAAACTTTGCCACTTGAGTGAGATGTTTCAATACTTCTTTTGAAATTACAGTTATTATAATTTACAGCTATACATATAAATTGGTAGATGCATTTTATGGAAATATGTCCCTTCCTTTTTAGTTTCTTTCTTCTTTTTTGTAAAAATTGCCATCCTATACAAAACTGAGATGATTAGAAGGAATTATACAAGGACCATATTTCAGAAATAAAAGCAAATTATGTATAGATTGACAACTTATTATAAGAGCCACATTCTATTACAAGATTAAAATGCAACCATTAAAAATCTACTTGTTTCATTTTCTTTTGCCAATGATCCCGACCAAATATACTTTAGATTTAAATTTCCCAAAGAAAATGAAGATGTATAGAAAAATTGATGATGTTGCTTTATATAGATTAGTGGTTCTCAACCTTTGGATCCCCAGGTATTTTGGCCTACAACTTCCAGAAATCCCAGCTAGTTTACCAGCTGTTAGGATTTCTGAGAGTTGAAGGCCAAAACTTCTGGGGACCCACAGGTTGAGAACCACTGATATAGATGGTATGGTGTACAGTGAGGTCATTTTATACCCTTAGACCTCACACATCCTGAAACCAGTTTTTGTGTTAGCCATTAAACCAGGAACACTTTCTCAGAATACCAGAGAAGCACTGTATCATTTTCTCATTCCCCAGACCCCCATAAAAACTTGTCCTTTCATGTGACGCCTCAATAAAATGACTAACTGAATGCTTTTACCCATATTCATCCTGTTAATGCTTCTTTACCCACACTCAGGTTTAGCCTGAAGGGGTTTTACTTATTTTCGTTATCTATACTTATGATACTAAGAAGCTTATCACTTGACACTGTTATACCACTGCCTTGTGTAAATCCTATCTTTGCCTGGAGCTTGACAGTCACAGTTGTGGTTCTTCTGGTGCTGTACTACATTCTGAAACCATTGAGTTATTTGGAAATCCACATTTTCCCCATTTGAAATAATCTGTTAATAACTCTCCTTCACAGTGTGGTTTAATAATCACTCTATATGCAGATATCTCCATTTGATTGCAATATTGGAAGCGTAATGTGTGTGATGTGGTTTCATGTGTCCTGAAAAACAAAATTCTTATTTAAGAAATGCTTTAAATCAGAAATAGTGAAAACTTAAAGTACGTTTTTTTACTCACAGCTGTCCTATTTGTTATCACATCCAATGAGTAGCAAGTAAGTAATCTGAGGTTTACTTCATTCCCGTATCTGTATTTATAATTTGTATTCAACCAGCAATAACTGATTCCTCTTGGCTCATATACTAATTATGAACACAGATTCAGGAAACATGTTTTCACACATCAGAGTGACAAAACCATATATATATGAAAATCAGACACACCCATTCCTAGTCAGATTCCCAAAGAAATATCAAAGGTGGGACCCTATAATAATCATGGGGTTGCCATAACTTGATAGATAGCTTGAAGGCACGCATCAAAGTATCCAAACCAAGATAAGCCAAACATCAAAATAATATTTTCTCTAAGTCTTGGGTCTTTTAGCCAATATGTAATGGATGGCTGACTTAGCCTGAATGCTAGGAGGAGAAAGAAAAAACAGCAGCACCAGCTGTGGGGGTTGATGAAGGGGGACCCAATTATACCATTTGCCTGAACAATGTTCAGCAATCTAGATTATGACTGTAGGCATCTTTTAGCTTCATCTGTATTTGTTCATACCACCATATTCTCTCTTTGCAGTAAAACACTCTATTAATTGCTTATCAGCTAACCATAGATTGTGGCCACTATTGTCTTTCCTTTTTAAGAAAATCTATAGATAAATGTATAAAGCTATGCTTCTCAATCATGAGAGTAAAAAAACAACAACAATTTTTTTTGCTGGGGAAACAGGTGATATGGCCACCATACTGGACTTGTTAACTGGCTTCGTAAAAGATGCTTATGTTTCTCATGTCATTTCTCATGTCACCACATGATACTCTAATGATATAGCTGTAATACTGTGTTTTCATAAATGTGGGTTATGATGTTTACAAAGCTCTTATTAATAAATGTTGTCAAAATACATAAATTTAATTTCAGCAGTTTTCTGATGCAGTTTATGATTTTCAGAATGCAATCAAATGCACACTGGGAAGTTCTTCTTAACTCTTTAGCAGCTTGCAGTTGACATGTGTGGGACTGCAGTGTTACCAGATCTCATTTTAAACATTGAGTTTTCTTACTAAAGCAAATTCCAGGGAAGTTTGTACAACTGTTCACATCAGTAGGTATGAAAAGAATGTTTTAGTACAGAAGAGTTATGCAAGATTCCATACTCACAGTTTAAAAATAATTGCATACACAGAGTTAATAAAATATATGAATATTTTATATGCAACATGAATAATATATAAATATTTTGTTTTTATAAGCCTTCCAAATATTTAAATTAAATAATTCCTTGATATTTCTTTGGCAGCATTCATATGTTGCATCACCAGCTGTCTAAACAGAAGAGTCTATTTCACAACGATTAATGCCTAAGGGCTGTAAATTGAAACATTACATCAGTACAGGTTGAGTATCCCTTGTCCAAAATGCTTGTGATCAGAAAGGTTTTGTATGTTGCGTTTTTCAGATTTTGGTCTACATGATGACATATCTTCAGATGAGACCAGGTCTAAACACAAAATGCATGTATGTTTTATTAACACCTCATAAACGTAGTCTGCAGATAATATTATATGCAATATTTTAAAATAATTTTGTGCAAAAAACACATTTTATGTACACCAAACAGTCAGAAAACAAAGTTTTCACAATCTGAGCCACCCATGTTGGACAATCTATGTTAGTTTCAGATTGTGAAGTGTACGGTATGTTGGATTCAGTACAGCATGCTTTTCTGTAGTAACACTGTTTATTTGAATCAGCTCTTTTTGTAATCTCAGTTTGTCTTTGTAGATGTTTCACTTTTGTTGACTTGCATTAGCGAGTAACATTATTTTGTAAAAACAATATGAGCTAAGAGTAATAAGTATTTCTTTCAGCCACATTGTAGCTGGCATTCTAAACAAAGGATCTTTGAACAATTAACAAAAAGTGAAACTTTGAAAACTAAAAAGGGCTTGATTTTTTAAAGTGCCTTCTATCTGATGAACTTATCAGATGGTGCGTTATAAGAACTATTACACTGTAGCAATTTGAATAGGGCTCTTCCCAGGCTGCATCACCAGTGCAATGTAGACCTTTAGGTGTTGGACTACGACTCTGGAGACCAGGGTTAAATGCCTGCTTAGTCATGGAAGCCCACTGAGTGACCTTGTGGAAATCACACTCTCTCAGCCTCAGATACACATATACTGTAAAGGCTTTTTTTGGCTAAGAATGCTCTGTGATATGTTCAGGGTCAGTCTGAATGACTTGAAAGCACTCTTCAGCAAGCACTTCCATATGTCTTCTCCCATAAATCTGTCCCATTTCTGTAGTGATCTGTGAGTTTTGAAGGACACCGTGAATATATCCTTGCATAAAAGAAATACACTTTCTTTCAAGATGTGGATTTTAACTGTATTTTGATACTGGGTTTGAAGTTGTGAAATACATTGGATCAATATTTGAATAACTGAATGTGTAAATTGGGTCAGTTTGGATGAAAGTTTGCAAAGATATAATAATAATAATAATAATAATAATAATAATAATAATAATAATAATAATAACAACAACTTTATTTTTGTGCCCCGCCTCCATCTCCGTGAAGAGACTCAGGGCAGCTTACATGGGGCCAAGCCCGAATGACACAATTTAAAATGTAATTACATTAAAATGCATTAGAACAATGTAAGACTAAACAAGACAACATTATAACAATATATAAAAAGGCATCAAACCAACAGCCAATATCAGTTTCACTTTAATCCTTCATTTTAAAGGCATGCAATGGGTGGTCGATCTTTTGGGGGAGGGGGTGTCAGGGTGAGAAAGTAAATTTCACAGAAATATATCATAGGTATACCTTGTGGCATATCAAATATACTGTCTGTGTTCCTCCAGCTCTCTTTCAACATCTTTCTAATGCCCCACTGTGTCTTAAAAACTGCTACCTGATCAGAGAATGAGAAGGAAAGGAGGAGATGGACAGTTGTAAAAGGAGGGAGCAAGTTTGTTTTCTGCTACTCAAATTGCAGGAAAAAAGATTCCACCTATACATTAGGAAGAACTTCCTGACAGCAAGAGCCGTTCGACAGGAATATGCTGCATTGGAGGAGGATGGATTCTCCTTCTCTGGAGGTTCTTAAGCAGAGGCTGGGTGGCCATTTGTCAGGGATGCTTTGATTGTGTGTTCCTGCATGGCAGGGGGTTGAAGTAGATGGCCTTTGTGTTCTCTTCTAACTCCATTTCTATGATTTTCATAATCACAATGTTGTTTATGAAGTTGTATACAGACACACCTCTCTCAACAAAGCCTCTGATAAAGAAGCTCCTTTTTACATTCCTTTCAATACCCATGTAATATAATGAGTGTGTTGAAAGAACACAATGTGCTATACAGAGCTCCTGTGTATCCCATGATTGTACATACACACTTAGTATCCTATTCCTTGAGGATTCACACATGCAGAAGAACAAAACTGTATCCTACTTTTCCATTTCTTGAGCTCCCATTTCAAGAATTCTTCAACTTTCAAATAGCAAAGCATTAAGAAACAATATAAATATCTTATTGTTTTAATTTTAATCTACCGGTAATTAAAATTTAATTTTTGGAATTTTATGTGTTTTTAGGAATTGAATAATTGCCTCTATGGTAAGCCGCCTTGAGTCCCCTTCAGGGTAGGGAAAGGTGGGATTTAAACAGAGTAAATAAATAAATACAACCATTATTGCCACATTTCAGGTCAATAGGGAGGCATTTTGTGCATTGGATATAATTAAAAGAGTTATGGAAGGGCCTATAGAAGGGTGGGGCTACCTTCTTTTGGTTGCTGTGCAGTATTTTAATGCATTTGGATTAGCAGACCTGATACTGTTAATCTTATCCTGACTGTATCTGGATTGGCAGCTAATACAAACTGTAAATTTAGCTGCTTTTCACAGATGTAAATGCTTTGCTCTGATAGTACTAGGATGTACCAGTCTTAGCAGCTTTGTCATGCCACTGTTGTTTTAGATTAGAGACATTTCTTTTTATTTACTTTTGGCAGCAAATCTTTGGTCCCATGTTTTTTTCAGATGTTTCAACAGCTGCATGGAATAGTCTGAAATCCTCTAATATTGTGCAACATAATAGCTTTTGTTTCAACATCAGCAAAAACTACTTTTGAGGAATATATTTTCTTTTCCTTTTTTTAGCATGCAGCACACTGTCTCTGAATGACAATGAACATGTTTTCTCATTTTTATAAAGAGAGACAAACTAATCCTAAAGGGGACATTATATAGCAATCTAAATATGGTGGTCCATAAAAAGAGCTGGGTTAAAAGGAAATGTAGTTTAAAGAGACATTTTCTCTCCTAGTGACACCATCACTGTTGCATCTCTGAGAATGACCTTTTATTAATGAATAAAATTGTTAATTTTAGATAATTTTATTACCTGTTTAAAAAACTTCCCTGTAAGTAACAGCACAGTAGGAAATACATCTGCCCAGTTAAGACGCACTTAGACTATTACGTTCAAATAATGTATTCAAATAATGTTGATGTGAATAATTTAAACTGTTTTTATCCCTGAAGATTTCAGCCATCAGCCCGCTTGGTTCATTTCAGGGGCCCTTAGAAACATATGATTATAGCATTTTGATTTCAGTTTTACTGCCATAATCCCATTATATGCAATTGTGGGATTTAAAGTTTAGGAAAGGGTATTAATATTTCTCTGCTATAGGGCTCTAGTGCTCCCAAACTTCACATTTCAGGATTCCATGGGATGCAGCCATGGCTTTTAAAGTGAATGAAAGTGTTGAAATAGTGTACTGTGAAAGGTTTTGATCTTATATATCTCATAGCTATGCTTTCCATATTCCAGCTTCCTCCAGTCTTCAAGGAAAAGGGGAATTATTTCAGCTGATTTCCCAGCAGAATCCAACCAACTCATCTCATAATTTCTTTTTTAGGGCACACATCTATTATGATCGTACCCCCAACAGACATGAACAAAGATTTTAGTTAACTAACTAAAATGTTTAACCAAATGATTCCCCCCTCTGTTACTATACTGTAACCCACATGTGTTAAATTTAAGGCCTTTGGACTAAATCTGGTCTGCCATGCCATTTTATGTGGCCTGTGAAGTGCTAGGACCTCCCCCAGCTCTGACAAGTGCTCATCCTAAACTATCCAATAGCAGACTTAGACAAATGCTGGGTTGCATCTGCTCTTGAGCCAACTAGCACTGAGCATGAGGGTGAGAAGAGCAAGAAGGCAGAAGGGGAGGCTGTCTTCACTTGAGGGGTGCAGTAGAGGGGGAGCAATGGTTCAAAGGTGGGGAACTTGGCTTGACTGATGGATGAGGTTACCAGTGGCATGTTGCAACAGTGGGGACGTGGTGTGACAGGCTTGCTGAGTGGCCAGTTGCAAGGGAGGAGAAATGAGGGGAGGCAGGTGGTCACTATGTGGAGACAGGAGAGTAAGAAGCAGAGGTCTCATGGAAGATGCATTATGTGTGGAAGAAAGGAAAGAAGTAACAAACCCTTTGGATGGAAAGGGAGGAGGAAAAAGAAGAAGTGAGGGCAGGAGTCAGGGGGGAGAGTCCGTTGGGGACAGTTGACTATCTAGGGGAGGGAGGTTATGCATGAGGTGAAAGAAGGGAAAGGTGAGGCGAAGAAACAATGGACAATTCCCTGAGGAAAGAAGAGGAGGCTGCTCAAGAGATGTGTGGGAATGTCCTCCCTTGGGGTGGGTGAAGGGAGGTAGAGAACCGTGTTAAGGATAAAAAATAAAGCTAACAATTATTATTATAGTAGTTGTTATCATCATCATAATTATCATAGCCACTTACTGTTTTATTGTTATAGCCTCCCACTATTTTTGTTATTATTGTTATTCTTATTTATGTGGTGCCATCACTCAAATAGCATAGTCTGAGCATTGGACTACAACTCTGGGGAGCAGGGTTCAAATCCCTCCCTGGCATGGCTATCCACAGGGTTATGCTTGGTAAGTCAACACTCTCTCAGTTTTAGAGGAAGGTTAAGAGAACCTAGTGAAAGGTTCACCTTAAGAATTGACACAAGTCAGAAACAATTTGAAGGCACACAACATAACTGTATGATCCATTTGGTATCTCAGGTTATTTAATAATATGTTAAGGTGTAGTTACATTTCTCTACTGGTCATATAATGCTGTTCAATCTGCATTATAATGGTCTTGTAGATGGGGCCATTGTTGTAAGGCATCTAGGACTAAAATGGAGAATTGATTTCCCCCATATTTTATTGTGCTTTCCAATACATATGTATGAAACAATTCAAAAGAATAGATGAATATTCAACATATTCTACACTGAGGATGAATATCGAAACTGGAGACAAGTTAATTACATTTATGTATCATTTAGTCCCACCCAAAAGACTCCTGTACCTATTTTAAAATGCAGTATGTAACAGCGTATTCATTATGATCACACACGTTTACTAAAATACCTATTCAGAAAATAATTCAAAACCCATCAAGTCATTTCTCATCAGGCAAACTGCCAGAGTGCCACATAAAAACCACTAATACCATAAATGCAGATGTTGAAGACTAGTTTAAAGATATTCTTCCAATTTATTGATCTATTGTATTGATGTGGCACATTGTGGAATTGCTATGTTAAGACACAATTGAATCCTATTATTCAGTTTTGAGTAGAGGGGAAGGATAAAGGGAAAGTTATACCTCTCTTCCTTCTACTTTCAAATTCCATTATGGTTTCCCACCTTTATGACATGCCAAAACTTTGTATAAGTGTATATCGAGGGGTGGGTGGGAGGTGGCCTATGGATTCTCCTTTTGTGGACTCTGGCCCTCACATCAGATTTTCTACAACCCCACAACCCCCTCAAACATTTTTTAAAGATTTGCATTGCCCAAAACTCACATTGTTTTATAACTTGGTGCAAAGGCTTTGGAGGTTTCTGAGACTATTTGATAATGATTTTGAATGGGTCCCATCACATGATGTTTGCCCCCATCCTATTAGTATTCTGTTGGAATCCATCTGCAAAGCATCACAGAAACAGATTATTTGCAGTTGGAATTCTAATCATGTTTTTTGAAATGCTATGGATTCTTCTATTGCTGAAGCACTGTTTTTGTGTGTGATAGGAAAATCTGTACGCACCTCATCAGCAGTGATACTTTTTAAAAGGTCATAGAGTGATGCAGGGGTGTTTTGAATGGATTGGGAGGCGTCAGCCTTCCTTGGTGTGATGAGTCAAAGCACAGTATTTTCAAATGCTAATAATCATAATAATCAGATGTGATGAGGAGAGTATGCATCTCATCTCAATACAGTATGCATCCAGTCCTTTAAAAAAATGGCATACATACTGATATAAACAGGTTATATACCAATGTGTTAAGGTCCTCAGACAATTGCACTAGCCCTCATATAGTTATAGATGGAACACTGCAACTGTACACAATCAGATACTTTTTTGGTAGAGGTTTTTCTCATATAGAAGAGTTTATGCTGTTCAGTGAAATATATATTGGACTTTCTTTGAGATTTTCTTTATCTGTGTCAGATTTTATGACTATATTTGGTTGTGTGAGAGTTGGGTATGGGACTAGCAAGCTTAGTAATATTCAGCTTTCCTAATGCAGTGGATATAATTTGAAGGCATGAACAGTGTTTGCTACATATTTGTCAAATTTACTTGTCGGCAGTTAACAACAAAAGGAAATATGATTGGGAGACATTATATTTTACAAACGCTTCATAGCATTTTTCCCCGTTTTTAAAAAGGGGATAGGGTGCTGATTAATAGTATAACTTGTTCAAAAATGAGGGTCTTTTGCTTTGGGGCCACTGGGGGAATCTTCTAATCCAAGCTTTTACACTTAAAGCATGAACAACATACTGAACCTCTCTTGAGTCCCTCTGTGCTTATTTTTAATAGGGATAATGCCTACCTCAAGAAGATGTTAATATGAGTTCATTTGTTTGCCTGTTTGTCATTTATGAAAGCAGCATAAACTACTTTAACCAGAGTTAAATGAGCTCTGAAAACAAATATTTTAAAGTTGTTCCTTTGTTTTCCTTGTCACTCCATTCCTATTTTAATAATAGTGTCACTATCACGATATACAATTAATCATTATCACATTGTCTTTTTACTTTTATATGCATGTGTAGGAAAAAAGAAATGAGTTGTAATACACTTTGTGCTGTGTACTGATTTCCTAGCTGCCTCTGCTGTTCTAAGTATGGTAATTTAGCTTTAAATAAGCTGCTAAGATATGACCATCTGTGTGGTTGACCGTAGTAGTACCTGTTGTTCAGGGAATGACAAATAATCTGGGATAAAGATTAAGGGAAGCATCAGAGTTCAGCTGGAGCATAAAGAGGCCAGTTTAAAATCCATCTCAGATTGATACGTTTCACGGGGCCAGTGTCGACTTTGTTCAGATCCTCTTCCTGGCTTTGGAGCTGTACCTGCAATGGCATTTGCTTACTCAAATCAGTGCATAAAATCTTGGGCTAAATAACTCGTAAAACTGATTGATTATAATCAAGCTTAGAAGGACAAGATTTCTACTGTTGCAAAACCATTGCCTCCTTTTTACTCAATAGGTTTGAGTAAAATAACAAAGGGTTTTGTGAGGAATTGCATCTTACAATGATTACCTATGTCCACTGCCTGCCTTCCGATCAAGTGGTTGGTTGCCTGCCTAGAAACAAGTGGCCGGGCAGCTATAATGATGAAGAAGAAGAACTTATTCCACTGCAGTCAAAGAAAATGGAGATGAATCACACAAAGGTCCAAGAGCACTTCAGGAAAAAATGGCTGAGTAAGGACAATACCTTGTGGCCAAGTAAGAATGGAGTGTCCTTTACACTCAAATAAGTGTTTTATAATCTTCATTCTGAATATAGATCAGTTGTATTTTTTTTAAGTAAAATGAATAAATTTCTCTCTGATGTACTAAATAGAAATGTTTTCAGGAGTGAAGATGAGGCAATGAAATCTGTGATAATTTCACTGATCACAATTCTTGTTAACTTTAAGTGTATCTATTGTTATTTTCTTACAGTGTATTTTGAACATGCTATCATTAAAATGTGAAAGAATGAGATAATTATTACAACTTTTCAATTATATAATGCAATTTGGTTCTTTAAGAGCATTCTCTACTTCTTGTGTGAAAAAATACCTTGGGATCATAACAAGCTTTAGTTTTTTTTAATCAGGAAAATTTCCATTCTTGTGTATATGGTCAGCTTCTTTCGTAATAGTGTTCTGCTTCTTTGTGCATTTGAAGCAGAGACATGCAACTGCTCAGAGAAAGTTTGGGAGAAGGAGAAAACAACAGGACACAGAAAGCTATCCTAGCAAAGCCTTTCTAATATGAAATATATTGTATTTTTTAAAAAGAGCTAATCATCAAATATATTGATTGTATGCCTTCTTCTACATTAAATGTAGAAAATGATCAAGGGTCTGGAGAACAAGCCCTATGAGGAGCAGCTTAAAGAGCTGGGCATGTTTAACTTGCAGAAGAGAAGGCTGAGAGGAGGCATGATAGCCATGTATAAGTATGTGAGGAGAAGTCATAGGGAGGAGGGAGCAGGCTTGTTTTCTGCTGCCTTTGTAGACTAGGCTTCAAATTACAGGAAAGGAGATTCCACCTGAACATTAGGAAAAGTTTCCTAACTGTGAAAGCTGCTCATCTGTGGAACTCTCTGCCCCAGATTGTGGTGAAGGTTCCTTCTTTGGAGGCTTTTAAGCAGAGGTTGGGTGGCCACTGTCGGGGGTGCTTTGAATGAGATTTTCCTGCTTCTTGGCAGGGGATTGGACTTGATGGCCCATGAGGTCTCTTCCAACTCTATGATTCTATGATTAATTCTTACCTTCTGTAATAGCCTGCATCGCCCGTTATTGTTTGCTTTAATAACAGTTTGCAAGAAAGTTACTCTGTTCTTCCACCCATACTGCAGAATTATAGCAGTTTGGCACCACTTTAAATGTCATAGCCCCATCCTGTGGAATTTGGGATGTCTAGTTTGTTATAGCATCAGAAATTTCTGACACAGAAGGGTAAACATCTCACAAAACTAGAGTACAGGGAGCCAAGACAGATATGTAATGTGCAGTAAAAGCTACTATAATTCTACAGTATGGATACAGCTTTTATTCAGCCACTTAGTTCTACTGTCTTTCTTTTCTGTTTAAAATATTAAAATACTACATAGTCACCCACAGTTGAAGAAAAGGTATTATCTGTTTCTGTTGTAGTAACATATTCTTAAATCATTTTCTTTGAGGAGTGATCTTTTCCTTCCCTATTACTTTGCTAGTTTATTTTAAGGAAGAAAGGTATATTTAGGATGAAGCTGTAGGAAGGGAAGATAGATGGAGTATGTCATTATTGTTAGAATTCTGTTTTTATAAACATATGTTCCCCTTTGGCATTGTTTCTAAACATCAGAGAACAACATTTGAAATAGCTGATATTTTTTCTCTTCCTGTAGTGTTCTAAAGTAGGATGTTTATTTGTATTAAATAAAAGGAAGAACTGTGTATCATCCAGGGTCCCAAAGCCATCTTCCAAAAATTATGATAGTAGGTTTAACTGTGTGTATTTCATTCTTGTCTCAGTGGCAGGTGCAAATAGGATGGAAAATGTAACAGAATAATTGTATATACTTACCGTATCACATGTTTTAATGCAGAGTTAGTTGTTGGACCAACTATACTCCTTAACTTCAGAGCTACTACTCGTTCCTGTCCATCTGCTATCATACATGGTTATGTATGTTCCTTTTGCCCATATTTTTGTGAGTATTACTTTGAGCTTTGGGCTACCATTTTTTAAGTGTCAGCATTCAGAGGCCTCTTAATTGTTGTTTATGATGGAAAGGTATAGTACTTCAACAGGAATAAACTTGATGATTGTTTCTTTCTTCGCCATTGGAAAGGGTAAGAGAAATTAAAAAATGCTAGCAATAGGGCAGTAGAATAGGCCAGACATCAATCGGCCTATTAGAGAAACTTCGTCAATCTTCTTTGTTTTTAAAGACATTGAGAATCCGGTCTTTATATTGAAGGAGATTTGTGTAAACTCAAAGCATATCAAAACAGGTTCCTATTAATATTAATCAATGCAGCTTGGAAGACGAGGCACAAGATTGTCAGGACCCAGGCTACAGAGCACCAATAACCATACGCAGAGACCAGAATCTATCTAATATCTTTATTAAAGGATTATATAAAGTCAATAAAAACAAGTGAAGAATATAGTTCAGAAGTAGACCTTTCAGGAAAGGTCAAATATAGTCCAGGAAAGCAATGTCCAATATGTGATATTAGAGTCCAAAGTTGTAATCCAATAACCGAAACACACACTTTGCCAAGCAAAGTGTGGGGAAATGACAGGGTCCTTTAGTCCAATGGAGCTTGGCAACAATGCTGGAAGCAAACTAGATTCTTGGCAAACAAGGCTTGATACGTGGCAGCAAGCGGCAAGAAACAAGAACAAGGTCCGTGGCGAGGTCTGTGGAAACAAGGAAAGCTTGATGCTAGAACAAGGTCCGAGAAACAAGGCTTGGAACTTGGTCCTGGAGGCAAGGGACTGGAGTAGCGTAGTCCACACACGATCTCACTCCACAAGGTGACGAATTGACTCCGCAAGGATTTCTTTGCGGGCAAACACCTATATAGGATCTTGTTTTCCCGCCAAGGAACACTTTCCCTGGGGAACAAGAAACGAAACCCATACTGTGTCCAGATGCATGACTCCTTAAGATTTCCCAAGGGAAACAGGCTTAATCAGTTAATTGTCTGGCAGCAATCCTGGCGCTTCTGCGATTCGTCTCCCTAGCACCTCTATCTCGATTATAATAATCCCGGCGAGAAAATGGGGGAGATTTCTGCTCAAGGCTTGTTTGGCTGACTTCTTGTGGGCAAACATCTTGCAGGTGCAAGGGCTCCAATTCTGGCTGAAACGGTGGGAAACCCCAGTTTTCCTCTTCATCTGCCACAATAGTACTAGGAACGGGACTACATGGCCCATGAGTCATCACAAAGATTGAATTACCTAATTTGAAGGAGAGTGATCTAAACCAAGCAAAATACAAGTAGAAGATGGATTAGAAATAAGAAATACAGGTTTATACCTCATCTAGCAATTTCTGTGTCTCTTGCAAGGAATTTTGACGATTACAGTAAATTTTAAAACTCTGATATTGACAAAGTGGAGAAAGATTTGATTGCCCTCATCCTGTTCTCTTGCTTCCTTGGGGTGTATCTACATTGTAGAATTGTGCAGCTTGATCCTGTTTTAGCTGCCATGGCGCAATGCTGTGGAATCCTGGGAGTCGTAATTTGGTGTGGGAGCAGCACTATTTGGCATATAAGATTAAGATTTTGCAAACGACAAATCCCAGGATTCAATAACATTGAGCCATAGCAGTTAAAGTGATGTCAAACAGTATTCATTTGACTTTGTAGATGCACCCCAAGTAAGCAAGGAAAAAGGATGATAGCAACCAAATCTTTCCCCGTTTTTTCAGTGTGCACCCTTGACCTGTGGCCTGGTATATAGTTCTTTTCATGATCCTTGTTTCACAATTCCCTCTAGCTTTTATCACTGGAACCAGCCATCTTCCTATTGCATTTACTTATCTTTGTCTATTATCCATCACTTGCTTCTTTTATCTGTAAGGCTCTGTTTCCCATCTCATAACCAGTTATGTCTTTTGCAAGAGCTGCTTGAGCTGTTCTTTCATAGTTTCCTGCCATGTTCTATTCCTTTGTCCCCTCCTTAATCCCTATCTTTCTGTAAAAAGTTAAGAGCCATGGTTTTTTTCTGATTTTGATTCTTAACCTGAACTGTGTGACCCCTGTGCGATGAGACAGTGAAGATTCCACAACATTGCAGCAACTTGCCCAGTTACGTACCTGCAGCTAAGAGAACATTTTTAACCTGTATGTATGATCATATCCTGTGATCTACAGTTGTATATTGTTGTTGTGTCCCTTCAAGATGTTCGTAACCTTTGGTGACCTTACGGTGAATCTATCACAAGATTTTCTTGGCAGGATTAGTTCAGAAAAAGTTTGTCATTGCCTTTCTCCGAGTCTGGGTTTGATTTGCACGAGATTGTTTATCAAAACATCACTGTTCAGGTATCTGAGTACCTGACAGCAAGGATATACTAATTCCTGCGTTATAATTTATTTGCATACCAAGCGGGTAAAGTATGCAAAACCACTTAGCGACGAAAGTAGAGCAGAATGGAAGGAATAGGCCAGCAAAGTGGTCCCCTAATATCCTCTTCATCATTATGCACACGTCTACAGTGACATACAAACCCAGCAACCTAGATTGACTGCTGGCAGATGGCCAGCCACGGCGTAGAGCCAAACAGCATTTGTGCTCCAAGATACATACTTCATTCGCAAAATATCTATTCAGTATAGATTTATGCAGCTGCTTTTGCTATGGCTATGAATTACTCAGGGGAGGGACTGCTTAATTAAATGTTTGTCATTCTTGTCAAATTAGAATATTCTGGAACTGGTCATTCATTTGCCACAGCTAAACTAAATTAATTGTTTCCAGGGTTTTTTTTTGTTTTGTTTTGGAGAGAATTAATAGAGCATTGCCATTTTTAAGGTTTATCACTGTAAATGGAGCGTTAAACCCCTTGTTGTTGTTTTTTTGTCATTGGCCTGCAAAGTCTTTCTCATGTATGTCTTTTCAGTATCTGTGTCATGCTGCCTCAAAGTTTATTTTTAGCAGACATTATGGCACTGACTCCCTTATTAGCAAAGTAGAATAAGTGTTAGGATTCTGAGAACTCCCCAAAGAGAGATCATGTGCTTGAATGCTAAACATTATTTTATGGGAAGCTCAGTACATTTTGCGGCTCACTACAGAAAGGGACAGTAACCAATATATACAGCTATTGCAAAAAATATAGCTCTTGAAATGTTTTTTTTCCCATTATTGAAAAAATTATGAGTGGACCACAGTATGTAGACTATTACATGCTATAGATAAAGGTATTATGGTGGAAAAAAATAGAAAGAGTGCTAGGATTATGGCGAATGTTTGAAGAATATTTAGACCAGATAGGGGAACTGGTAACCAAATTGATTTTATTAGAAATGTAATATAGCACATGTAATTTTTCACTGAATCATATAGTAGTATAGAATAAATATTTGCTTATTCTAGGTTTATACTCTTTGGCCTTGCATCCTCTCTAAATATTAATCCTTTGCTTGTTTTAAATCAGGGACTTCTTATGGACTTCTGATTGTCCAGATTTTATTATATTACACCTTCCTTCACACACAGACTTAAAGACACATTAAATGAAAAGCCGAAGTTTTTAATTGTAGTTTGTATGTTGTCTGCTAGAACCAGAAAAAATAAAAGATTTATTTCAGTAGTTGAAGGATATCATTAACTCAATGTGTTGTCGAATGCTTTCATGGATGGAATCACAGGGTTGTTGCGTGTTTTCCAGGTTGTATGGCCATGTTCCAGAGGTGAAGTAACCTCAGAGGCACCTCACCTCTGAGGATGCCTGCCATAGATATGGGCGAAACGTCAGGAGAAAATACTCCTGGAACATAGCCATACAGCCCGGAAAACACACAACAACCATTAACTCACTTAGGATGGGGTTTTTCTTTTCTTTTCTTCCCTTTTTTATGTAGGAAAATTAGACTTCTGCTAGCCCAGTCTTGCTTTCATTTACTGTTTCAGTAGACCAAAGAGGATTGGTTACACCACTAGGCTATCAGTTCACCCCAGAACAAAAGTGGTCGTCTTAATTTGTCTAATTAGCATCTGATATGTGGACCAGCTGCCTTCTTGAACAAAAGCAGATGATCAAACCAGCTTATTAATTGCATATTAATTCTTCCATGCATCTTAACCATATGGGAGACCTCTCTGAAGGCACAGAGGCAAATTCATTATAAAAACAGGGCAAAAGGAAGGAGCAAATGTAACTTCAGAGAACAAAACACAGGAACCATGAAAAATATGTGTGTCATCTTGTCTGATTGAACTACATTCCCACAGCCTTTTGTTACTCTCATTGACAGGTGTAAGAATAAACTAAGCCACATAAAACTAAGTCACAGTAAAATTAAGTCTACTGTATTTTTTTTGACCGAGACTCCCTCCTTTTAAAAACAAATAATCCTATATCTACCCATGTCTCATGGTCTGAGTTCTTTCATTTGATGGTGAGGTGCCCCTTCCTCAGTCCATAGGAGTTTGGGGCTACACTATTCTCCTCCTCCTCCTCCCCCCTCCCCCTCCTCCTCCTCCTCCCCCTCCCCCCTCCCCCTCCTCCTCCTCCTCCTCCACCTCTTCTTCCTTCTCTGATACACACAATCACTATAAAACCATAATCTTTTAAAACTGAATTGGCACAGAAAATAAACCAGTCATAACCAAGTGCTTAAAGATAGTCAAGAGACACCTCTTATTAAAAAATGGCATTCTGTAACTGGGGTCCATAGCACATTTGTTCTTATCAGAACAACACTTCAAGAAAATCTTCAGTGGAAGTTTTTAAAATGAGAAGTGATTGTAGTGGAAAAATAGGATTTTTCCAAAAGGTTTAGGATTTTAAATCTTGAAATAGGTAAGAGGTCTTTGTAGTTGCTTTATGTATGACCTGGATCCACACATTAGTATTAGAACAGACAGAATTGTGACTTATTTTTGTCTGGATCTGCTTTGCTTGGTTGATTAAAGCTGATAGTTAAAATGAAAAAAAACAAAAACAACCAATTGCTATCTTTTTTCAGGGAAAGGTGCCACCTAATCTCAGGAAAAAACAACAAGAAGTATATAAACATAACTTTCATTGCTTGCCACAGGGAAGTTAGCCACATGTTTTCTTTTCCATGAAATTACTTCAACCACATTGTGTGCTTTTAGTATGAAATTACTCTTGGAAGATTGGGCTGTGTTTTCATTTTCATGAATTTGAAGTAAAAAAAATGATATTTATAATATAAATGTTTTAAATTGATGCTCTGGGCATGTTAATATTTTAGTTTTATTTACTTTTATTAGAGTTTTCAAACTGTTTTAACTTGGTGTTTTAATGCTGTGTGTATGTCTGTTCCTTTGAGTCACCTGTTGACTTATAGAGATCCCACATTGCGATTAGTTTAATGATCTTTCTATCAGTGTAATTAATTGTGTCTTCACTGCAGCTTTCAAAAGAATGAGGGGAGTTGCCTTAAAGCTTGTCTTTGAGGAAAAGTTAGATGCCATGAAATAAATGACAAAATTACTGAATCAATAATTTTTTCATTACTTGTTTGTTATTTGTTATCCTAGAGAAGAGACTTTGGCATTGTTTGTCTTGATCTGTGGAATAGAAAAATATACTGGGTATCAATCTAATGCTTACCTGCAGATGGCAGCACTTTGCCTTCTCTTAGATACTCTTAGACTATTTATTTATTTGGGCAATTACCTTTCTCTCCCCTCCCTAACCATCTGTTCTGATATTTCCAGCAGATTATAACAGTGATTCATCTTTTTCTTCTTTTCATTGTCCTTAAGATCAGTTTCCATGATAACTACTACAAAGCACTGTGGCTGCATAAGAGCAAATATTATATTCACGTCTCTTTCTACAACAAATAGTGACAGTTATGGAACATTTGATTTCATTTTCATTAGTAATGTTTAGTGATTTAGGGTGAAAAAAAGTATAAAATGTAAAAGACTGTAAGAGAAAGATTTTTGATTAAGTTAAGTGATGAAATATTTAGATGTTCCATGTAGAGCACTAAAACATCTTAAAATAACCTCGTTGGATGTTGGAAACTGTCCTATAATTTTGATGCACTTTAGCGGTCTGATTTTAATTATGATGTAAATGTACTAGGCAAGATTGCATTATGCTTTTATTAATTATTTTATATTGTTTTAATGTATTTATTTGGTTAGTTATTATAAGTTATATTGATGTCATTGTATTTTTGGTTTGATTTGGTTTGTGTGTTTTCATTAATGGCATTGAATGTTTGCCACTTTTGTATGTGGAAACCACCCTGTGTCCCCTTGGGGAGATAGGGCGTGTTATAAATAAAGTGTTATGTTGTTGTTGTTGTTGTTGTTGTTTGTACCCTGCCTGACTATAAGCATGTAACTTTTCAAAGGAAGAGGGGATTTAGTTAACTTGTGATAATTGTAAATTATGCCCCTTTACACTAGCATTCATCAATTACTACAAAGTAAGTAGTATGGAATCTCAGCTTTAAAACTTAAATTATATCTCAGATCAATCAAAAGTTGCAGAACCTTTTATCCTGAATATTTTTCATAATTCTTGACTTTTTCTGAAACATTTTAGTTGAGTATAATTGACAAAATTTATATATTCCACAATGTATATCCCCTCTCTGGTTTGAGATTTCTTACTGTAAATGAGATGAGCCAAATTTGTTTTGTTTGTTTTTTTACAGTTTTGCCAGAGGTAAAAAAGTGAAGTTTCACCTTCACTTTGCTTTGCTTTATAAAAAAATGTTCCTTGAGTCAATGATGGTAAACCTGTGAAAAGTGAGCAAACACAGCGCTGAGCAGATGGTAACCATAGTATTAGATTTAAACAATTAAGCAGATCAGGGGGAAAAGTATGCAAACAGTGGGTGACCACAAGCAGAATTCACTTGTTGCTGTTCAGACCACAGAGATTATTCCATAAGGAAAATCAAGGTTTATGTGTAGCAGACTTTGAATCTACATGTCTGTGGATTATTACATCCGTGCTAAGCTGGGAGGGCAATTGGTTGGTTAGATCACAAAATGCATTATGAGACATGTGAAGAAAGGCTCCTTGAACACAATTAAATCCTGAACTCAGTCTAAATTAAGATAGTTATTCAATGCAATGTCTATTTTATATTTTTGAAAAACCCCTACTTTTCTTATTAATCATTTTGAAACCTATGCTTCTGTTTTCTATTTATTTGCAGCATTTTTGTGAAGTATATTGATATTCTAATTTTACAGATGTAGATTTGAGATAGAAAAATAATGAATTTAAGATCTAGTGAGTGAGTGAGTTCACTTTGCAACTGGAGCTTACAATATGCTTAGACTTCCAGTGTTTCTGGTGCTCTGAATCTAAATAAGGTAAAGAAGAATCAATCATTTTTTCACACTGGAAATATAAGCCTGCAGTTTTTATTGGTTAAGCTTTCCTAAGGGAATTGGTAGTTCATTTGTATTGATTTTAGCATGGATTTTTGCTCGTTAATCAAATTTTCTTCCTTTAAGGTCATTCCTTTCCTTGACCTTATAGTGATTTTTTCAATAACATAGTAATTGTGTGTTCCTTAGTTGCATGTTTACGTTCAAAACTGGATTTTTTGTCTGGATAAGCTAAAAGTATTTTCTATTATTTTATGTTAGTGTAATTATATCCTCTTTCACATCAGAAAGTAGCTGGAACCATTTTGTGTGTGTGTGTGTGTGTGTGTGTGCTCGCGTGCGCGCGTATGTATATGAGAGACTCAAACTTGGAGATGGATCATGCTGAAAGATTATGTTTGGGGGCACTTTCCTTCTAGGCTACTGCTGGAACCATTCTGACTCTGAATGCAGAAATTATTGTCATTGATGTTATGTTACAGCTATGATCATTTGGTATTTAGTTCTGTTGTTTAGTTCTGTTGTTTGTTCAATGCTGGACTTTCATGTATTGAGTGCTTTCACAGTTAGGACTGAGTGAGGAATAGAGTGGAGAAGTTTTTAATGATTGCTTATCACAAAATTTGAAAGAATCTTATGGAACTTGGGTATTATTGTATCAGAAATTAAACTACTGGAAAACGTGTTTAATTACCTCGACTAGAAAACAAAAACAAATTGGAGCCTCAGTTTGACTCCATATCAGTTCTTATCTATTATGTGAAAGAGCTAGAGATCAGTTGAAACATTATCAGTAGCTGCCATTAAATTGAGATGTAAGTATGGGAGGGCAGAATTTTCCTTCAGTCTACAATTGCAAAGACATTGAAAATGGTTTGTACCTAGAAGTCTAATTGGTAGGTTAGGTCACATTTCCTTAGTAACTTTGCTAAGTAACTTTCATCTTTTTTATGCCTAACTGTTATTCCAAATGCTCAATTGAAGTTTTACATTACTGCAGTGCTGGAAAATTGGGGACCAGAAGGTAGTTTCCTTTGGGGCGGGGGACAGAGCAGTGTCCACATTTTGCCTCCCTGTAGCTACACCACTGACAATACAGTAGAGTCTCACTTATCCAACACTCATTTATCCAACATTCTGGATTATCCAACGCATTTTTGTAGTCAGTGTTTTCAATACATCGTGATATTTTGGTGCTAAATTCGTAAATACAGTAATTACTACATAGCATTACTGTGTATTGAACTACTTTTTCTGTCAAATTTATTGTATAATGTCAGCTCACCACAGCCGCTCCTGAATGAACACACGAGACTCTCTGTGGTATCACCAGGAACTTTTACTGTAGGAAACATGAACATCAGAAAAGCCAAGAATGGGAGGCTCCGGCCAACCCTCCTTTATATACCCTCCCCCTCATTTGAACAGTCTCTTCCCGCTCAGTAAAACCCCGCGCAAATTCCCCGCCAAGTCCATCAGCCGTTTCTCCTCCGAGTCCTGGGACGCAGGTGTCTTATCAATGTCAGTGACCCTGAAACTCAGAGCCACATCCAGGCTCTAGTAGCAGGGTTCTGACATGGCGTCCTCCTCCCCTTCGTCCTGGAAGGAAAAGATTAAACACAACTATTGTTCTCCGCTGTCCAGAGTTCCTTTATACTTTTTTAACAGGCTGCAATGGAATACCGGGTGTACCTTTCCTAGGTCCTTTGGTAGCCTCAGCTCATAGGTCACTTCGTTTATTCTTTTTGCTACCCTGAATGGCCCTATATAGCGTGGAGCCAATTTCTTGGATGGGAACCCCAATTTCAGGTTTTTTGTGCTCAGCCAAACCAGATCTCCTTCGCCCAATTTGTCCCCCTCTCGGCGCCTACGATCCGCAAAGAGCTTGTACTTCTTTTGTGTTTCCCGCAATGCCTCTACCACGGTTTGCCACCCTTGCTTGATTTTGGCCGGCCATTCCTCGTCGGTCTGGCCCTCCCCTTCCTTCCACTCGGGTAGCCTGGGGAAAGGTGCCACCTCCTGTCCGTATACTATTTCGAATGGGGCACGACCTGTGGCCGAATGTACGGCCCCGTTAAAAGCCATCTCAGCAAACGGAAGAAGGTCCGCCCAATCATCCTGTCTATAATTGGTGTACATCCTTAAGAATTGGCACAGTGTCTGTTGGGTACGTTCGACCCCCCCGTTGGTCGCGGGATGAAAGGCCGAGCTCAGGTTCCTTTCTGCTCCTAACAGCTGTAAGAATTTTCCCCAAAATTTTGCAGTAAATTGGACTCCCCGGTCACTAATTATCTTGTCGGGACACCCATGTAGGCGATATACATGCTTCACATACAAATCAGCAAGTTTTTCAGCTGAAGGGAGTTTTGGCAGAGCCACAAAGTGTGCCTGTTTTGAGAATAGGTCCAATATTGTCCAAATGTATCTGTGGCCTCTGCTGGGGGGTAGTTCGCCTACAAAATCCATGGCTACGCATTCCCATGGCCTCATGGGCTCCACCACCTTCTGCAATAGCCCCTGGGGCTTCCCCGGTGGTGTTTTTCCCTCTGCACATAATTCACACTGCGTGACGTATCCCCTGGCGTCTTTCCTCATTCCGGGCCACCAGCATTGTTTGGCCAACAGTTTAATAGTCCTGGTGGGGCCTAGATGACCCGCACCCTTGTTATCATGGTACTTCCTTAACATTTCTCGTCTTAAACATTCAGGAATATACAATTTCTTATTTACAAACACCAAATCCCCACACAATTCTCCCTTTTCTTTGTTTGTTTGTAACCATTTGTCCATTCCATACGCTCGCTTCAACTCTTCCTCCCATATTTCTCCTCCCCCCGTGGAAATGGCAGTACGTTTGTTTTCTTTGGCCGCTTGTGCTCGAGTTAGTACTGCCAGGCCCCATTGCTTATCAAGAAAAATACTCCCTTCAGATTCCTGAATTCCTCCCCCGTGCTGAGGCATCCGAGAGAGAGCGTCAGCGAGTATATTATGTTTCCCCTGGAAGAATCTGAGTCTGAAATCAAAACGGCTGAAATATTGGGCCCATCTAATTTGCTTCGCTGATAGTTTACGAGGGGATCTTAGATACTGTAAATTTCTATGGTCAGTCCACACCTCAAACGGTGTTCCACTTCCTTCCAGAAAGTGTCTCCAGCATTCTAGTGCTTTTAGAATCGCTAAGGCTTCTCTCTCCCAAATCGGCCAGTTTTTTTCTGTATCGCTAAACTTTTTTGACAGATAGCCACATGGCTTCAGGTTCCCCCCCTCGTCTTTCTGTAGCAGAACTGCCCCATATGCCCGGTCTGACGCATCGCAATGTAATACAAAGGCTTTAGACATATCAGGGTGCTGTAGGACAGGCTCCTCAGTAAAACGCTTTTTAAGGGCTTCGAAAGCTTCCTGGCATTCTATTGTCCAGGTCAGTTTGGCCCCTGGGGCCTTCACTTTGGCTGTTTCTCCCCTACCTTTAGTCTTTAACAAATCCGTTAATGGCAAAGTGAGGCGCGCAAAGTCCTTGATAAATGTTCTATAGAAGTTTGCGAACCCTAGGAAGGATTGCAGCTGCTTCCGTGTTTTGGGGGCTTCCCACCCCCTCACGTCTTCTACCTTCGCAGGGTCCATCGCCACTCCCTGGGAGGAAATCCTATACCCCAGAAAGTCTATCTGGTCTTTATTGAACTCGCACTTGGCAAGCTTCGCATACAGTTTTGCTTCTCTCAACTTTTGCAGGACTTCCCTGACTAGTTCTATGTGTTGCTCCTTAGTCCGAGATACTAACAATATGTCATCTAAAAAAACAAAGACTCCCTTGTACAACAATGGATGCAACACTTCGTTGATTAATTGCATGAACGCGGCGCCTCCGCCGCACAAACCGAAAGGGAGCACACGATAATTGAATAATCCGAATGCACAGGAGAAGGCCGTCTTCCACCTGTCCTCTGGTTTAATCTGCAATTTATGGTACGCTTCAATTAAGTCCAATTTAGTGAATATCTGTCCCTCCGATAACTGGGCGATCAAGTCCTTCACTAAAGGTAGGGGGTATTTATTTCCAGAACTGATTGCATTCAGGCCCCTGTAGTCAATGCAGAGCCTCAGCGTTTGGTCCTTTTTGCGCCTGAACAACACAGGCGCCCCTAGAGGGGAATTTGAAGGCTCTATGAAACCCCTCGCTAGGTTTTTATCAATGTATTTTCTCAGTTCCTCCTTTTCCCTAGCCGACATTGGGTATATTTTTGCCTTAGGAAGCTCTGCTCCTGGGACTAGCTCTATCTTCACTTCAACTCTCCGCTTCGGTGGGAAACTGTCTGCTTCCTTCTCATCAAATACGTCCACAAAATCCCGATACTCTGGGGGTAATTTATCTGCCAGTTCTGCTATCCTGATAGAGTCTTCCTCCCCCCTTTTCCCCGGCTCCCTTTCCACTTCCTGGCTCCCTCCTTCCAACTTCATCCTGAAGATCATGCTCTTATCCTCCCAGTTGATTTGCGGGTTGGCCTGCCCCAGCCATGGCATGCCTAGTATAACATTATAGCTGGCTATTTGTGATATCACAAATGACACCTTTCCTTCCCAACTCCCTATCTTACACTTTACATCTTCGGCACTGTACTTAGCTAATGATCCCGATGCTGTGGATCCGTCCAACTGCGAAAAAGCTATTGGGGATTCTAGGTTCGTTCTTTCGCATCCCAATCCCTCGGCTAATTCAGGGGAGATGATGTTCCTGGAACATCCACAATCCACAAATGCTTTGCAGGTTGCTTGTTTGCTGCCACTTTCCAGCTGAATGGGGACCACTATCATGGCTTTGTCCTGACTTACCAACCCCCCCGAGTGGTGCCTCATCGGTGGTTCTTCCTCGGCGCGTTTCCCTGCCACGGCTCTTGGTTTGGGCGGGCCTCCGCCTTCCCCTTTTCTCTGCCAGCACTCGGCAGCCCTGTGGCCCAAACGGCCGCACACGAAGCAGCCCCTCCTGCTGGTGCTCACGTTCCCTGTCGGCTCCGTTCTCCTCCCGGCTGGGGTTGATCCCTCCTTCCGGCTCCCCTCTTTCATCTGCGGCCGCTGCTGTAGCCCTCCTCGGTGCCTCCTCGCCTGGGCCAGCGATGTCTCGATGCGCCCCGCCAGCTGAATCCATCCGCGCAGTGTGTCAGGCTCATCACGATGCACCGCCCAGGAGAGGATCTCCCGCCTGAGCCCCTCTTTGAAGAGTTCTATCTTTGTCACTGCAGACCATTCCGGCACCTTTTCAGCGAGGCATTGGAACTCCTCCGCATACTCAGATACCGACCTCTGCCCCTGGGAGACGGTCTTCAACTCCTCCCTCGCCCGGATCTGCTCCAGTGGATCTCGGAAACGGGTCTCCAGGGCCCCCATAAAGCGTCGGAGTGACCCCAGACATGGGTCGCGCCGCGCGTGTAGTTGAACGTACCAGCTGGCCGCTCCCCTCTTCAACACTGCACCAATGGCCCGTACCCGGCTGGATTCCGTTCTAAAAGTGTGGGCATTGTCCTCCATATAGCCCCTCACCGTGGTCAGGAAAAAATCCAGTTCAGAGGACTCTCCCCCAAACTCGATCCTTAGTTCCTCTCGTCTCGGTAGGGGTCCCTGTGGTGGCAATCCCCAATTCTCCGCCCGTCGCAAGCCCCCTTGCGGGCCAGTGGGCCCCGCTGCTGCTTCCCTTTGTCCTGTGCCACGCCCGGCATTCGCCAGGGGCACCAGGGTCTCAGTTGGGAGCGTAGCCGGGATTCTCGGAGGCTTTTCCCCTTCGTCGTCACTCTCCTCCACCCGCGTCAGGCTCGTTTGGATCTTGGGCCGGGCACCGGGCTCCTTTCGCATTTCCCTTCCCTTCGGTGCTGGGAGGTCTGCAAAGCCCTGGCTGCTTCCCATGCTCACGTCCCACATTGAGCTAGCCCGGAGTTCCCTTCCTCGCTCCGGCTCCGCCAAAACCGCCAGGCGCTCCATCGCCCTCGACATCACTGCCAGGGTGGTCTCCATCGCCGACATCCTCTCCTCCAGAAACACCATCTTTTGCGGGCCTGGGGAAGGTGAACCTTCCTCTCCTCCGGTGCTATCTCCCCGCACCACTCCGCGCCTCTGGGTTACCCCATTCGGCTGGGCATAAGCGGTGGATGACGCCAGGGCCGCCAGCTGGTGGAACTCAGCGTCCGTCTCGGGAGTGGCCCTTTCCGACCTTCCTCCTCCGGCGCCCAAGAGCTCTTCATCCTCCACTTGCATGTTACACCTCACCGCTACAGCGGGATGGTGTCCGTATTCTTGGCTTAGTGTCAGCTCACCACAGCCGCTCCTGAATGAACACACGAGACTCTCTGTGGTATCACCAGGAACTTTTACTGTAGGAAACATGAACATCAGAAAAGCCAAGAATGGGAGGCTCCGGCCAACCCTCCTTTATATACCCTCCCCCTCATTTGAACAGTCTCTTCCCGCTCAGTAAAACCCCGCGCAAATTCCCCGCCAAGTCCATCAGCCGTTTCTCCTCCGAGTCCTGGGACGCAGGTGTCTTATCAATGTCAGTGACCCTGAAACTCAGAGCCACATCCAGGCTCTAGTAGCAGGGTTCTGACAGTATAACATGATGTTTGGGTGCTTAATTTGTAAAATCAATAACCTAATTTGATGTTTAATAGGCTTTTCCTTAATCCCTCTTTATTATCCAACATATTCGCTTATCCAACATTCTGCCGGCCCGTTTATGTTGGATAAGTGAGACTCTACTGTATTTGCCTTTGTCTTTATTTGAGACCTAGAAAGTGTGACTTGTAGTGGGTTTCCATGGCTGATCAGGGATTTAAACCATGATATCTAGAATCATGGGACCCCATCACATGTAGAATCTTCCCCATTTCTACACACTTTAAAATTGGAGTCCCATTGAGGCCATCACATGATGTAAGGGCACTCTGTGGGGCTTCATTTCCACAGCACATGGAAACAGAGCCCATACTGCTTCTTCAGGAGTTGGATATTTCTTGACTCCACACTTTAAAAAGGCGGGGAAAGGCTGTGGGATGACTGGAAACCCTAGAAGACAGATCTCGGCAATAGGGAACTTTCCCCCCATTCTCCCCCTGCTCGTGGGATGAAATCTGTGGTCTAATCTCAAATCACTCTGCCTTGCTGGATCCCAAGACACTAAAGGGTGTTTAATCATGTTCCCTCCATCATATACTTTTGCAATAGAGTTTTGGAAGCTGGGCCAGCTTCTTATATTAAGAAAATCTTTTTTGGATTTGTTTCTGATTAGTTCGACCCCCCCCCCCCAAACAAAAAGATACATTGCGGGAAGTATCAACACCAGCCGCAACATATTTTTGGATTCTGATGCTTTGTGGAACTCCTTATGCAATCAACTTCTGATTGAAGTGTGTGGGTTGCTCTGAAGCGGGCCTGGAAAGGAGTCAACACTCTTCTCCTCTTCCCTGATCAAATGAGCTTCTCTGTGGTGACTTGTATGACAGTCATAAAGAAACTGGTGAGAGCTATAATGAAGAAAGGTTGACAATCTGTAACACTGAGCCTCAGGTTTGGATCCACTCTGGAGTTTGCTGATCTTAAATGGATCCTGATTGCATGTCAACTCATTTCTTTTCTCTTTTACTTTCTGAATGGTTCACTTGTCATTGGCTTCTGTCAGCATCTGGATGGGCAGGATGCTTGCTTTATGTTTTCATTTCTATATTTCCCTATTTTAAAGACTTGGGTTAGGCAGACACACACCCAGAACCTGAAATCATGTAAATATTGAAATATGTGGTGCCTACAGAACCCAGTGCCTGGTTGTGACTACCAATTGCTGGTATTGGCAGAGAGAAAATGAATCAGAAGATAGGTTAACCCATGAGGCTTTGTTGCTTTATTACCTAAATAAGACGATTATGGTGATAATTATTATTAGCTTTGTTTTCTCCCTTTTGTGCTTTATTTTGTACTGTTCCTCCATCCTACCCTTGCTATTTCTCCTTTAATATTTATCACAGATTTTTCTAATCTCTTCTATGCATGGATAATAAGGAACTGTTTTTTTCAAAGCAGAACCTACTTCATAGTCTTTTTTGTAAAAGATCACTTTATATATGGTTCCCCCTTTGGATTAAGTGGTGAACGGGTTCTTTTTCTTTAACAGCTGTTATGAATAAAAAAAAATTCTGATCCTTTCCTACATCCCTAGTTTAATTAATTATCACTTCTTAGTAGCTGGAGAAGTATCAAAATGCATGAAGACTCTGAGATTGTCTTGTTGAAAGAGACCATTGTGACTGACTGGAGTTCAAGACGGGAGGGCAGCTGAATTCATTGCCTCTCGGGATTGTCTTTGTGGTGGGAACTCACTTTTGTTCTCTAGGAAAATGCGAGAGGATGTCAGGGTCTTGAAAAGAAGGAATGATGCACCAAAATTTATAAATTATTTATCATTGCTTCTTGTAGAGCGGTTGGATGGCAACACTGCATTAAACAAGGTTGATTGAATTAATAAAGTCTGATGTCACTTGGCAGAATTTGATACCTTTGTGTTGTCGAAGGCTTTCATGGCCGGAATCACAGTGTTGTGTTTTTTCCGGGCTGTATGGCCATGTTCCAGAAGTATTCTCTCCTGACGTTTCGCCCACATCTATGGCAGGCATTCTCAGAGGTTGTGAGGTATATACCTGTATATATACCTGTATATATAGGTAAAGGTAAAGGTTTCCCCTGACGTTTAGTCCAGTCATGATTGACTCTGGGGGTCGGTGCTCATCTTCATTTCTAAGCTGAAGAGCTGGCGTTGTCCACAGACATCTCCAGGTCATGTGGCTGGCATGACTGCATGGAGTGCAGTTACCTTCCTGCTGGAGCGGTACCTATTGATCTACTCACATTTGCATGTTTTTGAACTGCTAGGTTGGCAGGAGCTGGGGCTAACAGCGGGCGCTCATTCTGCTCCCAGGATTTGAACCTGGGACCTTTTGGTCTGCAAGTTCAGCAGCTCAGCGCTTTAACACACTGTGCCACCAGGGGCCCTGTATATATACCTTGATAAAATAATGAAGAGCAGAGACATTACACTGGCAACAAAGGTCCACATAGTCAAAGCAATGGTTTTCCCCATAGTAACTTATGGTTGCGAGAGCTGGACCATAAGGAAGGCTGAGCGAAGGAAGATAGATGCTTTTGAACTTTGGTGCTGGAGGAAAATCCTGCGAGTGCCTTGGACCGCAAGAAGATCCAACCAGTCCATCCTCAGGAAATAATGCCCGACTTCTCACTGGAGGGAAGGATATTAGAGGCAAAGTTGAAGTATTTTGGCCACATTATGAGAAGACAGGAAAGCTTGGAAAAGATCATGATGCTAGGCAAAATGGAAGGAAAAAGGCAGAGAGGCCAAACAAGGGCGAGATGGATGGAAGGTATCCATGAAGTGACTGGCTTGACCTTGAAGGAACTGGGGGCGGTGACGGCTGACAGGGAGCTCTGGCGTGGACTGGTCCATGAGGTCACGAAGAGTCAGAAGCGAATATGCGACTGAGAGAGAGAGATACCTATATATACCTTACAGCCTCTGAGGATGTCTGCCATAGATGTGGGCGAAACATCAGGAGAGAATACTTCTGGAACATGGTCATACAGTCCTGAAAACACACAACGAATGGAGACTGAAATAAAATGAAAATAAAATTGTATGTGCATACAGTTGTAACAAATGAAGTACATACCAGCAGACATGACCAACATAAAAATTTATTAGTACTAAAACTATGTTATGTCTAAAATGTATCTCTTGATACTAAAAAAGATTTTCTATTTTTTATGTTTCTACATACCAAGCTAATCTGAACTAAGAATGTCTTCTAAAGATTTTTGTCCAACTAGTTGACACCTAGAACTGAAAATTAAGTTTGAGTGATTGCCAGAATCTGGCCCCAAAGGGAATAATCTCTCTCCCCCCCCCCCCCCCCCCCGTTTGTCAGTATGCAATATCCATGAACATAAATGCACAGGTGGCAAGTAGAATGTGTCTGTGATACCTCAACTGGCAACATTTAGGGCAGGGGTCCTCAAACTTTTAAAGGAGAGGGCCGGTCCACAATCCTTCAGATTGTTGAGGGGCCGAATTATCATTTGGAAAAAAAACCGGACAAATCCCTATGCACACTGCACATGTCTTATTTGTAGTGCAAAACAACAACAATGAAAGAACAATACAATATTTAAAAATGAAAACTATTGTAACAGCATAAATCTATTAGGATTTCAATGGGAAGTGTGGGCCTGCTTCTGGCCAATGACTTAGTCAAGTGAATTCGGATTGTTGTTGTTGTTGTTGTGTGCCTTCAAGTCATTTCAGACTTTGGGCGAGCCTAAGTCTAAAATTATTTATTTATTCATTTACTACATTTATTTATTACATTTATATCCCGCCCTTCTCACCCTGAAGGGGACTCAGAGCAGCTGTACGTACATACAATATATTATATTATTAGTATAGCACAATATTAGCATTATATATTATATTGAACGATACCACTATACTGTAATATTATATGCAATATATAACATATAATTAATATTATTATATGGTATTATTATTAATATTATATTGTATAACATATTATTATCAATATTATATGTATATACAATATATTATTAAAATGATATAAAAATATTATATTATAAAACTGAGGGCGGGGGCCAGGTAAATGACCTTGGAGGGCCGCATCTGGCCCCCGGGCCTTAGTTTGGGGACCCCTGATTTAGGGTTTAGGGCAGCTCTTTACTATATTTTCTCCCAGAAACATTGGTTTAGTATTAGTGTACAACCAGTACAATGAATAGAATTCCATGTTTGGAAGTTTTATGGCCATATTTTCTCTGTGGACTGATATAACAGAAAGGAGTAAGTGAACACAAAGTAGGCAGGACCTAATTTTTACTGGTTTGAACATTTCAAGGCACAGCTGAAGAATGTGGCTGTCTACTCAGAAGCAAGCTCCAGGGCAACAATTTCCAGGCTGCGAACTGGATTTCATTTAAGCACAACAGCTTTCTAGACTGCAAACCACTGCTCATTTAGGTGTATCTATTTATTACATAGCATACCTGAAACAATTGTAAGTATTGGCTAGAAAAAGTACTTTCTTCAGGGTTTTTAACATATACACTTAATTTTGTTTGTGTGTATCTTGTTGTACAATGTGTTGTACAATCCTAAATTACACTAAGTTTGGAAAGTTTAGTGTACTGTACATAGATCTATCCCTGATATTAGTCTTGCAACTAACCTGTGAGGGAGATTAGAATGAAAGGTAGTGAGTATCCCAAGGTCATCCAGTTAATTTCATGGCCGAGTGAGGATTTATACCGTCCATAGTTTGACTGTTGCATTTCATTGGTGCACCGTTGATTATATTAACTTGCATGTCTTGTTTTGCATTGGCCAGTGATTCATAGCAGGGCCCAGATAATTACACTGTGAGAAGAAATCTTTGTCACTGCTACCTCATTCATTTCTTCCATTTTTGGGGGGTAGGTGTGCAACAGTAGCAGGGATGCCTTCCTTTGATACATTTTTGTAAAGTTTATTGGAATGGGAAATTGTGTGGAAGGTATTTACAAAATTAGTACAAACTTTTTTGCACAAGACACCAGAACTAGATAGTCATGCTACCTGCTTGTGGAGTTATTTTACAAATAATATTCCCACCTGTTGCTTTCTTGTTAAGTACTCATGCGGTTCTTGACTGTGAGGTGTATGCTTGCTTTCCTGCGATATTTGAGGTGTGTACTCAGTATTTTGTGCTCAGAGTTTCCAATTAGGTCTGTTGTTCATTCTTGTGAGTCTTATTACTTCCTCTCCTGTCATGGCAACTTTTGTGCCATTTTGTGGCAGGCAGGTAGCAGCCACAGCCAGCTAAGGAAATGCAATTATTCACATGGAGTCATGCATCTCTCTAGCCCTGATCTGCCACACACTGCTTTCCTGTGTCTGAGACTATTTATTTGTTTGTATAACACATAAATGACTGATTAGGGAAAGGTATGCATTGGAATTTCCAATGTGTCTTTGATTTCAGAACTTATTTTTCAGATATCTGGGATTTTTCCATCTTGGAGGTGTGTTTTTATGTTTTTTGAGCATTGGCTGAATATCACTAGAATATCCATAGAGCATAAGTAATTTTGCAACAAGTTTAAGTTACTAACAAAATTAATCTAGTTGAATGTCCAAGCCAGTAAAATTTAGGCATGTGTACTAAGTTAACTAGATTAATTTTTATTTCAAGAATTAGTGGGGATGTAGTTTGTGATTAGTGATAAATACATTTTAAACAATATTCATTTTATGTCTTCACCATGCATCCTTGCTGCAATATTACTTTGTAGTATGCCCTATTGATTAATATAATGTCAATATTTGAAAATATTATTAAGAATCCAAATCTGATTAATCAGCAGCCATCAATTCATACATTTTGGGAAGTCTTTATGGATTGCAAGACTGATTTCTCAACATATTGTGGGAAAGAAGTGCTTCCCATTGTTTCATAGCTGAAACCCTTTATGAGATCTTGACTGTCTGGACCACTGTCCCAGAGGACAGTCACAGAACAGGTCAACTGGAAATTTATGCTCAAATAGGGCTAAATGATGCATGGGGGATGGGAAGAGTATGTACTTCAAGCATGCAACAGTAGACATGTAAAGTTGCCTCTCTAATATTTCAAGTAGCTATAACCTGTGAAGAGCCTTAAGAAAATATCAGTGTTGATTTTTATATTGATGATTGCGCTGACGTTACTTCAATTGGGATGGTTTAATCTAATTACAAAGCCTCAATCCCGACGCTGCCACCAATTGCGATGGTGCTAAAGCCAATTGGGAAGACTCAAGCCAATTGCAATGGTGTCAAAGCAAATTGTAAATGCTGTTTCCACTGCTGAGGGGATTTTTGAATCTTTTAATCCCTCTAGATTATATATATATCACCTTTATATGAGGGGAAGGATTACAGGGGGTGATCTTTATTTCAAGATCCCAGCCTCTGTCTCTGTAGTTAGGGATTTCTGTGTTGTTGTTCCCTTTCTGAGGTAACTGTGACTATTACTCTTCCCCAAATAGGTGATTTATTAAGGTAACTGCCACCAACGTGAGGCTTTTGAATTATCACCGATGAAATTTGGCTCCACAGACGCAGATGAGATGAAATGAGTCAGTTGTTAACAAAGAACAACAAGTTTATTACGTACAAAGCTTATGGTTGCAGGTTGATTGATTTACTTATGGAACTTTAGATAAACAAGTGGTTTAATAACTCTTATGACCACCACACCAGTAGTCTCTGGTGTAATTCCACTCTCACTCTCCTACTGATGATATAAATTGTAGTGAACTCTAACCTCAGCTGAGCTCCTTAGTGAACAATGTCCCAACTACAATAAAAGCCTTTAATTTGATCTACTACCGATCAAATTCCTGATCACTAGTCCTTCCCAACGAGAGATCTTGACTAGGCTCCCTTTAGTCTGCCTTGACTAAAGATTTTGGCCAGGCCTGTCTCCTCAGCCTTTCTTGACTGAAAAGCCTCCAGCCACACACTTCCTGGCTTTTAAAACTCCACTTTTTTTCTTTTCTTGGCTCCGCTCACTACTCCCTCTGGTGAGCTAGCCAGCTCCGTCTCCATGGTAACAGCACTACTGTGGATTGAAACAAGATGGCTTCTGTTTCAGCTGCTGTGTCAACTAAACACAAATACATACTCTAACAGTTAAAATTAAACATAATAACTATGACTTCTCCACAATGATATTCCAGAAAAAAGGCATTAAGTGTTTATTTCATAGTCAGTCCAATTCATTGAAAATGTGAAAAGAAACGTATACAGTGGTTTAGCTACTGATATGGATACTGGCAACATTTATACAGCTGTATATTGGGGAAAGTATTTCCTAAATATTGTTGAATGCTTCACCTCAATTGCTGCTTCACCTTTAAAGAAAGCAAATGAGAATTTCATAAACTTGTTTCATTGAGTTGTCCTAATGTATGTCCTCCCTTACACCTTGCATTGAAAGAATTGCCAATGGTTGGCTGTTTTGTGGACAAGCAGATGAAAACAGAGGACAGGAGGGCCTTCCTTTTCCTCAAGAATTTCCATATTTGAGGCAAATTGATTTACAACGGGCATCAGATCACGTCTGATCTTAGAAACATGCTTAGTACTGGAACAGGACAAGTACTAGCCTGGTTATCTGGGTCATTTTTCAAAGGGAGTAACCACTTCTGAGTATTCCTTGCCCACGAAAACCCTATGACAATGGTTTTCAACCTGTGGGTCCCTAAATACTTTGGCCTTCAACTCCCAGAAATCCTAACAGCTGGTAAATTGACTGGGATCTGAAAGATCTTTATATAACTATCTCTTGCAGCCCTATGAAAATATAGGGTACGGGTAATGATTTACAGCTTTCTGGGCCCTGTTACATTCTATCTAATTACAACCTGAGGCTTTACTATCATTCCATATTGGATCTGAAGAAGTGCAGTGATATCCAAGAAAGTTCATGTTAAAATAAAGCCATTTAAAAGTGCTGCCACATTCCGTCTCTTCCCCCCCTCCCCCCGCATTACCCTAACTTTATGCAACTGATTCTTACTTGAAAGGTTAGGATTTTAACACTGATACACACTGAAGAATTTTGGGTAGATTTCTCTCTTGAAGCTTACTGGTAAGAGAATAAGGACAAATTATTCACTACCCATACTGTAGGGTGTCCCAAAATGTATACAGCTTTTAACAGCTATCAGTAACAATGACATTTATTTGAAGGCTGCATGAATACATTTATATTGAAAAGTAAATGTTGTAATAATGGTTTAATCATAATTATAAATTCCATCTTAAATGACAGTTTTTTGTAAGTTGTTGAAATTGTCATTCCTGCCCAGCAGTGCATTGTTTACATTGTTGAAACAAACAGTCGCAAGCCTCATTTAAAGTTTCTCCTGTAATTTTGTGACACTTGCAAATTTTCCACCCAGAATTCTAAGCTGTTAAGAGGGTATACATTTTTTGAATGCCCTGTATATTGTTTCTGCTAAATAGAAGTGATTATTGGATTAAGTACCCAAACTGTGGAAGATTTAGAAAATGTTCCTATCTTTTGATCTAATGATCTGTGTATGTGGCAATGAGGACCAGGAGTTTCTTCCAGGAGTTTCCTTATAGGAAAATTCTGGGCACTTATGGGTGCTGAAAAATCCAGCCAAGCTGGGAATGTTTCTCAAGACGTATCTGCTTTTGCATGTGCTAACCAAAAGATTTGAACCCATGTGGCCTCTTTTGAAAGAGAGTTGGGGGGATGCCCCCTGCTGTTGGCGTTTCTTTGGGGAAATGAGAATTCCTTTCAATGACAAGCCGAGGCATTGCTTGGCTTTCCTTTGAAAGGGCAGGCTGACTTCTTGAGCCTTAGCATTGTGCTACTGGCATGCCCTGCTGAGCACATTGATGCTGTGGTTAACATTTTTTTTTTACTGTGAAAGAATAGTGAATAATTTTTAATGGGAAGAAAGATATGCTTGCTGTTTTTGTTTCAGGATAGCTTGTGCTGTTGCAGAAAACATATTATTTTTAAACTTCTTAGATAGTGTATTAACCCCCGTAAACTTATTCATTTTACTATTCATTTGTAATTTTTTGTGGCTTTGACAAATTGAGTGACTGAACAAAGGTTACGGTAGAGTATGCAATACTAATTCTTAGTCACTAAATTACTAGTTGATGGGACAGGCAGGGAACTGAAGAGAAGGTAATGTGATGGAACCCCCCTGGAAGTCGGAAACAATTCAAATGAAGAGATTAAGAGCAGTGGGAACAGAGAGGTCCTCCTGATTCCTGCAGAAAAACCCCACTTCTTCCCAACTCCATTCAGATTCTGTTGTGGAGCCAGCGCCCTGCTGAGCATAAAGGCTGCTCTAGGCATGAGAAGGAGGGGACTAATTCAAAAAACAATAGTTGAAAGTCTCATTGCTCCAGGAAAGTTCAATTTCTGTATATTAACAATGAGCTAGGGAGATGCAAAGCATGGCCAAGAATGCACCCGCCCCTTTTGCCCTGTAAAAGGTTTTGAAGATGCCATTAGAATAATGTCAAGCAGCATTACTTAGAGTCATGATGCTGATGCAGTTCAACCTGGAGAGGGAGGGGGAACTGTTGATTTCCTAAAGGGGAGGGGGGAGAGTGGGAGACAGCTATGAATGAGCATTGAAGCAGAAATCTCCATCTTGCTTCCATGCAAACATGAACAAAGATTGCCTCCCCCCTCTTCTCCCCCCATCCATGTTGTAACTGGCTGTTGCAGGCACCCGCATTATGTTTCAGTCGGAAGCTTTCAGGTTCAAGGATTGTTAATGGTTCCTAATTGGTAGGACGTTCCTTGTAACTTTGAGCTTGTCCTTGCAGAAGAAAGAAAGGAGGCAGAGGTGGCAGGAGGATGCAAAAAGTTCCTAAGGTTGCAACAACTGTTTCGAGAGCTCTGAATATTAGTTTCCTGCATGGCACTCTTGCTTTCTATGGGATCTAAATTGCAGTAGCCAGCAATATAGGATACTCCGAAATGGTGGTCCTTATCAATACAAAGCTTAAATCCTTGATCAAATTTTTCAAGAAAAAGAGTAAGTAGCCATGACTTTCCAGTCTATTTAGATTGTTTGCAGATAGGCTAAATGTAATACTATAGGATTGTTAATGAGTTTTTGGGGGTTTTCTATTTACAGAGTGTGTTTAGTTTGTCATGCTGTTGTTTTGCATAAAGCATGTTTTATGGAAAGTGATGTAATAAGCACCTGCTATTGTTGCAGAAGCATCAGTAACCGCACTAAAACTTTTGAGTCATAGTCTCTTTGTTTTCTCTTGTCATCCTTGGAAAAGTAGCACTACTTTTTGAATGCAGTAAAATGATAGAGATGGAAGTTTTGGTTTAGGTGAAATGGCTCAGGCAGTAGAGATGCTCAAATGGTAGTCTTCACCTGCACCTCTGGATGTGCAGAGGTAGCTACAGGCAAAAAGCCCAGCCTGAATCCTTGCTTTATTACTCTGGAACAAACGTAAACATTTTAAGGGTTTCAATACAGGCAGCCTTTGTTTAAAATGGCAAACTAATGTGAGCTTAATGTGATATCCAAGGGTATGCATCTATACTCTTGAAACAAAGGTACTTGAATGTAACTTGATATAGCAAGATTAGAACAATGTGGCCAGGCTAATATAACTCTGCATAGAGTGTGCTTTTCATCTTTGTAAGCTGTTTCTTCCCTGACAGTTGTTTAATAGAATTTTCATTTTCTGCCAAACTGGGAGTGATGGGTGTGATCATGTGGATACCTTCTCTTTTTCATTATCTTTTGACATTGACCTCTGGTTAGGAAGGAGAAAGAAGTTAGCCATGGCTTGTGTCAGCATAATCTTCCTTGATGCATGAGGGGTTTCTGATCATATCCTATATAATAAATGTAGGTGACTTTAGAGTTTTTCAAGCGCATCCTGCTGAACCATTATAAAGTTGGACATGCTTAAAGAATTTGAGGCTAATCATATCACAGTCATTTCTGGATACAGGAATCGAAGGTTTAAAGGGAAGGTCTTGTACATAAGACCTATCTAGTAATACCCATTATTTTGGCTAGAATGCATATAGCAGGCATAAATAATAAATAATGACCATGATTGGTTTATTTGATTTGGTTCCCTCCCTTTGCCAACCTTCCCAGCAAAATGAATGTTTTTTTCATTTACCTGCATACTTTTTAATATACTGCTTCAAAGGTATATTTGTTATATAGTGATTTATGCTTTTACCAGAGGGACAAACAATATTGGGCAATGGCAGGATTTGCTAATTTAGATCTGAAAGTACATTTCATGTGGAGAGGCCTCCTCTGGTTAGGTTTTTACTCACTTGATCTTCTTATGGTTCTGAACAATCAGGACTTCACAAAGTTGGAACAACTTCAAAAAAGGTTTTTAAAATGTTGAAAATCTCTTTCCATGTGACCACTGGAGAAGCACAATCTCAGTACAGAGCATCAAATGATTATGAACAGAGACAGGTCAGTTAGGTAATATATGGGGTTCAGGGTGAGTTCACATAAGAATAGCAGGTGTTTTGGGGAATGGGGAAAACTTAGATATTTGATTTTCTTTGTTTTGTTTTGAAGAACTACAGAGAGAGAGAATAGCATGTGGGTGAAAGACAAATTCTGCCTAGGGAATTAAACAGTTTCTCTGGCCTCTCCTTTCCTTCTTGGACTAATCACATCTTTTGCTGCCACAGAAGGAGGAAAAATGCTAGTGAAATGCTAAGCATGAAGAAAGAAACAGCTCTTTGTTTTGATTTGTTTCACTGATGTTTTTGATAGACTTTGGAAATGAAATGTTTATTAGATGATATACATAAGCATTAGATGTTGGGATTTTGAAAAAGATTGCAGGGTGTTCAGCGTGCAACCGTAATTAGCAGCACATGTAAATAAACCCATGAAGGGCAGGGTCACACACAACACTGTAGTGCATGGCTGTTTATGCAGTAGCTCCAGGGCAGGCAACATGAAGGCATAGCCCCTGATAAGAATTCTCTCTCCACTTCTATGCCACTAAGAAGTTTTCCCTCACTGCCCATATTTCAAGTATTGTAGTAATTTAAATTTTCATCTCAGCATTTAGGAATGCTGTTTAAGCATTCAAACAAAAAGGACAATGATGCCAAGGAAATGTAAACACAGCAGATGCATTCTTGGTGTTGATGATTTTCACTGTTAGAAAGTCACTGAAAGCAACTTAGCAGTGAGAAATAGAGTGTACACTCTTATTTGCAGAGTCAGTTCCAAGGGATAGTGTTTTGTGCCTGTTACTCTACACCAGGGATGAAGAAAAAGTGGGCTAATACATTTAGCCCACAAGTCCATTTTGTGACTCACAGCATCTCCGAAACATGTTTTGACCCAAAATTGTTCTTCAATGTCCTCTGGATGCAGTTTCACCATGTTTGGAGCTCTCCCTAAGATATTTCTTTTTCAGTAGTTGGTGAGCCAGACATTGACTTTCCTGATACTTCCTGTTGGGAAAATAAAGTTCTCAGTTGAACATATATCAGAAAAATGTGGTTTACTTCTGTAGAGTGTTGCCACTGACTTCTGGGTGATATGAAGTGGAAAGGATTGCTGAAAGGATTGGGAAACTTCAGTTTGTGCAAGCCAAGTAGAGTGCTTTCTGGAAATCACTTTTTGTTAAAAACAGTGCCAAAATCCGTGGGTTTAAAAATCCTGGGACCTGGCGGCAGGTCCGCACAGAGATCTACCACTCCCAGGATATGATCCCCCACCATATTCACAGTCTTTTTTTTTGAAGTGGATTAAGGGAGGGAGGGTGGAGTACATAATTTAAAAAGAAGATAGCTTGGGTACAATAGCCTCGTTGGTTCATTGTACACAGCTGGCAAAGAGCATCTACTTCAGGGAATGTAAGCTATGGAGAGCATGTTGTTCCAATTTTCGTTTATTTGGACTGACAGTCAATTTGCTTTCAGTGGAATTCCTGGTTCTATACTTAAAGTTTAAATCTCCAAATGATCCCACATTCTGAAATTATCTGTTCAATTTTCATTCACTGGTGGAACTCCCCTTGAAATCTGTGTTTTCAGGAGCTTAAACCAGGAAGAGCCTGGAAAAAAACACCATTGGGGGTTGTACAAATATTGAAGAATATCTTTCTTAGGGAAAACAGTTAAACACCATCTATTTTTTTCCAATATATGATGACCAGAATATTTCAAGTACAGTAGAGCCTCGCTTATCCAACCTTCGCTTATCCAATGTTCTGCCTCCCACCCAGATCCACAACTGTTGCTCTACGCAGTAACGCGTAGCGAACTGTCAGCTCACCACAGCCGCTCCTGAATGAACACACAAGACTCTCTGTGATATCACCGGAAACTTTTACTGTAGGAAACATGAACATCAGAAAAGCCAAGAATGGGATACTACGGCCAACCCTCCTTTATATACCCTCCCCCTCATTTGAACAGTCTCTTCCCGCTCAGTAAAACCCCGCGCAAATTCCCCGCCAAGTCCAGCAGCCGTTTCTTCTCCAAGTCCTGAGCCGCAGGTGTCTTATCAATGTCAGTGACCCTGAAACTCAGAGCCACATCCAGGCTCTAGTAGCAGGGTTCTGACATGGCGTCCTCCTCCCCTTCATCCTGGAAGGAAAAGATTAAACACAACTATTGTTCTCCGCCGTCCAGAGTTCCTTTATACTTTTTTAACAGGCTGCAATGGAATACCGGGTGTACCTTTCCTAGGTCCTTGGGTAGCCTCAGCTCATAGGTCACTTCGTTTATTCTTTTTGCTACCCTGAATGGTCCTATATAGCGTGGAGCCAATTTCTTGGATGGGAATCCCAATTTTAGGTTTTTTGTGCTCAGCCAAACCAGATCTCCTTCGCCCAATTTGTCCCCCTCTCGGCGCCTACGATCCGCAAAGAGCTTGTACTTCTTTTGTGTTTCCCGCAATGCCTCTACCACGGTTTGCCACCCTTGCTTGATTTTGGCCGGCCATTCCTCGTCGGTCTGGCCCTCCCCTTCCTTCCACTCGGGTAGCCTGGGGAAAGGTGCCACCTCCTGTCCGTATACTATTTCGAATGGGGCACGACCTGTGGCCGAATGTACGGCCCCGTTAAAAGCCATCTCAGCAAACGGTAGAAGGTCCGCCCAATCATCCTGTCTATAATTGGTGTACATCCTTAAGAATTGGCACAGTGTCTGTTGGGTACGTTCGACCCCCCCGTTGGTCGCGGGATGAAAGGCCGAGCTCAGGTTCCTTTCTGCTCCTAACAGCTGTAAGAATTTTCCCCAAAATTTTGCAGTAAATTGGACTCCCCGGTCGCTAATTATTTTGTCGGGACACCCATGTAGGCGATATACATGCTTCACATACAAATCAGCAAGTTTTTCAGCTGAAGGGAGTTTTGGCAGGGCCACAAAGTGTGCCTGTTTTGAGAATAGGTCCAATATTGTCCAAATGTATCTGTGGCCTCTGCTGGGGGGTAGTTCGCCTACAAAATCCATGGCTACGCATTCCCATGGCCTCATGGGCTCCACCACCTTCTGCAATAGCCCCTGGGGCTTCCCCGGTGGTGTTTTTCCCTCTGCACATAATTCACACTGCGTGACGTACCCCCTGGCGTCTTTCCTCATTCCGGGCCACCAGCATTGTTTGGCCAACAGTTTAATAGTCCTGGTGGGGCCTAGATGACCCGCACCTTTGTTATCATGGTACTTCCTTAACATTTCTCGTCTTAAACATTCAGGGATATACAATTTCTTATTTACAAACACCAAATCCCCACACAATTCTCCCTTTTCTTTGTTAGTTTGTAACCATTTGTCCATTCCATACGCTCGCTTCAACTCTTCCTCCCATATTTCTCCTCCCCCCGTGGAAATGGCAGTACGTTTGTTTTCTTTGGCCGCTTGTGCTCGAGTTAGTACTGCCAGGCCCCATTGCTTATCTAGGAATAGGCTCCCTTCAGATTCCTGAATTCCTCCCCCGTGCTGAGGCATCCGAGAGAGAGCGTCAGCGAGTATGTTATGTTTCCCCTGGAAGAATCTGAGTCTGAAATCAAAACGGCTGAAATATTGGGCCCATCTAATTTGCTTCGCCGATAGTTTACGAGGGGATCTTAGATACTGTAAATTTCTATGATCAGTCCACACCTCAAACGGTGTTCCACTTCCTTCCAGAAAGTGTCTCCAGCACTCTAGTGCTTTTAGAATAGCTAAGGCTTCTCTCTCCCAAATTGGCCAGTTTTTTTCTGTATCGCTAAACTTTTTTGACAGATAGCCACATGGCTTCAGGTTCCCCCCCTCGTCTTTCTGTAGCAGAACTGCCCCATATGCCCGGTCTGACGCATCGCAATGTAATACAAAGGCTTTAGACATATCAGGGTGCTGTAGGACAGGCTCCTCAGTAAAACGCTTTTTAAGGGCTTCGAAAGCTTCCTGGCATTCTATTGTCCAGGTCAGTTTGGCCCCTGGGGCCTTCACTTTGGCTGTTTCTCCCCTGCCTTTAGTCTTTAACAAATCCGTTAATGGCAAAGTGAGGCGCGCAAAGTCCTTGATAAATGTTCTATAGAAGTTTGCGAACCCTAGGAAGGATTGCAGCTGCTTCCGTGTTTTGGGGGCTTCCCACCCCCTCACGTCTTCTACCTTCGCAGGGTCCATCGCCACTCCCTGGGAGGAAATCCTATACCCCAGAAAGTCTATCTGGTCTTTATTGAACTCGCACTTGGCAAGCTTCGCATACAGTTTTGCTTCTCTCAACTTTTGCAGGACTTCCCTGACTAGTTCTATGTGTTGCTCCTTAGTCCGAGATATTATCAATATGTCATCTAAAAAAACAAAGACTCCCTTGTACAACAATGGATGCAACACTTCGTTGATTAATTGCATGAACGCGGCACCTCCGCCGCACAAACCGAAGGGGAGCACACGATAATTGAATAATCCGAATGCACAGGAGAAGGCCGTCTTCCACCTGTCCTCTGGTTTGATCTGCAATTTATGGTACGCTTCAATTAAGTCCAATTTAGTGAATATCTGTCCCTCCGATAACTGGGCGATCAAGTCCTTCACTAAGGGTAGGGGGTATTTATTTACAGAACTGATTGCATTCAGGCCCCTGTAGTCAATGCAGAGCCTCAGCGTTTGGTCCTTTTTCCGCCTGAACAACACAGGCGCCCCTAAAGGGGAATTTGAAGGCTCTATGAAACCCCTCGCTAGGTTTTTATCAATGTATTTTCTCAGTTCCTCCTTTTCCCTAGCCGACATTGGGTATATTTTTGCCTTGGGAAGCTCTGCTCCTGGGACTAGCTCTATCTTCACTTCAACTCTCCGCTTCGGTGGGAAACTGTCTGCTTCCTTCTCATCAAATACGTCCACAAAATCCCGATACTCTGGGGGTAATTTATCTGCCAGTTCTGCTATCCTGATAGAGTCTTCCTCCCCCCTTTTCCCCGGCTCCCTCTCCACTTCCTGGCTCCCTTCTTCCAACTTCATCCTGAAGATCATGCTCTTATCCTCCCAGTTGATTTGCGGGTTGGCCTGCCCCAGCCATGGCATGCCTAGTATAACATTATAGCTGGCTATTTGTGATATCACAAATGATACCTTTCCTTCCCAACTCCCTATCTTACACTTTACATCTTCGGCACTGTACTTAGCTAATGATCCCGATGCTGTGGATCCGTCCAACTGCGAAAAAGCTATTGGGGATTCTAGGTTCGTTCTTTCGCATCCCAATCCCTCGGCTAATTCAGGGGAGATGATGTTCCTGGAACATCCACAATCCACAAATGCTTTGCAGGTTGCTTGTTTGCTGCCACTTTCAAGCTGAATGGGGACCACTATCATGGCTTTGTCCTGACTTACCAACCCCCCCGAGTGGTGCCTCATCGGTGGTTCTTCCTCGGCGCGTTTCCCTGCCACGGCTCTTGGTTTGGGCGGGCCTCCGCCTTCCCCTTTTCTCTGCCAGCACTCGGCAGCCCTGTGGCCCAAACGGCCGCACACGAAGCAGCCCCTCCTGCTGGTGCTCACGTTCCCTGTCGGCTCCGTTCTCCTCCCGGCTGGGGTTGATCCCTCCTTCCGGCTCCCCTCTTTCATCTGCGGCCGCTGCTGTAGCCCTCCTCGGTGCCTCCTCGCCTGGGCCAGCGATGTCTCGATGCGCCCCGCCAGCTGAATCCATCCGCGCAGTGTGTCAGGCTCATCACGATGCACCGCCCAGGAGAGGATCTCCCGCCTGAGCCCCTCTTTGAAGAGTTCTATCTTTGTCACTGCAGACCATTCCGGCACCTTTTCAGCGAGGCATTGGAACTCCTCCGCATACTCAGATACCGATCTCTGCCCCTGGGAGACGGTCTTCAACTTCTCCCTCGCCCGGATCTGTTCCAGTGGATCTCGGAAACGGGTCTCCAGGGCCCCCATAAAGCGTCGGAGTGACCCCAGACATGGGTCGCGCCGCGCGTGCAGTTGAACGTACCAGCTGGCCGCTCCCCTCTTCAACACTGCACCAATGGCCCGTACCCGGCTGGATTCCGTTCTAAAAGTGTGAGCATTGTCCTCCATATAGCCCCTCACCGTGGTCAGGAAAAAATCCAGTTCAGAGGACTCTCCCCCAAACTCGATCCTTAGTTCCTCTCGTCTCGGTAGGGGTCCCTGTGGTGGCAATCCCCAATTCTCCGCCCGTCGCAAGCCCCCTTGCGGACCAGTGGGCCCCGCTGCTGCTTCTCTTGGCCCTGTGCCACGCCCGGCATTCGCCAGGGGCACCAGGGTCTCAGCTGGGAGCGTAGCCGGGATTCTCGGAGGCTTTTCCCCTTCGTCGTCACTCTCCTCCACCCGCGTCAGGCTTGTTTGGATCTTGGGCCGGGCACCGGGCTCCTTTCGCATTTCCCTTCCCTTCGGTGCTGGGAGGTCTGCAAAGCCCTGGCTGCTTCCCATGCTCACGTCCCACATTGAGCTAGCCCGAAGTTCCCTTCCTCTCTCCGGCTCCGCCAAAACTGCCAGGCGCTCCATCGCCCTCGACATCACTGCCAGGGTGGTCTCCATCGCCGACATCCTCTCCTCCAGAAACACCATCCTCTGTGGGCCTGGGGAAGGTGAACCTTCCTCTCCTCCGGTGCTATCTCCCCGCACCACTCCGCGCCTCTGGGTTACCCCATTTGGCTGGGCATAAGCGGTGGATGACGCCAGGGCCGCCAGCTGGTGGAACTCAGCGTCCGGCTCGGGAGTGGCCCTTTCCGACCTTCCTCCTCCTGCGCCCAAGAGCTCTTCATCCTCCACTTGCATGTTACACCTCACCGCTACAGCGGGATGGTGTCCGTATTCTTGGCTTAGTGTCAGCTCACCACAGCCGCTCCTGAATGAACACACAAGACTCTCTGTGATATCACCGGAAACTTTTACTGTAGGAAACATGAACATCAGAAAAGCCAAGAATGGGATACTACGGCCAACCCTCCTTTATATACCCTCCCCCTCATTTGAACAGTCTCTTCCCGCTCAGTAAAACCCCGCGCAAATTCCCCGCCAAGTCCAGCAGCCGTTTCTTCTCCAAGTCCTGAGCCGCAGGTGTCTTATCAATGTCAGTGACCCTGAAACTCAGAGCCACATCCAGGCTCTAGTAGCAGGGTTCTGACATGCTAACACGCTCCAACAACACAAGTGCAGCCATGCTCCCAAACAAGTGGCAGACTTGTTGTAAAACATGATGTTTTGATGCTTAATTTGTAAAATTATAACTTAATTGGACATTTAATAGGCTTTCCTTAATCCCTCCTTATTATCCAACATTTTTGCTTATCCAGTGTTCTGCTGGCCCGTTGATGTTGGATAAGCAGACTGTAGTTTTTACATGTGGGATGAGAAAGAAGTGCTGTGCAATATGTAATAGTACATTATTATGCATTATACAAAAATGGCTTCTTTAAAAAATGGGTGTTGTATTTTTTTTCAGGCTGTGTTCTGACTAATTGTTATAATAAATAGTAGTGGGGGCAAAGTTACTGTGACGATGTTTTAGAAAGCAAGCAGTCTTTTGGAATAGCTGATATTTCCCCATACCTTTCCATATGTCTGTCTGTTAAGTTTAATACCTTGATAATTTTGTTTAATAACATTGCATTCTGTTTTGGTGCTTCTTTCACAGCTGTCTCCAATCTAGATGAAGAGAGTAGATGGACAGTCCATTATACTGCACCCTGGCATCAGCAGGAAAATGTGTTTCTACCTTCTTCAAGGCCAGCCTGTGTGGAGGATCTGCATCGCCAAGCCAAGCTGAATCTGAAGTCGGTACTGAGAGGTAGGAATTTGACAATATTTGAAATAATGTTTCTCTACAGTAGCCAGATACTGTCTCTGTCCACCTGTGTATCTCTGTGGTCTCTCATCTCCTTTTGAGTTTCGTAAACAATCCAGACCAATATTAAGGAAAGATTAGATTAATGTGGATTTTAACACTGCATTAAATCTTCATAAATAAAGCTAACTTCAAAAATCTTGATATAGACACAACCATATTTTCACAGTATCCCCATTGTAGCACAATAGCATCTACACTGTATAATTAATGCAGTTTGACATCACTTTAACTGTCATGGATTAGTGCTGTGGAATTGTGGGAACTGCAGTTTTACAAAATCTTTAGCCTTCTCTGCCAAAGAGTGCTCGTGGTGCTTCAACACTAGAAAATCTAGAATCCCATAGCATTGAGCCATGCCAGTTAAAGTGGTGTCAAACTGAATAAATTCCTCAATGCAAATGCATGGTAATTGTCCAAGAACAAATATAAGAGAAATATGTACAAAGAAATAGATTCTACACTGCAGATATACAGAATATTAGCCCGGGGCTGTGGCGCAGACGGGAGAGCAAGCCAGTGCAATTAACTGCAATGAATTACTGACCAGGAGGTCATAAGTTCGAGGCCCGCTCGGAGCTATGTTATTGTTTGTCTTTGTCCTATGTTAAAAGGCATTGAATGTTTGCCTAATATGTGTAATGTGATCCGCCCTGAGTCCCCTTCGGGGTGAGAAGGGCAGAATATAAATGCTGTAAATAAATAAATAAATAAATATTAAAAACATTCCATTTCATGGTAGGAGAACTGTTTGTTCTGCTCCATAACTGAAGTCAATTTGTGCTTTGCCAGATGGTTTTCACATAGATATATACTGCTACTAAAAGCTCCTTTTGTATTCATATTGTAGCAAAATATGTTACTAACAAGGGGCAGAATTGAGGAGTAAGGAAGAAGTATGCTAACATAGATAACTTCAGATTTGAGCCAGAGCAATAGATATATAGAAAGGAAAAAAATACGTACCGGATATGATACGGCTGACTTGTGATGGTTTTAAATAATGGTTTTAATGTGAAAATAACTGATTTTAGTGTTTATGTATATTTATGGCATTGAATGTTTACCATATATATGTTGTGCTCCCCCATATATATGGGGTGAGAAGGGCGGAATATAAATGTTTTAAAATAAATAAATAAATAAAAATAAGGAGAACGCATAACTTATAGTTGACGGACCATTGACTCTTGCTCCAGTTTTATCAAGCATTGCTCTCTATTCATTTAGCTCTAGTGCAGGCATGGGAAAACTTTAGCCCTCCGGGTGTTTTGGACTTCCAACTCTCACAGTTCCTAACAGCCAGTAAGCTGGTTGGGATTTCTGGGAGTTGAAGTCCAAAACCTTTGGAGGGCTGAAATTTGCCCATACCTGCACTAGAGCTAAATGAATAAACAACAGTGTTTGAGCCTGTAATAGTAGTAGTAGTAGTAGTAGTAGGAGTAGTAGTAGTAATAATAATAATAAGTTTATTTATACCCCGCCTCCATCTCCCCTGAAGGGGACTCGGGGCAGCTTACATAGGCCAAGCCCAGATAAAAACAATAACAATATAAAATACATCAATAGACAAAAACATACACAATTATAAAATTTAAACATTAACCTATGAAATAAAAAACAGACTTAATAAAACATGAAATTAAAAATAACAAGGTTGTAATAATAGACTGGGTAAAGTGTACCTTATAAAAGTTGTAAACTCGAAGTAACTGATAAAAGTGCTGCAGATTTGGGATGGGAGAAACCCTGCGTCAATATCAAATTAACCAGGAAAAATTGCAACCGGTGCAGAAATGGTTATGAAACATGATTGTTTGCAATCTTTAACCAAAGGCCTGTGTGAAGAGCCAGGTTTTCAAGATCTTCCTGAATGCCACTAGAGTGGGGGCTTGCCTAATTTCCCTGGGGAGCATGTTCCAGAGCCCAGGGGGCCACCATGGAGAAGGCCCTCTCTCTCGTCCCCACCAACTGCGCTTGTGACGGAGGCGAGAGCGAGAGGAGGGCCTCCCCCAACGAACGAAGATATCGTGCAGGCTCGTAGGGGCAGAGGCAATCACAAAGGTAGGAGGGTCCCAAACCATTCAGGGCTTTGTAGGTGATCACCCGCACCTTGAATTGGGTCTGGAAGCTTAAGGGCAGCCAATGGAGCTCCTTAAGCAGGAGGGTTGACCGCTCCCTATAATTAGCTCCAGTTAGAAGCAAGGCTGCCGAGCGTTGTCTTCAAGGGCAGCCCCACGTAGAGCGCATTGCAATAGTCCAGTCTAGAAGTAACTAAGGCATGGACCACCATGGCCAGATCAGACTTCACGAGGTAAGGTTGCAGTTGGCGCACAAGTTTTAATTGTGCAAAGACCCTCCCAGCCACCACCGAAACCTGAGCTTCAAGCATCAGCACTGAGTCCAGGAGGACCCCCAAACTGCGGACCTGGGCCTTCAGGGAGAGTGCAACCCCATCAAGCACAGGTTGCCACCCAATACCCCAATCGGACATACAACTGACCCGGAGGACTTCTGTCTTGTCGGGATTGAGTTTCAGCTTATTCGCCCTCATCCAGCCCATCACAACCACCAAGCACTGGTCCCGTATCTGAGGGGCTTCCTTGGACTTCGGTGGAAAGGAATAGTAGAGTTAGGTGTCATCCACATAGAGTTGGCACTGAACTCCAAAACTCTGGATGACCTCTCCTAGCGGTTTCATGTAGATGTTGAAAAGCATGGGGGACAGAATGGAACCTTGCGGGACCCCACAGATCATTGGCCAGGGGTCCGAGCAGGTGTCCCCCAGCTTCACCAACTGGGAACAGCCCTCCAGGAAGGACTGGAGCCACTGCAGAGCAGTACTCCCAAGGCCCATCCTGGAGAGCCAACCCAGAAGGATGCCATGGTCGATGGTTTCGAAAGCTGCTGAGATGTCCAAGAGAACCAGCAGGGTCACACTCCCCCTGTCCAGTTCCCTGCGGACGTCATCCACCAAGGCGACCAAAACCGTCTCAGTATTGTGCCCAGGTCTAAAGCTGGACTGTGATAGGTCTAGAAAATTGGTGTCATCCAGGAAACCCTGGAGCTGGATTATACTGAAGTAAAGTCTTTGGAGCTTCAGACCAAAGACGTAAACTAATTCAACCCATCTGATGCTAATTAAGGTCCAAACGAGTAAATATGCTTAAAGCATAATTGCGTTAATGTGACAAATCCTCCCCTTTGAATGAGCCCTGTGATGAGGTTATATGGTTGTAAGTGGGGCTCAATCAAGAAATGTGAAAAAGGGTAAATGGCCAGTGATACCTTTCCTGAGATTTGAATAGTAGACAGTAGTCATGCTAGCTAGGAGATTCAGAGTGTTGTAATTTTCCAAGCTCGATGCCTTCCCTCCTAATCTGAACTGATTAGGTCACAGGATGATGAAAGCAATCAAATAAAAATGTAAACCAGTATTAATTAAATATATAAAGCAGAAAAGATGCGGGTTATGCTTTTTATATTATTGCAGCTTGGATGTGGTTTCCGTTTTAACCTTGATCCAATTTCACATTTAATAAGTATGTTAAAGAGGCCAATTTTAGCAATAGAGAGTTGGATAAATGGATGGATAAACAGCTATGCAGGCTCTTTGTTATCATGTGATACACTCAGTATTGATTCTTCATGCTCAAAGTACGTAGATGCTACTGGGATGTTGCTGGAGGGCTTATGATGATTCATTACTTATGGTAGATTATTGGGACATTGGATTTGTAGGCTGGAGCTGGAGATTTTTTTATGCTAGAATTGGTCTAAGCAGAAATAATTCCTGTGCTTGAATTAAATTCCTCTGGGTATTTTTTAACTATGTAAAACAAATGGGAAATAATTGAATCAGCAGATCTTCATTCATGTTTCTATATCCATATAGAAATAAAACAGCATTTTGTTGGGTTTTTTTCTCACTGTGTTTCATTGGATCAATATGCATATGAGAAATATGGGTCACCCCCTACTGATATTTAATTATGCTTAGATGATTACTGTATTAATCATATGTCCAGTTAAAGGACTCTTAAACCAGAGAGAACCATTTAATATGAACAACAGTTTTTGTCTAGAGTTTACAGTAATACTGAGAGGTGATCTCCTTTGCAACCTAAAAAAGAGGAGAAAAGGAACAGCAAAGTACTAAATGGTTCAACTAAATTGCCTGGTTCCCTAGGCAGGAAATAAATGTTGGTTGTTGTTGGATTTTTCTTTCTCTTTTTCCATTTAAGTGGGTAAGATAGTTCTGCCTGCTGTTTATCCTCTGGTTTTTTAACTTCTTGAAGTCATTTATACTCCATATGTTATTGGCTTTGGCAAACATCCATTTTGCAAATGCTACTCTGGAGAACAAAGCAAATAAAATTAGGCAGAATGTATTTTCTGCATAATGATTGTGTGTTCCTTGCTGAGAAATGGAATGTAGTCAGCACAAAAAATGTCTAGATCAAGGAGACAAGCAGGTCATGGAACACACATAGTCCCTTACGCTTTTTCAAAGCCCACAACCCTCCTCCAAAACGTAACCACATTCTAGGAAATAAGGTTTTCCTGTAAAAAAAAAAAAAGGATGTTCAGCTCCCACATGCCTTATTTCTTGGGAGTGGACAAGCAGCCTGCAGAGAGCCCTGAAGAAGTGGAAAATTGCTTCCTTGATCTGCCAGAGTTGGCCAACCCTGGTCTGCACAGTGCATTGCTAATGCATTTACTCTAAGACTATAATAGGGGCTGTGATAGTTTAAGAATGCTTGCAACATGTGTTCATTAATATGACCTTCAATCAAGATACAGTTGATTAGTTCACTTCTAGCCAAGATTCATCTTGCCAAATAGATTTTAAATGATGAATTCATGGCAGCAAAAATATACTGAAAAATACTATTGTTTCAGACTTTATAATGAACATAAATGGAAGCTTGTTGCATTCTAAGCCGCTTTGAGTCCCACTATTGGGAGAGAAGCAGGATATAAATGAATAAAATAAAATAAATACATAAAATAGGATTGTATCAGACATTCATCACTTTTCTATTCCTCCCTTGGAAGAGAAAGAACTCCAGAAGCTTATTAAAGCAATCATAAGAAAGAAGAAGAAGAAGAAGCCAAGCACCACCTAAGAGCTGTAGCTCCAGAGACTTCTCAGATCTCACTTGAAAGTTGAGGACCCCCAGAAATACATGAATTTAGATATAGTTTTACTTATTATGAACTGTTATGTGGCATTTTAAATAGTCTTTAAAATTGTATTTGTTTGTTTTATACTAGAGATCTGATTTAAAACAAATCAGAAGAGTAGTACCTGAAGCATTTACTTCTGTACAGTTGGTTTTGAACTTGGATTAAGGAGAAGAGTTACAATATTAAGTGTTATTATGTTTGAAGATTCTGTAGACACAGTTGTATGTATATTTTTATATTAATTGGTTAGATGAACAAAAATCAGTATCTGAATTTCACAGTCCTGTCTTTAGACTTGTAGTTAATGCAGTGGGTAAACTCTCTCAACAGCTCTTGCCAAGAAACCACCTTAGGATTGCCATAAATTGGAAATAACCTGAAGGCAAACAGCAACACTGCCCACAGCCCTCTGAAATACATGCTTACTTAAGTAGCCTTATAATGTGACATGAATGCCAATAAATCTTGGCTTGTACAATGTCTGTATAATCACTTTTTGGAAAATGTGTTTCTAAGTGGGCATGTCTGTGCTCTATAGTCTTTCACCTCATTTGATAATGCTTGTTCTCAGCGGGCATGTCTGGGGAGATTGGTTAGGAAGATTTGAGTAAACAAAGCATGAATCACTTTCAGAGTAGGACAGAACATGAAAATAACACCTTACTCATTTGTGGTCTGAAACATAGGGTACTGTTAAAGCACGATCTAGTTTTCCATATATGTCATCTTGGAGTGCAAGCTCAAGATCGTACTGGTCCATATTGATAATATGGGATAACTGCTTATATAACTGTGGACACTTCTTGCTACTTATGAAAGCATAGATTTGATATTTCAGTGTCTTTTCAGTCAACATTTTTTTTCCGTGCCATGAGCGACTTGAGAAACTGCAAGTCGCTTCTGATGTGAGAACTGCAAGACAACATTAGAAGTACTTACATTGTTTTACATTTTAAATTCTGCATTCTACCTGATAAATCAAATTGTTGGATGTGTTATACTTTAGAAAATATTGTTACAATATTTGAATTGAAGCAATTTGTCTCCAGTATTCAACAAGGGAACAAAATCCCAAAGCAACTGTGGTTTGATACAAAAAAACAGAGATTTGAACCAGCAGATTCTATATATTTGTTATGGGGGTGGGGGTGAGGAGGAGAAGAAACATGACAAACTGGGGATGGAGTTGGATGTAATGTATTGCTTGCTCCTGTTTCTTTTTTCCCATCGCAAATACATACAATGGGTTAATTCAGATGTATGTATTTTTGTTTCAAACAACAGTGTCTTGGGATTTCTGTTCTTTGTTCAATGTTGGAGACTATGCTTCGGTGCTTCAAATAAAAGGTCAAAAAGTACAGAGGAGGAGCATTTTGGTGTGACAAACCAACTTAAAAATACCACTTTCTCATGCATAAACACTTCCTTTCTCTTATGTTCTCACCTTTCTTTTAACCAAATACAGTAGAGTCTCACTTATCCAACACTCACTTATGCAACGTTCTGGATTATCCAACGCATTTTTGAAGTCAATGTTTTCAATATATTGTGATATTTTGGTGCTAAATTCATAAATACAGTAATTACTACATAGCATTACTGCGTATTGAACTACTTTTTCTGTCAAATTTGTTGTATAACATGATGTTTTGGTGCTTAATTTGTAAAATCATAACCTAATTTGATGTTTAATAGGCTTTTCCTTAATCCCTCCTTATTATCCAACATATTTGCTTATCCAGCGTTCTGCCGGCCCGTTTATGTTGGATAAGTGAGACTCTACTGTAATTCCAGGAAAGTCACCACTATCGGCTGAGTCAGGGAACTCAACAGGCTTTCTAGTGACACAAACCTGAAAATAGGCATTATGTTCCCTCTATGTATTTGTCAAAAAAGGGGGAAATATTTCTCTTATCATATAAACTTAGATCTTTCTGCCATTGCTTAAATGATACATGAGATACCAGAACTGGATGCAAATGAAGCTGAATTTCTGATATTGAAAGAGACAAATTACTTTTAAATGTAACATTTACTTGTTTCTTTGGTAACTTTTTTTTAAAAAAGAAAGAAAAAGAAATGTGCTGCCTCTATTGCCTGGTTCCAGCGCTTTAGCATCCAGAGCTGATGCACAGAGCTCAGTTATTGCGGGGAAAACAGTTCTGTAGACAATTATTCTTCTGTTGTCGTGATGATTTAATGATGGCAGAAGCGTAATATTATGTCAAGTTGGAATTAGTAAAATCAGCTAGATTCTGTTAAACCAAACATACTTTAGTTAATCTGCTTTGGCGGTACATCTGTTAGAATTCCTGACTCAGTGAAAAAAAGCAATGAAGGAGTTTCTCTTTTCAGAATTGCACTGGACTGTATTATGGATAAAGTTCATGAACCTGCTTTATATTCCATGCTGGCTGTTTTTCAGCAAGAGTCTAAGAGCTACGATGGGGTTGCTTTCCAGTATCATTTAAAAACTAAGCTTGACATCAAGCAGCCCTTGTGACAGCCCAATTCTGTTGCTGATAGGGGACTTCTTTATCTATAGAAATAGGTCCCATTCCAAGCCTGAATGCCTCCTTTTGTTGTTCAAAGGCTGGCACTTGCCTTATTTAGATTGTGAGACAGAAATAGATCTTATATCAGGGCCTAAAGAGTTCCCTTTTTTTAGAAAAAGAAGTAATGCTGTGAACTGGATAACTGTGGAAACTAAATTCTGTGCCAGGTGTGTTGAGCCTCTTTGGTATTCACTATAAAATTAATAGATTTAAAATTTATGTTAAAATATCATTAATTTCCAACCTTTTATTTGGTCCAAAATTGTAAAATGTGGTTGACAGTATTGCTTGTATCTTAGAAGAGTTCAGTCTCCTTGGTGCCTAAATCACCCGATGTGTCTGAGAATAATTTGGAGACTCTCAGGGAATCAACAACTGAATGAAAAACTTCTTATGACTTTCTATCGCTGTGCTGTATAGAATGTCCTAACCTTCTGGATCTGCGCATGGTCTGGTAACTGCACAGTAGCAGCTAGCACTCCAAAGGGTCACCACTACTGTACAGAGAATTATTGGTTGCCCTGTCCCCTCTTTGGAAGAACTGTATAAGTCCTGCAGCCTTCAGAAATCTCAGAACATTCTTAAGGACCATCTGGCAGATTGTATAGGGTGACAGCATAAACAGACTGAGAGATAGCTTTTATCCTAGAACTGTAACTACAGTAGAGTCTCATCCAAGACTCGCTTATCCAAGGTTCTGGATTATCCAATAATTTTTGTAGTCAATGTTTTCAATATATCGTGATATTCGGTGCTAAATTCGTAAATACAGTAATTACAACATAACATTACTGCGTATTGAACTACTTTTTCTGTCAAATTTGTTGTATAACATGATGTTTTGCTGCTTAATTTGTATGTTTAATAGGCTTTTCCTTAATCCCTCCTTATTATCCAAGATATTCGCTTATCCAAGGTTCTGCCGGCCCGTTTAGCTTGGATAAGTGAGAGACTACTGTATATTGAACTGCATAGTTTCGCATTGATGTGTCATTGGGGGTTGTGCGGTGGTGGGTGGAGTGTGGAGGGATGCGTGTGTTGTTTTGATGATGTGTGCTGGGGAAAGCATTTAATTTCATTGTGCAATCTACAATTACAATAGTTATTCTATTCTATTCTGTGTTGGAAGACCTCCCAATAAAGGATATTTCACCACGATCTAATGCTGAACAACTCTTATTATCAAGAAGTTCTTCCTGGTGTTTAGGTGCAATCTCTTTCTCTTTTTTGGCAATTCGAATCAATTGAAATTTGCAGATAGCAAGTTTACCCGTCTTCTATATGATTTAGATTTTTAAAGATGGTTGTCACACTACTTCTCAGCCTTCTTGTTTCTAAGCTAAACATATCCAGTTCCCTAAACTATTCCTCATAGGGCTTGGTTTCCACAGTTTTTACTATCATGATATTGATGTCAAGCTAGTTAGGTCAGTAGTTGCTCAAGTTCTCTTTTCCCCTTTTTTGTAAAGGAGGACTACATGCCACCACCTCCTGTTTGCTAGAAACTGTTTTTCATGTTGGAAAAATGGTTTTTCTTGGGTTTAAAATGGCTCAGAGAGGGTCATAAATGTGGTGAAATTGTTCCCACCCATCATGGTAATTTGAAAACTTATATGATACAGGGGTATGTTGCAGCTCCCTATCTCTGATGGTTGATGAGAGTGTCTTTAGGCAAGTGGTACCATGTGCGATTTTTTGGTCTCATAAAAACTAGTCACAAATGGCTAGTTTTGTGCTCTTTTTATCTCATTTTTTCCTGTCCAGGGGGATGCTTTTTTGAGGGTTTCTGATTCCCTTTTCAAAGTACATTTCTGTCTTTGGGTTTTGTGCATTTTGACTTGGGCGAGTGTATCATACTGACATTGTTACTGTGTAGCTTTCCATTCTTCACCTGCTGCAGGGATCTTGTGAGAATGACAACTCCTACACACTTTTTCACCTCTTCTTCTCCTCCACCCTCGGGATTTTCTCTCTCTATGGATCCATCTGCCTTGCCTATCAGTGTGCCAGCAGATATTATAATAAGCCAGCTGGCTTTTTAATTCCCGTCTGGAATTCTAGTGAAATGGTTTTCCTTGAGGCCGAGGAAAAGAGACACACCTTGTCGCTTTCTGAGAAATAGTTAACTTTGGTTTGGCAAATTTCAAGAGAAGCGTGTATATCTATTAAAAAAACATTGAGCAGCCCTGGATTTTCAATGCAGGGTTCTTAAGAGAAAATACTTATAATAAAAGATCTGCAGTTGATCTGATTTTTGTTTCTTAAATATATAGTGGCCAAGTTCAACCAGAAATTCATGTATCTGAGCCTTCAGAACATTTCCTAGAACTGGCAAACAACCAGATGAATCAAGTAGCTTCAAACATCAATATCCACAAAATTGGCAGTAATTTCTAAGAACTGGAAGGAAAACTAGTCATTCCTCTCCTTTCTGTCTTGCTCTCTCCTGCCCCCTTTCAAATGTCAGTTCTTTATCAAAAAGGGGGGAAAGGCACTTCGGCCTTAAAATTATCATGTGACTTTTATTGTCTTTTGAAATGTAAATAATATCCTCATTCTTTTAGCAGATTCCTTTAATTTAAAGAAGTGACTCTATATTTAGACTTTGAATTACAACATTTCTAGAGGCTTGTTCCCTCAAAATAATCCCAAGACTTGCTGTGTAACATAATAAGGTCATAAGGAATCACTTCTGTGATCTAATGTGATTTCAGTTTTTGCACTGGTGCAACAAAACTTTTCAGTGTAGAGCAACCAAGGCTTTCCCCCATAAATATGTGGGAGGATAGCAATGTGTGAGCTGTGTAGACACGTTTTAAGGCTTGTTTATGTATCATCTCCACTTGGACAGAACATCATCTATTTTATTCCATCAGATGTTTCTACCCATCTGTGATATCATTAACTACCACATGACTCTAGGTATGTGTGAAGGGGCCTCAAGAGAATACCTTAGATAATTTGGTGGTGTGAATTATGATCTGCAAGTGAAATATATATATAATATGTATAAAGGCAAGCAGCTGAGCTTTTCACTAAAAAGTCCCTGAACAGTTGGGAAAGAAAGTCAGATTACTTTAAAACCTACCTTTTCACTTTTGTAGGTGATGTTCAGTGTCCTTCTGCATAATCTACTTGATCTTGTAAAAGGTTCTTTCTATTAATACATTCTATACCAGCTGCAATATGCTATCTCTGTGTTAACAAAGGCTGGCTTTGAAGCCTAGAAACTGCTGAGTTTTTTCTATAACTTCTCAGTTTCCTGTAGTGTTTAAAGAGATAAGTAGCCATGTAACGCGATGAGCTCAGGAGATGAGAGATACTGATGAGAAAGTGTTTAAAATAATCCTGCACCTCTGAATTTAAAAATTGGCACTGCCCTGTATTCAGATCATTGCAATTACAATCTGTCTTTTACAGGTGGGATTCAATTTCTGGTCTTCACAAAAAGAGCCTTTCTGTTTTTAGGAACAGCCATAGTGCATGTCTGCTTGCTTTTGTGGAAGAATACTGGTTTGATTGCCAGTGAGCAGTAAGAGTTGATAAATATTTTTAGGTTACAGAAACTGTGGGTTTACAGTTTTAGTGAGAGCAGATCTTCTGGAAGGCAAAGGGAAACATCTGTTTCCTGATTGTACTTTGATTGAACTATTCAACATTTTTTTGAAAACTCCTGATATTTCCTTTCATATATGAGCCTTGTTGGATTACAACTGGAGGCCACAGCCCAAATCTCTGTTTGGCCATGGAAACCTGTGAGTGACCTTCGGTACATCACACACTTTGATCCTCAAAGGAAGGCAAAGGCAAAACTGAGGTGCACATTACACTCGAGTAAACATGGTGGTGTGGTATTGATCTCTGTGGCTTGTCATCACATAAATTCCCTAGTGCATTGTTAAATTGTGACTAGTGGTGATTCTTCCCACACCTCAAATATTATAGAAGTGGCTTACAGACATGACTGTATTGTAGAGAAGTTAAATTACCCACAGAGAACAAAAATATATCTTCTTAGAACAGTGATTCTCAACCTGTAGGTCCCCAGATGTTTTGGCCTTCAGTTCCCAGAAATCCTAACAGCTAGTAAATTGGCTGGAATTTCTGGGAGTTGTAGGCCAAAACACCTGGGGACTCACAATCTGAAGATAGTCAATCTGTTTGAGATGTCAGGACTTTAGGACATACCACGGCTAACACTCATGACTTTAAAAAATGAGGAAAATGTGGGCAGAAGTTTATTGGAAGCTAAACAACAATTTTTAAAAATGTTTTTATTGGTATTTTTTCATAAGGAAACATTATATAAAATACTAGCTTTGCCCGGCCACGCGTTGCTGTGGCTTATGGGAATCCTTTGTTGGCCAGGTGGAATAGCAGCAAATAGCCTTGTAGTCTCAAAGCCTGGACGTTTTCTGGAGCTTTTTGTTGTATGAACGTAGAGGCATGGATGAGGGGTTGTGCTGCCAAGTTTAGTGTTTCTGGGATGTGTAGTTTTGATGTTTTGTCCTAGGCCGAAATTTCATTACTCTTTTATATATATAGACAAGGGGAGTCAGAGGTAAAGTTGGGAAAGGGGAAAAAAAGGGGGAGGGTGTGCAAGATGGTTGGAGAGAAAAGGAGGGGCAAAAGTGGGGAAAGTTCAGGGATTTAGGGGGTAATTTGTTGACTTCCATTCTCATTCTTCAAGGTATTAAAAGTCTTTAAAGTCTCTCTTATTCTTCTGGCATCTCCCTTTCGTTCCTTCCATCATTTACAAATGTGTTTTTATAGCTGTTATATAATAAAGTTCATTTTTCCTGTTTCATAAATTCTTTTATTGGTGTCCAATCTGTTGCTTTTTTCAGAATATCCTGGGTGTTCTTAAGTTGGTAGGTTAGACTGTCCATATTCATAACATCTGAAAATTTTGAAATCCAATCCAAGCTAAACAACTATTTGAAGCTAAGCAAAGTCAGGCCTTGTTACTACTCAGAAGGGAGACCATCAGGAAATATTGGCTGGTGTGGGCCACATTAAGAGGATGGCAATGGAAATGTATTGCATTTGTATGCCACCTTTCTCCCAGAATGAAACTTAAGGTAGCTTCCAAAACAATTCAAAATTTACAATAAATTCACCTCTAAGTATTCCTTGTTTAAGGGTGTTATCTCTGTGATCAGTGAAATGACAAAAATGCAGTATAGTGTACATTTAACCATTTTGTCCTGTTCATATGATATCAGCTGACTGTATTTGGCTGCTCACATAGCATGTGCTTTAGTTCTGTAAGATCTGTTGGTTTGCAACTTCTTGCTATTTGACTTACTTTTATGTAGCTGATAATTATGACAAACTGTATGTATGTGAATGAAATCATGCATTCTGTATATTTTTAAACATGCAGTGAATTACACACATACCCCAAATACTGTTCTTGTAGTATTATGTATTTTGTTTCACAGAATTAATGGACCTCTTTGCAATCATACTGTATGATTGGGAAAGGGAATTTTAAAATGAAGGTACAGTTTTTAAACTGCTGATATATGATTTTGTGCTTGATACCATTCCTCGGGGTTTTATTTTTGTGACATTCTTGAAGTACCTTTGACACCCTCCCAACTATATTGAGGTTTGCATTATATCTCCTCATGAATTCTGTCATATTCCTGTTGTAATTCATACTGTGCAGACACAATATAATTTCTCAGAAATTGAGTCATTTTCCTCTTTTTCATCATAAATTTTTGAAAGATAATAGAAACAAACTAGCACGATTGGTCTGTTCACCAACATCTTGAAGATTTCATTTTCCCCTTATGTTCCAGCGTCTGTTACTTTTCATTGGGATTTCGCTGAATATCAATTAAGCAAGAAGGCAGAGATTTGGAAAGCAGCTACAAAAATCGATGGGATTTTAGCCAACTTAAATGCTGAGGATATTGATCTGAAATTGCTGGGAAATATTATTTCATTTTCATATTGAGTTTAATTATCTCAGCAATTTCTGATGTATTTGAGAAAGACCAAATTAAGTTTTATGTTGTAATTGATATTTGGCTCTCCTATATTCCCAAGGGGAGGAGAGTAATGTTCTAGTGGCCCTTTTTACCCACATGCCGAGAAGTTGGCTTGACTAGTCTTGTACCAAAACTGCCTAGCAGATGGTGCTTCAGTAGTAAGCGGCATTCCTACTCCTGTTTTAAACATTATAGAAGTCTACCAGACTGGTGAATAAGCATCCCTTACCTGTGTTAGTGCCATTTTCCATCTAAATGGTGCAGTAGACAGCCATCTGTCCATCCAGACTACACATCAAAGAAGATGTCTGCCTTTCTATTTTGACAGCTTCAGCTGTGAAATAAATGCATAATTTATAGTTAGCACATGCTTTCTGTTGTTTTATATACAGTAAATACAGCTTTAATTTCTATATTGTTTAAAAAAAATTAACTGCTTTGGATGTCCTGGGTCAATTTTCCAGTAAGTGATTGGCATGTGCCTGATGGAGAATACAATTTAGGTTTTTTGGGAGCAAGTTTGTAGTAGTCCATGGAACTGTAATGAGAGACTGTAAAGTGAAATGCATTAAATCAGTAAAACATTTATCCAGTTGCATGGTAGAATTCATTCAGAGATTTCTGCTTTTCCTGAGATTTTCTGTATATATTTCAGATTTCAGTATTAATGTCAAAAATACATAGTACGACTTTACATAGGATTTTTGCATGTTCAGCCACCTGAGACAGCACGTAGTTTGTTTTATTTCTGGAAAGGAGAATGAGGCCACAGTAGCTGGAGGCGTATCTTGGTCTCAAATCGGTGGATCCCTTATACATAAGTTCTCTGGATCTTGTCACTTTTCCCCCCAGGGATATCTGAAATGAGAGAGTTTCCTACCTTTTCACACCTTTCCTTATGGGTTGGAAACACAACCATTGTGCACGTCAAGGTGTTGCCCAAATGTTCTACCACACACTGTTTTGCCACTACTGAAACACAGTTTCCCAAATTGGTGATGATGCTACCACCAACATAACCGTACTACTGAAAAATGACACCTGCAAGTGACACTCCTGGGCTTCTCTTTAGAAGTGATGGAAGGGATTCTATGTCACCCTAACTTCTTGATAAACCCTAGAAAGTATTATAGTTAAAGTACCGCTGAATTGTGGTAGCAGTATGTCAGAAAATTCAGACCAAATACTGTACCACTCTTTCTCCATTTTTGCACTAGAGCAGGCATGGGCAAACGTTGGCCCTCCAGGTATTTTGGACTTTAACTCCCACAATTCCTAACAGCCAGTATGCTGTTAGGAATTGTGGGAGTTGAAGACCAAAACACCTGGAAGGCCAAAGTTTGCCCATGGCTGCTCTAGAGTCTCTGTATAGCGACAAGAAGAGTAATGTTGCCTTTTTCCTGTCTTCTCTCCACTATCCGCAGAATGTGACAAGCTCAGAAGAGATGGGTACAGAAGTTCTCAGTATTATTCTCAGGGTCCAACTTTCTCGTCGTCTTCTAGTGCAATCTGTGGAAGTTACCAGGATGATTACGAAGAAATTGAACCAAAGGTAAGGCAATTGGCGCACAGTGAGATATTGGAGTACATTGCACAGATAATCTAAAACAGAGTCAACACAAAGCTGCAGAATTGCAAAAGATACAACTGTTCTGTTCCATATTGTAAAATGGTATGCTGAATCTTAAAGGCCATGCTGTTCTATAAGGTTTCTCAATTTATAGAGGAAATTACAAATATTCGTAATATTCATGGCAATGTTTTAAGCGAAGGCACTCACTGATTTAAAAAAACAAATTTGATTAGGTTGTGTTCCTTCTGTGAATAAATAGAAAATGGAATCATTATTGCTTTATATATTATTTAGATTCAGAGCTCATTTTGAAACTGAGTTTTAGCCATAGAAATATAATATGACCCCCTTATCTGTGAACTCAATATCAGGATTGTCACTTATCCACACTCCAAAACATATTATCTCCTGGAAGTATATATGGGCTTTTTAAAGTCCTCCAGTGCAATTCTGTGATTTACCTCTGGCCCATGTATGGTCAATTTATAGAGCTCACTATTATACACGGTTCCACAAGGGGTCTTGGACCCCCCCCCCCCCCCCGGATCTTGCAGCAGGTAATGGCAAGGTTACTCCTTCTTCACCTGGTGCTTATTTGCACAGTGATACGTACAAAGCAGAACTGGATGGAAAAGAATCATGACTCTTCTTTCTCCTTTTATACAGCTTATTTTTAAAGGCAATTTAATCTTTTTCATTGCCAACCATTTTACCCCACAGATCATCCCTCCCAACTCCTGTAGCCAAAATCTCTCTCCTTCTTTATGTGGGTTCGCTGACTTTGTTTTCCTTACTTCTACTCTTTAATGACTTCAGCTGTTCTCTTAAGTTCCTTCTGTCCTCTTTTCTTATTTGTCCAATCCCATAGTCCTTTCTTTCTGATGGCCATTCTCCTTGCATTCCCTCCTCCCTTCATTTGCACATCATTTCTGATTAACTCTTTATTTTTCCTCCTTGCAAATTCACAATGCACGATCACAGCTCAATCATTACTAGCTTGTCTTTCTCTCAAGGTAGTCCAAAGACTTGTAATCATCAATTAGGATGACAATATTTGAATGCTTCAGTTTCCCTAGATGCAAAGAAGCAGGGACAGAGTGGCCATTGTAGTTCATTTAAAAAACAACAGGAAACCTGTCCCTCTTAATCCTGAAGTACTGATGCCGTACTTTAAAAACAGTGGGCATGATGTTTCATCCTAAGTTCTTGGAAGACTCAGTAGTATCTTCAGCCCAGGATGCAACATGATTTCCTGAAGTCTGTGGTTACATGCACAGGCTATTTGTACTTGGAGAACTTTAGGTGGGGTGGATTATTTTCAAGTCAATCTGTCTAGAATTCAGTCAGTTTAAATTTACAGTAAACATTTTGTCTTAGCTAATTTCTGAACTGGCACTTTTCTCGAGTAACTGGGGGTGGGATGGAATGTGAAGTTCTTTGTAATTCAGTACTTCCTGACTGCTTTGCAACCTTGTTTTTATTTGAAATGGGAAAAATAACTAGTGTTCACTTGGACAAATCTTAAACTTTTAAAATTGAGGGCATCATTATAATCTGAAGAGAAACTAAAATTATATGTGTGTTACTAAGGAACACTGTGATGACTTGAAAAATGGGGAGATTGTAAACATGCCTATTAATATTAGGCATGGGCAAACTTTGGTCCTCCAGGTGTTTTGGACTTCAACTCCCACAATTCGTATCGGTTGTTAAGAATTGTGAGACTTGAAGTTCAAAACACCTACAGGATCAAAGTTTTCCCATGCCTGTTTAATATTAGAGCACTCAAAACACAATCACTTTTGTCTGGAAAATTAACTTTTTCTGCCAATGATTGTTAAATTGTATTGTTGAAGGCATTCACTGTCAGAATCATTGGATGGTTGTTTGGTTTCCAGGCTACATAGTCATGTCTTAGCAGCATTGCCCTCCTTTTGAGATGAGGAACCTCATGGGGCTAAGAAGATTTCTGGAAGGAATATCATATATATTCAAGTATGTCAGCCTCATAGGTAGAGGACAGATTTTGGGTCCAAAATTATGGATTTTAATAATGATCCGTGGATAAGTCAAGGGTCATTCTGTAGTGGGAAAAATACCAGTGCTGCCTCACCACCATCATTTTCCCACCCCAGGCATTCAAAAAGAGCAGAAGCAAAACTGTGGCAAAAAGAGTCGAGGGGATCGGTGCTTCTTTTAGGTCCTCCCAGGAGGGATTTGCTTTTTGCCACTGTATGCAGAGGTGGGGGTGCTTCCTTTTTAAAAATAAGAGTTAAGGTACTGTAGTTATATTGATACATGGATAAGTCAATCCAGCTTTTTTTGGATTGATTTTTGACTAAAATTTCTAGTCTTATATTGAGTGTATTGAGTAAACAATATTTTAACATATTTGTAAGAAAATATCTTAAGAAGTAAGAGATAACTTTGGAAGTTCTTCCTTTTCACCATCTGAGGGGGTGTTACTTTACTGGCTGTTGTTATTGACTATGCTGCTACATTAGATAAGAAGGTAACAGATGGATGGATGAAGGATTTAACATTTGAAGCCTAGAAAGCTGCTGTCTGTCAGCATAGAATTCCTGGCTAGACAGATAATAGTCTGGTTGGACCAAAGATGATCCACAACTTGGAAGGTTTTTGTTTTGATTAATGAATTGTCATGTATCTTTGTTTTGTTCATGAATTGTCACTCAACCCCCAAAGGTATTCCTTGGCCCAGATAAGAGACAAATTGCATGAAGCCATTTTTCAGTATGAGAATTGACCACAATTCAGGTTAATAGTTTGAAAGCAGTGTTTTTTTTTCTGGTAGCCTCTTATTGAATTACAAGGTGTCAGAAAGTTATCTTTACAATTTCAACTCTGTATACAACTGAAATTGTAAAGGTAGTTTTTAGGTACTGTGTACTTTTCCTCATCAGGAATTCACTTAATGTGCTGTTTCTCATTCCTTTTATTATCCAATGTTCATTTATTTAAAACATGACATCCCAGTAGTGCTCTTCTTCCTCCTGGTTCTTTCTTTGCCACAAGCCCATTTGTTTCACATCAGAAATACATTATCGGGTGGCCACTTTTGTTTACTTTCTAAAATTGTGCCTACTATGGTTGTTATATATACTTTGTCTGTTGTGTCTTTTTATTTGTGTGTATGTTCCCCATTTTCCTTTCTTTGCCACTCATTCACTTTCTTTTTCTCTCTCACTCAACAGTCTAGTCTGTTAGACTGCCTCCCTCAGTCTTGCCTTAATGCCTGCTGTTGTTTGATTCCATGGAAAATCAAGGTATCTAGCCCAAAACTGGGCTCATCCAGCTGTAATATCTGCAGCTTGATGTAGCTGTTATATTTCAATAACCTCAAGTCTGACTTGTGCTTTTATTTTTAATTTTCACTTGCTTCTACTGCTTTTTTCTTTGCACAAAAGAAATATTATAATAACAATTGTACTATTTTCAAAATTACTACCTCTTCTGTTGGCAACTGGGAACCGCCATTTGGATACTTAATGAATAACTTATTTTTAACAACATATTTTGTTAACACTAGCTGCCCACCAAATTGTGTATTATGTATTAATTAGATACTAAAGTTAGTAATCTTAACCATTCTGAATTTTCTCATAAATTAGATTATTAGAATAGTGTGTGTTGCGTACTGCACAGTAATTTATTGAATGTTATAAGATATATGTATTTGAAATGAAAAATGATTACTGGTATATTTGGTATGTTTTACTCTTAAGAATCAATAAACGTGATAATTATACTTCTCCAGCGTAAAAGAACAACCATGCAGAGCTGACATTCTGCAATAGATATATCCAAGATAAACAAAGGACAAAAATCCTCTTTTCTCCCAGGCATTTCCTGGATTTTGGTTGTGTTTTCAAAATGCAACAGAATGAGGAAGCCACTATCTGAACATACTCTTAACTAAACATTTGAAGAGAGACACTGTCTTCAAAGGTATATAAGAGATGAAATTCTTCTGAAGTCATGTCCATATGTAACTCAGGTTTACATGTGTGCGTGTCTTCTTTTGGATGTCCCATAAGAAACTGTTCAGTAGCTCATGTACATGACCTTCCTCAAGGAAGTTGTAATGCCCCAAGGGCACTTACATGGCCATTTACCAGCTGGGGGAGGAAAACAGAGCAGCTCTAGCTTTGATTCACCAGCCAGCAGAAGAGAAATGAGATAATTGTTCTGAATTTCCAATGAGTTGCTGAAGATCCAGTAGAGTAACCTAATTTGTCTTGCCCCATCTGCAATATTCAAAAACATAGCTGTTAGTCTGAAATATCAGTATGCCTAGGGATCTTGTAGCACCTTAGAGACTTCCTTTGATTTCATAAATTTCTGCTAGCAACCTTGTCCTCTTAGTTAGCCTCCAAGGGACTGCAAGATCCTTTTGCATACTCATTGGAGGAAGTGCAACTGGGAACTGCATGTTTGCATTTTCTGGTCAGTAAAGGTGTTGGCACCCCTGGGGCCAGATTGTTTCTTGGTTGGGAAAGGAACTACTTCATGCTGCAGATATGGAACAGCATCTGTTAATACATCTCTGATAGGATAGACTCCACCCAATTTTATAAAACAAAATGTAATATTTTCATTTACCTAGAAATACACACAAATACTCTTTTTGTTTTGCCTTTTCATTGTTTGAACTTCATAAAACACTTTCTGAAGGCATAAACTTAGAAGAAGGAATGTAAAAGATAAATAGAAAATGAAAGTGATGTAGTGGTTCGAGTATTGGTCTAGGATTCTGGGAGAGGGTTCCAATCCCTACTCAGCCATGGAAACCGTCTGGCTGACTTTTGGCAGTTCCTATCCCATTGCATTTTTGAGAGAAATGTATGGCAAAACCCTCCTCTGAATAAGTCTTGCTAAGCAACCCCTGGGATAGGATTGCCATAAGTCAGAGCAACAATTTCTACTAATAGTAGTTTTCTGTGTATTGTATTTAGAATAACAGAATCCTAGAGTTGGAAGAGACCCCAAGGGCTGTCCAGTTGAACACACAAAGCACTCCTGACAGATGGCCATTAGGCTTCTGTTTCAAAACTTCCCAAGAAGGAGATTCCACTATACTCTAAGTCAGCATATTTCATTGTCAAAAAGCTTTACTGTGTTTAATTATTTAGGCAATTTTATTGTTAAATAAATGAATACCAGTGATTAACATTCAGGGGTTTCTGTATTGTAAGTGAAGACCAAATTGTCATCCAAAAGTTTGAGTTTTAGGTAACCTCTGAATGTTTTGAAAAAATAAAAGTATATATAGTAAATATACCCCTGGAAAGGACATTTAGAAAATATATGAACAGTGTTTTGATGCTGAAGCAAGTAAATTAATAGAACCATCTTAAGTGAATGTGGAAGTTCCAATTTGTTCATTCAGGCTTACTTTCAGACAAGAGCTGTGTCATTCTGACTTCTGGTACATGATCAATGAAGCTGATCAGTATGAAGAGCTAAGACCTGAAATTTTTATTGACTGAATGGTTGCTTTACTTCCAGTATGTTCCCCCTCGTCTCTGTGTTGACATTTCTCTGACCAGTATTTTATGTTACAGCTGCTTTTAAGAAATGCTTTATTAGCAGTTGTGCAATTTCCTTGGAAAAAGGGAAAATCCTGGAGCATCCATTTCCATCTTTGTCTCAGAGTGCCCCCAGTGACTGGCTTATGGCAGCTGGGTTTGAGGATACAATACAGGGTCAACATAACATGACAGTTATTTATTTCAACAGTGTCAGCCAACCAGATAAAAAATAGGTTAGTGGGGCTTATCACGACCAAGCACTATATTTTAAGAAAAGCCTCTTTGGAAGTTTAAAGAAGGCAGACTTTAAAAGATAGATCAGTTGCATAACATTTTAGTTTATCTTTTTGTCTGTGGGACTTGAAAATGAAAACATTACAGGAGATTTCTTAATATAGCAATTGTATTTTCTCTTGTTTTGTGCAAGTCATATTTGTAAAATACGCTCTGGACTTGTGAAATGGGCAAAAAGCTATTTTCCTAATGTCTCATCTTGTAGTAAGTATTCTATGTTCTACTTCATGCTTAAGAATCTCTTCACTGAAATGGTCCTTTGATTTAATACAACAATACTGCTTTGTAAGGTTCATGTTCTGTGTTTTAAGGTATCTATCATATTGTAGGAAAGCAGGCAAATAACAAAAATAAGAAAGTACAGTACAAACAAAAGCGGAAGTGGAGTTACCTTGTAGTGATCTTGTTGCCTGGGAAAATTTATAGGTGTATTTTAATACAAAAACACTCATTTCTTATAAAAAAAAAACGTCCCTACTGAATCAGCTAAGTGCTGCATCCAAGCATCATGACTGTATCATGCTGTTTGCATTTTGCTATGTAGAAGCAGAGGATGCGAGTCATGTTATAATTGCAAGCAGTCTAAGCTCTAGTCAAAGATTAACTCATACATATTGAAGTATGAAGTTGCATTATCTGATAGGATAATGATTATTGTTAATCATTATGCAATCTGCTAGCATTTGTAGTGTTCTTTGTGAATTAATGCACATATTGTTGAACATACTGCACATGTTGTCAGTGGGAATGTACTTTGTTTATTGGAACAGAATATCCATCTGATTTCTTTTCACTTTTCATTACACAATGAGTTCTTAAATTTAATCAAGCAAATTTTCTTAAACATAAGTGAACCTTCAGTTGTTGCTTTTCACTGATAATGTGGTGGAGTGGGATTAGGATTTGCATGTGGGTTGTGAAGATTGCTTTCTTGATAGGACATAACAGAAATGGCTAAATATTTATTTGTCCCTAATATGAAAAGCAAATGGTGGCTTTTTAAAAAGAGTATATTTCATTGTGTGTTGAATTAGCAAGCACGTTTTTTCAAAAAAACATCTTGCTTGGAAGATTCTTCTGAGGTTTTATTGAAATGCAGAAAATTCAAAGAAGGATAACAACAATAACAACAACTTTATTCTTTTATCCTGCCACCATCTCCCCGAAGAAACTTGGGGCAGCTTACAAATGGCACAAGGTGCCTAAAAACAACATAAAAGTGAACACAATATAAAATACGATAAAATAAAACACATGCAACATATAAAACATCAATTCAGACTCAATCAAGCTCAATAAGGATGCTCTTATTGTTTCATCTTTATTGGCTTCCAACACAAAAAGGTGAAATTGTCATTTGAAATAGATAGAGTTGGATTTGGATTTTATTATTTTCTAGTTTAGTATCGGAGATAAGGAATGGCAGATAAAAGTCTAGGTCTCTTAGTCACTGTATGTCCTTATGTGAGAGGTTTTAGAACAGATTAATAATGCAGTGATGCAGAACTTCTTTCAATTTAAATATCTGAATCAGTGAAGATTGAGGGAGGTGCATTCCAGTAGTGGGCTGAACTAAAGGCTAAGGAATGGGATCAAAAATGGTAATCTGTTTTAACTTACAGCTCTAACTATCAATGAATAAATCTTAGAAGAGGCAGTTCACTATTTGTAGAATGGGAGGAAACCTACAAATCCAAGAGACCTATCAAATAATGAGGCTGGAGATTAGGTGATCTAGTGAACCCATGAAAGTCAGACTGGGACGTTAAGAAGACTGGATTTGACTCATGGACTGAGATTTCCCATATCTTGTCTAATCTATGAATTAGATTAACCTACGTTAATCATTACTAGATTCAGTGTATACCAAATGAATTATAGCAGAGGCATATCTTTTGAAAGTAGTAGTTATGGTTACCCATGCCCCTTTTATTTCAAAATATTATTGTGAAAAGGCTTTAAACCACATGCCCATACAAAAACTGGTGATGATTTTATTTAAAATTGATTCATATTCGATGGAAGAAGATCTGAATGGTTCACCTTTTGTTAGAAGCAGACAAAGTCAGGAAAGTGATTTTCATATGCTGTATGCTTTCACTTTGAAACAATTTTATTTTATATTAAGATACATTTGTAAGAAAATGCCATTTGCGATGAATTTTATAGTGTCTTCTTTTATAGTGTTCAACCCCTTCTCCTGAAGAGGAAAAGCTTCTTAGCATCAAGAGACCCAAAACACCAATTTCAAATGAATTCTCTGATATCAACACTCAAACAAACTGGACGAAATCACTTCCATTGCCAACACCAGAGGAGAAAATGCGGCAGCAAGCTCAAGCAGTCCAAACAGATGTTATACCTATTAATGTAACAGGTAGGCTATTTATTATATTGCTACGTGGTGAGGAACAACAAGGGATTTTGGATAGATTTAAATGCTTATGAAACAAATTAAAAGGTTGCATGAAACCTGGGGTGAAAGTTGACTATGAAGTACTGATAAAATTACTAGTGAAATAGGAAGGAACAGAAAAATGGGTTCCTCAGATTTTTAGGAAGAATGATGGTAACATAATGCCTTCTGTATCGTGTATGTAAAACTGTATCCCTAATGGAAAGATTTATGCTCCGTTATCAGCTGTGTGTTGAGATATAAAAACTTGGAGAATAGTTTTTCTGCAGTTAATTTTTGCAACATTTTTTCTTGAGATATTGCAAAGTTTGAGTTCAGTATTATCTGACCAAGGTACCTAGAGTTGGGAGATTACTTGGGATTACCCTGGGCTATCATCTATCTTGTACATTGCTCCTTTGCTAGGACAGTTTTGAGAGTGGCATACCACTGGTCCTTTCTAACCTCAACCTGTTCTCTCTCTCTCCCCCCCCCCCCCTTAAACAAAAACTGGTTCTTCTGGTAGATGCTTTCTCAGCGAATCTTTGGTATCAGAGCCCCCAGATGGCGTAGTGGACTAAGTGACTTGAAGGTTGGGTTGCTGACCTGAAAGCTGCCAGGTTCGAATCCCACCTGGGGAGAGTGTGGATGAGCTCCCTCTATCAGCTCCAGCTCCATGCGGGGACATGAGAGAAGTCTCCCACAAAGATGGTAAAAACATCAAAACATCCGGGCGTCCCCTGGACAACGTCCTTGCAGATGGCCAATTCTCTCACTCCAGAAGCAACTCCGGTTGCTCCTGACACGAAAAAAAAAAAAAGCAGGCAGAAGGGGATTTCTACTCATAGAAGAGGCTTGCCCTTAATTCTATTCCCCCCACTTCCCTGCCACTACATCTTCCAAACAACAAAGGATATTTTAAAATTCACTAAGTAAGCTTTTCTGTAGTCTTGTTTGTGGGACTTGTACCATCATTAAGTTAATATTTTTAGTTTCTATAGTAGTAGTGGGATTCCTTATGGTTTTGAGATAAATTATGCTGATAAAATTACCTTTTATAGCCAAAGACAAAAACTATTGACAAAGTGATTATGGAAAGTAAAGTCAAACGTGTTGTTTCTTAAGAGAAAACAAATTCAAAATTCACAGCTGGAAGACCAAATAAAAATCACAAAATTTCAAACAGATTTTCATGTTTTCCAGAGCTTTCAGTCAGGTGGGTATTAAGCAAGACGGATCAAGTGAGGAAGGGGATAGAAGTTGCCTAGTTCTTAAATTGTCAAAGAGAAAAGATAAGGAACCCAAGACTCTTTAACTCACACATCAGTTAGCATAGCCAGTATTTGGCAAGGTGATCCAACCATATTTGAAGGACTATGTGTTTCTCTCCCTTGCCATGAGGTTGAATTGACCACAGTCTGAATACTGGGTTGACAAAATTGGGTTGTAGACTTTGTTGGATTTGGTTGTGCTAACTCCTATTAGATTTTATATTACAGTAGAGTCTCACTTATCCAACATAAACGGGCTGGCAGAACATTGGATAAGCGAATGTGTTGAATAGTTAGGAGGGAAGGCCTATTACACATCAAATTAGGTTATGATTTTACAAATTAAGCACCAAAACATCATGCTATACAACAAACTTGACAGAAAAAGTAATTCAATATGCAGTAATGCTATGTAGTAATTACTGTACATATGAATTTAGCACCAGACTATCACGATGTATTGAAAACATTGAGTACAAAAATGCATTGGATAATCCAGAACGTTGGATAAGCGAGACTCTACTGTATATGTAAAGATGCTAGGGTATTTTGATACATACAATTTTGCATTCTACATTTTTGAAAAGGTAAAGTTCAACATCTGTCTCCATCCTTTAACAAAACACACAATTTCCTTGGTGACTTGGCAGCAAAAGTAAAGAGACACATGATAGATTTTCTATAAGCAAGGATGGTGGTTAATGTTATTGAGGTCCTTTGTGCAATTGTGCACCAAAGGAGGAAAATGACACATAGAACTGTATTCTTTTTTCATTGGGAGGGGAGAGTTGCCAATCTCATGAAGTATGTCTCCTGCTCCTCCCCGATGCCCTTCTGCTAAAAGGTTGTGGGGCATCATTATCAGAATGCAATCACAATCTGGCTGGTCTGTGGCACATGTAGTGATATCAGTTAATATCTACTGTAGTTTTGATTTTGTGTTTAAAGAATAATAAAACAATACAGTAGAATACTAATAACTTCTCTCAAACTAGGTGAACTATTGCCTCGATAGATTCCCAGGTTCATGACAACAGTGGTGGAAGAAAGGGGAGGAGTAAATTTTCTTAAGTTACAGTTCCATTTTCTTCATCTCCACCCCCTTCCTCCATTGTAAAACTATTCTTTTGTCATTGAAAACAGTGGAGAGGGGGAGTCCTTAATGGATTGTGTATAGAAGCCTTTTGAGGGAGTTTCTCATGCAGTGGCCTTGATCCATTCTCTTTTTACCTTCAACATTAGGGATCCAAAATGATATATGTAAATAATGTAGAACTTTCTGTAATTCTTGAAAGAAGAAATTCTTGGATGATCATATGGATCCACAGTGCCTTCCCACAAACCATAGCACTGCAACCTAAGCTGTTACTACAACTGACTGACATTATTTCATTAACAACCAATTAACTTGGATACCTATTATTCTATATGCTTTTTTAAGCTTTGGAGTTGCCCAAGTCCGCTTTAGAGACTAAGGCTCCATTCTACATCTTGTTGTATGCAATGAGATTTCTATTTCTGTCTTTGTGTTGTAAAAGGAAGGAGGGTAATATATTTTATTTCAATGCCTCTCTAACTGATACATAAAGACTAGAACATGTTTGTGCCACCCCAGGAAAATATTTACATTTATCTATACCTATGGCAGTAGTTTGTGCTCTTCACCATAGTATGGTGTTAACATCTCTGAAACAAAATATTAACCCCAAACATACTTTTCAGAAATTAGGATCCCTTTAAAAGAGATTAATTAGTAATGGCTGTGACCTTTTACTCAGTTGAACAACAGAAGAAACAGCCCCCCCCCCTTCCCCGATTTCATCTGTCAGTGCTTTTTAAGTAGGACAGATTGTGGGATTGCAAGTCTGATGGATAACCTGAACCTGTTGTGGGGGCATGGCATTAATCTGACAAGCTGCTGACTGGTTATCCAGGTTTCGGACTGGATTTAGTTTCTTGGGTCAGCAGGAGCTGAGCTTGCTTTGGAAAGGATATAAGGTTGGCAGCATATGCTTTTTAAACACTGTGTTCTATTTGTTAACCCATGTTGTGGTGTTGGCTGTGGGTCTTATTCAGACACAAAGGGAAAATAACAGGATCTGGTGATGGTTCTGCTAAATTAAGGCATAAATAAGGGATAAATGATGTCATTCTGCAAATTACTGAAGCATGTGCTTATCTCATATTGGGTTCACTGTGCCACATATTAATAAACAAGACATATTTGAGTAGTCGTGTGTAAATATTCTACACAATTGAGGCTATAACTTCCACTTTAGTATTTATAGGAGGGCTATTCGTCCAATACTATGTCTCCCATCTTTCTACTCAAAGAATAACAGTCTACTCTCACTTGATGTCTGGCAAAACAGACCAGTAGTTTGAAACCCTTGCTGAAGATTTTATTGCTTCTCACTTTCTCACCTTCCATATTCCCAGAGTTTCAAAGAACACCCTATCTCTGGACTCAAATAACTGAGGATGGAGTAGCTGTCTTATAGCCTTTGCTCTTCTATTCCAGAGACATTTGAAACATATTACAAATTAGCGTGCATTGTGTAACAGTGGCCATGCACAACAAAATTCTAGCACATGCCAATGAAGCTTTTCAGGGAGAAATAACTTGGCTATCCAGATATTCAAAATGGATTTGGGGAGAATTTATATATATCCAACCTTTCCTTTATATGAATTAAGTAAGAGTAAAATTACATATAATAGAATTTTATCTAAGAAAACATATATTAATCATGCTGAGAATATCTAAGAATTGAAAAATCTAAACAAAGGAGGGACAAATTAGGGAGATTTTAACTGCTAAACACATATAAACAATTTAACTAATCAAAACTGAGCTTTATTTTTCTAATTGCCAAGTTATTAACTCACTGAAAAGTTAATATATTTAAAGGTATTCAGCCTGTAGTAGTGCTGCTGGTTTTAGTTACAATACAATGCACAGTCAGCTTTAAGGCTTTCTCACATGACATGCACCATGTAAGATTTTGAGTTGATTACAACTCGGGTTGGCCGAATAGATTGAATGTAGTTGAGATACCATTTTAGTCTATGTCTAGTTAATACTACTAGCAATTGGCATAGCTATTTGGATTCAGAATAAAAGAGAAACTTAAAAGGCTTTTTGATTAAGATTTAATTAAATTTGAGAAGCTGTCAAGTTCTATCAATCTCTTGAAAAAAAATACACTTGTTTTAAATATAGTGGAGTTTTCAAAGATACTAAACTTAATTTTGGCAAACATGAAATATTTTCAAAATTGACCCTGATCTCATATTCACTTTCACAAGTCTTTATTTGGCTCATGTCTATCAATATAAGTGAAATGTGCAAATATGCATTATTAACATCATAGGGTGCACTGACAGCTTGCTGATAGGTTTAGATAACAAGTTCAGTTTTAAAAGACAAACATTTGTTGGGAGCGTATATAGTCCCTCCCATATTTAAGCCTTAAAGTGACTGTGTGCTGTATCTTTTTCCTTCAGTGTATATCCACCCTATATGACTGAGCTAACATCATATAATTAATGCCTTTTCTTCATTTCTACAATAAGCAAGTGGAAGAAAGTGCATGATGTCAGCGTGCTTGACAGTAATGGTGCTTTGCTTGTTCTACTGTACATCAGGGGAGAACTTTGACCGCCAAGCCAGCATACGGAGGTCTCTAATTTACACAGACACTGTGGTAAGGCGGCCGAAGAAAGTGAAAAGGAGAAAGACTATTACAGGAATTCCTGACAACATCCAAAGAGAGCTAGGTATGGCTCATCAGCACTGTATTCCATTACAATTAATAACTACTGCTTACATTAACTAAAATCATAACATTTACTAGTGCCCATGAAGCTGATACAGTCTGATAGCCTGTCAAAATTTCCAAATGAATGTGAAACTGATCACTGAGAAAGTATAGTTAATGCATTAACTGATTACTTTGCCCCCATATAAAATAAAAAGGATGTTTTTAACTGATGTTATTGAATGCTCTGCATACTGTGATTT